>NC_135235.1:755057255-755681800 GCF_051348905.1 Ranitomeya variabilis | reverse complement strand
AAGACCAGCCGTATCGCTAAAGGCCACCAGAGGGAGCCCAAGAACAGAACTCACACAGTACCACTCATGACCACAGGAGGGAGCCCGGAAACGGAATTCACAACACAGAGCTAAGCCAGTATGCATTGGAGGTGCTGGCTTGCCCTGCGGCTAGTGTATTATCGGAACGCGTCTTTAGTGCTGCAGGTGGTGTACTAACAGACCGTCACATGTGACTATCCTCCGATAACGTTGACCGGCTTACTTTTCTGAAAATGAACCAGGCCTGGATCTCGCAGGAATTTGCCACTCCTCTTCCTCATTAAATAATTTGGTGTCTACAGTATCCAGGTCTCCTGTTGTGTTCATCTTTCTACCATCTGAACTATAATTCCTGGGCTCCAACACCGCCAGTTGAGGCTCAGAAGTGCCGTCTGCACAGTCAAAACATACGACCCAGTGTTATTGGGTTTCAGTAACGTCAGCTGATCCCCAGCTGTGTAGCCGGCAATGTTTCCTGCGACCGCCACGCTGACGCAACAACTGAAATTTAAGGGAACCTGTCCCCCCCCCCCGAGGTGTTTGTTACTGAAAGAGCCACCTTGTGCAGCAGTAATGCTGCACAAGGAAAAGGTAGCTCTTTTAGTTTAGCTCCTTGCACACGCAGAACTTAACACTTATAAAATGTGTCCACTGATACCGTGAGACCTGTTGTGGGCTCTGTTTTCGGGCTCCCTCTTGTGGTCACTGGTGGTATGGTGTGACTTTTGCTTTGGGCTCCCCCTGGTGGCTTTGTTTGTTATCCTGCTGGTCTCTGGCTATCAGCTGGTTCGTTATCCTCTGGGAGGTTCCTATATAGCTCTGTTTTACTTTCACTTGTTGCCGGCTGTCGATGTAATCAGTGCTACTCAGATTCCTTCTGACTACCTTGCTCCCAGTCCATCCAGGACAAGCTAAGTTGTGTTTGCTCATTTTTTGATCAGCAGTGTTTATCATGTTTTCTTGTCCAGCTTGCTAAAATGTGATTCCCTTGCTTGCTGGTTGCTCTAGTGGACTGAGTTTCTCCCCACAGACCGTTAGTCGGTGTGTGGGTTCTTGAAATCTCAGGATGGATATTTTGTAAGGGTTTTTTATTGATCGCATAGACCCCTGCTCTATTTTCTGCTTTCTAGTACTAGCGGGCCTCTTTTGCTGAATCTGATTTCATCCCTATGTATGTGCCTTCTTCTTACTTCACCGTTAATATTTGTTGGGGGCTTCTATATCTTTGGGGATTATTCTCTGGAGGCAAGCGAGGTCTTTCTTTCTCTTTATGGGTAGCTAGTTCCTCAGGCTGGCTCGAGACGTCTAGGAATTTTTTAGGCACGTTCACCGGCTACCTCTAGTTGTGTTGGATAGGTTCAGATTTGCGATCAGTCCAGTTACCATCTCCCTGGAGCTAGTCCTTAGTTTATTCACTTGCTGGTCTATTTGTGATCCTCAGCCACTAAGGATCATAACAGTACAGCCGGCCCATAAAGTGTTAATTGCATGGCAGAAGCAGAAGAAAAGAAGCCTTGAGATTTTTTTTTTTTTTTTGTTGCCGTGTGTCTAGCTGCTGTGGCTAGCTTCTCTCCTCCTCTTAATCTTGGTGTGGCTCTGAGTTCAGCTGCTGACATGGATGTCCAGAGCTTGGCTTCAAGTCTGGATCATCTTGCTGCTAGGGTTCAAAGTATTCAGGATTTTGTTGTTCACAGTCCTATGTCTGAGCCTAGAATACCTATTCCGGAGTTGTTTTCTGGAGATAGATCTAGGTTCCTGAATTTTATGAACAATTGTAAGTTGTTTCTTTCTTTGAAACCTCGTTCCTCTGGTGATGCCGTTCAGCAAGTTAAGATTATCATTTCCTTTTTGCGTGGTGACCCTCAAGATTGGGCCTTCGCATTGGCACCAGGGGATCCTGCATTGCTTAGTGTGGATGCGTTTTTTCTGGCCCTTGGATTGCTCTATGAGGAACCTAATCTTGAGAACCAGGCTGAAAAAGCGTTATTGGCCCTCTCGCAGGGGCAAGATGAAGCAGAGGTGTACTGCCAGAAATTTCGGAAATGGTCGGTGCTTACTCAGTGGAATGAGTGTGCCCTGGCTGCAAATTTCAGAGAAGGTCTTTCTGAAGCCATTAAGAATGTCATGGTGGGGTTCCCTACACCTGCAGGTCTGAATGAGTCAATGACTCTGGCCATTCAGATTGATCGGCGTTTGCGGGAGCGCAAACCTGTGCACCATTTGGCGGTGTCTTCTGAACAGACACCTGAATCTATGCAATGTGACAGAATTCTGACCAGAAGTGAACGGCAAAATTATAAACGGCTGAATCCCAGACAGGCTCGTTGGTCGTTGTTTTTCTCTCGTTTTGATTTCGTGGTCTCGTACCTGCCTGGTTCGAAGAATGTGAAGGCTGATGCTCTTTCTAGGAGTTTTGTGCCTGACTCTCCTGGAGATTCAGAGCCGGCTGGTATCCTTAGAGAATGGGTGATTTTGTCTGCCATCTCCCCAGATTTGCGACGTGTGCTGCAAGAGTTTCAGGCGGATAGACCTGACCGCTGTCCACCGGAGAGACTGTTTGTCCTGGATAGATGGACCAACAGAGTCATCTCCGAGGTTCATTCTTCGGTGTTGGCAGGCCATCCTGGAATATTTGGTACCAGAGACTTGGTGGCCAGGTCTTTTTGGTGGCCTTCCTTGTCGCGGGATGTGCGTTCCTTTGTGCAGTCTTGTGGAATTTGTGCTCGGGCTAAGCCTTGCTGTTCTCGTGCCAGTGGTTTGCTGTTACCTTTGCCTGTCCCGAAGAGGCCTTGGACGCACATTTCCATGGATTTTATTTCAGATCTCCCTGTCTCTCAGAGAATGTCTGTCATCTGGGTGGTGTGTGATCGTTTTTCTAAGATGGTCCATTTGGTACCCTTGCCTAAGTTGCCTTCCTCTTACGAGTTGGTTCCACTGTTTTTTCAAAATGTGGTTCGTTTGCACGGGATTCCTGAGAACATTGTTTCTGACAGAGGATCCCAGTTTGTGTCTAGATTTTGGCGGACCTTTTGTACTAAATTGGGCATTGATTTGTCTTTTTCGTCGGCCTTCCATCCTCAGACGAATGACCAAACCGAGCGAACTAATCAGACCTTGGAGACTTATTTAAGATGTTTTGTTTCTGCTGATCAGGACGACTGGGTTACTTTTTTGCCGTTGGCCGAGTTTGCCCTTAATAATCGGGCTAGTTCTGCTACTTTGGTTTCTCCTTTTTTTTGTAATTCGGGGTTTTATCCTCGTTTTTCCTCGGGTCAGGTGGAGCCTTCTGACTGTCCTGGAGTGGATGTTGTGGTTGATAGGTTGTATCAGATTTGGAATCATGTGGTGGACAATTTGAAGCTGTCACAAGAGAAGGCTCAGCTCTTTGCCAACCGCCGTCGCTGTGTGGGTCCCCGACTTCGCGTTGGGGACTTGGTGTGGTTGTCTTCTCGCTTCGTTCCTATGAAGGTCTCCTCTCCTAAGTTCAAGCCTCGGTTGATCGGTCCTTATAAGATTCTGGAAGTCCTTGGCCCTGTGTCATTTCGTCTGGACCTCCCGGCATCATTTGCTATTCATAATGTGTTCCATCGCTCGTTGTTGCGGAGGTATGTGGTGCCTGTGGTTCCTCTGGTTGAGCCTCCTGCCCCGGTGCTGGTTGAGGGAGAATTGGAATACATGGTGGAGAAGATCTTGGATTCTCGTATTTCTAGATGGAGGCTCCAGTATTTGGTTAAGTGGAAGGGCTATGGTCAGGAGGATAATTCTTGGGTTGTCGCCTCTGATGTTCATGCGGCCGATTTGGTTCGTGCCTTCCATGTGGCTCATCCTGATCGCCCTGGGGGTTTTCATGAGGGTTCGCTGACCCCTCCTCAAGGGGGGGGGGTACTGTTGTGGGCTCTGTTTTCGGGCTCCCTCTTGTGGTCACTGGTGGTATGGTGTGACTTTTGCTTTGGGCTCCCCCTGGTGGCTTTGTTTGTTATCCTGCTGGTCTCTGGCTATCAGCTGGATTCGTTATCCTCTGGGAGGTTCCTATATAGCTCTGTTTTACTTTCACTTGTTGCCGGCTGTCGATGTAATCAGTGCTACTCAGATTCCTTCTGACTACCTTGCTCCCAGTCCATCCAGGACAAGCTAAGTTTTGTTTGCTCATTTTTTGATCAGCAGTGTTTATCATGTTTTCTTGTCCAGCTTGCTAAAATGTGATTCCCTTGCTTGCTGGTTGCTCTAGTGGACTGAGTTTCTCCCCACACACCGTTAGTCGGGTCGTGGGTTCTTGAAATCTCAGGATGGATATTTTGTAAGGGTTTTTTATTGATCGCATAGACCCCTGCTCTATTTTCTGCTTTCTAGTACTAGCGGGCCTCTTTTGCTGAATCTGATTTCATCCCTATGTATGTGCCTTCCTCTTACTTCACCGTTAATATTTGTTGGGGGCTTCTATATCTTTGGGGATTATTTCTCTGGAGGCAAGCGAGGTCTTTCTTTCTTTTTAGGGGTAGCTAGTTCCTCAGGCTGGCTCGAGACGTCTAGGAATTTTTTAGGCACGTTCACTGGCTACCTCTAGTTGTGTTGGATAGGTTCAGATTTGCGATCAGTCCAGTTACCATCTCCCTGGAGCTAGTCCTTAGTTTATTCACTTGCTGGTCTATTTGTGATCCTCAGCCACTAAGGATCATAACAGAGACCGTCCTGGAGGTGGGACTTTCCTTCGTAATGGGACGCAGCACAGCTGTCATTCCTACCCCCTTGGTGCCGTGCGCCGCCTCCTCAGCGTTGTTTGAATCTGTCCTGGAGCCTGCACTGTTATGTATCCCTTGGTCATGCACGCTTAGCGCTGCCAGTCTTCTGACATCATTTGGTGTCTGGCTGGCTGCGCCTGTGCGGCCGCGCTGGTCGAGATCCCACATCGCAATGTCTTCTGATTTAATCACACTGCGTGCCTGGGATCCATGGGTATGCGCAGTGCATATCTTCACCTCAGGCTCTCACTCATCACCCTCCGCCTTCTTCAGACTGTGCGCCGTCAGCTGATCCCTAATAGCATGCCACGGCCGTGACGCCGCACAGTCTGAAGAAGCTGGAAGGAGGGGAGTGAGAGGCGAGGATATGCACTGCGCATGCCCATGGATCCCAGGCCTGCAGTGGGATTACATTACACGATACCGCTAGGTGGGATCTCGGGCAGCGTGGCCGCACAGGCGCTGCCAGCCTGACACCTAAATGATGTCAGAAGACGGGCAGCGCTGTTATGACCTGGTGGTTAAGGAGTAACACTGATATGATCTGGTGGTTAAAACGAAACATGGGACAAGCTCTGAGGAGGTGGTAACTTTACTGACCGCAACCCTAATCCTAACGCCAACACTGGAAATAGCCGTGGAGCGTTCCTATCTCTCCCTAGACGCCTCGTCACAGCCTAAGAACTAACTACCCCTTAAGATGAAACAGAAAACTATCTTGCCTCAGAGAAATTCCCCAAAAGGAAAGATAGCTCCCCACATATATTGACTGTTAGTGGAGAGGGAAATTACATACACAGAAATGAAAACAGATTTTAGCAAAGGAGGCCAATTCTAGTCTAGATAGACAGAAATAGGAAAAGATACTGTGCGGTCAGTATTAAAAACTAAAAATCCACGCAGATTATACAAAAATGAACTCCACACCGACTCACTGTGTGGAGGGGCAAATATGCTTCCCAGAGCTTCCAGCTAGCCTGAAAGTATCATAATGACAAGCTGGACAAAAGAAACATAACATGAACAGAGCAATTAAGTCCAAAGCAAATGGACAAAACAAGAACTAGCAAGAACTTATCTTTTGCTGAAATGGACAGGCCAAGAGAAATATCCTAGGAGAAAACTGAATCCAATCCTGAGACATTGACAGCTGGCATGAACTGAAGTCCAGAGCCAGGTTAAATAGTAGAGTGAGCAGAGGCGATAAGTGAACACAGCTGCTAAAGCTAAACCCAAGAAGCAGCAGTTCCACTTGCAACCATCAGAGGGAACCCAAGGGCAGAACTCACAAAAGTGCTATTCACAACACAGCGCTAAGTGTGCATGGCCAAGGGATAACATAACAGCGCAGGCTCCGGGACAGATTCAAACAACGCTGAGGAGGCGGCGCACGGCACCAAGGGGGTAGGAATGATGGCTGTGCTGCGTCCCATTATGAAGGAAAGTCTGACCTCCGGGACGGTCTCACGGTATCAGGGGACACATTTTATAAGTGTTTAGTTCTGTGTTTGCAAGGAGCATAATTAAAAGAGCCACCTTTTCCTTTTGCATCCTTAGTGCTGCACAAGATGGCTCTTTCAGCTACAAACGCCTTGGGGGGGGGGTTAAAGGTTCCCTTTCAACTTGCTCCAATCAGGCTTCGGCCTACACTCTGTTCCTCTGCTCCTCCTGCTGTCCCTGAGCTTCAACACCGCCAGTTGCTGCCCAGAAGTGCTGTCTGCACAGTCAACAGTCGCTCCTCTGTTATTGGGGTTCAGTAACATCAGCTGTTCCCCAGCTGTGTGTGCGGCAATACCTCCAATCTGCTCCTCTTGCTGTCCCTGGGCTCTAACACCACCAGTTGGTGCCCGGAAGTGCTGTCTGCACAGTCAACAGTCCCTCCTCTGTTATTGTAGTTCAGTAACGTCAGCTGCTCCCCTGCTGTGTATCCGGCAATACCTCCAATCTGCTCCTCCTGCTGTCCCTGGGCTTCAACACCGCTAGTTGCTGCCCGGAAGTGCTGTCTGCACAGTCAAGTCCCTCCTCTGTTATTGGGGTTCAGTAACGTTAGCTGTTCCCCTGCTGTGCATCCGGCAACGTGTCATGCGACCGCCACGCTGACACAACTACTGAAGTTTAAGGGAACCTGTCCCCCCCCAGGCGTTTGTTACTGAAAGAGCCACCTTGTGCAGCAGTAATGCTGTACAAGGAAAAGGTGGCTCTTTTAATTATGCTCCTTGCAAACGCTGAACTAGACACTTATGAAATGTGTCCCCTCACACCGTAAAACCGTCCCGTAGGTGGTACTTTCCTTTGTAATGTGACGCAGCACAGCCGTCATTCCTACCCCCTTGGAGCCGTGCGCCGCCTCCTCAGCATTGTTTGATTCTGTCACAGAGCCTGCGCTGTTATGTTATCCCTTGCCCAGGCGCACTTATCGCTGCCCGTCTTCTGACATCATTTGGTGTCAGGCTGGCTGCGCCTGTGCGGCCGCGTTGCCCGGGATCCCGCCTCGCAGTGTCTTCTGATTTAATCACACTATGGGCCTGGGATCCATGGGCATGCACAGTGCATATCTTCACCTCAGGCTCTCACTCATCTCCCTCCGCCTTCTTCAGACTGTGCGCCGTCAGCTGATCCCTAATAGCATGCCACGGCTGTGACGCCGCACAGTCTGAAGAAGCCGGAGAGAGGGGAGTGAGAGTTGAGCATATGCACTGCACATACCCATGGATCCCAGGCCCGCAGTGGGATTACATTAGACGACACTGCGAGGCGGGATCTCGGCCAGCGCGGCTGCACAGGCGCAGTCAGCCTGACAACAAATGATGTCAGAAGACGGGCAGCGCTAAGTGTGCCTGGCCAAGGGATAACATAGCAGCGCAGGCTCCATGACAGAATCAAACAACGCTGAGAAGGCGGCGCACGGCGCCAAGGGGGTAGGAATGATGGCTGTGCTGCGTCACATTACAAAGGAAAGTACCACCTACGGGACGGTTTTACGGTGTGAGGTGACACATTTCATAAGTGTCTAGTTCAGCGTTTGCAAGGAGCATAATTAAAAGAGCCACCTTTTCCATTTGCAGCATTAGGGCTGTACAAGATGGCTCTTTCAGCAACAAACGCCTGGGGGGGGTTAAAGGTTCCCTTTCAACTTGCTCCAGTGCAGGCTTCGGCCTACACTCTGCTCCTCCTGCAGACCCTGGGCTCTAACACCGCCAGTTGGTGCCCGGAAGTGCTAGCTGCACAGAGAAAAACACCCGCCAATGTGTCAGTGGGGTTCAGCAACGCCAGTTGTTCCCCTGCTGTGTAGCCGGCAACGTGTCCTGCAAACGCCACACAGACACAACAACTGAAATTGAAGGGAACCTGTCTGTTGTGAATTGGATTATTTGGCTCCCTCTTGTGGTCACTAGCGACATGACACTTTGAGTTTCTTTCCCCAGCCTGGTACCCACCTGGCTCGTTAGTCCAGGGGTGTTGCTATTTAAGCTTCCTGGATTTTCAGTCTGGTGCCTGGCATCGTTGTAATCAGTTCCTTTCTGTTTGCTCCTGTCTGCTGGTCCTGGTTCTTGCAAAATAAGCTAAGTCCTGCTTCCTTGTTTTTTGGTTACTTGAATTGCTCTTATTTTTTGTCCAGCTTGCACTAAATGTGATTCCTGATTTTGCTGGAAGCTCTAGGGGGCTGATATTCTCCCCCCGGGCCGTTAGACGGTTCGGGGGTTCTTGAATATCCAGCGTGGAAATTTTGATAGGGTTTTTGCTGACCGTATAAGTCATCTTACTATATTCTGCTATTAGTCAGTGGGCCTCTCTTTGCTAAAAACCTAGTTCATTCTTACGTTTGTCTTTTCTTCTTACCTCACCGTTATTATTTGTTGGGGGCTTGTATCCAACTTTTGGGGTCTTTTCTCTGGAGGCAAGAAAGGTCTATCTTTTCCCTTCTAGGGTTAGTTAGTTCTCCGGCTGGCGCGAGACGTCTAGAACCAACGTAGGTACGTTCCCCGGCTGCTGCTATTTGTGGTGCTAGGATCAGGTATACGGTCAGCCTAGTTACCACTGCCCTATGAGCTGGTTTTTTGTGTTTGCAGACTTGGTTATAACTTCTGAGACCCTCTGCCATTGGGGTCATAACACCTGTCCCCCCCCAGGCGTTTGTATGTATAACAGCCACCTTGTACAGCAGTAATGCTGCATTTGTACAAGGTGGCTCATTAAGTTATTCTCCTTGCACACGTCGAACTCAACACGTATAAAATGTGTCCCCTGAGACCATTAAACCGTCCCTGAGGTGTGACTTTCCTTTGTAATGACACACAGCAACCCCCTTGGTAGCGCTGCCCACCTTCTGACATCATTGGTTGGCTGGCTGCGCCTCTGCGGCCGCCCTGCCAGACACAGTGCCCCTCGGTGTCTTATTTATTTTGACTGTGAGGGTGTGATTGATGGGCATGAGCAATGCATATCTTCGACTGTCACTCATCTCCTTCCGCCTTCTTCAGACTGTGTGGCTTCATGGCCGTGGCATGCGATATGGGATCAGCTGACGCCGCACAGTCTGAAGCAGGTGTAAGGACACGAGTGAGAGGCGAACATATTTACTGCGCAAGGCCATGAATCCCAGCCCCGCAGTGTGAATAAATGAAAAGACACTGCGGGGCTGGGATTCGTGGGCATCGCGAACCGCACCGGCGGCTGACATCGAATGATGTCAGATGACGGGCAGCGCTAACAGCGCATGGCCAAGGGAAAACACAACAGCGCATACTCCTATACAGCAAAAAGCGATGCTCAGGAGGCCGCGCCCAGCACCAAGGTGGTATTTTTGACAGCTGTGCTGTGTCTCATTAAGAAGGAAACTCCCGCCTCCAAGAGAGTTTGACTGTATAAGGGGCTAAATGTTATACGTGTTTCATTTAGCGTGTGCAAGGAACAAAATTAAAAGAGCAACCTTTGACTTGTGCAGTATTACTGCTGCACAAGGTGGCTCTTCTAGTTTGTACCACCTGAGGGGGGGTTAAAGGTTACCTTTAAAATTGGTTCAATTAGGCTTCGGCCTACACTCTGCTCCTCCTGCAGACCCTGGGCTCCAACACCGCCAGTTGGTGCCCAGAAGTGCTAGCTGCACAGAGAAAACACCCGCCAATGTGTCAGTGGGGTTCAGCAACGCCAGCTGTTCCCCTGCTGTGTAGCCGGCAACGTGTCCTGCAAACGCCACGCAGACACAACATACCTAAAACTGCCTCCAGTGCAGGCTTCAGCCTACACTCTGCTCCCCCTGCTGACCCTTTGCTCCAACACCGCTAGTTGGGGCTCTAGGAAGACAATCTTGAATAGGTCCCCATCCTGGTTCCAGTACTGTCAGCTGGTTCCGGGCAAAGCCATTGGCTTAGGTGCCTCCTTCTGGGTATCCGAATTCCACCAATGTCAGGTGGTCCTTGGTAGTGCTTTCAGGCACGTGTACCTCCTGCTTAGTAACCGGGTTCCAGTAACATCAGCTGGTCCTCGGTAGTTCCATTGGCTCTTGGACCTTCGGCTACCCATCCGGGTTCCAGTACCATCAGCTGGTTCTCGGCAGTGTCTTTTGCTCTTGTACCTTCTGCTCCCCATCCTGGTTCCAGTACCGTCAGCTGGTTCTGGGCAGAGCCTTTGGCTTAGGTGCCTCCTTCTGGGTATCCGAGTTCCACCAACGTCAGGTGGTCCTTGGTACTGCTTTCAGGCACGGGTACCTCCTGCTTAGTAACCAGGTTCCAGTAACGTCAGCTGGTCCTCGGTAGTTCCATTGGCTCTTGGACCTTCGGCTACCCATCTGGGTTCCAGTACCGTCAGCTGGTTCTCGGCAGTGTCTTTTGCTCTTGTACCTTCTGCTCCCCATCCTGGTTCCAGTACCGTCAGCTGGTTCCAGGCAGAGCCTTTGACTTAGGTGCCTCCTTCTGGGTATCCGAGTTCCACCAACGTCAGGTGGTCCTTGGTAGTGCTTTCTGGCATGGGTACCTCCTGCTTAGTAACCGGGTTCCAGTAATGTCAGCTGGTCCTCGGTAGTTCCATTGGCTCTTGGACCTTCGGGTAGCCATCCGAGTTCCAGTTCCATCAGCTGGTTCTCGGCAATTTCTCAGCCTTCTTTTACCTTCTGCTACATTTCCAAGTTCAAGACCCTAAAGACTACGACCCGGAAGACCACCCCTAAGATGACGACGACACCAGAGACGACAACCAATGAGATGACGACGACCCCGATGACGACGAAGACCCCGGAGACGACGACCCTGGAGATGACATGGAAGACCGAGAAGCAGAAGAACAAGTGGCTGCAGAACAAAGAGCAGAAGAACATTAAGCATAACACTAAATATCAGAGCAAAATATATTATCTAAATTATAAGCAGAAGAAGACTAAGCAGTGTATGGGGGTGAGTCCGTTCCTCCTCGTGGTGCCCCTGGATAAAGCCTGATGCTGCAGGCCAAACTGAACACGGACAAATGTAACTCTTTTGTGACAGGCAGAACGGAAGGTGTAATCTGCAAAGTTTTATAGATAACTACAGGAATGCCTGTCACAAATAAGAATATGATGAAGTAGAATATGAAGAAGAATAATAGTTGAATAAAAAGAATATGAAGAATGTAACCCAAAAAAATAATAGGTAGAAGATGAAGAAGAAGATGAATAAGGTGAAGAAGTTGATGTCAAAGATGCTGATGATGAAGAAGAAAGTGTGGGAGAAGTAAAAAAAAAAGGTGAAGGGCGTGGAAGTAGTGAAACATCAATATCTGACAAAATAAAAAAAATCTTAACATAGTCAATATCTTTGTAACTCCGAACGTCTTAAAAAAAAAAAAAAAAAAATTCCTGCTATTCTATTTGATTGGGCTAAACCTCTATGCCTTTAATGTCTCCGCCACCTCCCCCAATACATCCTACATTATTCTTAGATGTTTTCCTTTATGTAGAATGAACCTACAAGGAAAGAAAGGGTTTATTTTAATTCCGATATTTTCATCCCATTGACTTGCATTGGTATCGGGTATCGGTATCGGCGAGATCCGATATTTTGCCGATATCGGCCGATCCAATCCGATACCGATACTTTCCGATATCGGAAGGTATCGCTCAACACTAGTTACATACAGTAAACCATTTCATATCCCTTATTTTTGTACCTATTCCTCACTAATAATGTTAGAAGTGTCTGTGTGCAAAATTTGGGGGCTCTAGCTGTTAAAATAAAGGGTTAAATCACAGAAAAAACTGGCTTGGGCTCCCGCGCAATTTTCATTCCATTCATTTCCCAGTTTTTACAGGCAGGAGCACAGCTGCATTAGCAGGCTCCTGGCTGTAAAATTATTTAACCCATTCTGATGGATTTACATCGTGGGACTTGACTGTAACGCCGGAGAGGTATGGGATATTGAATTTTTTTATTTTAACTTTGTTTCAGGTGACAAGGGTCTTCAATTGGATTGAGCGTATAAAAACATATTACAACACCATGTGTCTTTATTTCATTAAAATAATTTTTTCATAATGTGTGTGTTTTTTTTAACCCATTATTAATATAGGATTAATAATGGATAGGTGTCTTATTGACACCTCTCCATTATTAACCTGGCTTAATGTCACCTTACAATAGCAAGGTGACATTAACCCTTTGTTACCCCATATCCCACCGCTACTCGGGAGTGTGAAGAGAGAGGCTAAGTGCCAGAATAGGCGCATCTTACAAATGTGCCTCTTCTGTGGAGGCTGGGGGCAGATGTTTTTAGCCAGAGAGGGGCCAATAACCATGGTCCCTCTCTAGGCTATTAATATCTGCCCTCAGTCACTGGCTTTACCGCTCTGGTGGAGAAAATTGCGTGGGAGCCCACGTCAGTCTTTTCTGTGATTTAACCCTTTATTTTAACAGCTTGAGCCCCCAAATTTAGCACACAGACACTTCTAACATTATTAGTGCGGAATATGTAAAAAAAAAATAAGGGATATGAGATGGTTTACTGTATGTAAACCATGTCTCATATCCTGTCGGGTTTGGGAAGGAGATAGGAAAAGCCGGCAATTGAATTACCAGCTCTTCTGTTATCTAGCACTGTATGAAATATATATTACCTATACTATGTGTAGACATTCACTTTATCTGTTCTATTCTAACCTGTCAGTGTGATTTTACTGTACACCGCACTGAATTACCAGCTTTTCTATAGAACACCAGTGCGTATTTCTCGCAAGTCACACTGATGGTCCGTGTGTAATCCGATTTTTTATTTTTTTCTCACACCCATAGACTTGCATTGGCCATTCTTGGCCGAGATACGCTGACAATCGCAGCATGCTGTGATTTCACTCAGATCCTGAATACGGCCGAGAAAACAACGGATAATAGGAGTGCCCCATAGATTAACATTGGGCCGAGTGCTATGCGGTTATTATTATTTTATTTTATTTTTTTATCGCATTGCACTCGGCCGTATTACGGTCTAGTGTGACTCCGGCCTTACGTACCCTGGAGGAGCATGGTGAGCATGTCAGACAGCTGGAGTGGGAAAAACATTACCTAAATCCGTTTTTGACATTTCGACTCCATCATTAACCCCTTTCTGCCATTGGACGTACTATTCCGTCCATGTGGGGTGGGCCTTAATTCCCAAGGACGGAATAGTACGTCCAGCACGATCGGCCGCGCTCACGGGGAGAGCGCGGCCAATTGAGGCCGGGTGTCAGCTGCCTATCGCAGCTGACATCCGGCACTATGTGCCAGGAGCGGTCACGGACCACCCCCGGCACATTAACCCCCGGCACACCGCGATCAAACATGATCGCGGTGTGCCGGCGGTACAGGGAAGCAACGCGCAGGGAGGGGGCTCCCTGCGGGCTTCCCTGAGACCCCCGCAGCAACGCGATGTGATCGTGTTGCTGCGAGGGTCTCTTACCTCCTATCCCTGCAGGCCCCGGATCCAAAATGGCCGTGGGGCTGCATCCGGGTCCTGCAGGGATTACTTCTGGTGCCGTGCAGGTGCTTGTAAGCCTGCACGGCTGTAAGTGAGATCGGTGATCTGACAGAGTGCTGTGCACACTGTCAGATCACCGATCTGTAATGTCCCCCCCTGGGACAAAGTAAAGGAGTAAAAAAAAACATTCCCACATGTGTAAAAAAAAAAAAAAAGATAAAAAAACATTCCTAAATAAAGAAAAAAAAAAATATTATTCCCATAAATACATTCCTTTATCTAAATAAAAAAAATCAAACAATAAAAGTACACATATTTAGTATCGCCGCGTCCGTAACGACCCCACCTATAAAACTCTCACTAGTTAACCCTTTCAGTGAACACCGTAAAAAAAAAAAACGAGGCAAAAAACAACGCTTTATTCTCATACCGCCAAACAAAAAGTTGAATAACACGCGATCAAAAAGACAGATATAAATAACCATGGTACCGCTGCAAACGTCATCTTGTCCCGCAAAAAAGCGAGCTGCCATATAGCATCATCAGCGAAAAAATAAAAAAGTTATAGTCCTCAGAATAAAGCGATGCCAAAATAATTATTTTTTCTATAAAATAGTTTTTATCGTATAAAAGCGCCAAAAACATAAAAAAAATGATATAAATGAGGTACTGCTGTAATCGTACTGACCCGAAGAATAAAACTGCTTTATCAATTTTACAAAACGCGGAACGGTATAAACGCCTCCCCCAAAAGAAATTCATGAATAGCTGGTTTTTGGTCATTCTGCCTCACAAAAATCGGAATAAAAAGCGATCAAAAAATCTCCCGTGCCCGAGCATGTTACCAATAAAAACGTCAACTCGTTTCGCAAAAAACAAGACCTCACATGACTCTGTGGACTCAAATATGGAAAAATTATAGCTCTCAAAATGTGGTAATGCAAAAAATATTTTTTGCAATAAAAAGCTTCTTTCAGTGTGTGACGGCTGTCAATCATAAAAATCCGCTAAAAAACCCACTATAAAAGTAAATCAAACCCCCCTTCATCACCCCCTTAGTTAGGGAAAAATAAAAAAAATAAAAAATGTATTTATTTCCATTTTACCATTAGGGTTAGGGCTAGGGATAGGGCTAGGGTTAGGGTTAGGGCTAGGGTTAGGGTTAGGGTTGGGGCTAGGGTTAGGGCTAGGGTTAGGGCTAGGGTTAGGGCTAGGGTTGGGGTTAGGGTTAGGGTTGGGGCTAGGGTTAGGGTTAGGGTTAGGGTTAAAGCTACAGTTAGGGTTGGGGCTAAAGTTAGGGTTAGGGTTGGGGCTAAAGTTAGGGTTAGGGTTTGGATTACATCTACGGTTGGGAATAGGGTTGGGATTAGGGTTAGGGGTGTGTCTGTGTTAGAGGTGTGGTTAGAGTTACCGTTGGGATTATGGTTAGGGGAGTGTTTGGATTAGGGTTTCAGTTATAATTGGGGGGTTTCCACTGTTTAGGCACATCAGGGGCTCTCCAAACCCGACATGGCGTCCGATCTCAATTTCAGACAATTCTGCGTTGAAAAAGTAAAACAGTGCTCCTTCCCTTCCGAGCTCTCCCGTGCGCCCAAACAGCGGTTTACCCCAACATATGGGGTATCAGCGTACTCGGAACACATTGGAGAACAACATTTGGGGTCCAATTTCTCCTGTTACCCTTGGGAAAATACAAAACTGGGAGCTAAAAAATAATTTTTGTGGAAAAAAAATATTTTTTATTTGAATGGCTCTGCGTTATAAACTATAGTGAAACAATTGGGGGTTCAAAGCTCTCACAACACATCTAGATGAGTTCCTTAGGGGGTCTACTTTCCAAAATGGTGTCACTTGTGGGGGGTTTCTACTGTTTAGGTACATTAGGGCCTCTGCAAACGCAATGTGATGCCTGCAGACCATTCCATCTAAGTCTGCATTCCAAATGGTGCTCCTTCCCTTCCGAGCCCTCCCATGCGCCAAAACGGGTGTTCCCCCTCACATATGGGGTATCAGTGTACTCAAGACAAATTGAACAACAACTTTTGGGGTGCAATTTCTCCTGTTACCCTTGGGAAAATACAAAACTGGGGGCTAAAAAATAATTTTGGGGGAAATTTTTTTTTTTTTTATTTTCACGGCTATGCGTTATAAACTGTAGTGAAACACTTGAGGGTTCAAAACTCTCACAACACATCTAGATGAGTTCCTTAGGGGGTCTACTTTCCAAAATGGTGTCACTTGTGGGGGGGTTTCAATGTTTAGGCACATCAGTGGCTCTCCAAACGCAACATGGCGTCCCATCTCAATTCCTGTCAATTTTGCAGTGAAAAGTCAAACGGCGCTCCTTCCCTTCCGAGCTCTCCCATGCGCCCAAACAGTGGTTTACCCCCACATATGGGGTATCAGCGTACTCAGGACAAATTTTGCAACAACTTATGGGGTCCAATCTCTTCTCTTACCCTTGGGAAAATAAAAAATTGGGGGTGAAAAGATAATTTTTGTGAAAAAATATGATTTTTTATTTTTACGGTTCTGCATTATAAACTTCTGTGAAGCACTTGGTGGGTCAAAATGCTCACCACACCTCTATATAAGCTCCTTAGGGGGTCTACTTTCCAAAATTGTGTCACTTGTGGGGGGTTTCAATGTTTAGGCATATCAGGGGCTCTCCAAACGCAACATGGCGTCCCATCTCAATTCCAGTCAATTTTGCATTGAAAAGTCAAATGGCGCTCCTTCGCTTCCGAGCTCTGTCATGCGCCCAAACAGTGGTTTACCCCCACATATGGGGTATCGGCGTACTCAGGACAAATTGTACAACATCTTTTGGAGTCCATTTTCTCCTGTTACCCTTGGTAAAATAAAACAAATTGGAGCTGAAGTAAATTTTGTGTGAAAAAAAGTTAAATGCTCATTTTTATTTAAACATTCCAAAAATTCCTGTGAAACACCTGAAGGGTTAATAAACTTCTTGAATGTGGTTTTGAGCACCTTGAGGGGTGCAGTTTTTAGAATGGTGTCACACTTGGGTATTTTCTATCATATAGACCCCTCAAAATGACTTCAAATGAGATGTGGTCCCTAAAAAAAAATGGTGTTGTGAAAATGAGAAATTGCTGGTCAAATTTTAACCCTTATAACTCCCTAACAAAAAAAATTTCGGTTCCAAAATTGTGCTGATGTAAAGCAGACATGTGGGAAATGTTACTTATTAAGTATTTGGTGTGACATATCACTGTGATTTAATTGCATAAAAATTCAAAGTTGGAAAATTGCAAAATTTTCAATATTTTTGCCACATTTCCATTTTTTTCACAAATAAACGCAGGTAATATCAAATAAATTTTACCACTATCATGAAGTACAATATGTGACGAGAAAAAAGTGTCAGAATCACCGGGATCCGTTGAAGCGTTCCAGAGTTAGAACCTCATAAAGGGACAGTGGTCAGAATTGTAAAAATTGGCCTGGTCATTAACGTGCAAACCACCCTTGGGGGTAAAGGGGTTAAAAAATGTCCTAGCACCAAGAAAGATAAAACAGAAGATGGAAGATTCACTAAAAGCGGCGTGTCTTCCGAATAAAGTCATTACGTGCGATCTGACAAATTGTCTATGTTGTCATGTGACCCGCCATGGTCTCTCTGAATTCACCCTTATTTCTACAGGTGACATTCTCCCTATGAAAAGTCCCATGTCATGTTCCACCAGTTCTGTCATCTATGTGATTATATGCTAATGTCAGAATGTATATGTGGGAAGGACGACCCAACCCCCCACAAAAGGCTGAGCTCACACCGTTCCAAGATTCAGTAGGGTTTTCTCAAACATGGGCTTTCACGCCACTGCACCATCAAACACAATAAAGATGACAAACAACGGAAAATATTCCCCACAGAGGAGATTCCCCCACAGGCTCAGAATCGCACTGGACAACTACATCAGAGAGAAATCTTGTGGATTTATAAACTAAACACCTTACTGCAAATGGACTCAGTGAAATCACAGATGTATTTTTGTGACTTCATAAATTGTATTATTTATTATAACAGTTTATTGTCATATTCATAATACATTTTATTGGTCTGTTCATTGGGGATCTTAATTATTGTAATATTTTTACCATACTTCTAATACTTCCATAAATGTCATTGTCATATTTATCGCTCTTATTTATAATATAGTTTTCATACATTTCTACTATAATAACACATAGTTTATTTATATCACATCGAGTAACTATTCTTTTCCGATCCCGATATTTACTATATTATATACTGCACACTTGTCAACAATTCCTGTGTGTGTAGTTTAGTGATGGGCGAGCTCAGGGTCGAGCAAATTGGAATACTCGGGAACTCGACCCAAGCAAAGAGCCCAATGTCAGTCTATGGGAAACCAGAGCATTTTTGCCGCGATCCCCCAGGGGTCATTTTAGGGTCTAAACATGTCAGAAATCGATGGGAACAGTGCTCAAATGACACCGGAACATCATGGGGAAGACCCCTGGAAGCATTTCTGGCTCCTCGGTCATAGATGTGACCAATGTTGTCAGAGTGTGACGCCACTTTTACAGGCGCACAATAAAACATACAAAAACAAAACCAAAATGTATTTTCCTGGGAAATATGTTAAGGAGCATCGTTTCCAGGGTAATAATTTGTATGTAAGGCAAAATAGAGTACCCCCCAAAAAATGTTCCTCCACCACTTGGCCTATGTTCACACGCAGCGTTTTTGATGTATTTTTCAACTTTAACATTGCTTTCAACCAATACAAATGCATTGACTGGGAAATGTCATTGTAACCTTTAACAACCCTAGCTGGCCATGTGGTGTGTGACACATCATCAGACACATCTTGGTTCATTTAAGAAGGAGGGACTCTTAAAGTCACAAAGCCTATTTTTATAGGGGCATCAGGCGGCATTAATATTCTTAAAGGGCCATTATTATACAGTGGGTCTCCTCTACTGTTATTGCCTATGCAGTGAGTGGCTGGGCTGCCAAAAATTAGGACGCACCCCAATTACCCTTTTATGATACATACCTGAGGGCCTCCTGAAAAAAATGTTCCCATTATAAGAAAGTGGGTCTCCCATAGTGTTTGCCTATGCATTGAATGCAAGGTCTGCCCTGCCCCAAAGTTACAAGCACCCCAATAACCCTTGGAACAGACTTCCAGGATGGCCACAGGAAAACCAAGTTCACATTATTATTAATTTTGTACTCCCATAGTGTTTGCCCATGAAGTGAATGCAAGGCCTGCTCCAATTTTGGACGCACTCCAATAACCTTTTGAACAGATATCCTGGATGGCCACATGAAACCAAAGTTCCCATTATTTTTCATTTCATTTTGGTACCGCCATACTGTTAGCCTATGCATTGAATACAAGGCCTGCCCTGCCCCAAAGTTACACGCACCCCAATAAGCCATTGAGCCCACATACTGGATGGCCACAGGAAAACCATGTTCACATTATTTAATTGGTACTGCCATACTGTTAGCATATGCATTGAATGCAAGGCCTGCCCCGCACCAAAATTACATTCACCCCAATAACCCTTTGAACAGACATCCTGGATGGCCACATGAAACCAAAGCTCCCATTATTTTTCATTTGGTACCACCATACTGTTAGCCTATGCATTAAGTGCAAGGCCTGACCTGCCACAAAGTTACACGCACCCCAATAAGCCTTTGAACCTATGTACTGGATGGCCACAGGAAAACCAAGTTCACATTATTTATTTATTTTTTTTAAGTCACATAAAGTTTGCTCATGAAGTGAATACAAGGCCTGCCCCAAATTTGCACGCACTCCAATCACCCAAGGAAGAAATATGGAGGATGGCCTCAAATTTTTTTTTTCCCAGTTTAAAGGAGGGGTGTCCTATACTTGTAAAGCATTTCACCCTGGGGGGTACACATCAACCTACCGTGTTAACATTTATAATGTGAATATGCCATGTTTGAGTATCTACCTAACTTTACAAGACACGCTGTGGGCCATCCTGACCCCCCTCTTCTCTCTCTGCCTGCTGCTTCTATGTGTGTAATTCAAAACCCTCACTAGAATCACTGAAGTTTTATGGCTTAGCTGCAAATACCAGTCTCTGTGAAAACTACTCATTACCTCCTCCCAACCAATACCAGCCAAAACTGGTATAGCCACTTTCAACTGCAGGCATTTCTTTGTTCTATTAATGTGATATATAAGGGCACCTATCGGGGCTAGGGTTATAAGAATTATACATTCCAGATGTCCATCGATAGATCTATCACTCACTGCAAGTGCTAGCAGCTAAACACAACGAGTGCAAAGTGCGGATTTCTCAGTAAGAGGTTCATGTAATTTCTCCGTGTTCACACTTAAAAGAACGCCCCTGACGTGGGGAACATCATGAGCATGGAGTCGTACTTATGCGAGGTTCACACAGCAAGTTATGCATAAAAATAGTTAACATAGCTCTACGTAAATGGGAGGTGTCAGCCTCTAAGTGATGTTACCACAGGGGTAGTGCCTGGGTTTTGGGCTAGAGTAACTTAGTGAGACAGCATTCTTGCAGTGTCTTTGTGTCCAGGGTGTAGCCGCTACAACCCCTGGCAAAAATTATTGAATCATCGGCCTTGGAGGATGTTCATTCAGTTGTTTAATTTTGTAGACAAAAAAAGCAGATCACAGACATGGTACAAAGCTAAAGTCATTTCAAATGGCAACTTTCTGGCTTTTAGAAACACTAAAATCAAGAACAAAAAATGTGGTAGTCAGTAATGGTTACTTTTTTTAACCAAGCATAGGGAAAAAATTATGGAATCACTAAATTCTGAGGAAAAAATTATGGAATCACCCTGTAAAATTTCATACCCCAAAATAACACCTGCATCAAATTAGATCTGCTCTTTATTCTGCATCTAAGCAGTGATCACACCTTGGAGAGCTGTTGCACCAAGTGGACTGACATGAATCATGGCTACAAAACAAGAGATGTTAATTGAAACAAAGGAGAGGATTATCAAACTCTTAAAATAGTGTAAATCATCACGCAATGTTGCAAAAGATGTTGGTTGTTCAGTCAGTTGTGTCTAAAATCTGGACCAAATACAAACAACATGGGAAGGTTGTGAAAGGCAAACATACTGGTAGACCAAGGAAGACATCAAGGCGTCAAGTCCGGAAGCAATATGTCTCCAAAACAGGAAATGCACAACAAAAGAAATGAACGAATGGTTGGAAACTGGAGTCAACGACTGTGACCGAACTGTAAGAAACCGCCTTAAGGAAATGGGTTTTACATACTGTAACAAAACACTCCGGGATCGCCTTTGCTGGGGTCAAAGGTCACGTGGTTTGTGCATTAAACTCTGAGGCGACAGCAGGTTTCCAAGTAGACCGACCTCAGGTCAGGTTTATTAAAGTGAAAGCAAATACAGAAAACAAAACATAAAATTAAATCCTTGCCTGTCCGGCGCTAACTATACAAATACGTTCCTATCTAACAACTGGGGGGCTTCTCCCACCCAGCTAACATTACACAGGTCACGAGCACAGCTCTCACTCACATTTGCCTCACACAGACAGGCATTCTGTGTGCCCCAGGCTGACACCTGAAACCTCCAGCTGGTCAGCCTTTATTCCTGCACTTATTAACCCCTCGGTATCCTGAAAATATTGAGCGGCCTAATTCACATAGGACAAATACCTGGGCGAGATATACCTGCCCCCGACTACCAGACCGACATGACTCTTACATATCCTCCCCCCTGCTCAGACCACTCAGGTCGAGCAAGAATACTCTCGAAACAGTGTACTCGGGACAGGGCATCAGCGTTCCCCATCTGCACCCCGGGGCGGTGCTCCACCGTGAATGAGTAAGCCTGCAGAGCAAGGAACCACCGGGTTACCCGACTATTACGGTCCTTGTGGAGATGCATCCACTTGAGAGGGGCATGGTCCATGACCAGCCTAAACTTCCTACCTGCCAGGTAATATTTGAGGGAGTCGAGAGCCCATTTGATGGCTAGGCACTCTTTTTCAATCACAGCATACCTCTGCTCATGTACATTCAGTTTCCGACTGAGGTAGAGGACCGGGTGTTCGACTCTGTCCCTTACCTGGGAAAGTACAGCTCCGATACCAGTATCAGAAGCATCCGTTTGCACCACAAACTCGCTGCTGAAATCAGGAGTCACTAGTACGGGCTGAGAGCACAAAGCCCGTTTCAGACTGTGGAAGGCCTCTTCAGCCGCTGAGGTCCATTTTACCATGACGGAATCCCTCCCTTTGGTAAGATCCGTCAAGGGGGTAGCCATGGCCGCAAAGTTGGGTATGAACCGGCGATAATAGCCGGCAATGCCCAGGAAAGCTTGAACTTGTTTCTTGTTCACTGGTTGTGGCCAGCCCTGAATTGCCTGTATTTTGTCGATCTGGGGTTTAACCACTCCTCTGCCAATCACGTAGCCCAAGTATCGGGCTTCTTCAAGGCCGATGTGACATTTCTTGGGATTCGCCGTTAAGCCTGCGTCTCTCAGGTCATCAATCACCGCCTGTACCTTCCGGAGGTGAGCTTCTCAGTCCACGCTGTAAATTATGATGTCGTCTAGGTAGGCAGAGGCGTACTGCCTGTGGGGCCTCAAGACTCGATCCATCAATCTCTGGAACGTTGCTGGGGCTCCGTGAAGTCCAAACGGCATGTAGATATACTGGAACAGCCCTTCCGGTGTAGCAAATGCCGTCTTCTCTCTGGCCGCCTCAGCCAGAGGGATCTGCCAGTACCCCTTTGTTAGATCCAGGGTCGTAATATATCAGGCTTTACCCAGGCGATCGATCAACTCATCGACCCGGGGCATAGGGTAGGCATCAAATTTAGAAACCGCATTCAGTTTCCGAAAGTCATTGCAAAACCGTATAGAGCCATCCGGCTTAGGTATCAACACGATTGGACTGGACCAGGCGCTGTGCGACTCTTCAATGACTCCTAAGTCCAACATTGCCTTCACCTCCCGGGAGACGGCTTCACGGCGTGCTTCCGGAATCCGGTATGGCTTCACATGAACTGTGACACCAGGCTCTGTGACAATCTCATGTTTCACTAGCCTAGTCTGGCCAGGTTTTTCCGAGAAAAACTGTTGGTTCTGTAACAAAAACTGCTTAACCTCAGATTTTTGTCGTTCAGACAGAGTCTCGGCAATCTGCACCTCCGGTACGGTAGGTGAGCAAACCGGACGGGGCAGATCCGCTGTTAGGGCAGCGCGGTCTTTCCAGGGTTTTATCAGATTCACATGATAAATCTGCTCTGGTTTTCTCTTACCAGGCTGGTGCACTTTATAGTTCACTTCTCCAACTCGTTCCATGACCTCAAAGGGGCCCTGCTATTTTGCCAGAAATTTACTATCTACCGTAGGGATTAGGACCAACACCCTATCCCCGGGTGCAAACGTACGGACCTTGGCGCCTCTATCATAACTTTGCCTCTGGGCTCCCTGGGACTGTAACATATGTTCCCTAACAAGGGGCATGACAGCAGCAATCCGGTCCTGCATTTGCGTTACATGGTCTATCACCGTTTTAAAGGGAGTGACTTGACTATCCCAGGTTTCTTTTGCGACGTCCAACAGTCCACGGGGACGACGGGCATATAATAGCTCGAAAGGCGAGAATCCTGTGGAAGACTGGGGAACTTCCCTAATGGCAAACAGCAAATAGGGTAACAAGTAATCCCAGTTCTTCCCATCTTTGTCTATCGCCTTCCGGAGCATCTGTTTTAAGGTTTTATTGAACCGCTCAACCAGGCCATCTGTTTGAGGGTGATAGACAGACGTACGCAACTGGTCTATTTGTAAGAGCCTGCAGAGCTCCTTCATCACCCTTGACATAAAGGGAGTCCCCTGGTCGTTGAGTATCTGTTTTGGAATTCCCACCCGACTAAACACTTGTACCAACTCTTTGGCGATCTTTTGGTAGCAGTGTTACGCAAAGGGATGGCTTCTGGGTAACGAGTGGCATAGTCCATGATGATGAGGATATGTTGATGCCCACGTGCGGACCGGGGAAGGGGCCCAACCAAATCCATCCCAATTCTCTCAAACGGGACCCCAATAATAGGGAGGGGTACCAAAGGGCTACAGAACCGAGGTTTAGGTGCCGAGATTTGGCACTCTGGACAGGACTCACAATAGTTACGCACATCATTTTGTATTCCGGGCCACACAAAACAATGCAATATCCTTTCTGTGGTTTTTTGTACCCCCAGATGTCCCCTCATTATATGTCCGTGGGCCAGGTCCAGTACCTTCCGCCGATAAGGTTTGGGTACCACTAACTGTTGCACAGTGTCTTCCCCTTTTTTCTCTACCTGGTAGAGTAAATCATTCTCAAGAACCATGTACGGGTACGCTAGCCTAGTGTCAGGTTCTACGGGTACGCTATCTATCACTTTTACATTTTTCCTAGCCTGAGTCAGGGTAGGATCTTTCATTTGTTCGCTGTGGAAGTCATCCAACTGAACTCCCAAATCGGGTAGGCAGGGTGCTGGATGGCTGTCTGCCTCCGCCTCTCGCTGAGTTTCCTCAGTTTCCTCAGTTTCCCCCGCCATAACTGAGAAGGGGAACTGAAGGTTAGATTCAATAACCTCCCCAGCAACATCTTCCTGTGGGGTCTCGTCTAGGAACTCGGGACCTCCAGATGGCATGGGGGAAGATTCACGGTTACAGCTACCGTGAAGGAGCAACTGATTCTCCCACAACTGCCAGAAATGAGGAAAATCCCTGCCCAGGATTATATCATGTAACAATGCGGGAACGAGTCCCACTTTGTGTTGCACAGACCCATAGGGAGTGGAGATACATATGACCGCTGTAGGATATGAGCAGGTGTCAGGATGCACACACGTTACAGAAAATTTATCAGACGGACCAGATGGAAGTGCCACCAGACTGGCTTTCACAGAATGTCACCACACTTCCAGAGTCTAGCAATGCCACAACATTTTTCCCATCTACAGACAATTCACGCAGGTGTTTCGCTGTATCATTTTGACCCGCATTCACACTTACTAGCCGTGTAACCAAAGACATGCGTTTCTTAGAATCCGTAACGTCGCACTGCATGGGTTCAGTGGTAACAGGACAGTTCGCAGAAACATGGCCCTTCTCATGGCAACGGAAACACCTAACAGGCCCCCTATTGAAACCAGAGTCCGACACCCTTGATCTCGAGGTGCGAGCAGTCCCGTGTTCCTCCCCCACAGTTTTTGGCAATTTTCCTTCCCCCGCAGTCCCTGGAACAGTCTTACCGGTTCCACGAGGAGGAGGTACAGTTCGGGTAGTAGCGGTATCATCAGGAAGTCCTTCCGCCATGGAATAACGCTCCACCAAGTCCACCAATTGATCCGCTGTCGCGGGATTTCCTTGGCTCACCCACTTTTTCAGCGCCGGTGGTAGTACTCTCAGGTACTTGTCCAGAACGATCCGCTGGATTATCTCCGGAGTTGTCAGTACCTCGGGTTGCAGCCATTTCTTTATCAAGTAGATCAGGTCGAACATCTGCGATCGCGGCGGTTTATCTGGCTGATAGGTCCAGTGATGTACCCTCTGTGCACGGACAGCCATCGTCACACCCAGCCGGGCCAGGACCTCAGCTTTCAGCCTCTCAAAGTCCTGAGCGACTTCTGGGTCCAAGTCATGGTAAGCTTTTTGGGCCTCACCGGAGAGAAACGGAGCAATTAGATCGGCCCATCGTTCCTTCGGCCACTTCTCTCTCAACGCTGTCCGCTCAAACGTCAGGTACGCCTCGACGTCATCTTCTGCGGTCAGCTTTTGCCAGTACCGACTCACATGGATTCTCCTGGACTCTGCTTCCGGGTTAGCCTCAGGCATGCTCACCAAGCGCTGCGCAACCTGTTGGAGAAGCTGGCGGTCTGCAGTCGTCACGTCCACCAACTCCTTCAGCTGTGCGGCCATCAAGCGGTTAGCTTCCTGCTGTACGGCAGCGGACTGTACTAGGGCTTTCACCACGTCTTCCATACTGTCGCCTGTGCCACGGAGTGCCCGCGTTCTCCACCACAATGTAACAAAACACTCCAGAATCGCCTTTGCTGGGGTCAAAGGTCACGTGGTTTGTGCATTAAACTCTGAGACAACAGCAGGTTTCCAAGTAGACTGACCTCAGGTCAGGTTTATTAAAGTGAAAGCAAATACAGAAAACAAAACATAAAAATAAATCCTTGCCTGTCCGGCGCTAACTATACAAATACGTTCCTATCTAACAACTGGGGGGGCTTCTCCCACCCAGCTAACATTACACAGGTCACGAGCACAGCTCTCACTCACGTTTGCCTCACACAGACAGGCATTCTGTGTGCCCCAGACTGACACCTGAAACCTCCAGCTGGTCAGCCTTTATTCCTGCACTTATTAACCCCTCGGTATCCTGAAGATACTGAGCGGCCTAATTCACATAGGACAAATACCTGGGCGAGATATACCTGCCCCCGACTACCAGACCGACATGACTCTTACAATACAGAAAAGCTTAACGAAAGCCATCATTAACACCTAAACAGAAAAAAACAAGGTTATAATGGGCTAAGGAAAAGCAATCGTGGACTGTGGATGACTGGATGAAAGTCATATCGCGAATCTGCATATGGCAAGGCTGATGATGCTGGAACTTTTGTTTGGTGCCGTTCCAATGAGATTTATAAAGATGACTGCCTGAAGAGAACATGCAAATTTCCACAGTCATTGATGATATGAGGCTGCATGTCAGGTAAAGGCACTGGGGAGATGGCTGTCATTACATCTTCATTCAATGCCCAAGTTTATGTTGATATTTTGGACACTTTTCTTATCCCGTCAATTGAAAGGATGTTTGGGGATGATGAAATAATTTTTCAAGATGATAGTGCATCCTGCCATAGAGCAAAAACTGTGCAAACATTCCTTGGAAATAGACACATAAGGTCAATGTCATGGCCTGCAAATAGTCTGGACCTCGATCCAATTGAAAATCTTTGGTGGAAGTTGAAGAAAATGGTCCATGACAAGGCTCCAACCTGCAAAGCTGATCTGGCAACAGCAATCAGAGAAAGTTGGAGCTAGATTGATGAATAGTACTGTTTGACATTCATTAAGTCCAGGCCTCAGAGACTGCAAGTTGTTATAAAAGCCAGAGGTGGTGCAACAAAATACTAGTGATGTTTTGGAGTGTTTTTTGTTTGATAGTTTTTCATGATTCCATAATTTTTTTCCTCAAAATTGAGTGATTCCATAATTTTTTCCCTATGCTTGATTAAAAAAGTAACCATTACTGACTACCACATTTTTTATTCTTGATTTCTTTTAGTGTTAATTAAAGCCAGAAAGTTGCCATTTGAAATAACTTTAGTTTTGTGCCATGTCTGGGATCTGCTTTTTACCTACAAAATTAAACAACTGAATGAACATCCTCCAAGGGCGGTGATTCCATAATTTTTGCCAGGGATTGTATATAGATGGGACATGCATCCAGATGTGTGGATCCTACAAAGCCCACAGGCTAGCCATGATTATATGAAATGATCTGAAAACTATGTAAGTGATTTTTCAATTTTAATCCTTCTTTTATTTGTAATGTACACATGATTTCTCTTCTTTGTAATATCTTTTTAATACTTTGTAAAGACTGCCTACCTTTTTATGGAGTAAAATATAAAATTGCTAGCTTGTCTCTTCATGCTCTAAACGAACTGTCATGTCCTCTGAAGTGAATCATGCTACTAATTTGGGTTGGCTCCGGACCCGTTAATCATTAAGAGAATCTGAGCTGGTGACAGCATACTTTGTTCGGTGCATTTGGGAGGCTTTGTAGCAACGGTGGCATTGGTAATTATAATTCCCGCCTGTGTGGGAGTAGTTATATCGCCCTCGCTGCAGCATGCCCAATAGCCAGTACATAGCAGGCAGCCTTTCTGGCAACTAATTACCCTAGGTGCAGTACCTAGTCTGACCTGAGGGTAAGGGGGCACCAGAGAGCTGCAAGTTCCAAACCATAACTGGGAAGTGGGATATAGATAAATCCCCTTCAGAAGGAACCAGGGGCAACCAAACAACCCCGGTTCGTGACAAATTGGTGTGTGTGGAGGTGATGATAAAGATATATTCCCCATGAACTGTGACAGATTGGTGGGATCCCTGACATATCCGTTGGGATCCTGGTGGGATCGGTGGCAGCACAGAGGGATCCGTGACATATTTATGGCAGCAGTGGGATCCCGGACGTATACGGTGGGATTCATGACAGAACATGTTCACCCTGGTGATCTAGTGGTTGTGTTGAAAGAAACGTGGAAGATAGCCTCTGAAATTTTTTTCCCAGTTTAAAGAATGGGTGTTCTTTACTTGTAATGCCCATATACTAACAAACATTTTACTCTGGGGGTACACATAAACCTACTGTGTCAACATTTATTTTAAGGGAATCATAAACACCCTTGCCAACAGTAATGTGGCTGATGCATCACGGAACACGTTCACTTTGGCGATCTAGATCTAGTGGTGGTGTTGGAAGAGACGCGGAAAACAGCCTCCGAAAAATGTTTTCCCAGTTTAAAGGAGGGGTGTCCTATACTTGTAATGCCCATACACTAAGTGTATGGGATGGCAAACATTTCACCCTGGGGGGTACGCATCAACTTACTGTGTCAACATTTATTTTAAGGGCATCATAAGCACCCCTGGTGATCTAGTGGTGGTGAATGATGAGGATGAGGACAAGGAGGAGGATAACAGCAAATAGCCAAAAATCAGGAAGCGTATACCCATGTGTGGATTTGAAGAGGTGCATGGGAATATACCTCCCCCCAAAAAATCTGGATTTGAGTTTATGTTTCACTGTTATCATGCGGTGGTGTACAGAAGTCTGGCCCAATTTAACTCTTTTTTCAGTTATAATTCCACAAGTGGCATTAAAAACGCGCTCTGACAAAATGTTAGTGGCAGGACAGGCTAGGACCTCCAAGGCGTAGAGTGCCAGTTCATGCCACCTATCCAGCTTTGAGACCCAATAATTATAAGGCATGGAGGAATCATGGAGGACGGTGGTACAGTCAGCAAGGTACTCCCTCAGCATCTTCCAAAACTTTGCACTCCTTGTGACAGTACCTCGTGCCTCATGGCCACTGCGATGGGAGGGTGTGAGAAAACTCTCCCAGAACTTTGCCAGTGTTCCCCTGCCTCTGCTGGATTGGAGTTGTGTCTCTCACCCGTGCTGCTTGGTTGTCCAACGAACTATGACCTCTGCCACCATCGTTTAGAGATGAAATTTTTTTTAAATAATTCTGCAACAAGGGCTTTTTGGTACTGCACCATTTAAGTAGACATGTCTGCCTCTGGAAGAAAAGATTGAAAGTTCTTCTTGTAGTGTGGGTCTAAAACCAGTAACCAGTAATGACTGTCACCCAAATTTTTGAGAATACGACAGTCACGGGAAAGGCAGCGCAACATAAAGTCAGCCATGTGTGCCAGACTGGTAACAGGAAAGCCTTCCATGTCCTCATAAATAGGAAGACTGACCATGCTCTCCTCATCCTCAGGCCATCCACACTGAACAGACGGTATGACAGTAGTGCTTGTAGTACCGTCTATAGCGCAAGAAAGTAGCTTCTGATCTTCCTCTTCCTCCTCTTCCTCATTATCACCCAAGCCACATTGGGATGAGATGAGGCTGGGCTGTGTGTAATCACCCTGTATGGTTCCTTGATCCATCTCATCATGCTCCGCCTGCAATGCATCCTCTTTCATTGTGAGCAGAGAGCATTTCAGAACACAGAGAAGCGGGATGGTGAAGCTAATTATGGCATCATCGCCGCTTACCATCTTGGTGGAGTCTTCAAAGTTTTGGAGGATAGTACATGTGTCTGACAACCATGTCCACTCCTTAGGTCTTATGTGTGGAGTCTGAACTGAATGCCAACGGCCTTGTTGATGCTGGTAGTCAACAACTGCCCTCTTCTGCTCACAAATCCTTTCCAACATATGCAGTGTAGAGTTCCAATGCGTGGGGACATCACACACCAGTCCGTGAACCGGAAGCTGCAAAAGCTGCTGAAGCACGGCAAGGACGGCTGAATCTGTAGCTAACTTTCTAAAATGGGCACACAGGCAGCGTACTTTGACAAACAGATCCGGCACCTCTAGGTAGGTTTTGAGAAACCACTGAACCAAAAGGTTCAGGCATGGCATGTGTGTAAGCTCACCTCTCCTCAGAGCTGCCAACAGGTTCCGGCCATTGTCACACACAACCATGCCTGGCTGTAGGTTCAGCTGTGTCAGCCACCAATCTGCCTGCTCTTTCAAACCTCATGTCAGGTTTATTAAAGTGAAAGCAAATACAGAAAACAAAACATAAAAATAAATCCTTGCCTGTCCGGCGCTAACTATACAAATACGTTCCTATCTAACAACTGGGGGGCTTCTCCCACCCAGCTAACATTACACAGGTCACGAGCACAGCTCTCACTCACGTTTGCCTCACACAGACAGGCATTCTGTGTGCCCCAGGCTGACACCTGAAACCTCCAGCTGGTCAGCCTTTATTCCTGCACTTATTAACCCCTCGGTATCCTGAAGATACTGAGCGGCCTAATTCACATAGGACAAATACCTGGGTGAGATATACCTGCCCCCGACTACCAGACCGACATGACTCTTACATATCCTACCCCCCTGCTCAGACCACTCAGGTCGAGCAAGAATACTCTCGAAACAGTGTACTCGGGACAGGGCATCAGCGTTCCCCATCTGCACCCCGGGGCGGTGCTCCACCGTGAACGAGTAAGCCTGCAGAGCAAGGAACCACCGGGTTACCCGACTATTACGGTCCTTGTGGAGATGCATCCACTTGAGAGGGGCATGGTCCGTGACCAGCCTAAACTTCCTACCTGCCAGGTAATATTTGAGGGAGTCGAGAGCCCATTTGACGGCTAGGCACTCATTTCAATCACGGCATACCTCTGCTCATGTACATTCAGTTTCCGACTGAGGTAGAGGACCGGGTGTTCGACTCCGTCCCTTACCTGGGAAAGTACAGCTCCGATACCAGTATCAGAAGCATCCATTTGCACCACAAACTCGCTGCTGAAATCAGGAGTCACTAGTACGGGCTGAGAGTACAAAGCCCGTTTCAGATTGTGGAAGGCCTCTTCAGCCGCTGAGGTCCATTTTACCATGACGGAATCCCTCCCTTTGGTAAGATCCGTCAAGGGGGTAGCCATGGCCGCAAAGTTGGGTATGAACCGGCGATAATAGCCGGCAATGCCCAGGAAAGCTTGAACTTGTTTCTTGTTCACTGGTTGCGGCCAGCCCTGAATTGCCTGTATTTTGTCGATCTGGGGTTTAACCACTCCTCTGCCAATCACGTAGCCCAAGTATCGGGCTTCTTCAAGGCCGATGTGACATTTCTTAGGATTCGCCGTTAAGCCTGCGTGTCATGATCTCTGCAGGCAGAGATCACAGCAAGCCTATAGAGGGACAAGCTCTCGGAAGATGGAACTATACTGACCATGAACTAAGCCTGCCGCGCAACTAGAAATAGCCAGGTAGCATTTCCTATTTATAGCTAGATGCCCAGCTCTGGCCTAAGACCTAAATAGCTAGCAGAGGGAAATATAAGACCTGGCTCACCTCTAGAGAAATATTCCAAAGAAGACAGTAACCCCCCACATATAATGACGGTGAGTTCAGATGAAACAACAAACGCAGCAGGAAAATAGTCTTAGCAAATTTGAGGTCCGCTTACTAGATAGCAGAAGACAGATAGTATACTTTCATGGTCAGCAGAAAAACACTAACAAAACACCATCCAGAGATTACCTTAAACTCTGGCATTAACTCATAACGCCAGAGTAGCAATCCCTGATCAACGAGAGCTTTCCAGACACAGTAACAAAACTTCAGCTGTGAACTGGAACAAATAGGCAAAACAAAACATGGACAAAAGTCCAACTTATCTAGTAGTAGTCTAGAAGCAGGAACAAGCACTGAGAGGCATCAGATAACATTGTTGACCGGCAAGAAACCACCAGAGAAATGAGCTTAAATAGCGACACCCACTACTGATGGAACCAGGTGAAACAGGAAAGAGGATGACAAGTCCAATTCCACAAGCGGCCACCGGGGGAGCCCAAAATCCAAATTCACAACAGTACCCCCCCCTCAAGGAGGGGGCACCGAACCCTCACCAGATCCACCAGGGCGACCAGGATGAGCCCTATGGAAGGCACGAACAAGATCAGAAGCATGAACATCAGATGCATTGACCCAAGAATTATCCTCCTGGCCGTAACCCTTCCAGTTGACCAGATACTGGAGTCTCCGTCTGGAAACACGAGAGTCCAAAATTTTCTCCACAACGTACTCCAACTCACCCTCAACCAACACCGGAGCAGGAGGCTCAACTGAAGGTACCACAGGTACCTCATACCTGCGCAATAACGACCGATGAAAAACGTTATGAATGGAAAAGGACGCAGGGAGGTCCAAACGGAAAGAAACAGGATTAAGAATCTCCAATATTCTATAAGGGCCGATGAACCGAGGTTTAAACTTAGGAGAAGAGACCCTCATAGGGACAAAACGAGAAGACAACCACACCAAATCTCCAACACAAAGCCGAGAACCAACACGACGATGACGGTTGGCAAAACGCTGAGTCTTCTCCTGGGACAACTTCAAATTGTCCATAACCTGCCCCCAGATGTGATGCAATCTGTCCACCACCGCATCCACTCCAGGACAATCCGAGGATTCCACCTGACCGGAGGAAAATCGAGGGTGAAACCCCGAATTACAGAAAAACGGGGACACCAAGGTGGAAGAGCTGGCCCGATTATTGAGGGCGAACTCTGCCAATGGCAAAAAAGCAACCCAATCATCCTGGTCAGCAGAGACAAAACACCTCAGATATGTCTCCAGGGTCTGATTAGTCCGCTCGGTCTGGCCATTAGTCTGAGGGTGAAAAGCAGATGAAAAAGACAAATCTATGCCCATCCTAGCACAGAATGCCCGCCAAAATCTAGACACAAATTGGGTACCTCTGTCAGAAACAATATTCTCAGGAATACCGTGCAATCGGACAACATTCTGAAAAAACAGAGGAACCAACTCAGAAGAAGAAGGCAACTTGGGCAGAGGAACCAAATGGACCATTTTAGAGAAACGGTCACAGACCACCCAGATGACAGACATCTTCTGGGAAACAGGCAGATCTGAAATAAAATCCATCGAGATGTGTGTCCAAGGCCTCTTAGGAATAGGCAAGGGCAACAGCAGTCCGCTAGCCCGAGAACTACAAGACTTGGCCCGAGCACAAACGTCACATGACTGCACAAAGACTCGCACATCTCGTGACAGGGAAGGCCACCAGAAGGATCTTGCCACCAAATCCCTGGTACCAAAAATTCCGGGATGACCTGCCAATGCAGAAGAATGTACCTCAGAGATGACTCTGCTGGTCCAATCATCCGGAACAAACAGTCTATCAGGCGGACAACGATCCGGTCTATCCGCCTGAAACTCTTGCAAGGACCGCCGCAGATCAGGAGAAACGGCCGACAAAATTACTCCCTCCCTAAGGATACCTGTGGGTTCAGAATTACCAGGAGAGTCCGGTCAAACTGTCATGATCTCTGCAGGCAGAGATCACAGCAAGCCTATAGAGGGACAAGCTCTCGGAAGATGGAACTATACTGACCATGAACTAAGCCTGCCGCGCAACTAGAAATAGCCAGGTAGCATTTCCTATTTATAGCTAGATGCCCAGCTCTGGCCTAAGACCTAAATAGCTAGCAGAGGGAAATATAAGACCTGGCTCACCTCTAGAGAAATATTCCAAAGAAGACAGTAACCCCCCACATATAATGACGGTGAGTTCAGATGAAACAACAAACGCAGCAGGAAAATAGTCTTAGCAAATTTGAGGTCCGCTTACTAGATAGCAGAAGACAGATAGTATACTTTCATGGTCAGCAGAAAAACACTAACAAAACACCATCCAGAGATTACCTTAAACTCTGGCATTAACTCATAACGCCAGAGTAGCAATCCCTGATCAACGAGAGCTTTCCAGACACAGTAACAAAACTTCAGCTGTGAACTGGAACAAATAGGCAAAACAAAACATGGACAAAAGTCCAACTTATCTAGTAGTAGTCTAGAAGCAGGAACAAGCACTGAGAGGCATCAGATAACATTGTTGACCGGCAAGAAACCACCAGAGAAATGAGCTTAAATAGCGACACCCACTACTGATGGAACCAGGTGAAACAGGAAAGAGGATGACAAGTCCAATTCCACAAGCGGCCACCGGGGGAGCCCAAAATCCAAATTCACAACACCTGCGTCTCTCAGGTCATCAATCACCGCCTGTACCTTCCGGAGGTGAGCTTCCCAGTCCACGCTGTAAATTATGATGTCGTCTAGGTAGGCAGAGGCGTACTGCCTGTGGGGCCTCAAGACTCGATCCATCAATCTCTGGAACCTTGCTGGGGCTCCGTGAAGTCCAAACGGCATGTAGATATACTGGAACAGCCCTTCCGGTGTAGCAAATGCCGTCTTCTCCCTGGCCGCCTCGGCCAGAGGGATCTGCCAGTACTCCTTTGTTAGATCCAGGGTCGTAATATATCGGGCTTTACCCAGCCGATCGATCAACTCATCGACCCGGGGCATAGGGTAGGCATCAAATTTAGAAACCGCATTCAGTTTTCGAAAGTCATTGCAAAACCGTATAGAGCCATCCGGCTTAGGTATCAACACGATTGGACTGGACCAGGCGCTGTGTGACTCTTCAATGACTCCTAAGTCCAACATGGCCTTCACCTCCCGGGAGACGGCTTCACGGCGTGCTTCCGGAATCCGGTATGGCTTCACATGAACTGTGACACCAGGTTCTGTGACAATCTCATGTTTCACTAGCCTAGTCTGGCCAGGTTTTTCCGAGAAAAACTGTTGGTTCTGTAACAAAAACTGCTTAACCTCAGATTTTTGTCGTTCAGAGAGAGTCTCGGCAATCTGCACCTCCGGTATGGTAGGTGAGCAAACCGGACGGGGCAGATCCGCTGTTAGGGCAGGGCGGTCTTTCCAGGGTTTTATCAGATTCACATGATAAATCTGCTCTGGTTTTCTCTTACCAGGCTGGTGCACTTTATAGTTCACTTCTCCAACTCGTTCTATGACCTCAAAGGGGCCTTGCCACTTCGCCAGAAATTTACTATCCACCGTAGGGATTAGGATCAACACCCTATCCCCGGGTGCAAACGTACGGACCTTGGCGCCTCTATCATAACTTTGCCTCTGGGCTCCCTGGGCCTGTAACATATGTTCCCTAACAAGGGGCATGACAGCAGCAATCCGGTCCTGCATTTGCGTTACATGGTCTATCACCGTTTTAAAGGGAGTGACTTGACCTTCCCAGGTTTCTTTTGCGACGTCCAACAGTCCACGGGGACGACGAGCATATAATAGCTCGAAAGGCGAGAATCCTGTGGAAGACTGGGGAACTTCCCTAATGGCAAACAGCAAATAGGGTAACAAGTAATCCCAGTTCTTCCCATCTTTGTCTATCGCCTTCCGGAGCATCTGTTTTAAGGTTTTATTGAACCGCTCAACCAGGCCATCTGTTTGGGGGTGATAGACAGACGTACGCAACTGGTCTATTTGTAAGAGCCCGCAGAGCTCCTTCATCACCCTTGACATAAAGGGAGTCCCCTGGTCGGTGAGTATCTGTTTTTGGAATTCCCACCCGACTAAACACTTGTACCAACTCTTTGGCGATCGTTTTGGTAGCAGTGTTACGCAAAGGTATGGCTTCAGGATAACGAGTGGCATAGTCCATGATGACGAGGATATGTTGATGCCCACGTGCGGACCGGGGAAGGGGCCCAACCAAATCCATCCCAATTCTCTCAAACGGGACCCCAGTAATAGGGAGGGGTACCAAAGGGCTACAGAACCGAGGTTTAGGTGCAGAGATTTGGCACTCTGGACAGGACTCACAATAGTTACGCACATCATTGTGTATTCCGGGCCACACAAAACAATGCAATATCCTTTCTGTGGTTTTTTGTACCCCCAGATGTCCCCCCATTATATGTCCGTGGGCCAGGTCCAGTACCTTCCGCCGATAAGGTTTGGGTACCACTAACTGTTGCACAGTGTCTTCCCCTTTTTTCTCTACCTGGTAGAGTAAATCATTCTCAAGAACCATGTACGGGTACGCTAGCCTAGTGTCAGGTTCTACGGGTACGCTATCTATCACTTTTACATTTTTCCTAGCCTGAGTCAGGGTAGGATCTTTCATTTGTTCGCTGTGGAAGTCATCCAACTGAACTCCCAAATCGGGTAGGCAGGGTGCTGGATGGCTGTCTGCCTCCGCCTCTCGCTGAGTTTCCTCAGTTTCCTCAGTTTCCCCCGCCATAACTGAGAAGGGGAACTGAAGGTTAGATTCAATAACCTCCCCAGCAACATCTTCCTGTGGGGTCTCGTCTAGGAACTCGGGACCTCCAGATGGCATGGGGGAAGATTCACGGTTACAGCTACCGTGAAGGAGCAACTGATTCTCCCACAACTGCCAGAAATGAGGAAAATCCCTGCCCAGGATTATATCATGTAACAATGCGGGAACGAGTCCCACTTTGTGTTGCACAGACCCATTGGGAGTGGAGATACATATGACCGCTGTAGGATATGAGCAGGTGTCACCATGCACACACGTTACAGAAAATTTATCAGACAGACCAGATGGAAGTGCCACCAGACTGGCTTTCACCAGAGTCACCACACTTCCAGAGTGTAGCAATGCCACAACATTTTTCCCATCTACAGACAATTCACGCAGGTGTTTCGCTGTATCATTTTGACCCGCATTCACACTTACTAGCCGTGTAACCAAAGACATGCGTTTCTTAGAGTCCGTAACGTCGCACTGCATGGGTTCAGTGGTAACAGGACAGTTTGCAGAAACATGGCCCTTCTCATGGCAACGTAAACACCTAACAGGCCCCCTATTGAAACCAGAGTCCGACACCCTTGATCTCGGGGTGCGAGCAGTCCTGTGTTCCTCCCCCACAGTTTTTGGCAATTTTCCTTCCCCCGCAGTCCCTGGAACAGTCTTACCGGTTCCACGAGGAGGAGGTACAGTTCGGGTAGTAGCGGTATCATCAGGAAGTCCTTCCGCCACAGAATAACGCTCCACCAAGTCCACCAATTGATCCGCTGTCGCGGGATTTCCTTGGCTCACCCACTTTTTCAGCGCCGGTGGTAGTACTCTCAGGTACTTGTCCAGAACGATCCGCTGGATTATCTCCGGAGTTGTCAGTACCTCGGGTTGCAGCCATTTCTTTATCAAGTAGATCAGGTCGAACATCTGCGATCGCGGTGGTTTATCTGGCTGATAGGTCCAGTGATGTACCCTCTGCGCACGGACAGCCGTCGTCACACCCAGCCGGGCCAGGACCTCAGCTTTCAGCCTCTCAAAGTCCTGAGCGACTTCCAGGTCCAAGGCATGGTAAGCTTTTTGGGCCTCACCGGAGAGAAACGGAGCAATTAGATCAGCCCATCGTTTCTTCGGCCACTTCTCTCTCAACGCTGTCCGCTCAAACGTTGTCAGGTACGCCTCGACGTCATCTTCTGCGGTCAGCTTTTGCCAGTACCGACTCACATGGATTCTCCTGGACTCTGCTTCCGGGTTAGCCTCAGGCATGCTCACCAAGCGCTGCGCCACCTGTTGGAGAAGCTGGCGGTCTGCAGTTGTCACGTCCACCAAGTCCTTCAGCTGTGCGGCCATCAAGCGGTTAGCTTCCTGCTGTACGGCAGCGGACTGTACTAGGGCTTTCACCACGTCTTCCATACTGTCGCCTGTGCCACGGAGTGCCCGCGTTCTCCACCACAATGTAACAAAACACTCCGGGATCGCCTTTGCTGGGGTCAAAGGTCACGTGGTTTGTGCATTAAACTCTGAGACAACAGCAGGTTTCCAAGTAGACTGACCTCAGGTCAGGTTTATTAAAGTGAAAGCAAATACAGAAAACAAAACATAAAAATAAATCCTTGCCTGTCCGGCGCTAACTATACAAATACGTTCCTATCTAACAACTGGGGGGGCTTCTCCCACCCAGCTAACATTACACAGGTCACAAGCACAGCTCTCACTCACGTTTGCCTCACACAGACAGGCATTCTGTGTGCCCCAGGCTGACACCTGAAACCTTCAGCTGGTCAGCCTTTATTCCTGCACTTATTAACCCCTCGGTATCCTGAAGATACTGAGCGGCCTAATTCACATAGGACAAATACCTGGGCGAGATATACCTGCCCCCGACTACCAGACCGACATGACTCTTACAGTATCTAAAGGGCCATCACATTGTAGAAGGATCATCTTTATTCTCATTTGCACAAGAAAAGACTAGAAGCAATAAGATGAAACTGAATGGGAAGAGACACAGATTAGATATTAGAAAAAACTTTTTGACAGCGAGGGTGATCAATGAGTGGAACAGGCTGCCATGAGAGGTGGTGAATTCTCCTTCCATGGAAGCTTTCAAACAAAGGCTGGACAGACCTCTTTCTGGGATGATTTAGTGAATCCTGCTTTTGAGTAGGGGGTTGGACCAGATGACCCAGGAGGTCCCTTCTAACTCTACCATTCTATTATTCTATGATTCAGAGCTGTCCACAACTCTTCAGCATTGTGCGGTTTGTCACCTCAGCAGATTAGCTTCAGCACAGCCTGTTGCCGCTTGGATGAGTCAGTGCTGCAGTACTTTAAGCTTGTGACTGATGTGCTCATTTCGGAGATGGAGGTTGAGGAGTAGGAGGAGGAAGTGCAGGAACTGTAGACTGTGGGGGCAACCCTGATTGATGTAGGGCCCGCAATCCTCGGTGACAAGAGTATATGTTAAATCACAAGGTCTGACTGGGTTCTGGCTTCCACTATGTTTACCCAGTGTGTTGTCAGTGATATGTACTGTCCCTGCCCACAAGCACTTGTCCATGTGTCCGTGGTTAGGAGGAATTTCCCAATAACAGCATTGTTGAGGGCAAGGGTAATGTTGTGGGACATGTGCTTGTGTAATGCCGGGACGGCACAACGGAAGAAATAGTGGCAGCTGGGAACCGTACACCTTGGGATGGCCACCACCATCAGGTTGTGGAAAGCTTCCATCTCCACAAGCCTAAAGGGCAACATTTTGAGCGCAAGCAGATGAGAATTGTGTAAATTTAGGCCTGTAGGGCATTGGCTGTGTATTTCAGCTTTCGTTTCAATGACTCCCCAGTATGGACAACTTAAGGTTGCGCTGGGACAGGGACGTGGACATGCTTGATGATGGTGCTAGTTGAGTGTGGGCAACGAAAGGGCAGGGCAGGAGGCCTCTTCGCATGCACCGTGGACAGGAAATTCGCTTGCACGCAAAACAGTGGATGAAGCAGTGGTGTAACCCGCAGACACTGTCCCTTGAGCCTGGGGTTCGGCTCACAATGTCAGACGCTTTGCTGCCATGTGCCTGATCATGCGGGTGGTCGTCAGACTGCTAGTTTTGCTAGCCCTGCTGATGCTGGCATGGCAGGTGGTGCAAATGGCCTAATTGGGGTTATTGACAGAGTTTTTTTTAAAAACAACCAGACTCAGGAAGACCTAACAGTTGGACTGGCAACTTCCGTCATGTTGGTGTTACGGGGAACGGTTGCCCGCCTTCTGTCTGCAGCTACCACACTGCTTCGTCCTGCCTGTTGGGGTGCTACGCCTCCCTCCCCCTGTGTGCTGCTGTCGTAGCTCTGCATGTCCTCCTGCCAGGATGGGTCAGTTACTATATCATCCAACACCTCATCTTCCACTTCCACACCCTGGTCCTCCTGACTTTCTGGCAATTGTGTCTCATCATCATCCACCCCTTGTGACACGTTCCCACTGTCGCCTTCGTGTGACTGTGGCTGCTCAAATATTTGGGCATCGCTACATGGAATCTCATCTTGCCCTGCTTTAAGTAGAGAGGGCGAGAGGCCTGAATCTATAAATGGAAAAGTGAACAGCTCTTCGCAGTGTCCAAGTGTGGGATCAGTTGTCTCTGGGCACTCAGCATGATGGGAGGAAGGAGGATCAGGGTGAGGGACATGGCCGGACTGGCCATCGGGCACTTCTGGCAAATGCCAGAAGGGCCTGTGCCAGTCGTGGGCTGCTCGATCCGCCTCCCCCCGCCGCCGCCGACTGACCCCCCCGCCGTCGCATTCAACTATACCGGTGTCTATGACGCAGGTACAGTTGAATGCAATGATGGAGGAGAGAGTGTCTACAGACGCTCCCTCTCCCATCATTCCCTGCTATGCCTCTGATACTGCGGGTGTGCGATGACGTCATATCATCGCGCACCTGCTGTGTCCCGGGCAGACTGCAGCCGCCAAGACAGGAGCAGGAAGCAACGCGGGGCACGAGGAAAGGTGAGGAGAGTGTTTTTTTTTTTTTGTTTGTTTTTTTACTGGACTGTGGGGCCATTATTGGGGGGAGGAGGAGGAGAGAGGAGATGCGGGCTGTGCTGTATATACCTGTGTGTGCTGTGCTTTATATACCACTGTGCAGGCTGTGCTTTATATACCACTGTGTGGGCTGTGCTTTATATACCACTGTGGGGCTGTGCTGGATATACCACTGTGCGGGCTGTGCTGGATATACCACTGTGCGGGCTGTGCTGTATATACCTCTGTGTGGGCTGTGCTGGATATACCACTGTGCGGGCTGTGCTGTATATACCACTGTGCGGGCTGTGCTGTATATACCACTGTGTGGGCTGTGCTTTATATACCACTGTGCAGGCTGTGCTGGATATACCACTGTGTGGGCTGTGCTGGATATACCACTGTGCGGGCTGTGCTGTATATACCTCTGTGTGGGCTGTGCTGGATATACCACTGTGCGGGCTGTGCTGTATATACCACTGTGCGGGCTGTGCTGAATATACCACTGTGCGGGCTGTGCTGTATATACCACTGTGTGGGCTGTGCTTTATATACCACTGTGCGGGCTGTGCTGAATATACCACTGTGCGGGCTGTGCTGAATATACCATTGTGCGGGCTGTGCTGAATATACCACTGTGCGGGCTGTGCTTTATATACCACTGTGCGGGCTGTGCTGAATATACCACTCTGCGGGCTGTGCTTTATATGCCACTGTGCGGGCTGTGCTGTATATACCTCTGTGTGGGCTGTGCGGTATATACCACTGTGCAGGCTGTGCTGGATATACCACTGGGCGGGCTGTGCTGAATATACCACTGTGCGGGCTGTGCTTTATATACCACTGTGCGGACTGTGCTTTATATACCACTGTGCGGGCTGTGCTTTATATACCACTGTGTGGGCTGTGCTGAATATACCACTGTGCGGGATGTGCTGTATATACCACTGTGCGGGCTGTGCTGTATATACCACTGTGCGGGCTGTGCTGTATATACCACTGTGCGGGCTGTGCTGTATATACCACTGTGCGGGCTGTGCTGTATATACCACTGTGCGGGCTGTGCTGTATATACCACTGTGCGGGCTGTGCTTTATATACCACTGTGCGGCTGTGCTTTATATACCACTATGCGGGCTGTGCTGTATATACCACTGTGCGGGCTGTGCTGAATATACCGCTGTGCTGTATATACCACTGTGCGGGCTGTGCTGGATATACCACTGTGCGGGCTGTGCTGTATACTGCTGTGTGGGCTGTTATCTACTATGCGGGCTGTGCTATATACTATGCGGGCTTTGCTATATACTATGGGGAGTATATTATCTTCTATGGGGAGGCCATGTTATGTACTATGTGGCTGTGGTATATACTATTGTGGGGTTATATTATATTCTATGGGGGAGGTTGTGTTATATACTATGGGGGGCTGCATTATATTCTATGGGGGGCTACATTATATATTATGGGGAGGTGGGCTGTATTATATTCTATGGGGTTACATTATACTCTGTGGTTTCCGCATTATATTCTGTAGGGTGGTGGCTACATTATACTATATGTGGGCTGCATTACACTGTATCGAGGACTATGGGGAATACGTTATACTATATGAACTATGGGGTGCATTATACTATGGGAAGTGAATTGTACTACATGGATGACTATGGCGGTGCATTATACTATATGGAGCACTATGAGGAGTGTATTATGCTCTGTGGAGGACTGAGCAGTGTATTTTCATATATGGAGGACTATAGGGAGTGTATTATACTATATGGAGGACTGTGGTGCACATTATAATATATGGAGGACTATGGGGTGTATTTTACTAAACAAGTAAAATGCTGCATATTCAGATTGTTTTTGCCCGAACAAAAATCATTGTTCTCAGCAGCACATCGCCGATGTAAACTGTAGATGTGCTGCTGATAACATGATACTGTATGGTGATCTGTTAGTGATCGTTCTGTCCCATCATTCTTTCTCAGATGGTGGAAAGAGGCCGGGAAACAAGTGTTGAACAACTTCAGTATTGTCGATCAAACTCATTTAGCAGCCTGAACTCAGCGCTTGTAAATACAACCGAAATGCTTTTGTGTGATGTGCAATATGTTAGCATTTTGTGTCCCATTTTAAACTTTGCCTAGGCGTAGGGCCCCACTTTGCCTAAAACCGGCCCTGCCTACAAGTGTACAAAGATATTATACAGTCACCATGTGACAAGTGGGCCTGTGTAACTTCAAATGCCAGGGCTGAATTTTAGTCCCAGTACGGCCCTGGTGAGGAATATGCGGTCCAGGCTCACAGCTACTCAGACTTGACCATGTGAAGAACAGGGTGCTGTTGTGAAACAGACTGGAAGTATTATCCGCTATCCAACCAACCACCTTTTCACACTGCTCTGGCTTCAATACTGCTGTCCTGCTGCAGTCCCCTAGTAATTGGGACAGGAAGGTCAAGCCAGCAAATGTGGGTGTTTGTTATGGCCCACTTTCAGCTTGCCTACGACCTCTGCATGCACCATCACGTCCACTTCCCCATCCGTTGCCACGTGCCTTGCCCATTTTAAATGGACTACAATATTTTCCACATTCACTCCAAATGGCTGAATTTGGAGCGAACTTATATGTGATCCGTGTGTGGGAAAAGCACAGTTTAAAATATCTGCCCTGTAGGTAACAATTTTTTTTTACCAAACTGGTATCAATAACTAGAGTAACACACAGCAAAAATAGTTTAATGGAGGCCTCAAATGCCACAATTTGTAGCCCCCAGATAGATGAGGCATGTCATGGAGATACCACAAGGTAAAATATGTGGCCTGTTTTGTTTTTTTGTTTGTTTTTTTTACAGCAAAATAGTGTATAGAACTAGAGTAACACACAGCAAACACAGTTCAAATGGAAACCTCAAATGCCACAATTTGTAGTCCACAGATAGAGAAGTGTGACAGAGGCCACTTTCAAATATCAGGCCTGTATTTTTATTTTTTTTTTGGCCAGTAAAATTGTGTTAATAAGTTGGCAATGGCACAACTAAAAAAATTCTATGGAGCCCTAAAATGGCACAATTTTGAGCGCAATGATATGCGATCCATGTGGCGTACAAAACTCAATTTAAAATATCTGCACTGGTGGCTAAATATTTTTTGGGCAGCAAAATGATGTCAAGAAATTGTATAAGACACTCCAAAAAAATTTACAGCACCACAAAAAATGGGAGAATTTTCTGCGCACTCAAATGTGATCACTGTGATGGGCAACCCGTTGAAAATAGCTGGATTTTTACGCTGACCTATGAAAAGGATCTGGCTGTAGTCTGCAGTGTCAACAAGCAAATGGAGAAAAAAAGGGGGCTCTGGATTGCTTTGTAATAAAATAATCAGGATTAAAGGGAACCTGTCACCCCGTTTTTTCGGTATGAGATAAAAATACTGTTAAATAGGGCCTGAGCTGTGCATTGCAATAGTGTAGTTTGTGGACCCCGATTCCCCACCTATGCTGCCGAAATACGTTACCAAAGTAGTCGTTTTCGCCTGTCAATCAGGCTGGTCTAGTCAAAACGGCGTGTTGTCTTCCCCCAGATTTTGCGTAGTTTTCCGTTGGTGGCGTAGTGGTGTGCACATGCCCAAGGTCCCGAATCCTCTGCCAGGGGATTGAATAGAGCGCGCTGTTCGTTATTTCATTGGTGATCGGTGGGCGCGGCCATCTTCCTTTGGCCGCGCGTGCGTAGAAGCGGCGCTCTGCTGGCCGCGGCTTCAGGAAAATGGCCACCACGATATCCATCTGCGCACGCGCGGCATCCCGCGGCCATTTTCCTGAAGCCGCGGCCAGCAGAGCGCCGCTTCTGCGCACGCGCGGCCAAAGGAAGATGGCCGCGCCCACCGATCACCAATGAAATAACGAACAGCGCGCTCTTTTCAATCCCCTGGCAGAGGATTCGGGACCTTGGGCATGCGCACACCACTACGCCACCAACGGAAAACTACGCAAAATCTGGGGGAAGGCAACACGCCCTTTTGACCAGACCAGCCTGATTGACAGGCAAAAACGACTACTTTGGTAACGTATTTCGGCAGCATAGGTGGGGAATCGGGGTCCACAAACTACACTATTGCAATGCACAGCTCAGGCCCTATTTAACAGTATTTTTATCTCATACCGAAAAAACGGGGTGACAGGTTCCCTTTAAGATGCAAAAACAATTATTCCTGGCCACTGATACCTGGGGCTATGTATATATGTAATAGGCAGCACCAGACAGTAATGGAATGGACCCTCTTGATGTATGCAATGATATCTATTTACCCAAATACAGTGCCTGCAGGCCTTGCACTGATATGTATAGAGCCACATGCACTACCCTGCTTAGCTAGCACTGCAATCTATATACTCCGTAATTAGTCCTTAGGACTGTTGGTTTAGTTGGATTTGTGGATTCTATGATGGTAGACCCTCACTAACTGAAAACCCCCACATCTGACTTAGGCCGGCCTCACACTCAGCATATAAAAATACGGTCCGTTTTTTACGGCCGTAATACGCAGAAAAGTCCCCAAAATAGTGGTCCGTATGTCCTCCGTAGGCAGGGTGTGTCAGCGTATTTTGCGCATGGCATCCTCCGTATGTAATCCGTATGGCATCCGTACTGCGAGATTTTCTCGCAGGCTTGCAAAACCGACATCTAATGGATTTATGTGCTCAAATGTTCGGAAAAACATACAGTGGGGCAAAAAAGTATTTAGTCAGTCAGCAATAGTGCAAGTTCCACCACTTAAAAAGATGAGAGGCGTCTGTAATTTACATCATAGGTAGACCTCAACTATGGGAGACAAACTGAGAAAAAAAAATCCAGAAAATCACATTGTCTGTTTTTTTATCATTTTATTTGCATTTTATGGTGGAAAATAAGTATTTGGTCAGAAACAAAATTTCATCTCAATACTTTGTAATAAATCCTTTGTTGGCAATGACAGAGGTCAAACGTTTTCTGTAAGTCTTCACAAGGTTGCCACACACTGTTGTTAATATGTTGGCCCATTCCTCCATGCAGATCTCCTCTAGAGCAGTGATGTTTTTGGCTTTTCGCTTGGCAACACGGACTTTCAACTCCCTCCAAAGGTTTTCCATAGGGTTGAGATCTGGAGACTGGCTAGGCCACTCCAGGACCTTGAAATGCTTCTTACGAAGCCACTCCTTCGTTGCCCTGGCAGTGTGCTTTGGATCATTGTCATGTTGAAAGACCCAGCCACGTTTCAACTTCAATGCCCTTGCTGATGGAAGGAGGTTTGCACTCAAAATCTCACGATACATGGCCCCATTCATTCTTTCATGTACCCGGATCAGTCGTCCTGGCCCCTTTGCAGAGAAACAGCCTCAAAGCATGATGTTTCCACCACCATGCTTTACAGTAGGTATGGTGTTTGATGGATGCAACTCAGTATTCTTTTTCCTCCAAACACGACAAGTTGTGTTTCTACCAAACAGTTCCAGTTTGGTTTCATCAGACCATAGGACATTCTCCCAAAACTCCTCTGGATCATCCAAATGCTCTCTAGCAAACTTCAGACGGGCCCGGACATGTACTGGCTTAAGCAGTGGGACACGTCTGGCACTGCAGGATCTGAGTCCATGGTGGCGTAGTGTGTTACTTATGGTAGGCCTTGTTACATTGGTCCCAGCTCTCTGCAGTTCATTCACTAGGTCCCCCCGCGTGGTTCTGGGATTTTTGCTCACCGTTCTTGTGATCATTCTGACCCCACGGGGTGGGATTTTGCGTGGAGCCCCAGATCGAGGGAGATTATCAGTGGTCTTGTATGTCTTCCATTTTCTAATTATTGCTCCCACTGTTGATTTCTTCACTCCAAGCTGGTTGGCTATTGCAGATTCAGTCTTCCCAGCCTGGTGCAGGGCTACAATTTTGTTTCTGGTGTCCTTTGACAGCTCTTTGGTCTTCACCATAGTGGAGTTTGGAGTCAGACTGTTTGAGGGTGTGCACAGGTGTCTTTTTATACTGATAACAAGTTTAAACAGGTGCCATTACTACAGGTAATGAGTGGAGGAAAGAGGAGACTCTTAAAGAAGAAGTTACAGGTCTGTGAGAGCCAGAAATCTTGATTGTTTGTGCAGCGCCCCAGAGTCCTGGTCGTTGCAGTACTGTTGCTCCGCCACTAAGGGGGGCTATGGTACGTCTGATGGCACTGAAGGAGTCCACCTGACCAGGTATCACAGACACCAATACACTTCACAGTCTGGCCTCCAGGGGGAGCTAAGGGCGCTATGTATTAGGCCACTCCTCACAATTAGGTAAAACTGGGGGTTGGATAGGAAGTTAGGGGGAAGTGTCATGATCTCAATGGCAAGAGAACATAGCATCAGCATATATAGGAACTAGCTCTTGGAAGATGGGAACTGAGCTGACCATGAACTAAACCTAACACACAACTAGCAGTGGCCGGGTAGCATGCCTACGTTGATTCTAGATGCCCAGCACCAGCCGGAGGACTAAATAATGCTAGCAGAGGAAAATAAGTCCTAGCTCACCTCTAGAGAAATACCCCGAAAGGAGACAGAGGCCCCCCACATGTATTGGCGGTGAATTAAGATGAAATAACAAAACGTAGTATGAAAATAGGTTTAGCAAATTTGAGGTCCACTTACTACATAGCAGAAGACAGAAAGAACACTTTCATGGTCAGCTAAAAACCCTATCAAAACACCATCCAGAAATTACTTTAAAACTCTGGCATTAACTCATAACACCAGAGTGGCAATTCCTGTTCACAAGAGCTTTCCAGACACAGTAACGAAACTACAGCTGTGAACTGGAACAAAAATGCAAAAACAAACATGGACAAAAGTCCAACTTATCTAGTAGTTGTCTAGGAGCAGGAACAAGCACAGAGAGGCTTCTGATAACATTGTTGACCGGCAAGCAACTAACAAAGCAGCAAGGTTATATAGCGACTCCCACATCTTGATGGGAACAGGTGAACAGAGAAGATGAAGACACCAGTTCAATTCCACCAGTAGCCACCGGGGGAGCCCAGAATCCAAATTCACAACAGTACCCCCCCCTCAAGGAGGGGGCACCGAACCCTCACCAGAACCACCAGGGCGATCAGGATGGGCCCTATGAAAGGCACGAACCAGATCAGAGGCATGAACATCAGATGCATTCACCCAAGAATTATCCTCCTGGCCGTATCCCTTCCACTTGACCAGATACTGGAGTCTCCGTCTGGAAACACGAGAGTCTAAGATTTTCTCCACAACGTACTCCAACTCACCCTCAACCAACACCGGAGCAGGAGGCTCAACGGAAGGCACAACCGGTACCTCATACCTGCGCAATAATGACCGATGAAAAACGTTATGAATAGAAAAGGATGCAGGGAGGTCCAAACGGAAGGAAACAGGGTTAAGAATCTCCAATATCTTATACGGGCCGATGAACCAAGGCTTAAACTTAGGAGAAGAGACCCTCATAGGGACAAAATGAGAAGACAACCACACCAAATCCCCAACACAAAGCCGAGGACCAACACGACGGTGGCGGTTGGCAAAAAGCTGAGTCTTCTCCTGGGACAACCTCAAATTGTCCACCACCTGCCCCCAGATCTGATGCAATCTCTCCACCACAGCATCCACTCCAGGGCAATCCGAAGATTCCACCTGACCAGAGGAAAATCGAGGATGAAACCCCGAATTACAGAAAAACGGGGACACCAAAGTGGCAGAGCTGGCCCGATTATTGAGAGCGAACTCCGCCAATGGCAAAAAAGCAACCCAATCATCCTGGTCAGCAGACACAAAACACCTCAGATATGTCTCCAGGGTCTGATTAATCCGCTCGGTCTGGCCATTCGTCTGAGGATGGAAAGCGGACGAAAAAGATAAATCTATGCCCATCCTAGCACAGAATGCCCGCCAAAATCTAGACACGAATTGAGTCCCTCTGTCAGAAACGATATTCTCAGGAATACCATGCAAACGAACAACATTTTGAAAAAACAGAGGAACCAACTCGGAAGAAGAAGGCAACTTGGGCAGAGGAACCAAATGGACCATCTTAGAGAAACGGTCACACACCACCCAGATGACAGACATCTTCTGAGAAACAGGCAGATCTGAAATAAAATCCATCGAGATGTGCGTCCAAGGCCTCTTAGGAATAGGCAAGGGCAACAATAATCCACTAGCCCGAGAACAACAAGGCTTGGCCCGAGCACAAACGTCACAAGACTGCACAAAGCCTCGCACATCTCGTGACAGGGAAGGCCACCAGAAGGACCTTGCCACCAAATCCCTGGTACCAAAAATGCCAGGATGACCTGCCAACGCAGAAGAATGAACCTCAGAGATTACTCTACTGGTCCAATCATCAGGAACAAACAGTTTATCAGGTGGGCAACGATCAGGTCTATCCGCCTGAAACTCCTGCAAGGCCCGCCGCAGGTCTGGAGAAACGGCTGACAATACCACTCCATCCTTAAGGATACCTGTGGGCTCAGAGTTACCAGGCGAGTCAGGCTCAAAACTCCTAGAAAGGGCATCCGCCTTAACATTCTTAGAACCCGGTAGGTATGACACCACAAAATTAAACCGAGAGAAAAATAATGACCAGCGCGCCTGTCTAGGATTCAGGCGCCTGGCGGTCTCAAGATAAATCAAATTTTTGTGGTCCGTCAATACCACCACCTGATGTCTGGCCCCCTCAAGCCAATGGCGCCACTCCTCAAAAGCCCACTTCATGGCCAAAAGCTCCCGATTCCCAACATCATAATTCCGCTCAGCGGGCGAAAATTTACGGGAAAAGAAGGCACAAGGCCTCATCACGGAGCAGTCAGAACTTTTCTGCGACAACACTGCCCCAGCTCCGATCTCAGAAGCGTCGACCTTAACCTGAAAAGGTAGAGCAACATCAGGCTGACGCAACACAGGGGCAGAGGAAAAACGGCGCTTAAGCTCCCGAAAGGCCTCCACAGCATCAGGGGACCAATCAGCAACATCAGCACCCTTCTTAGTCAAATCGGTCAATGGCTTAGCAATATCCGAAAAACCAGCAATAAATCGACGATAAAAGTTAGCAAAGCCCAAAAATTTCTGAAGACTCTTAAGAGAAGAGGGCTGCGTCCAATCACAAATAGCTTGAACCTTGACAGGATCCATTTCAATGGAAGAGGGGGAAAAAATATATCCCAAAAAGGAAATCCTCTGTACCCCAAAAACACACTTAGAACCCTTCACACACAAAGAATTAGACCGCAAAACCTGAAAAACTCTCCTGACTTGCTGGACATGAGAGTCCCAGTCATCCGAAAAAATCAGAATATCATCCAGATACACAATCATAAATTTATCCAAATAATCGCGAAAAATATCATGCATAAAGGACTGGAAAACTGACGGAGCATTTGAAAGACCAAAAGGCATCACTAAATACTCAAAGTGGCCCTCGGGCGTATTAAATGCGGTTTTCCACTCATCCCCCTGCCTGATTCGCACCAAATTATACGCCCCACGAAGGTCAATCTTAGAGAACCACTTGGCCCCCTTTATGCGAGCAAACAAATCAGTCAGCAACGGCAATGGGTATTGATATTTAACAGTGATTTTATTCAAAAGCCGATAATCAATACATGGTCTCAAAGAGCCGTCTTTTTTTGACACAAAGAAAAAAACCGGCTCCTAAGGGAGATGACGATGGACGAATATGTCCCTTTTCCAAGGACTCCTTTATATATTCTCGCATAGCAGCATGTTCAGGCACAGACAGATTAAATAAACGACCCTTTGGGTATTTACTACCCGGGATTAAATCTATGGCACAATCGCACTCTCGGTGCGGAGGTAACGAACCAAGCTTGGATTCTTCAAAGACGTCACGATAGTCAGACAGGAACTCAGGAATTTCAGAGGGAATAGATGATGAAATGGAAACCACAGGTACATCCCCATGAGCCCCCTTACATCCCCAGCTCAACACAGACATAGCTCTCCAGTCGAGGACTGGGTTGTGAGATTGCAGCCAAGGCAATCCTAGCACCAAATCATCATGTAGATTATACAGCACCAGAAAGCGAATAATCTCCTGGTGATCCGGATTAATACGCATAGTTACTTGTGTCCAGTATTGTGGTTTATTATTAGCCAATGGGGTGGAGTCAATCCCCTTCAGAGGAATAGGAGTCTCCAAAGGCTCTAAATCATACCCACAGCGTTTGGCAAAGGACCAATCCATAAGACTCAAAGCGGCGCCAGAGTCGACATAGGCGTCCGTGGTAATAGATGACAAAGAGCAAATCAGGGTCACAGATAGAATAAACTTAGACGGTGAGGTGCAAATGGAAACAGATTTACCAAGCTTTTTAGTGCGTTTAGAGCATGCTGATATAACATGAGTAGAATCACCACAATAGAAACACAACCCATTTTTACGTCTAAAATTCTGCCGCTCGCTTCGGGACAGAATTCTATCACACCGCATACTCTCTGGCGACTTCTCAGCGGACACCGCCAGATGGTGCACTGGTTTGCGCTCCCGCAAACGCCTATCGATCTGAATAGCCATTGTCATGGACTCATTCAGACCCGCAGGCACAGGGAACCCCACCATAACATCCTTAATGGCATCAGAGAGACCCTCTCTGAAAGTCGCCGCCAGGGCGCACTCATTCCACTGAGTAAGCACAGACCATTTACGGAATCTTTGGCAGTAAATTTCCGCTTCATCTTGCCCCTGAGATAGGGACATCAAAGTCTTCTCTGCCTGAAGCTCCAAATGAGGTTCGTCATAAAGCAACCCCAAGGCCAGAAAAAACGCATCCACATTGAGCAACGCAGGATCCCCTGGTGTCAATGAAAAAGCCCAGTCTTGAGGGTCGCCCCGGAGCAAGGAAATCACAATCCTGACCTGCTGTGCAGGGTCTCCGGCAGAGCGAGATTTCAGGGACAAAAATAATTTGCAATTATTTCGAAAATTCTGAAACCCAGATCTATTCCCCGAGAAAAATTCCGGCAAAGGAATTCTCGGCTCAGATACAGGTGCATGACAAACAAAATCTTGCAAATTTTGTACCCTCGTGGCGAGATTATTCAAACCTGCAGTTACACTCTGAAGATCCATTACAAACAGGTGGACACAGAGCCATTCAAGGGTTAAGAGGAGGTAAGAAGCAGCTAGACAGCAATTAAGGGCTAGACAGCAAAACTCTGAAGGGAAAAAAAAAAAAAAAAAAAAAAAAAAATTTCCCTTAAACACTTCTCTATCTCCTGCTTCAGCCCAAACAATTAACACTTTGTGGGCCGGTCAAACTGTCATGATCTCAATGGCAAGAGAACATAGCATCAGCATATATAGGAACTAGCTCTTGGAAGATGGGAACTGAGCTGACCATGAACTAAACCTAACACACAACTAGCAGTGGCCGGGTAGCATGCCTACGTTGATTCTAGATGCCCAGCACCAGCCGGAGGACTAAATAATGCTAGCAGAGGAAAATAAGTCCTAGCTCACCTCTAGAGAAATACCCCGAAAGGAGACAGAGGCCCCCCACATGTATTGGCGGTGAATTAAGATGAAATAACAAAACGTAGTATGAAAATAGGTTTAGCAAATTTGAGGTCCACTTACTACATAGCAGAAGACAGAAAGAACACTTTCATGGTCAGCTAAAAACCCTATCAAAACACCATCCAGAAATTACTTTAAAACTCTGGCATTAACTCATAACACCAGAGTGGCAATTCCTGTTCACAAGAGCTTTCCAGACACAGTAACGAAACTACAGCTGTGAACTGGAACAAAAATGCAAAAACAAACATGGACAAAAGTCCAACTTATCTAGTAGTTGTCTAGGAGCAGGAACAAGCACAGAGAGGCTTCTGATAACATTGTTGACCGGCAAGCAACTAACAAAGCAGCAAGGTTATATAGCGACTCCCACATCTTGATGGGAACAGGTGAACAGAGAAGATGAAGACACCAGTTCAATTCCACCAGTAGCCACCGGGGGAGCCCAGAATCCAAATTCACAACAGGGAAGCTGACTGGGAATCAAACAGGCAACATCCTGTGGCAGAGGGTGTTGCGGGGAGAGACTCAGAGGGTCCTTGTCAGGAGCGGGATCCTGGCAGAGACCTAGCGAACAAGAGAGAACGTTACGGGACCGCGCCTGCACTTCCTTGCGGCGGTACCCAAGAAAGGACAAGAAGCGAGGTGCATTGAGAAGAGTGAGAAACGAGATCAAAGCAACAAGGAGATAAGCCAGTAGGAGTAGTGCTGAAAGATCGAGCAACTTCCTACTGAGGCGCGTAGCCGGTGGCCAGAACGCCGAGGAAGTAATTGACTCCAAGTATTACTTCAAACAGAGGCAGGACAGTTGATTACAGGTTGGCTGTCTCACACAAATCACCTATGAAGACATTGGGGGCAACAGTGGGAGAGGGGCGACTCTAGGGTCCCGGAAGAACTCCAGGCCTACTCGTCATACGGGTGCGTCCTAGCCAAATCATCTGGGGGATGGAGAAGAACATCAGAATCAGTTGTGAGGGAACATCAGAAACAGACACAACAGTTGTGGGGACTTTCCCGTGGTGCTCAGCAGGGGAAGACTGCAACATACAGGCGCTAGTTGGTAGGCACCGATTTCCACCTGCAAAGGGGACTCTGGATGTGCCATTGGACCGGCCGGTCTCGGACAACTCGGTTGGCAGTGCTCTGGATGGAGGATCCTGAAACCATCAGTAAAGAGGTAAAGAGACTGCATCCCTGTGTCCTCGTTATTGATTGCGCCTTGCACCACACGCCGAACTGTTATTTCTTAGCAGGGTCACCGACCGGGGTCTAGCCACCGTGACATCGACAGAGCCAGCAGAGAGAGACCCGGTACTGAGTACGCTGTGGCCCTGTGTCTGGGGGCGCTCCATTTGTTTCTGACCAAATACTTATTTTCCACCATAAAATGCAAATAAAATGATTAAAAAAAAAGAGAATGTGATTTTCTGGATTTTTTTTTCTCACTTTGTCTCCCATAGTTGAGGTCTACCTATGATGTAAATTACAGACGCCTCTCATCTTTTTAAGTGGTGGAACTTGCACTATTGCTGACTGACTAAATACTTTTTTGCCCCACTGTATATACAGTATATATATATATATATATATATATATATATATATATATATATATATATATATACATATATATATATATATATATATATATATATATATGTCATTCAGACACATACACTCACTGGCCACTTTATTAGGTACACCTGTCCAACTTCTTGTTAACACTTAATTTCTAATCAGCCAATCACATGGCGGCAACTCAGTGCATTTAGGCATGTAGACATGGTCAAGACAATCTCCTGCAGTTCAAACCGAGCATCAGTATGGGGAAGAAAGGTGATTTGAGTGCCTTTGAACGTGGCATGGTTGTTGGTGCCAGAAGGGCTGGTCTGAGTATTTCAGAAACTGCTGATGTACTGGGATTTTCACGCACAACCATCTCTAGGGTTTACAGAGAATGGTCTGAAAAAGAAAAAAAATCCAGTGAGCGGCAGTTCTGTGGGCGGAAATGCCTTGTTGATGCCAGAGGTCAGAGGAGAATGGGCAGACTGGTTCGAGCTGATAGAAAGGCAACAGTGACTCAAATCGCCACCCGTTACAACCAAGGTAGGCCTAAGAGCATCTCTGAACGCACAGTGCGTCGAACTTTGAGGCAGATGGGCTACAGCAGCAGAAGACCACACCGGGTACCACTCCTTTCAGCTAAGAACAGGAAACTGAGGCTACAATTTGTACAAGCTCATCGAAATTGGACAGTAGAAGATTGGAAAAACGTTGCTTGGTCTGATGAGTCTCGATTTCTGCTGCGACATTCGGATGGTAGGGTCAGAATTTGGCGTAAACAACATGAAAGCATGGATCCATCCTGCCTTGTATGGAGCATCTTTGGGATGTGCAGCCGACAAATCTGCGGCAACTGTGTGATGCCATCATGTCAATATGGACCAAAATCTCTGAGGAATGCTTCCAGCACCTTGTTGAATCTATGCCACGAAGAATTGAGGCAGTTCTGAAGGCAAAAGGGGGTCCAACCCGTTACTAGCATGGTGTACCTAATAAAGTGGCCGGTGAGTGTATATATATATTCTGTATTTATATTTAATTCAGCGCGAGATATGTGAAAAGCCGGTAATTCAATTGCCGGCTTTTCATTTCTCCTTCCCAAACCCGACAGGATATGAGACATGGTTTACATACAGTAAACCATCTCATACCCCCTTTTTTGGCATATTCCACACTACTAATGTTAGTAGTGTGTATGTGCAAAATTTGGGCGCTGTAGCTGCTAAAATAAAGGGTTAAATGGCGGAAAAAATTGGCATGGGCTCCCGCGCAATTTTCTCCGCCAGAGTGGTAAAGCCAGTGACTGAGGGCAGATATTAATAGCCTAGAGAGGGTCCATGGTTATTTCCCCCCCCGGCTACAAACATCTGCCCCCAGCCACCCCAGAAAAGGCACATCTGGAAGATGCGCCTCTTCTGGCACTTGGCCACTCTCTTCCCACTCCCGTGTAGCGGTGGGATATGGGGTAATGAAGGGTTAATGCCACCTTGCTATTGTAAGGTGACATTAAGCCAGGTTAATAATGGAGAAGCGTCAATTATGACACCTATCCATTATTAATCCAATTGTATGAAAGGGTTAAAAAACACACACAAACATTATTAAAAAGTATTTTAATGAAATAAACACACAGGTTGTTTTATTATTTTATTGCTCTCTCAATCCATCCGGAAGACCCTCGCTTGGCAAAATAATAAACCCACAATATACATACCTTCAGATGACCTGTCACGTCCAACGAGGTAATCCATCTGAAGGGGTTAACTCAATTTACAGGCAGGAGCTGCGCTAAAGCACTCGCTCGTGTCTGTAATCCCCCGGGTGCTGAAAGGAAAGCACAGTGATCTGTACTTACATTGATTTGCGGTGATGCGCCCTCTGGTGGATGAACTCATGAACTGGAGCCTTGGAAAAGTTCCCACGCTCGAGTTCATATGAGTTCATCCACCAGAGGGCGCCTCACCGTGACTCAATGTAAGTACAGATCACCCAGCATTCCTTCATTCCCCGGGGGTTACAGGCAGGAGTGAGTGCTTTAGCGCAGCTCCTGCCTGTAAATTGAGTTAACCCCTTTAGATGGATTACCTCGTGGGACGTGACAGGTCATCAGAAGGTATGTATATTGTGGGTTTATTATTTTGCCAAGCGAGGGTCTTCCGGATGGATTGAGAGAGCAATAAAATAATAAAACAACCTGTGTGTTTATTTCATTAAAATACTTATTAATAATGTGTGTGTGTTTTTGAACCCTTTTATACAATTGGATTAATAATGAATAGGTGTCATAATTGACGCTTCTCCATGATTAACCTGGCTTAATGTCACCTTACAATAGCAAGGTGGCATTAACCCTTCATTACCCATATTCCTCCGCTACATGGGAGTGGGAAGAGAGTGGCCAAGTGCCAGAAGAGGCGCATCTTCCAGATGTGCCTTTTCTGGGGTGGCTGGGGGCAGATGTTTGTAGCCAGGGGGGGCCAATAACCATGGACCCTCTCTTGGCTATTAATATCTGCCCTCAGTCACTGGCTTTACCACTCTGGCGGAGAAAATTGCGCGGGAGCCCACGCCAATTTTTTCCGCCATTTAACCCTTTATTTTAGCAGCTACAGCGCCCAAATTTTGCACATACACACTACTAACATTAGTAGCGTGGAATATGCAAAAAAAAAATAAGATATGAGATGGTTTACTGTATGTAAACCATGTCTCATATCATGTCGGGTTTGTGAAGGAGAAATGAAAAGCCGGCAATTGAATTACCGGCTTTTCACTAACACCGCTGCGTATTTCTCGCAAGTCACACTGCTGGTCCGTGTGGAATCCGTATTTTTCTCACCCCCATAGACTTTCATTGGCAATTTTTTTGCACAATACGGTGACAAACGCAGCATGCTGCGATTTTCTACGGCCGTACAACACCGTATATTACGGATGCGTAATATACAGCAGATAGGAGCTGGGACATAGGGAATCATTGGGCCATGTGTTATGCAAATTTTACGGATGTAGTTTATGCGCTCATACGTCCGTAAAACTCGCTAGTGTGAGGCCGGCCTTAATCTCAGCAGAAGCTCTCCCAACACTGTCTGAATCTGAAGCTGAATGCGACGAGCAGGGCAGGGCCAGGTCTCTTATAGACCTGATGATGCTGTGTGGCCAGCCAATCACTGTAATGCCACAACCAACATGGCTACGGCATTACAATGCATGGCAGACAATCCCTGCATGTTTATTGGCTCTCTATAGAGCGCCAAACATGCAAGATGGGGACCCGAACTCCTGCTGAGCAAACCCGGAAATGCTCGGTGCTCGCCAAGTACAGCGATGTTTGGGCGAGTAACAAGCATTACTGAGTGTGCTCGCTCATCATTAGTGTAGTTCGTTCCCCCAGTTTTTTGTTGTCTCTGGCATCCAGATTGCTCCTTCTATGGATCCTTCATTCTGTAGCCTAAATGATCAGCCTGTGGCACCCCAGGAGTTTCGGTACCACAATGGTATTGCCTTCCTTTCGGGGATGGTGATGCCATGCTTGAAAACAAGGAGGATCCCTTTGACGGGTAACCTGTACATGCAACATGTTCTGACTCCAGGCCAGAAGGGGGAGCTCTAAACCTGGTTTCAGGGGAGCTTCCCTATATATATATTGTGGCATAGCGACTGGTCATGTGATTAATGGATGGTATGTATCGCAGAGGTGGGTGGCCCTGTGATGGAAGCCTGGGTATGTTTTGCTCAAGCAGATCTACTGCGGAGGGATTTGTTTACATTGCGAAGGCTTCCAGGTGATTGGAGAGATGGGTGGGTCCAGTCACCTACAAACCCACCCAAAGAGGTGTGTCTGAACACGTTAGGTGGTTTTGTGTGTAAGGACCTGTGGTGATGTCACGCTCACCTGACTGGCCATGTGACAGGTACCTGGGTGTGGTTACACCTATGTAAGGGAGGTGTGTGTAGCACATGGTGTGAGTGTTTGGAAGTCTGTCAGGGTGGACACACTTCCATGTGTCCTGGCTGGACACTGCAGTGTGGCCTGTGTGTTGGAGTCTCTTGGGAGTGGAGACGTCCTGGAAGCACACAGAGACCATATTTAGGCTGGAGAGCCTACGTGCTGGACATAGCACAGCCTGTATGCCTACAGGTCTGAGAGAGAGCTCTACTATGGACACTGAGGATTCTGAGGATTCATCTGTCTAATGTAAGACTGTTTTCCTGTTGTTCCTGTTGCTTTGTGGTTTATGGAGCAATACACCCACTTGAACGCTGATGAGAATGTGCCTCCTGTTTTCTCCTACGCACCTGAGCGAGTATCCCCAAGATCCGTAGCGGGTGAAATGCTACAAAAAATATATATATATATTCTGGCTTGGAGGAGGAGTTAGTGTAGTCTGGAGAGACAGTGAAGGAGCACAGAAGAAGCGAGGAGCTGGAGAAGAGCTGTGATTGGGCTCCCTCTGTGCTAGAGTGCAGAAACCAGACATCGGGAGTCTGAGGCTTTGTGGGACTTCATGCCCCACAGCAGAAATCGGAGGGCAGGAGATTGAAAGTATCTTGTCCACATCTACACCCTGAGGTACAGCAATATACAGAGCCCGGAGTCACCGTGGATAGAGACCCCTGATGAAGGAAATCTTCTGAAACGCACGTTGGGGTTCGCGATTACGGGACGACCCTGAAAGGTATATGCCTATTTTTCTCAATCTCTCTATGCACGTTGCACTTTGGCTTATATTGATTTTTTTGTAATACAATCACTATTGAGATGCGTTTTTGATGACCTTGCACATTGCACTTTACACTTTATACATTTTACTTAGAATTAATACACTCAGTTATAGGAGTGATTGGAGTGCACGATTTTACATATATCTTTTTGCAAATTTTTCAGTTTTTTCCATGAGGGATGGAGTATTGAAATATAGGGTCTGCTACTATCATTTGTCCTAGTTATATAGAATAATTGCAGTCCTGTTACGCGCACAGTTACATTATTATTTTTATTATTTTAATTGCCACTATCAATATTAAATAAAGGCATTTTTTAATACATTTCCTGCGTGGTGTTTCTCTGGTTATCCATAGATTGGTTGGTTGGTTTCTCTCCCTGGTTGAGTTTAGCATGGGGGAAGGGAGATGTCTGACCTGGGAGGAGATCCAGTGGCGGCTGCAGCCCCCACGGTGCCACCAGGCCCCGTGGTGGTCGCAGCCACAGGCCCCATGATGTCACCAGGCCCTGCGTTGGCCGCAGCCCCTATGAACTGGCTGAACCCAGCCACAGCTACAGCTCCCATAATGCAGCTATCCACGCCCTATATACCAGAAGCGGCCTGGTTACCACAATATTCAGGGGAATACGACACGCTGAGTGACTTTAAAGAAAGACTCTGCAGCCTATTTGAAGAATGCTGCCTGATGGAACATCGAAAGGTCAGCATTCTAACTGGCCAATTAATTGGTGCAGCACAAAGGAAGTAAAATCCTGGCTGGATATTGAAAAAGGAACTGTGGAGTAGATATTAGCCAAACTAAATCAAGATGAGGTTTTTTAAGTGCAAACAAAGGGCGCAGGATTTTACACAAAACTATGCCCTTAATCTCCAGGAGGCACTACGGGCCATTAAGCAGGTTGATCCAAACAGTGTGCATGATGGGGACAAATTATTAAAGGAACAGTTTTTTGAGGGACTCCTGCCCAGTTCCAACAGGACACAGCTGAGCATCCTGGCCTTGCAAAACCCTGACCTGGACTTTGCACACTTCAAAGACAGGGCCATCCGGGGGCTGCATGAACCAAATTCCAGCCGTGCAGTGCCCCTAGGCACCCAGTGATTATGTACCACCAGGAGGTGGCATCCTTTCATCAGGCCCACGTTGAGGCCAATGCGCAGACCCTGGATGACGACCCCTCTGCAGGTTTGCGCCTCCAGGTCCAGGAACTGACCAAAAGCGTAGCTGCACTAGCCAGAACCATGCAGTCCCTGCAGGAATCCCCAAAGGAGAAAATCCAGCTGGCTTCCAGTCCAGATGACTTCCCCTGGTGACAACAGAAGAGGATCCCACCGATCAGAGACAACGACCGATATCATCAGGACAGACGACCCATTTGTCGCCGCTGCAACCAGGCGGGACACATTGCAAGGTTCTGCAGTTTAAACAAGCGACTCCTGGGGCAGAGGGCCAACCCCAGGAGTAAGACGACCAGGAGGCCCACGAAGTTGGCGAGCCAAGTACGTCAGAGGATGACCTTTCCTCCCCATTATGATCGATGTTAACCCGATGAACGCCTTACTGGACTCCGGCACTGGTGACGACTATGCCTTACATTCTTTACAAATGGTACTGGGCTGACTATGATGAATTAAGGCTTGCAAGAGACATCAAAAGCAATAAAAAAGGATTTAGGGATATATCAAAAGTAAAAGAAAAGTCAAAGATGCTATAGGATTTTTACAGGATGAAAATTATGAAATGGTAAGAAAGGATGTTGAGAAGGCCGAACGTTTAAATTCCTATTTTGCATCTGTTTTCTCTCAGAAAGAAAATCTAACATCAACTGATTTTCACTGTCCTATTAAAGGGAACCTGTCACCACGTTTTTGGAAGATGGGATAAAAATAGCGTTAAATAGGTGCAGAGGTGGGCGTAACATTAGTGTGTTTGTTATGCGTTTATTACCCACCTAAGTTGCCGAAATACCTTTACAAAGTCTCCGTTTTCGCCTGTCAATCAGGCTGGTCTGGTCAGATGGGTGTGGTGTCTTCACCCAGATTTGGCGTAGTTTTCCGTTGGTGGCGTAGTGGTGTGCGCATGCCCAAGGTCCCGAATCCTCTGCCAGGGGATTTCAAAGAGCGCGGTGTCCGTTATTGCATTGGTGATCGGTGGGCGCGGCCATCTTCCTTTGGCCGCGCGTGCGCAGAAGCGGCGCTCTGCTGGCCGCGGCTTCAGGAAAATGGCCGCGGGATGCCGCGCGTGCGCAGATGGATATCGCGGCGGCCATTTTCCTGAAGCCGCGGCCAGCAGAGCGCCGCTTCTGCGCACGCGCGGCCAAAGGAAGATGGCCGCGCCCACCGATCACCAATGCAATAACGGACGCCGCGCTCTTTGAAATCCCCTGGCAGAGGATTCGGGACCTTGGGCATGCGCACACCACTACGCCACCAACGGAAAACTACGCCAAATCTGGGTGAAGACACCACACCCATCTGACCAGACCAGCCTGATTGACAGGCGAAAACGGAGACTTTGCAAAGGTATTTCGGCAACTTAGGTGGGTAATAAACGCATAACAAACACACTAATGTAACGCCCACCTCTGCCCCTATTTAACGCTATTTTTATCCCATCTTCCAAAAACGTGGTGACAGGTTCCCTTTAAGGGAATAGAAGAATCCAGGATATCTATAAACAGAAAAATAGTGAGGAAAAACTTAGCTAACATAAATGAATTCAAGTCTTCAGGTCCAGATGAATTACACCTCAGAGTATTGAAGGAGATAGCAGAAGAAATTTTTGAACCACTCTCCATAATCTTTGAAAATTCATGGAGAACAGCAAAAGTCCCAGAAGACTGGAGAAGAGCAAATGTTGTTCCTGTCTTCAAAAAGGGGAAGAAGGTGGACCCAGGGAACTATAGGCCGGTGAGTCTGATGTCTATACCAGGAAAGATCTTTGAACAAATTATTAAACAACATGTATGTAAGTACCTTGATAAAAATGAAGTGTTAAACAGAGTCAGCATGGGTTTGTAACTAATAAGTCATGTCAGACTAACTTAATTTCTTTATGACAGAATCACTGACTGGGTGGATCAGGGAAATGCTCTAGACATAGCATATATTGACTTCAGCAAAGCATTTGACAAAATATCTCACACAATCCTTATTGAAAAAAATGACTAAGTATGGAATGGACAAGGCAACTGTTAGGTGGATTCATAACTGGCTTAGTGATCAGACCCAAAGAGTAGTCCAAAATGGCTGCACATCCAGTTGGAAGAATGTCTCAAGTGGGGTACCACAGGGCTCTGTCCTGGGCCCTGTATTGTTCAACATTTTTATGAGTGATTTAGACGAAGGAATTGAGGGTAAACTGATCAAATTTGCTGATGACACAATGCTAGGAGGGATAGCTAATACTAGAGAAGAGAGAGGATTCAAAAAGATATAAATAAACTGGAGTAGTGGGCAGCGACTAACAGAATGATTTTTAACAGGGAAAAATGCAAAGTACTACATCCTGGGCAATAAAAATGAAAAAAGCATATACAGAATGGGAAGAATAGGGCTAAGCAACAGCACATGCGAAAAAGACTTGGTATACTAATAGATCACAGACTGAAAGTCAACAGTGTGATGCAGCAGCAAAAAATGGCAAATACAATTCTGGGATGTATTAACAGAAGCATACAGTCTAGATCATGTGAAGTCATTATTGCCCTCTACGCCTCTTTGGTCAGACCTCATCTGAAATACTATGTCCAGTGACTGAGAGGAAACTTAATAGCTGTTTACAAATATCTCAAGGGCCGTCACATTGTAAAAGGAAAATCTTTGTTCTCATTTGCACAAGGAATGACTAGAAGCAATGGGATGAAACTGAATGGGAGGAGACACAGATTAGATATTAGAAAAAACTTTTTGACAGTTAGGGTGATCAATGAGTGGAACAGGCTGCCACGAGAGGTGGCGAGTTCTCCTTCAATGGAAGTCTTCAAAGGCTGGACAGACATCTGTCTGGGATGATTTAGTGAATCCTGCTTTGAGCAGGTGGTTGGACCAGATGACTCAGGAGGTCCCTTCGGACTCTAATATACTATGATTCAATGGTTCTATGATATTACCCATTGTCACGGCCACTCCTTCTGCGGCCGTGCCTGTTGCCAGGACCACCGCCGCTCCCCCAGCTCATACTTACCTGCTGCGGCGTGCTCCTCCTGCAGGCGCGCATCCTCTCCTTCATTCTTCTCTGCTCCCTGGTTCTCGTCGGGTAAGCGTGCGCACCGCCCACTCCAGCACTTCCTCTTTCTGATTTACAGGCGCTCTGTATCTCCTCTCTGTGATCCTGGAGGACTGTGACCCGGAAGTCCTTCAGTACTCCATGTATTTAAGGCGATTCCTCTGCTCCTTGCCTGTCTGTCATATGTGCTTCTGTGACTCAGGCTCATCTTTGTGTTTGCACTGCCTGTTCTGAGTCTCCGCTCTGTCCAGCCAGTTCAGCTTCTCTGCCTTTTCCAGGCTTCCTTGTCTCCTCGTCCAGTCCAGCCTTCCCAGTGTCCACTCTGTACTCTGTTAGTCTGGTATCTCTGTCCTGTCCTGCTTCCTTTGTGTCTTCCCCTTCCCAGTGCTCCTTTGGTCTCGCCTGTACTCAGCTCTTACCAAACTGTACTTCATCTTACCCCGCTCTGTCCATCCTACACCCAGCTTCTCTATTTTGTACCTCCTACTACCCGTCTCCGGGTTCCAGCTTTTGCGGCAATAGTCTCCCTTGGGTCTGCTCCTAACGCTCCCTGTATAGGGGGTGGTCTACCTGGTCAGCTCACCCTTGGGAGCTTCGCTGTCATGGATCTGCGGGTCCACTCCAGGTGTTCCAAAAGATCTCACAGTACAGACAGGTCATGGACCCTGCTGGTACCCCGACTTCTACCCAGAAGGAATTATTGTTCCTTAGGGAGAATCAGTCTAGGATTATGTTTTTTTGAAAACCTTGGAATCTCGTCTCTCATCCCAGCAGGCCTCCGATCCAGGGAACGCTTCTCAGTTAGCAAGTCTCCAACGGGAGCTGGCCCAACAGCGTGACACTCAAGCTCATATATTCCAAATTTTATGGCTTCTGTTGATGATCGTCTTCGCGCCCTCCAGTCTTCAGCTCCCGTCTCTTCTCTTGCCTTGGCTCCTCACCCACCTCCCCGTCAGGCTAAACCTCATCACTATAGTGGGGATCCAAAATTGTGTAGAGGGTTTTTAAATCAATGCCAGCTTCATTTTGAGTTACTTCCCATGCAGTATTCCACTGACCGTTCTAAAGTGGCTTTTATAATCTCTCACTTAGAGGGTGAGGCTTTGGCATGGGCTATTCCTCTCTGGGAGTGGGATGATCCCCTTGTTTCTCAACTTTCCACCTTCTTTGATACTTTTCGCAAGGTGCTTGATGAACCGGGTTGTTTGGCCTCTACCACCGAGTCTCTGTTCAACCTTCAACAAGGTAAGCTTTCGGTGGGCCAATACGCTATCCGGTTTCGCACCCTTTCATCCGAATTAGGATGGAATAATGAGGCTTTAGTGGGAGCCTTCTGGCTGGGGCTTTCTCCTCGAATTAAGGACGAATTGGCGGGTCGTGATACTCCGACTTCCTTGGAGGATCTCATCTCGTTGGCATCCCGCATTGACTTACGTTTTCAAAAACGTTTTCGAGAATCCGCTAGAGAGAGATTTCCTCGACTTCCTCCTGTTTCTCCTAGCTCTTCCTGTCCTCAGTCTGAGTTTTCTTCTGCTAATTCTGCCCCAGAACCCATGCAGGTGGATCATCTTAAGCCTGTGGAGCAACGTCGGAAAGAGAGACTAACTCAAGGTCTCTGTTTCTATTGTGGTAGCACGTCCCATCTCTTGCGTTCCTGTCACATTCCTGTCCTTTAAGGCCGGGAAACGCCTTCACCTAGGACTGGTAAGAGAAGTCTTCCTAGGTATCCCAGAACCCTCTCAACCCTTTACTCTTTCTGTTCTTTTACATCTGGGTAATAAACGTTTCTCTGACTCTGCTTATATAGATTCCGGGGAAGCCGGGAACTTTATTCAACTTGAGGCAGTTAGGAGATTGCGGATTCCAGTCAGATCCCTGGAGACTCCTCGACAGATTGCGTCAGTCGATGGCCAACTTCTACGGGAGTCCGTTACATTGGTAATCGAAGAATTGGAACTCCAAATTGGAATCCTGCATCGTGAGAAGATCATCTTCTATGTGCTGCCTTCTTTATCCCACACGTTTCTTCTTGGACATCCTTGGGTAAGGACTCACGAGCCTTGTATTGACTGGTGGTCTGGCGAAATCCTGCATTGGGGGCTCTTCTGCCATAGTAACTGTCAGCTTCCTGTTTTGCAAAAAAAAACCTTCTCGTCCAATTTCAGTGTGTTCAAATTTACTTTCTTCGTATTTGTCTTTCCTGGATGTCTTCAATAAGAGGCAGAGACTTTACCTCCGCATCGACCCTCCAACTGCCCAATTGATATTGTTCCGGGCTCTACTCCTCCCCCAGGTTGAATCTACCCGTTGTCTCCTATCGAGACTCAAGCCATGACTGCATACGTCCGGAAGAATTTATCCAAAGGTTTTATTCACAAATCCTCCTCCCCTGCAGGTGCGGGTTTCTTCTTCGTTAAGAAGGACGGGTCCCTTCGTCCTTGTATTGACTACCGTGGCCTCAACAATCTCACGATCAAGAACAAGTACCCGCTACCTCTCATTCCTGAGTTGTTTGATCGCCTGAGGGGAGCCCGAATTTTCACAAAATTGCATCTTCGCGGAGCTTACAATCTAATCCGTATTCATTCAGGTGACGAATGGAAAACCGCTTTTAACACTCGAGATGGCCACTATGACTATTTAGTCATGCCTTTCGGCTTGTGTAATGCTCCAGCGGTGTTCCAGGAGTTTGTGAATAATGTTTTCCGTGATCTACTCTACTCCTGTGTGGTGGTATATTTAGACAACATTTTGGTGTTCTCCTCAGATCTTGCTTCCCACAGAAGGGATGTCCGCCAAGTGATGTCTCGTCTTAGAGAGAACCGTCTTTAAGCCAAACTCGAGAAGTGCGTTTTTGAGCAGTCTTCGCTACCATTTCTTGGCTATATCATTTCTGACTCTGGCTTGCAAATGGACCCGGAGAAAGTGTCTGCTGTGCTTAACTGGCCACGTCCCCCGGGTGTAAAAGCTATCCAACGCTTCCTCGGGTTCGCAAATTACTACCGGCAGTTTATCCCACATTTCTCCACTCTGTTTGCCTCAATTTCTGCTTTGACTCGCAAGGGGTCCAACACCCACACCTGGACTTCTGAAGATGCTTTTCGCTCTCTGAAACAAGCCTTTGCTTCGGCTCCTGTACTCCGTCAGCCTGAGGTCAACAAGCCCTTCATTCTTGAGGCAGATGCTTCTGCCATTGGTGCTGGTGCGGTACTTTCCCAAAGATCCTCTTCAGGACATCTGGCTACTTGTGGTTTCTTTTCCAAAATCTTCTCTCCCTCAGAGAGCAACTACACCATTGGTGACAAGGAACTATTGGCCATAAAATTGGCGCTGGAGGAGTGGCGTTATCTGTTGGAGGGAGCTTTTCAAGATCTTCACAGATCTTAAGAATTTGGAATATATCCGCTCGGCACAAAGATTGAATCCTCGACAAGCCAGATGGTCGCTGTTCTTTGCCAGTTTTGACTTCAAATTACATTTTCGTCCTGGAAACAAAAACTTCAAAGCCGATGCTTTGTCTAGGTCATTTCTCGCATCAGATGTTGAGGAGGAGCCGGCACACATCGTGGATCCCAGCAAAATTATTCTTGTGGCTCCGGTCAGCATGTCTTCTTTACCACCACGTAAAACCTTTGTCCAGGTGAACGAAAGGTCTCGAGTCCTATGTTGGGGCCATGCCTCAAAACTAGCAGGCCATGTAGGATACAAGAAGACACTCGCTCTCATCACGCGCCACTATTGGTGGCCGTCTCTTCTGGATGTTCAAAGTTTTGTCGCCTCATGCCCTTCCTGTGCAAAAAACAAGATCCCCAGACATCTGCCCTCTGATCTCCTACATCCGCTTCCAGTTCCTTAGGCTCCCTGGCAGCATATCACTATGGATTTTATTACCGACCTTCCTCGGTCTTCTGGTCATACGGTCATTTTTGTAGTCGTGGATCGATTCTCCAAGATGGCTCATTTCGTCCCTTTGCCAGGATTACCTTCCGCTCCTGAATTGGCGAGAATCTTCATTGCTCATATCTTCCGGATTCACGGTTTTCAGTTGCACATAGTCTCTGATAGAGAAGTTCAGTTCACCTCTCGTTTTTGGCGAGCTCTATGCAAACTAATGAATGTTACCTTGGATTTCTCTACAGCTTATCATCCTCAGACCAATGGGTAAGCAGAGCCCACAAACCAAATACTGATGACTTATCGCCATCATTTTTCCAACGGTCATCAAAATGACTGGTCTTATTTTCTTCCATGGGCTGAGTTCGCGTACAATAACCAAATCAATGAGTCTTCTTCCAAATCTCCTTTCTTCATCTTCTATGGGCAACATCCTGGTATCCCTCTACAGGTACTTTCTGTCTCAGGTGTGCCAGTGGCTGATCTTCTGTCCGAGGAGTTCTCCAGGGTCTGGCAGGAGACCAAAATTGCCTTGGAACGGGCACAGGCCAGGATTAAGAGACATGCCGATAAGAGACGTCTGGATCCTCCCTTATACCGGCCAGGTGATAAGGTGTGGCTGTCCTCCAGGTTTATTTGTTTAAAGATCCCCTCGTATAAATTGAGTCCATGGTATGTAGGTCCTTTCAAGGTCTTGTCTCGTATCAATGATGTTGCTTACAAACTGAAATTGCCCGCTTCTCCAGTCATCTTCAATTAGTTTCATGTTTCTCCTGCTCAAACTCCTTTACCTGTCTCCGACCCAGATGTCTTTGAGGTTAAGGACATTCTTGCCATGAAAAAGTCTCGAGGTAAAACTCTCTTTTTGGTTAATTGGAAGGGATTTGGTCCAGAAGAGAGGTCTTGGGAACCCCGTGAGAACATACAAGCTCCTCAGATTTTATCCAGGTTTCTGTCTGATCTTAGAAAGGAGGGGAGAAAGGGGAGGGGTACTGTCACAGCCACTCTTGTGGCCGCTCCCCCCACTCATACTTACCTGCTGCGGCACGCTCCTCCTGCAGGCGCGCATCCTCTCCTTCATTCTTCTCTGCTCCTTGGTTCTCGTCGCATGTGCGTGCACACTGCCCACTCCAGCACTTCCTCTTTCTGATTTAAAGGCGCTCTGTATCTCCTCTCTGTGATCCTGGAGGACCGTGACCCGGAAGTCCTTCAGCACTCCATGTATTTAAGGTGATTCCTTCCTCTGCTCCTTGCCTGTCTGTCATTTGTGCTTCTGTGACTCGGGTCCACCTTTGTCTTTGCACTGCCTGTTCAGAGTCTCCGATCTGACCAGCCAGTTCAGCATCTCTGCTTTTCCCAGGCTTCCTTGTCTCCTCGTCCAGTCTAGCCTTCCCAGTGTCCGCTCTGTACTCTGTTAGTCTGGTGTCTGTCCTGTCCTGCTTCCTTTGTGTCTTCCCCTTCCCAGTGCTCCTTTGGTCTCGCCTGTACTCGGCTTTTACCAAACTGTACTTCATCTTACCCCGCTCTGTCTGTCCTACGCCCACCTTCTCTATTTTGTACCTCCTACTACCTGTCTCTGGGTTCCAGCTTCTGCGGCAATAGTCTACCTTGGGTCTGCCCCTAATGCTCCCTGTATACGGGGTGGTCTACTGTTGTGAATTCCGTTATTGGGCTCCATCCTGTGGTTATGAATGGTATTTTTGGGAGTTCTGCCCTTGGGCTCCCTCTGGTGGTTTCGAGTGGAACTTAGCAGCTGCTTTCACTAATCAGTTCCCTGGCCTTGCTATTTAACTTGGCTCTAGTCTGTAGTCCATGCCAGCTGTCAATGTTTTTCTGGTTGGATTCAGTCCTCTCCTGGAACTTCTCTGTTGGCCAGTCCATTTCAGTTTAAGATAAGTTCTGCTAGTTCTTGTGTTGTGCCTTGCTTTTGATCTTCTGTTCAGGTTTATGTTATGTCTCTTTTTGTCCAGCTTGCCATTATGAAATATTCAGGCTAGTTGGAAGCTCTGGGGCAGCAGATTTGCCCCTCCACACCGTGAGTCGGTGTGGAGGTTATTTTTGTAAACTCTGTGTGGATTTTTAGTGTTTTAATACTGACCGCACAGTATCCTTTTCTATTTCTGTCTATTTAGATAGTATTGGCCTCCTTTGCTAAAATCTATTTTTATTTCTGTGTTTGTTATTTCCCTCTCCATTCACCGTCAATACTTGTGGGGGGCTATCTTTCCTTTTGGGAGTTTCTCTGAGGCGAGATAGTTTTCCGTTTCCATCTTCAGGGGTAGTTAGTTCTTAGGCTGTGAAGAGGTGTCTAGGGAGAGTCAGGAACACTCCACAGCTATTTCTAGTGTTGGTGCTAGGAGTAGGGATTGCGGTCAGTAAAGCTACCACCTCCTCAGAGCTTGTCCATGATTTGTTTTACCCACCAGGTCATTTCAGTGCTGCTCCATATTCACCAGGTCATAACAGTACAGCTGGCCCACAATGTGTTAAATGCATCTCAAAAGAGGGAAAAGAAAGTTCTGAGTCATTTTTTTTCCTTTGTAGCTTGTTTTGTCTTTTTTTTTTCCCTTGATCTTTGGATGGTTCAGGAGTTAGGTGCTAATATGGAGGTTCAGGGTCTGTCTTCGCGTATTGATCATCTCGCTGCAAGGGTACAGAGTATCCAAGATTATGTTATTCAAACTCCTGTTTCTGAGCCTAGAATTCCTATCCGTGATTTGTTTTCTGGGGATAGATCTAAGTTTTTGAACTTTAAAAATAATTGCAGATTGTTTTTTGCTCTGAGACCCCGTTCCTCTGGTGACCCCATTCAGCAGGTGAAGATTGTTATTTCTCTGCTACGTGGAGACCCGCAGGACTGGGCATTCTCCCTTGAGCCAGGGAATCCTGCATTGCTCAATGTAGATGTATTTTCTCAAGCACTTGGACTGCTTTATGACGAACCTAATTCTGTAGATCAGGCAGAAAAAATCCTGCTGGCTCTGTGTCAGGGTCAGGAAGCAGCAGAAATATATTGTCAGAAATTTAGAAAGTCGTCTGTGCTTACAAAATGGAATGAGGATGCCCTGGCAGCTATTTTCAGAAAGGGTCTTTCTGAAGCCATTAAAGATGTTATGGTGGGGTTCCCCACGCCTGCTGGTTTGAATTAATCAATGTCTCTGGCCATTCAGATTGATCGGCGCCTGCGTGAACGTAAGGTGGCGCACCATATGACGGTGTCCTCTGGGCAGAGTCCTGAGCCTATGCAATTTGATAGGATTGTGACTAGAGCGGAACGGCAGGAGTTCAGACGTCAGAATGGGCTGTGCTTTTACTGTGGTGACGCGACTCATGCTATCTCTGACTGCCCGAAGCGTACTAAGAGGGTTGCTAGGTCGGTTAACATCAGTACTGTACAGCCTAAATTTCTCTTGTCTATTACCCTGATTTGCTCATTGTCGTCCTTTTCTGTAATGGCATTTGCGGATTCTGGCACTGCCCTGAACTTAATGGACCTAGAATTTGCCAAGCGCTGTGGTTTTTCCTTGGAGCCTTTGCAGAGCCCTATTCCCTTGAGGGGGATTGATGCTACGCCATTGGCCAAGAATAAACCTCAGTACTGGACACAGTTAACCATGAACATGGCTCCAGCACATCAGGAAAATATTCGCTTTTTGGTGTTGCATAATTTGCATGATGTTGTTGTGCTGGGTTTTCCATGGTTACAGGTACATAATCCAGTGCTGGATTGGAAATCTATGTCTGTGACTAGTCGGGGTTGTCAGGGGATACATAGTGACATTCCTCTGATGTCAATTTCCTCGCCCCCTTCTTCTGACGTTCCTGAGTTTTTGTCGGATTTCCAGGATATATTTGAGGAGCCCAAGTCCAGTTCCCTGCCTCCTCATAGGGACTGTGATTGCGCTATTAATTTGATTCCTGGCTGTAAGTTCCCTAAGGGCCGACTTTTTAATCTGTCTGTGCCAGAGCATGCCGCTATGCGGAGTTATGTAAAGGAGTCCTTGGAGAAGGGGCATATTCGCCCGTCTTTGTCACCGTTGGGAGCGGGGTTCTTCTTTGTTGCCAAGAAGGATGGCTCCTTGAGGCCCTGTATAGATTATCGCCTTCTCAATAAGATCACGGTCAAATTCCAGTACCCTTTGCCTTTGCTTTCTGATTTGTTTGCTCGGATTAAAGGGGCTAGCTGGTTTATCAAGATTGACCTTCGAGGGGCGTATAATCTTATCCGCATTAAACAGGGTGATGAATGGAAAACAGCATTTAATACGCCCGAAGGCCATTTTGAATATCTTGTGATGCCTTTTGGGCTCTCTAATGCTCCATCTGTGTTTCAGTCCTTTATGCATGATATTTTCCGGGAGTATCTGGATACATTCATGATTGTATATTTGGATGATATTTTGGTTTTCTCCGATGATTGGGAGTCTCACGTGAAGCAGGTCAGGATGGTGTTTCAGATCCTTCGTGCTAATGCGCTGTTTGTGAAGGGGTCTAAGTGCCTTTTTGGAGTTCAGAAGGTTTCTTTTTTGGGTTTCATTTTTTCTCCCTCGGCTATTGAAATGGACCCTGTTAAGGTTCAGGCTATTTATGATTGGACTCAACCCACATCTGTGAAGAGCCTTCAGAAATGTTTGGGCTTTGCTAATTTTTATCGCCGCTTCATTGCTAATTTTTCTACTGTGGTTAAACCTCTGACCAATTTGACCAAGAAAGGTGCTGATGTGGTGAATTGGCACTCTGCGGCTGTGGAGGCCTTTCAGGAGCTTACGCGTCGTTTTACTTCTGCCCCTGTGTTGCGTCAGCCAGATGTTTCTCTCCCTTTTCAGGTTGAGGTTGACGCTTCTGAGATTGGGGCAGGAGCTGTTTTGTCTCAGAGAGGTTCTGATGGCTCTGTGATGAAACCGTGTGCTTTCTTCTCCAGAAAGTTTTCGCCTGCTGAGCGTAATTATGATGTCGGCAATCGGGAGTTGTTGGCTATGAAGTGGGCATTTGAGGAGTGGCGACATTGGCTTGAGGGAGCTAAGCATCGTGTTGAGGTCTTGACCGATCATAAGAATCTGATTTACCTTGAGTCTGCCAAGCGGTTGAATCCTAGACAGGCTCGATGGTCTTTGTTTTTCTCCCGTTTTGATTTTGTGGTCTCGTATCTTCCGGGATCTAACAATGTGAAGGCTGATGCCCTGTCTAGGAGTTTTTTGCCTGATTCTCCGGGAGTCCTTGAGTCAGCTGGTATTCTCAAGGTGATTCTTTCTGCTATCTCCCCTGATTTGCGGCGGGTGCTTCAGGAGTTTCAGGCTGATAGACCTGACCGCTGTCCGGTGGGGAAACTGTTTGTTCCTGATAGATGGACTAGTAAGGTAATTTCTGAGATTCATTGTTCTGTATTGGCTGGTCATCCTGGGATTTTTGGTACCAGGGATTTGGTTGCCAGGTCCTTTTGGTGGCCTTCTTTGTCACGGGATGTGCGTTCCTTCGTGCAGTCCTGTGGGATCTGTGCCCGGGCTAAGCCCTGCTGTTCTCGTGCTAGTGGGTTGCTTTTGCCTTTGCCTATCCCTGAGAGGCCCTGGACGCATATTTCCATGGATTTTATTTCTGATCTTCCTGTTTCTCAGAAGATGTCTGTCATCTGGGTGGTTTGTGACCGGTTTTCTAAGATGGTCCACTTGGTACCTTTGCCTAAGTTGCCTTCTTCCTCTGATTTGGTTCCATTGTTTTTCAGCATGTGGTTCGTTTGCATGGCATTCCGGAGAATATTGTGTCTGACAGAGGTACCCAGTTTGTTTCTAGGTTTTGGCGGTCCTTTTGTGCTAGAATGGGCATTAATTTATCTTTTTCCTCGGCATTCCATCCTCAGACAAATGGACAGACGGAGCGAACCAATCAGACCTTGGAAACCTATTTGAGATGCTTTGTGTCTGCTGATCAGGATGATTGGGTTACCTTCTTGCCGTTGGCCGAGTTTGCCCTTAATAATCGGGCTAGTTCGGCTACCTTGGTTTCGCCTTTTTTTGTAACTTCGGTTTTCATCCTCGTTTTTCTTCGGGGCTGGTTGAGCCTTCGGACTGTCCTGGTGTGGATTCTGTGGTGGACAGGTTGCAGCAGATTTGGACTCATGTGGTGCACAATTTAACGCTGTCTCAGGAAAAGGCTCAACGTTTCGCTAACCGCCGTCGGTGCATTGGTCCCCGGCTTCGTGTTGGGGATTTGGTTTGGTTGTCTTCTCGTCATGTTCCTATGAAGGTTTCTTCCCCGAAGTTCAAGCCTCGTTTTATTGGTCCTTATAGGATTTCGGAAATTATCAATCCTGTGTCTTTTCGTTTGGCCCTTCCAGCTTCTTTTTCCATTCATGATGTGTTTCATAGATCTTTGTTGCGGAGATATGTGGTGCCCATGGTCCCCTCCGTTGACCCTCCTGCTCCGGTGTTGGTTGAGGGGGAGTTGGAATATGTGGTGGAGAAGATTTTGGATTCTCATCTTTCGAGGCGGAAACTTCAGTATCTGGTCAAGTGGAAGGTTTATGGCCAGGAGGATAATTCTTGGGTTTTTGCCTCCGATGTCCATGCTGCCGATTTGGTTCGTGCTTTTCATTTGGCTCGTCCCGATCGGCCTGGGGGCTCTGGTGAGGGTTCGGTGACCCCTCCTCAAGGGGGGGGGGCTGTTGTGAATTCCATTCTTGGGCTCCATCCTGTGGTTATGAATGGTATTTTTGGGAGTTCTGCCCTTGGGCTCCCTCTGGTGGTTTCGAGTGGAACTTAGCAGCTGCTTTCACTAATCGGTTCCCTGGCCTTGCTATTTAACTTGGCTCTAGTCTGTAGTCCATGCCAGCTGTCAATGTTTTTCTGGTTGGATTCAGTCCTCTCCTGGAACTTCTCTGTTGGCCAGTTCATTTCAGCTTAAGATAAGTTCTGCTAGTTCTTGTGTTGTGCCTTGCTTTTGATCTTCTGTTCAGGTTTATGTTATGTCTCTTTTTGTCCAGCTTGCCATTATGAAATATTCAGGCTAGTTGGAAGCTCTGGGGCAGCAGATTTGCCCCTCCACACGTGAGTCGGTGTGGAGGTTATTTTTGTAAACTCTGCGTGGATTTTTAGTGTTTTAATACTGACCGCACAGTATCCTTTTCTATTTCTGTCTATTTAGATAGTATTGGCCTCCTTTGCTAAAATCTATTTTCATTTCTGTGTTTGTTATTTCCCTCTCCATTCACCGTCAATACTTGTGGGGGGCTATCTTTCCTTTTGGGAGTTTCTCTGAGGCGAGATAGTTTTCCGTTTCCATCTTCAGGGGTAGTTAGTTCTTAGGCTGTGAAGAGGTGTCTAGGGAGAGTCAGGAACACTCCACGGCTATTTCTAGTGTTGGTGCTAGGAGTAGGGATTGCGGTCAGTAAAGCTACCACCTCCTCAGAGCTTGTCCATGATTTGTTTTACCCACCAGGTCATATCAGTGCTGCTCCGTAACCACCAGGTCATAACAGTCTACCTGGTCAGCTCACCCTTGGGAGGTTCATTGTCGTGAATCTGTGGGTCCACTCCAGGCGTTCCAAGAGATCTCACACCCGTGGCCCATATAATGATCTGACAATAGTAGCCAGTAATGGTCAGCCTTTGCCACGAATGGGGTACAAGGAGATGACCATTAAGGTGGGGCAGTTAGAATTCAAAAACACAAGGCCTGGTGATTGTAGATATTGACCAGCGAGAATGTAACCCCATGATGACCTTAGGAACTAATGTCTTAGAAAAGCTGGATTACTCACCGGTAATACTCTTTTAGTGAGTCCATGATAGCACCCTACTGGAGAGAGGGATCCGCCCCACAGGAACAGGAAACCTACAGAAAGATAAAAGGGGCGGTCCGCCTTTCCTCCTCAGTTTTGATTTCAGAGTACCCGGAGGACCGCCAGTGTTAGGCAAAATATCATTATCTAAATTTCAACCTTATTTGCTCTATGTTTGGTAAGAGGAATTTTACTCATTAGTATATACTATATTACCCTAGGGAGGGGTGTGAGAGGGTGCTGTCGTGGACTCACTAAAAGAGCATTACTGGTGAGTAATACGGCTTTTTACCCTTCGCCACGACAGCACCCTACTGGAGATTTTCCAGAGACCATCACCTATGGAGGGACCACCGTGCTGATGACAGTCCTGCCAAAGTCTAGGTCAGAAGTTGATGATAGGTCAAGCCTATAGTGGTTATAGAAAGTAGAAGGATCTGACCAAGTTGCCGCCTTACATATAGTTTCAATTGGGACGTCTCCTCTTTTGGCCCAGGAGGATACCATAGCTCTGGTAGAGTGCGCTGTTATGCCTTCTGGAGGGTTTTCTTTCCTCGCGGAATAAGCCAGTCTGATAGACTCCCTGATCCACCAGGATAAGGTGCTTTCTGTGACTCCATGACCTTTCTTGTGACCCTGGAAGGATATGAACAGAGCCCTACACTGTCGCCAGCTTCTGGTCCTTTCAATGTATTTTGAAACTACTCTCCTAACATCTAGAGTGTGATACTTCTGTTCTTCAGGAGTGGAGGGATTACTGAAGAAGGTGGGCAGGAGTATTTCTTGTGATCTATGAAATTTCTTTGCTACCTTGGGAAGGTAGGAGCGGTCTGGTTTAAGAATCAACTTATCCTGAAAGGTCAGTAGGAAAGGTGGATCTATAGAAAGAGCTTGGATGTCACTGATTCTCCTAGCCGAAGCCAGTGCTACCAAGAGGGCCGTTTTGAGTGATAGGTGTTTAATGGGTATTGAGTCTATTGGTACAAACGGGGAGTCTGTTAGGGCTTGTAAAACTAAATTCAGATCCCAGGGTAGAATTCTAGGTATGTTAACGGGATTTATCCGTTCGCAAGCTGTGATAAATCGGGACACCCATCTATTTCCCGCAATGTTATAGCCATAGAGAGCCCCTAGTGCTGATACGTGAACTTTTAGCGTATTTACGGATAAACCTAGTTCCCTCCTTTTTGAAGGAATTCCAAGATAGATTGTATTGGAATTTCTGATGTGTTGGGAGATGTATGAAATTGTAAGAATTTCTTCCATATTTTTGTATATATTTTTGTGGTAGAATGTTTTCTACTTTGGAGGAGTGTGTCAATCAATCCCTCAGAGAACCACCTTAATCTTAGCATTTGCCTTTCAAATTCCAGGCCATCAGATGGAGATTGTCCACCTGAGGGTGGAAAAATGGCCCCTGGAAGAGAAGGTTGGGTATCGAGGGGAGGACCCAAGGGTCTGAGACCGACATGGTTTGTAGCCACAAGAACCATGTCCTCTTGGGCCAAAATGGAGCTATCAGTATAATTCTCGCTCCATCTTTTCTGATTTTCCGTATGATCTGTGGTAATAATATAATCGGAGGGAAGGCGTATGCCAGAGTGAATTGCCAAGGGGCTTGGAGAGCGTCTAGAATGTCCGGATGATCTGCTAAAGATAGGGAGGCAAATTTCCGGACTTGCCCGTTTCTTCTTATGGCGAAGAGATCTATTTGAGGACGACCCCATAGGGATACTATCTCTTGGAAGATATGATGGTTTAGGCACCATTTCCCCTGCCTCAAGGTGTGTCGACTTAAGAAGTCTGCCTGCTGGTTGTTTTCCCCCCTGTGAAGCGCAGTAAGGGTTAATAGATGTTCTTCTGCTGGATCCAAAATTTTCCCAGCTGAAGACATCAGAGTCTCTGATCGAGTACCTCCTTGTCTGGTTAGATATGCCACTGTGGTGGTGTTGTCGGAAAGGATTCTGACGTCTTTTCCCCGAAGCTGTGGGAGAAAATGATATAAGGTGTATTTTACTGCATTTAATTCTTTAAGGTTAGATGAGTTGTGGCATTCTTCCGTGTCCCATAACCCTTGGTAAAATTTACTTCCCATATGGGCGCCCCATCCGTGAGGACTAACATCAGTGCTTATAGTGTAAGATGGTGTTATTACCCATGGAACACCATTCATCAAATGGTTAGAATCTAGCCACCATGTTAAGGAAGTTAAAACTTCCTGGGACAAAGTTATTTTTGCATTCAGGTGACCAAGTAGTCGTCTTTCCTCTTGGAGGATTTGGTGTTGCAGTGTCCAGGTATGGTATTGTGCCCATTGGACTGCGGGGGTACAAGAAATAAAAGATCCCAGTAACGACATAGGTCTCCTTAGGGACATGTGTGGGTTATCCATCGCAGCTGTGACTTTATGTCTGATGAGTGATATTTTTACCTGAGGGAGAAGACATTTTTGGGTTATAGAGTCTAGATGGAACCCCAGAAACGCTTGGAGTGACAGTGGAGTAAGTCTGGATTTGTTGATATTGATGATCCAACCTAGATCCTGTAGAGATGAAATTGCATGAGCTAAGCGGTCAGGACATTGAGAAACTGAATTTCCGATGACCAAAAAGTCATCTACGTAGGGCACTATTAATGTCTCTTTTTGTCGAAGATAGGCCATCACCTCTAGAATTACTTTGGTGAATATCCTTGGTGCTGTAGAGAGGCCAAAGGGCATAGCTGCATACTGGAAATGATGAATCTTGCCTTTGATTGTCACCGCTACCCTGAAGAATTTCTGGTATCTGTCATGAATAGGGAGATGGTAATAAGCATCTTTTAGATCAATGCCCCCCATCATACAGTTTGGAAAAAGTAGCTTTATGGTGGATCTAATAGACTCCATTTTAAACGTATTATTTGTAATAAATGAATTAAGCTTTTTAAGGTTTATAATTGTTTTGAATGTACCATTGGGTTTGGAAATCAAGAATAGGGGAGAATAGAATGCCCTACCTTCCTGTTCTTCAGGAACTTGGACTAAAACCCGTTTTGATAATAGGGTTTGAATTTCAACCTCAAGGGCCTCTTGTTGTATAGGCGAGCTGAGGGATGTTATAATATATGATTTGTGGAGAAATACTCAAGCTACTTACCAGGTAGCGGTATTTTTCAGGAGCCCATGACAGCACTAACGAGAGAGGGGATCCGCCCTTCAGGGACAGGAAACCTACAGAGATAAAAGGGCGGCACCTCTCTCCCGCATCAGTTGGATTACAGAGCATGAGAGGACCTCCTTTGGTTAGTAGCACATAAATATTTAACACATTTCCCCTGTGACTAATTTTTAGAAAATTTATTATACATAAATATATACATATCGTGGTGATAAGCCATATCAGTAGAAAGGGAGGGAATATAGGAGTGCTGTCATGGGCTCCTGAAAAACACAGCTACCTGGTAAGTAGCTTGAGTATTTATTCAGTCGCCATGACAGCACTAATGAGAGAATTACAGAGAAAAGAGTCTCAATCGACACCTCCGATCTCTCCTCTCAGGAAGTCGCCATGGCCCGAGTGGAATGAGCTCTTACGCCTTCCGGGACTTATAGGCCACCTGCTGAATAAGCCAAAGAAATCGCCTCCCTAATCCATCTTGAACAGTGAAAAAGTTATGTTTCAGCTCACCCCCATCAGCAAATCCATGAGAGTCCACAGGAACATCCGAGCAAGGAAAACGCCACCGCCCAACGTCCTCTGCTGAGTGAGTAAGAAAAAAATCCAGCTCCGGAGTAAAAGTCATCAATTTTATTTCCACATATTTAAAATTCGGAAAAAGCTGCTTGCAAGTAACTGCACAACTATTCCAGAAAAGAAGCCATAAGTTAGCTGAACGCGTTTCGAGCACGCATGGTGCTCTTTGTCCACAGCAAGTGGACAGTAATCCATCTACCTAAGGTGTTTTTGGACACCCTAAACCCTTTCCTGACTCCCTGAAAGGATATGAATAAAGAACTATCTTTTTTCCAGGGGTCTGTTAAAGATATATACTTAAGAAGACATCTTTTGACATCCAACGTATGGAGTTTGAGTTCTTTTTGGTTTTTAGGATTAGGACAAAAAGTGGGGAGATTTATTTCCTGAAGTCTGTGGAACTTTGACGCTACTTTCGGAAGATAAAGGGGATCAGTTCTTAATACTACCCTATCTTCTCTAAACTGAATGTATGGAGGCTGTCTAGAGAGGGCCTGTAAGTCACTAACTCTCCTTGCAGATGTAAGAGCAATCAAAAGAGCTGTTTTTAAGGACAGGACTTTTATAGGAGCAGATTCTATAGGCTCAAAGGGGGCTTCCGTTAAAGCTGAAAGAACCAGGTTTAAGTCCCAAGGGGCTAGTCTTTTCTTAATGATGGGTCTTGATCTAGCTGCTGCTTTAATAAATCGAGCAATCCAATAATTTTTAGCTAAATTACAATTATACAATGCCCCTAAGGCTGAAACATGGACTCTAAGGGTGCTTGTAGCTAGACCCATCTCTAGACCTCTCTGCAGGAACTCCAGAATTTTAGTAATATTGACCTTTTGACTCATATCTGATCCTGAAACAGATATGAATTTTTTCCAGACTCTAACATAATTATTTGTCGTGGAAACTTTCCTGCTTTTTAATAGAGTATTAATAAGTCCTTGTGAAAACCCCTTTTTTCTTAGTAATGACCCTTCAAATCCCACGCCAGTCAGATGTAAATTGGACACACGTGGATGGAGAACTGGACCCTGTGAGAGGAGGTCTGGGAGTTCTGGGAGAATCCACGGTTGAGAAATGGACATTTTCCTCAGCCAAGGAATCCACGGCCTCCTGGGCCAGAACGGCGCTATCAGGATTACACGAGCCCTGTCCTCCCGAATCTTTCTCAGAACAATCGGGATCAAGTTCAATGGGGGAAAGGCATACGCCATATTGAAGTGCCATGGAATTAGGAGGGCATCCACCGCATACGGATTGTCTCTGGGGTTTAGGGAGCAAAACTGGCGACACTTTTTGTTTTCTTTGCTGGCGAAGAGGTCTATCTCCGGACACCCCCAAAGAAGGGTGATCTGATCGAAGATGGTCTGATTGAGAATCCAATCTCCTTGCCCGAGTTTCCTGCGACTTAGAGAGTCGGCCATGACATTGTGTTTCCCTTTTACATGAAGCGACGTGAGTGACAGTAGATGATTTTCGGCTATCTGTAAGACACGACCCGCCATTTCCATTAAAGATCTGGACCGGGTTCCCCCCTGATGGTTAATGTAAGCTACAGTTACCTGATTGTCTGAGAATAGCCTGACGTGATGGCCCTGTAAGGACATAAGGAAATGGCTCAGAGCTCGCTCTACTGCCAATAACTCTTTAAGGTTAGAGGACAAATTTTGTTCAGAACGTGACCAAACCCCCTGGACCCACATATCACCCATATGTGCACCCCATCCTTTGGGACTAGCATCTGTGGTCACCACACGCGATATATGGTTTATCCAGGGAACACCCTTACGCAGGTTTGGAGTGTGTAGCCACCACCGTAAGGACTGAATAGTGGTAATAGACAAGGAAAAGGTACTATCCAAGTGACCCTCTAAGATACGAGTGTTGTACAAAACATCCCACTGTAGGACTCTGGTGTGGTACTGGGCCCAAAGTACCGCTGTGATACACGACGTGAGTGAGCCTAACAGTGACATCGCTCCTCTTAATGTTACCAATGGATTATCAATCACTTTGAGTATTTGTTGGATTTTTTCTACCTTTATATCAGGTAGACGGCATTCCTGCAACCTTGAGTCCAATATGAGACCCAGGAATTTTTGAACCTCTAGAGGCTGTGACCGTTATTTTTTAAAATTAATTATCCAACCCAACCTCTGTAAGGCTGTCATTACTCTGTATAGTTGGGCCGAGCAGTGTGATTCAGAGTTTCCTATTATTAATAGGTCATCCAGATATGGAACTACAAGAATATCCTGCTCATGAAGATGTGCCATGACCTCCACCATTATCTTTGTGAACCCCCGAGGAGCAACTGCAACACCAATGGGGAGTGTTCTGTATTGGAAGTGTTTAACCGATTCGCCTAATAAGACCTTAAATAACGCTGGTGTTCTGCGTGTATAGGGACATGATAATATGCGTCTTTAAGATCTAAGATGACCATGAAACACCTGTCAAACAATAGCTTTATTGCTGTTTTGACCGACTCCATTTTAAATGATGGGATCCACAAAAACTTATTCAGGCCCTTAAGGTTTATAATGGGGCGAAACACATTATCCGGCTTTTTAATCAAAAAGAGGGGAGAATAGAATCCTTTACCCCTTTGTACTTCAGGAACCTCCACCAATACGCCCTTTTGTTGGAGTTCCTGTACCTCAGACTCTAATGCCAGTTGTTCTGCAGGAGAAGAACGCACAGGTGTTACTAGAAATTTGTCATTAGGAGTGATCTGAAAATCATACTTTAGTCCAACTTTAACAATGTTCAGGACCCACGGGCTATTGGAAATATTACGCCAAGCCGGATAGAAGGCTAAAAGTCTGCCTCCTACACGGTCCGCCAGTCATTGTGGCTTTCTGTTGTCTCGAAAGGAGTTAAACATGTAGCCTCTACCTTTCTTTCTATTGGCATCATATCTGGGCTTTTCCTTATTCGATCTTGCTCGGTCAAACCATCTTCTATTAGAGCCTCGTCTGTAAGTGGGTCTACCGAGGTAGGGGAAGCGTTTCTTACTATCTCCCGCTTTTTCTAATAATTCATCCAGAACCGGACCGAATAAGTGTGCCCCTTCACACGGAATGCTGTATAATTTGGATCTGGCCTGCATGTCCCCCTGCCAACATTTTAGCCAGATGGCCCTACGGGCCGAATTAGAAAATGCTGCCGACCTGGCTGCCAACTTAACCGAATCCGCTAATGCATCAGCCAGATAAGCAGCAGCTCCCTGAATCATAGAGAGGGAGGATAATATTTAGTTTCTCGGGGTCTTATTTTTAAGCTGATCTTCCAGGTTGTCTAACCACACCATCAAAGAACGTGCTGTACAGGTGGCTGCGATTGACGGTCTGAGAGCCCCTGCTGAAGTTTCACAAGCTCCCTTGAGAAACACATCCGCTCTCCTGTCTAGTGGGTCCTTCAAAGTTCCCAGATCTTCAAACGGTAGAGAGGATTTCTTGGAAGCCTTAGCCACGGCTGCATCAAGTTTCGGGGCCTTATCCCATGTCGCCGATGCGGACTCTTCCAACAGATACTTTTGTTTAAAAGATGGAGGAAGAGAACCTTTCCTTTCCGTTTTTTTCCATTCTCTAGTAATTAGAGAGCTTACTTTTTCTACTACCGGAAAGCATCTGCGGGATTTACTGTCTAATCCTTTAAACCTCACATCCTGCATGAATGACCGTACTCTGAGTGTCTGAGGAAGATGATGACGTGTGACGTGTGAGAAGCCTCCGACTTCAGCTCCCCTGAGTCACTGTCCTCAAATGAACTTGTGGATCCAGGATCTATTCCTTTAGACCCTCTACTATGAGATAGGGATCTTGATGAACCTCTAATCTCTTGCCTGACCATCTGCCTTAGGGTACCATCACACAGTGGCATTTTTATTGCTACGACGGCACGATTCGTGACGTTGTAGCGATATCGTTACGATCTCGCAGTGTCTGACACGCTACTGCGATCAGACACCCTGCTGAGAATCGTACGTCGTAGCACATCATTTGAAACTTTCTTTTGTCGCTGGATCTCCCGCTGTCATCGCTGGATCGTTGTGTGTGACAGCGATCCAGCGATGCGTTCGCTGGTAACCAGGGTAAACATCGGGTTACTAAGCGCAGGGCCGTGCTTAGTAACCCGATGTTTACCGTGGTTACCAGCGTAAAAGTAAAAAAAAACAAACAGTACATACTGACCATCTGATGTCCGTCAGGTCCCTTGCCGTCTGCTTCCCGCTCTGACTGTCTGCCGGCCGGAAAGTGAGAGCAGATCACAGCGGTGACGTCACTGCTGCGCTCTGCTCTCACTGTACGGCTGCACTCAGTCAGAGCAGGAAGCAGACGGCAAGGGACCTGACGGACATCAGATGGTGAGTATGTACTGTTTGTTTTTTTTTACTTTTACGCTGGTAACCACGGTAAACATCGGGTTACTAAGCGCCGCACTGCGCTTAGTAACCTGATGTTTACCCTGGTTACCAGCGAACCTCGGCATCGCTCCAGCGCCGTGATTGCAAAGTGTGACCGCAGTCTACGACGCTGGAGCGATACTCATACGACGCTGCGACGTCACAGATCGTGCCGTCGTAGCGACGAAAATTGCACGGTGTGACGGTACCCTTAGGCTGGTAGCGAAATCTGGCATCTCCTCTGCTATTAATCACTGAATACACGGACCACATAGTTTCTTAATGTAATCATCCGGGAGAGGAATACCACATTCCTTGTGCCTAGATTTAGAGGACCGCTTTTTTCCCTGATACGGAAAGAGGGAAAATAAGGGGAGACAAATATCACTAAGTGAACTTTCTCGGCGATCACTTACCCCTATAATGTCTAAGTGGTACCGTAGATTGCGGGGGGACCCTCTCAACCGAAGCAACATCTTTACAGCTTGAAGATTTTCCGGCTTTAGAAGATTGATCAGCTCTATCACCTCCAGGACGACTGCTGCCACTAGAACGTCGCTGGGTGCTCGCTGCTTGGGGCTTCTCCAGGGGTTGACACTGTTGCTCAGAATGCAACGGTTCCTGCTCCTGAGACTCCATTGTAAAAATGGATACGAAGCATGAGGTAGCCCAAACTGAATCTTTAAGTAGCTGGCCCCCATAGGTAGCTCCCCCAGGTGGGGGTCAGCAGGCCAATCCTGGTGAACTGCCTGGTACAACACAGCATATGGGAGGCCCCTGCCCCCGAGATCCACCGCCGATGGTACTCACTCTGCCAGCCAGGCTAAGCGCTACCCCTATCCAGCCTCTCCCATGATGGAAATCGCTCAGCACACTGTTCCCAACGATAATCCGAAAGGGCGCCGCCATAATTTGCCGGCGCGACCTATTGCGCATGTGCAGCGCCCCAGAGTCCTGGTCGTTGCAGTACTGTGGCTCCGCCACTAAGGGGAGCCATGGTGCGTTCGATGGCACTGAAGGAGTTCCTCCAATCAGGTATCACAGACACCAATATGTTTCACAGCAGGGCCTCCGGGGGGAGCTAAGGGTGCTATTCATTAGGCCACTCCCCACCATAGTGGGTAAACTGGGGGTCAGGCAGGAAGTTAGAAGAGAACGCTGACTGGATTGAACGAAGCAACACCTAGTGAGAGAGGGTGTTGTGGAGGAAGAGACAGTAGGGTCTCTGTCAGGGGTGGGATCCTGGCAGAGGCTTGGCATTGGAAAGAACGTAACGGGACCGTGCCTGCTCAGCATAGCGGCGGTGCCCAAGAAAGGACTAGAAGCGAGATAGATTGTGCTGAGTGAGAAACGAAATCAAGCAGACGGAGAATACCAGCAGGGGTTTTGTTGAAAGAGGCAGCACCTTGCTGAGGCGCATTACCGGTGGCCGGAACACCGAGGGAGTGGAATAATATACAGCTTTAAGCCATACTCCAAACAGCGGCAGGACAGTCAGTCTCAGGCGGGCTGTCTACCACATATCACCTATGAAGTCTTGGGGGGCAATTGCGGGAGAGGGGCGTCACTAGGGTCCCGGAAGAACTCCAGGCCTACCTGACAAACGGGTGCCGTTCCAACCTGAATAACAGGGAGGGATGGAATAAGAGAGGAACATCTAATCGAGTTGTGAGGGAACTTAAGAAACAGACACAACAGTTGTGGGGTACTTTCCGTGAGCACAGCAGGGAAGGACTACAACACACAGCGCTAAGAAGGAAGGCACTGATTTCCACCTGTGAAGAGAGCTCTGGAGGTGCCATTGGACCGGCCGGACTTGCGCAGCCTGGTGAACCGTATTCTGGACTGAGGACTCAGAGATCTCCAGTAAAGAGGTAAAGAGACTGCAACCTGGTGTCCTCGTTATTTACCGCGACCTGCACCCCACAACTGCACCGCTACACCACCGTTATCACCACCTATTTCACCGGACGTCCCCCACTGACGGACAGGGCCACGGACCGGGTCTAGCCACCGTGACAACCCCAGGACTGAGATCCCAGAGGCCCGGCTCCGGGTACCCCTTGGCCCTGCGGTGGTGTGGGGGCGCGCCGCACATGCGCCAAACGTCATTGTCTGCTGCCGCTCTAGGCCCCGCCCCTTCTCGCGTGTCACTTCTGGTGTGCTGCACTGCTTCCTGAACGCCGAATGCAGCGATCGTGCTAGAGGGGAATGCCAGCGCCGCCTGACACCACCACGCAGCCACCCACCAGAGGGGAATGCTGGCGCTGTTTGCCCCCAATATACAGGCGACGGCTGAAGAGGGGCACAGGCGCCGCCTGTAACACTGCACCACCCTGCCGCAAAGGGGAACACCGATGCCGCCTATGAACGCTATGCAGCCCCAGAGGGGAAATACCCCAGCTAGAGGGGAGCACCTGACACCCGCCGTTCGATCGTAAGAAGGGGCCTCCCACATAGTACTCACCTGTACCTGCGGCGATGGGACACCAAAGAAGACAGCACTCCCCTTGAATGCTGCTTCTGCTCTGCTGCTGCCTACCCCCACAGCCCTCTGTGGTGCGGCACTTCCAGAATCACGATCAACACCGAGGAAGGGGAACTCCCGCCTCCAGGATCGGTGAGTCGGATCTGGGTCCAGAATCTTCTTTCTTCACCTTCTTCCTAAAGGTATATCTGCAGGGTCCCTTGTCAGGGACAGGAAACCAACTGATGCGGGAGAGAGGTGCCGCCCTTTTATCTCTGTAGGTTTCCTGTCCCTGAAGGGCGGATCCCCTCTCTCATTAGTGCTGTCATGGCGACTGAATAAAATGAGAGAATTGTAATTTTATTCCATCTCTGATTATATTTAAAATCCACGAACTGGTTGTTATTTTTTCCCACTGAGTGGCGAAAAATTTTAGTCTGCCCCCTACTGGAATGGTTATATCATCAGTACTTGTTTTCTTTTGGGGGGTTGGGTCTTCTGAACATGGTACCTCTCTGTTTGTCTTCTTTAGTGGCCCATGTTGTCGACCTGTCCGTTTGCCTTCTCTTGCCGAACAGCCTTCTCTTAAAGGCTCTCCTATAAAAAGGAATAGAGGAGTCAGGAAAAGCTTTTTTCCTGTCTTTTGCCTTTTTGAGTATTTCATCTAAGGTTTTACCGAAGAGGAACTCACCCTCACATGAGATTGCGCATATTTTAGATTTTTACTGCACGTCCCCTTTCCAACTTTTCATCCATAACGCCCGTCTTGCGTTGTTTACAAGACCTGCAGATCTTGCTGCCAGGCGGAGAGAATCTGCGGATGCGTCCACCATAAAGGCTGCTGCGCCTCGTATAGCAGCCCATAATTTTTGCCTTGAGATTTTATTTTCAATTTGTTGGTCTAACTGATCAATCCAGATGAGCATCGATCCGGCGGTGCAAGCGCTAGCTATTGCCGGTTTGAATATGCCTGTAGTTGCCTCCCAGGATCTTTTAAGGGACGACTCAGCTTTGCGATCTAGAGGGTCATCCCACATCTTCAACAGGTAATGTGGACTGTTTAGAAGTAGAGGCAACAGCTGCGTCAACCTTAGGGACTTTGGTCCCCGTAAGTAGCTCATCGTCACTAAACTGGTATTTCCGTTTTGACGCAGAGGGTAGAAAGCTTCTCTGATCCTGCTTCTCCCACTCTCTCTTAATTAATGTTTTCACTGCCGGGATGACTGGAAAACATCTCCTTTTCCTCTCCTCTAAACCCGCAAACATTATGTCTTGCGTGGTTTGCGCGCCCATTGTCTCCAAACACCCCATAGTGTCTCTTACTGATTTTACTAAATTGTCCACACTATCTAAGGGAAAACATGAACGTCCCTCGATTTCTGATGATGATGAGGAGGAGGCTTCTGAGAGTACTGCTTGGTCATTATCGGAATCTGACGAAGGTGTTGGTATTTTAGATTGACTTTTGTGTGGCTTATCCTGGGACATAGCTTTTAACTCCTCCCTAATAATGGCACGTAAGTCTGTAATGGACACTGCTGCTCAGTGTGTTGTTTCCGTTATACAGTCCTTGCAAAGCTTTTTAGGGTATGAGTCTGGCAGGGGCTGGCTACATAAGGTGCATTCCTTATGTTTAGTCTTTTGTCGTTTTTTAATCTGATCAAAATAAGACATAGCGAGAGAAGGAGAAAGAGAGAAAGAAGGGAGATGGCGTCAGCTTAATAGGCAGAGTTAAAAACTCACCCGGTGAAGCTATTAGTACCGTATCAGAAGGCCGAGGTCCTGTCCTGGATCTGTCCACCGTGTCGCTTTTATGACCGGTATCTGAGGATCCCCTGCTGGAGTGATCCTTGGTGGGGGTACTGGGTCTCCTGCTGTAGGGTCCATGGCACCTGGGGATGACATCTTGCATCGGCGAATTACAGTGGCTTACTGATTTAACCCCTTCCCGACCCATGACGCCACGTAGGCGTCATGAAAACCCGTGCCAATCCGACCCATGACACCTATGTGGCGTCATGGAATGATCGCGTCCCTGCAGATCGGGTGAAGGGGTTAACTCCTATTTTACCCGATCTGCAGGGAGAGGGGGAGTGGTACTTCAGCCCAGGGGGGGTGGCTTCACCCCCCCGTGGCTACGATCGCTCTGATTGGCTGTTGAAAGTGAAACTGCCAATCAGAGCGATTTGTAATATTTCACCTAAAAAACTGGTGAAATATTACAATCCAGCCATGGCCGATGCTGCAATATCATCGGCCATGGCTGGAAATACTAAAGTGACCCCCCCACACCCACCGATCGCCCCCCCAGTCCTCCGTTATGGGGTCCGGTCCCCTCCGTCCGCCTGCCGGCTCCCCCGTCCTCCTGTCCGCTCCCTCCTTGCTCATATCCACCCCCCCTGTGCTCCGATCCCCCCCCCCTGTGCTCCGATCCACCCCCCCCACCACCCCTTCATACTTACCGATCCTCCCGGTGTCCGTACGTCTGCTCGCTGGGCGCCGCCATCTTCCAAAATGGCGGGCGCATGCTCAGTGCGCCCGCCGAATCTGCCAGTCGGCAGATTCCTTACAAGTACATTTTGATCGCTGTGGTAGGTTCTATCACAGCGATCAAAATAAAAAAAATAATAAATAACCCCCCCCCCTTTATCACCCCCATAGGGACAATAATAAAATAAAGAAATTTTTTTTTTTTTCCACTAGGGTTAGGGTTAGAACTAGGGTTAGAACTAGGGGTAGGGTTAGGGGTAGGGTTAGGGTTACGGGTAGGGTTAGGGGTAGGGTTATGGCATGTGCACACAGAGCGGATCGGCCGCGGATCCGCAGCGGATCGGCCGCGGATCCGCAGCGGATCGGCCGCGGATCCGCAGCGGATCGGCAGCGGATCCGCAGCGGATGGGCCGCGGATCCGCAGCGGATGGGCCGCGGATCCGCAGCGGATGGGCAGCGGATCCGCAGCGGATTGGCAGCGGATCCGCAGCGGATGGGCCGCGGATTCGCAGCGGATCGGCAGCGGATGGGCAGCGGATCCGCAGCGGATCCGCAGCGGATCGGCCGCGGATCCGCAGCGGATCGGCAGCGGATCCGCAGCGGATCCGCAGCGGATCGGCCGCGGATCCGCAGCGGATTGGCCGCGGATCCGCAGCGGATTGGCCGCTGCGAATTCAAAGCAGTTTTCCATCAGGTTTACAGTACCATGTACACCTAAGGAAAACCAAATCCGCTGTGCCCATGGTGCGGAAAATTACGTGCAGAAACGCTGCGTTGTATTTTCCGCAGCATGTCAATTCTTTGTGCGGATTCCGCAGCGTTTTACACCTGTTCCTCAATAGGAATCCGCAGGTGAAATCCGTACAAAAAAACACTGGAAATCTGCTGTAAATCCGCAGGTAAAACGCAGTGCCTTTTACCTGCAGATTTTTCAAAAATCGTGCGGAAAAATCTCACACGAATCCGCAACGTGGGCACATAGCCTTAGGGTTAGGGTTGGAATTAGAGTTAGGGTTGGAATTAGGGCTAGGGTTTGAAATAGGGTTAAGATTAGGCTTGTGGTTAGGGTTACGGATAGGGTTAGGGGTGTGTTGGGGTTACAGTTGTGGTTAGGGTTGGGATTAGGGTTACGGTTGGGATTAGGGTTAGGATTAGGGTTGGAATTAGGGTTACGGGTGTGTTGCGGTTAGGGTTGTGGTTAGGGGTGTGTTGGGGTTAGGGTTGTGATTAGGGTTATGGCTACAGTTGGGATTAGGATTAGGGGTGTGTTGGGGTTAGTGTTGAAGTTAGAATTGAGGGGTTTCCACTGTTTAGGCACATCAGGGGTCTCCAAACGCAACATGGCGCCACCATTGATTCCAGCCAATCTTGCGTTCAAAAAGTCAAATGGTGCTCCCGCCCTTCCAAGCCCCGACGTGCGCCCAAACAGTGGTTTACCCCCACATTTGGGGTACCAGCGTACTCAGGACAAACTGGGCAACAACTGTTGGGGTCCAATTTCTCCTGTTACCCTTGCAAAAATAAAAAATTACTTGCTAAAACATAATTTTTGAGGAAAGAACAATTATTTTTTATTTTCACGGCTCTGCGTTAAACTTCTGTGAAGCACTTGGGGGTTGAAAGTGCTCACCACACATCTAGATAAGTTCCTTCGGGGGTCTAGTTTCCAAAATGGGGTCACTTGTGGGGTGTTTCTACTGTTTAGGCACATCAGGGGCTCTGCAAATGCAATGTGACGCCCGCAGACCATTCCATCAAAGTCTGCATTTCAAATGTCACTACTTCCCTTCCGAGCCCTGACGTGCGCCCAAACAGTGGTTTACCCCCACATATGGGGTATCAGCGTACTCACAACAAACTGGGCAACAAATATTGGGGTCCAAATTCTCCTGTTACCCTTGTGAAAATAAAAAATTGCTTGCTAAAACATCTTTTTTGAGGAAAGAAAAATGATTTTTTATTTTCACGGCTCTGCGTTGTAAACTTCTGTGAAGCACTTGGGGGTTGAACGTGCTCACCACACATCTAGATAAGTTCCCTGGGGGGTCTAGTTTCCAAAATGGGGTCACTTGTGGGGGGTTTCTACTGTTTAGGCATATCAGGGGCTCTGCAAACGTAACATGATGCCCGCAGACCATTCCATCAAAGTCTGCATTCCAAAACGTCACTACTTCCCTTCCGAGCCCCGGCATGTGCCCAAACAGTGGTTTACCCCCACATATGGGGTATCAGCGTACTCAGGAGAAACTGGACAACAACTTTTGGGGTCCAATTTCTCCTGTTACTCTTGCAAAAATAAAAAATTCTGGGCTAAAAAAATATTTTTGAGGAAAGGAAACACATTTATTATTTTCACGGCTCTGCGTTATAAACTTCTGTGAAGCACTTGGGGGTTCAAAGTGCTCACCACACATCTAGATAAGTTCCCTTGGGGGTCTAGTTTCCAAAATGGAGTCATTTGTGGGGAGTTCCTACTGTTTAGGCACATCAGGGGCTCTGCAAACGCAACCTGATGCCCGCAGAGCATTCCATCAAAGTCTGCATTTCAAAACGTCACTACTTCCCTTCCGAACCCCGACATGTGCCAAAACAGTGGTTTACCCCCACATATGGGGTATCAGCGTACTCAGGAGAAACTGGACAACAACTTTTGGGGTCCAATTTCTCCTGTTACTCTTGCAAGAATAAAAAAATTCTGGGCTAAAAAAATATTTTTGAGGAAAGGAAACACATTTTTTATTTTCACGGCTCTGCGTTATAAACTTCTGTGAAGCACTTGGGGGTTCAAAGTGCTCACCACACATCTAGATTAGTTCCTTGGGAGGTCTAGTTTCCAAAATGGGGTCACTTTTGTGGGAGCTCCAATGTTTAGGCACACAGGGGCTCTCCAAACGCGACATGGTGTCCGCTAATGATTGGAGCTAATTTTCCATTCAAAAAGCCAAATGGCGTGCCTTCCCTTCCGAGCCCTGCCGTGCGCCCAAACAGTGGTTTACCCCCACATATGGGGTATCATCGTACTCAGGACAAACTGGACAACAACATTTGGGGTCCAATTTCTCCTATTACCCTTGGGAAAATAAAAAATTCTGGGCTAAAAATCATTTTTGAGGAAAGAAAAATTATTTTTTTATTTTCACGGCTCTGCGTTATAAACTTCTGTGAAGCACCTGGGGGTTATAAGTGCTCACTATGCATCTAGATAAGTTCCTTGGGGGGTCTAGTTTCCAAAATGGGGTCACTTGTAGGGGAGCTCCAATGTTTAGGCACACAGGGGCTCTCCAAACGCGACATGGTGTCCGCTAACGATTGGAGCTAATTTTCCATTCAAAAAGTCAAATGGCACGCCTCCCCTTCCGAGCCTTGCCGTGCACCCAAACAGTGGTTTACCCCCACATATGAGGTATCGGCATACTCAGGAGAAATTGCCCAACAAATTTTAGGATCCATTTTATCCTGTTGCCCATGTGAAAATGAAAGAATTGAGGCTAAAAGAAATTTTGTGTGAAAAAAAAGTACTTTTTCATTTTTGCGGATCAATTTGTGAAGCACCTGGGGGTTTAAAGTGCTCACTATGCCTCTAGATGAGTTCCTTGGGGGGTCTAGTTTCCAAAATGGGGTCACTTGTGGAGGAGCTCCAATGTTTAGGCACACAGGGGCTTTCCAAACGCGACATGGTGTCCGCTAACGATGGAGATAATTTTTCATTCAAAAAGTCAAATGGCGCTCCTTCCCTTCCGAGCCTTACCATGTGCCCAAACAGTGGTTTACCCCCACATGTGAGGTATTGGTGTACTCAGGAGAAATTTCCCAACAAAATTTAGGATCCATTTTATCCTGTTGCCCATGTGAAAATGAAAAAATTGAGGCTAAAATAATTTTTTTGTGAAAAAAAAGTACTTTTTCATTTTTACGGATCAATTTGTGAAGCACCTGGGGGTTTAAAGTGCTCACTATGCTTCTAGATAAGTTCCTTGGGGGGTCTAGTTTCCAAAATGGGGTCACTTGTGGGGGAGCTCCAATGTTTAGGCACACGGGGGCTCTCCAAACGTGACATGGTGTCCGCTAAAGATTGGAGCCAATTTTTCATTGAAAAAGTCAAATGGCGCTCCTTCCCTTCCGAGCCCTGCCGTGCGCCCAAACAGTGGTTTACCCCCACATATGAGGTATCAGCGTACTCAGGACAAATTGGACAACAACGTCCGTGGTCCAGTTTCTCCTTTTACCGCTGGGAAAATAAAAAAATTGTTGCTAAAAGATCATTTTTGTGACTAAAAAGTTAAATGTTCATTTTTTACTTCCATGTTGCTTCTGCTGCTGTGAAACACCTGAAGGGTTAATAAACTTCTTGAATGTGGTTTTGAGCACCTTGAGGGGTGCAGTTTTTAGAATGGTGTCACTTTTGGGTATTTTCAGCCATATAGAACCCTCAAAATGACTTCAAATGTGAGGTGGTCCCTAAAAAAAATGGTTTTGTAAATTTTGTTGTAAAAATGAGAAATCACTGGTCAAATTTTAACCCTTATAACTTCCTAGCAAAAAAAAAAATTGTTTCCAAAATTGTGCTGATGTAAAGTAGACATGTGGGAAACGTTATTTATTAACTATTTTGTGTCACATAACTCTCTGGTTTAACAGAATAAAAATTCAAAATGTGAAAATTGCGAAATTTTCAAATTTTTTGCCAAATTTCCGTTTTTTTCACAAATAAACTCAGAAATTATCGACCTAAATTTACCACTAACATGAAGCCCAATATGTCACGAAAAAACTATCTCAGAATCGCTAGGATCCGTTGAAGCGTTCCTGAGTTATTACCTCATAAAGGGACACTGGTCAGAATTTCAAAAAACGGCAAGGTCATTAAGGCCAAAATAGGCTGGGTCATGAAGGGGTTAAATAGTGCACCTTTTTTGCTGCCTTTTTTAAATTTTTTTGTGCGGCACTGCGCATGCGCAAACCCGCGCTTCCCCCCTCCGCTGATCTCAGCCTGGATGCCCCTGAAGTTCACTGTATACTTCCGGGGCAATCTGACTTATGGTGGTCGGCGCATGTTCGGTCCAGGATTCTGGCACTGGACCGCAATTGGAGTGCTGCCCTCACTCACCCGACTCCTGTCGGCCATGGCTTCTCCCGTACCGCTGCCGCCGCATAATGCAGATGATGCCAGGCAGCTTTCCCCGGACCCAGCCGTCTACATGGTTCCCCAGACAAGGAGGGAGCCATCTAACGGAACTCCCCCGACGCTGCTTCCAGGCTGCAGCCCCTGCCATTCCGCAGATACTGCACAGGCGACTTGCCTAACCCAGGTATCTTTCCGTAGTTGTAAAGTCCTATCATTCCCGCAGGAACAGGAAACCTAAACAGAGGAGGAAAGGCGGACCGCCCCCTTTTATCTTTCTGTAGGTTTCCTGTTCCTGTGGGGCGGATGCCTCTCTCCAGTAGGGTGCTGTCATGGCGAAGGGTAAAAACTGTCTTGCTGAGGTTATTGTCTTGTTACAGCAGGTGGCCGAAACTGCTGGTTCCAGTGAGCAGCATGTCCTGCAAAAATAGATCAGAGCCCTGATGCAGAGACAACAGGTAGAACTGTCTGGTGGAGAAGTTGGCAGCGTCACAGTGAGTGATCCGATCCCCATTGCAATACCCCCCAGGAGTGAAATGTTGATCTGGTGTCGGGCAGCAATAGGCCTCAGAAGTAAAGACTACCAGGCCCTGGTAGAACCTGTGTATTCAGATAGTAGGCCCACCATCCTGACAGCCAGAAGAGTGGTTGATGTCCACAAGGGGAGGGAACCAGTACGCTTCCTTAATTATGGAGAAAAAGAGGTCCATGTACCCAGATATGCCACACTTGCTAAACTGTTAACTGTTAATGATAATGCAATACAAGCAACAGAACCCTTGGTCCTGTCCGACCAGGTGGAGGACAATGGCTCAGCAGGACAGTTGGAGGATTGGTGCCAGAAGTTAACATGTGGGCACTGACTCTACCCCTTCACATCAAAAATGTTGGGCTTATCAGGTGATTCATGAGTATGAGCAAGTATTCAGCAAAAACCCACTAGATTTTGGGCAGGTAAAAGGGGTCCAACATCCTATCTCCACTGGAGGTCATCCGCCCATTAAAGAGAGGTGCAGGCCTGTACCACCAGCTCACTACCAATGTGCCAAGAGTATGTTACTAGAGATGAAGGAGGCTGGGATAATCAGAGACAGATTAGAAGATCAGGACAACACCGTACCATCCACAGACAAATGGCATGTGTGAGAAGATGAATCAGGTGGTAATTGACTTACTGAAGACCTTGCCTTTGGAAGAGAGAAACATGGCCAGAGAAGTTGCCGCACTTGGTAGATCTGTACAATCATATGCCGGTGAATTCCACCAACTGCACTCCAGCCTATCTGATGAGAGGAAGACCTACCAAATTACCTGTTGACCTTGATATGGGAGTCCTAACTCCAGAAACAACATAACCAGATACAGATTGGGATATAGAGCTGCAGCAGAAATACCACCAAGTACAAGAATGCATGAAAAGAAGTTTGTCCCAGGCAAGACAGAGGCAAAAGAGAAACAATAATTAACGTGCCCCTGCAATCCCCTTGCCACCAGGTGAAAAAGTTCTAAAGCGGAAAAAAAGAATGCACAAACTTGATGAGCAGTGGGAAGCAGAACCATACACCATCTTACAGTTAAACTTTGATAACAGCAAGGTGTGTCTCAGAAGCAAAGTGTAGTGAAACCTCCACCAGGGGGAGCTGGTGAGAGAAGAGAGGTTAAACACTAAGCATAGTAACACAGAGCTCAGGCACAGGTGTCACAGGTAATGAGAGAAGTCAGACAAGCTCAGGTCATACACAGAGATATCAGCACTGTACACAGGGGCAGTCAGGAGAATAGTCAGGGACACGCAAGAAATCAGAGCCTACTGGGAACGTGGTAACCAAAACGTGAAAACAAGAGGCAAAGTCCAGAGATCAGATCGAGTCATACACGGGTACAGGCAGTCAGAGGCACAAGGATCACCAAAACCAGAATACAGATCAGGGGCTCAAGCTGGGAAGCATGAACTATCACTAACACTAGTCAGCAGGCTGTGAAGGACTGAAATAGCCCAGCTAGCTCAAGAACGAGGCTGAGGAGATTAACGTAAGATGAGGAAAAGGTGTGTACTCCAGCTCCTAAAATCTTGAAATTCCTTATTGGTGCATATAAATATAGCGTGATTAATATCTTTGCTCAAAGGTGGATGCAATCATGAGGATAGACAACGCGTTTCGATCTATGCGATCTTAATCATGAGACATGATTAAGATCGCATAGATCGAAACGCGTTGTCTATCCTCATGACTGCATCCACCTTTGAGCAAAGATTTTAATCACGCTATATTTATATCCACCATTTGCCCTGAGCCTCCCCAACGTTTCTCTGAACCTCCCTCCAGATCTCCCCCAACCGCAGAAATGCCGAATCAGCCATGGACGCCCCGAATCCAGCCGGGAAAACTCACCAAAATGAGGGTGAAACCCATAATTGCAGAAGAATGGAGAACTACCAGTGGACTGATTGACATGATTATTGTAAGCGAATTCCGCTATAGGAATTGCAGAGAACCAATCATCCTGTCTAGACGTGACAAGACACTGTAAAATCTGTTCCAAAGACTGATTGGTCCTTTCAGTCTGACCGTTGGTCTAGGGATGGTAGGCCGATGAAAAGGTCAGACTAATGCCCAACCTTTTACAAAAAGCCCTCCAAAATTTTGCCACAAATTGCACCCCTCTATCAGATACCACACTGACAGGCACACCATGCAACCGGATAACATGCTCAATTAATAGTTTAGATAGAGTCTCAGCATTAGGAAGGCCAGATAATGGTACAAAATGTGCTTGTTTACTGAACCTATCAACCACTACCCAGATCACAGTTTTTCCATTAGAGGGGGAAGATCAGTGATAAAATCCATGGACAGATGAGTCCACGGTCTATCTGGAATTGGCAGTGGTACCAATTCCCCGGCCGGCCGGTTGCAGGAGGTTTTTGCGTGGGCATAAGTTTCACAGGACGACACAAACTCTGACGTCAGAAGTTGACGAGGGCCACCAGAACAGCCTAGTGATGGCTTTACGAGTGGCCGAGATTCCAGGATGCCCACTCTAAGCAGTCGTGGAACTCCTGAAGCACCCTCAACCGATACTGGACAGGCACAAAGAGCTTATTTTCAGGTATGGATGACGGAGCAAGAGATTGGGCCTCACGAATCTCCTGTTCCAATTTTGGGGACACCACAGCCACCACCACCCCATGCTGAAGAATGGAGGAAGGAGGCTCAGGAGGTGATACTAGATCTAGACTGCGAGACAAGGCATCCTCCTTCACATTCTTGGACCCTGGTCTGAAAGTGATGGAAAACTGAAATCGGGAAAAAAAAAGTGACCACCGTGCCTGTCTCGGAGTTAAACGTTTGGCGGAGTCGATGTAAGACAGGTTCTTGTGATCAGTAATGACAGTTATATGATGAACTGCCCCCTCCAAAAAATGCCTCCATTCTTCAAACTCCAATTTAATGGCCAATAACTCCCGGTTACCCACATCATAATTCCTCTCAGCTGAGGAAAATTTTCTTGAATAGAAGGCACAGGGTCTTAAGTTAGTTAATGTGGTGGGACCTTGGGACAACACAGCCCCCACCCCCACCTCAGAGGCATCCACCTCTATGATAAATGGTTTAGATAAATAAGGTTGAATCAGTACATGGGTAGTCATTAAATGGTTTTTTAATGAAGAAAACGCCGCCACCGTTGGAGCTGACCAGTTTTTGAGATCAGCCCCCTTTTGAGTGAGATCAGTGAGGGGTTTCAGAGATATACTCCTTCATAGCAGCCCGCTCAGGGCCGGAGAGATTGTACAGACGGGCTTTGGGCAATATGGCACCAGAAACAAGATCAATGGCACAATCGAATGGGCGGTGTGGTGGTAGAATCTCAGCCTGCTTTTCGGAGAACACATCCTCAAAGTCCTTCAGGTACTCCGGTATACCCTCCAGACTGACGGATTACTTAGACACAGTAGCAAGACAATTTTCAGAACAACTAGGTCCCCATTTAACAATATCCCGGGACCCCCAGTCAATAACCGGGCTATGCCGTTGCAACCAGGGAAAAACCTAACACCAGGCCAGCAGGGAGGTTATCCAAAACAAAGCATGTCATACGCTCCTGGTGCAGGGCCCCCACCCTCAGGGTGAATTCTTTAGAAATGAAATGGAGACCATCCTTTGTGAGAGGTGTAGAGTCAATAGCCACAATTTTTAAGGGAGTCTCCAACCTAATTGTCCTTAATCTACTGCATGCCACTAGCTTAAAGTCAATCAGGTTCAGGGATGACCCACAGTCTACAAAAGCCGAAGTATGAACAAAGCTGTTATCCACACCAAGTTCCACTTTTAACAGTATCTTTGCAAATGAAGAAAATGATACCTGAGAGTCTGAGTGACCTCCCAAGAAACCTCAGTGGACCATCGACGGAACTCGGAGCTATACCATTCAGCTGAATGCTTCCCCTGAACCAGATCCATAATGGTGTCCTCTGCCACCCTGACACGGTCCGGTTCGTCATAAATAAGTCCTAGGGCCTCAAACCGACCTCCGTTCAGGGGCAGTAGGGGGCAGAGAGAAAGCCCAGGATTGGGGACCCTTCCTAAGTAGGAAGATAATAATCCCTACCCGCTGAGTCTCATCCCCAGACGATCGAGGTCTAAGAAAAAAACATAATTTACAATGCTCCCTGAATATGTGAAATGTATCTTTTTCGCCAGAAAACGTGTCTGGAAGTTTAACCGAGGGTTCTGGAGAGTGCAAAACAACATCCACATAGTCACCAGGTAGACTAACAACATGAGAGGTGCTTCCCTGCACGGTCAAAACAGTCTGTCAGTTTTTTCTGTAAGTGGGTATGAGACGTGACAGGGGACTGGTGTTTCACAGAAAAATCCTGCACCATCTGTGTCAAACTGGACACCTGATCAGCCAAGTTATGCAGCGGATCCATGACCAGAGGAAAAAAAAATGCAAAATCCTGTTTAAATGTATGGTTAGTGATAATGTAGTGAAACCTCCACCAGGGGGAGCTGGTGAGAGAAGAGGTTAAACACTAAGCGTAGTAACACAGAGCTCAGGCACATGTGTCACAGGTAGTGAGAGAAGTCAGACAAGCTAAGGTCATACACAGAGATATCAGCACTGCACACAGGGGCAGTCAGGAGAATAGTCAGGGACACGCAAGAAATCAGAGCCTACCGGGAACGTGGTAACCAAAACTTGAGACGTAAGACAAAGTCGAGGTTCAAGCCAAAGTCGAAACCAGTAGGGGAGCATGGTGTCAGAGACGGAAAACAAGAGGCAAAGTCCAGAGATCAGATCGAATCATACACAGGTACAGGCAGTCAGAGGCACAAGGATCACCAAAACCAGAATACAGGTCAGGGGCTCAAGCTGGGAAGCATGAACTATCACTAACACTGGTCAGCAGGCTGTGAAGGACTGAAATAGCCCAGCTAGCTCAAGAATGAGGCTGAGGAGATTAACCCCTGCATGACCAGTCCCAAGAGAGGAAAGAAGAAAATAAACTCCGGACTGGACCATGACACAAAGATGGAGGAAAAAACCTCAACAGCGGTATCAAGAGATCATCTTAAGGTATGCCTTGACCAACTGAGAGACAGAGAGAAAGGCCAAGATAACCCTCAATCCCCAGAAGAGGAGGAAAAGAGAATCCATACCATTCTTGGAGACTTTCCCCAGTTATTGACTCAAGTAAATCAAGCGATAGTGGTACCTGTTTTGAATTTTCCCCAGTTGGAAATACCAGAGAAAGTTGTGACTCAACATCAATTTGAACCAGAAGAGACTCTACACCAGAGAGCTCAAGCAGCAGATGTAACACCAGCAGTGGAACAAAAGAATCCACCCCCTGCTATCTGTGAATCTGTCATTCCCACAGTGATTGAAAGTACTCTTAGGTGATTAGGTACAACTGTACTACATAGAATCCCCAGTAGCATAGCCATAAGAGAGCGCATAACACCAGTGATAGCAAGCCTAGTGAGCCTGGTCAGATCACCCTCAGTGCCTGTGCTGTGTAGATCTAGCCGTAGTACCAGAAGTCAGATCCCAGCCCGTTACAGGGACTAAAAATGTAAAAATGTCAATAATCGGTGTTACCTGTTTAAAAATGTTTGCTTATGCTTATGGAAAATCTTAAATGGACAATAAGGTAATGGACAGTGAATTAACTAAAAACTTCCCTTGTAAATAGTTGGCACCTCCTAAGGTGCATTCTATTGGTTTTACCACGCCCTGGCAGCGTGAATAGAACCATGTTTGTTTCCAAAGACCAGAAGAAAAACCATTTGGCATGGCTGAAGAAGGTCTGGATGTTATGCCTTGCAGCCCGCCCAACCCCTATGATGGGGGTTTAGAATGAGTTCCCCTGCCTCATTACAGGGAGGGTGATTGTCATGGTTAGGACATGGTTAATGTCCTGTTTTCTCAGGATTAATTTTGTTCGCCTACCTTTCAGTCTGGGAGGGGTATTTATACTCACTCCAGACTAGGTTTAGCTGTCAGGTATAAGTTCTTCTAGTCGGTGTGTCTGACCCCCGGAGTGTGTGCCCGGTTTACAAAGTGTTTCCCTGCTGTCTCTGCGATACTCTGTTTGTTTGTTCTTCTGGATTTCTGACCTCTGGCTCCACTTCAGATAATTCCCTGTCTCTCCCCTTTGGTACTTCGTGTTCTCCTTGCTCCGATCTTTGCTTGTTTGACAACTCTTTTGTGTTTATCCCTTCTCTGCACCCCGGCATCAGGCTCCGCCCCTGACCACCTCCCACTCTGTCACATGGTTCAGGTCCTGTTTGTAACCTGGTTGGTAGCCCGGTGTTTTGTTCAGCTCCCATGCTGCTCTGTGCAGCATTTCCCACAGCAGTATTACCCGGGAGTTGTGACAGTGATGCCATGCCTGGAAATGAGAAGGATCCCTTTGACACGTAACCTGTATATGCAACATGTTCTGACTCCTGGCCAGAAGGGGGAGCTCTAAACCCAGTTTCAGGGGAGCTTCCCTAGATATATATATATATTCTGGCTTGGAGAAGGAGTTAGTAAGTATAGTCTGGAAAGAGAGAAGGTGCACAGGAGAAGTGAGGAGCTGGAGGAGAGATGCGATTGGGCTCCCTCTGCACTAGAGTGCAGAAACCAGACACCAGGAGTCCAAGGCTGTGTGGGACTTCATGCCCCACAGCAGAAACTAGAGGGCAGGAGATTGAAAGCAACTTGTCCACATCTACACCCTGAGGTACAGCAACATACAGAGTCCGGAGTCACCGTGGATAGATAGATAGATAGATATAAAACAGCTCGCGTTGACTACCATGCAGGAACGTTCTCAGGACAGAGAGTGAGAGAGGACCTTGAAAGAAGCCATAGGCAGCAAAGGACTATTATACAGCGCGTAGTGGAAGACTCCCAATCTGACCTGACAAGGAGAATTCAACTCATTTCCAGGCTGCCTGGACTCCACTGTCACTTGTTGCTGGTACCCTGGACTGTGGCCGTAAACCACCAGTAAAACAGGTAAAGAAACTGCAACCTTGGGTCCTCTGATTTTTCCTGGCATCAAACTATCTTTGCCAAATACACCCTAGAGCCCTGGGGACCCAGCTTCACCTGTGGTAAGCCATACAATCCTTGCTCAGTGCCATCACTCTCCAGAGGACCCCTTTAAGCAGCGTCGCTGACCCCTGACCGAATACCACAGGTGGCTTCACAAATTTTCTTATTTTAATAACCCCTTTAAAGACCGTCCCTTTAATTTGGACTCTGAGGACCACGGACCGGGTCGCTGCCACCATGACCACCCCTTTAATTATGACGGGACCCAGTACCAAGTGCCCGTAGGATCTGGCGGGTGCTCCAAGCTGACGCTCTTTGTATCGCATTGCTCCCCTCATCAACAACTCCTCCCTCATTTTCCCTTACTCCCATTCACTACACATTCTATCAGCTCCACCATAGTAGCTGACCCCGATACATGCTCACTAGGTTTATGTCTCCTGTTACCAGAACAGCCACGATCAGGAACCAACACGCGCTCTTCGAATAGACAGCCGTCACATACAAGATTCAATCATATTATTGTTTTGTCAGCACTTCCATTTCTCACTATGTAACACCTGACATTCATTCTTATTACTTATTAATAATGATGAGCGAACGTGCTCGCCACTACTCGTTACTCGCCCGAGTATCACTATGCTCGGTGTACTCGGCGAGCAGCGAGCATTTCTGGGATTATTCGGCGGTAACTGCAGTCTCCACCCAGCAGTTTTGGTGGACTTTAGAGACCCAATCACGGTGCAGGGATTGTCTGCCAGGCCATGAAACGCCGCAGCCATCTTTGTTTTGGTCGTGCAGTGATTAGCTGGGCCGCACAGCATCACCCCGAGTATAAGAGACCTGGTGCCGCCCTGCTCGCCGCATTCTGTTCCTGTTTCAGCGAGAGTAGGGAGAGCTGCTGCCGAGATAGGGTCAGAATCGTGGTTTTAGAGTTAGTGTAGGTCTGCAACTCTTACATCCACAACTCCTCAGAAACCAAAAGTCTTTTTTAGGGCTAATTCGTGGGTCCCGATATTGCAGCGCTAGGTAGGTAGTGCACAGCATATCCACATTAGTGCAAGGCCTGCAGGCACTGTATGTGTGTCCATTGCTCCCACTGCATCCCTCCCAAAGCTCCATAACTGCCTGCTGCAGCTTATTTACTGTCTATATATCTATTTTTTTTTTGTAATTCCCCCCCAAAAGAATAAATATACAGTCTGTCTGTTGTGTGTGCTACCCTTGTGCCCCCCTTTTTTTGGTGTTTTAAATTCACCGAAAAAGGCTTTATATATCTGCGTGCTCCAAATTTGGTCATTGGAGGCCGGTGTACTTATTTTTTGGCTGTGTGATACTCAAATTCTATACAGCGCTATTTAGCATAAAAAAAAATTGAAAGGCCACAGATTTGCCAGTGTGGTATTTCTGTTACAGCCGTCATATATCTCTGTGCTCCAAGTTTGGGCATTGGAGGCCGGTGTACTTATTTTTTGGCTGTGTGATACTCAAATTCTATACAGCACTATTTTGCATAAATTAACTTAAAAAAAAAAAGTTGAATACAGTTTGTTAGGTCAGGCTGAGGCCTGTCTGGTGTTTGGGTTTGAAAAATCATAGATTTGCAGGCATACTGATCACATATTATTTCGCTACTAATAAAGACATTTGTGTTGAGTAGGGTTGAGCGAAACGGATCGTTCATTTTCATAAGTCGCCGACTTTTGGCAAAGTCGGCGTCTCATGAAACCGAGCCGATCCCAGCGTTGCATCGGCCATGCGGTACGCGACTTTCGTGCCAAAGTCGCGTTTCAATGACGCTAAAAGCGCCATTTCTCAGCCAATGAAGGTGGACGCAGAGTGTGGGCAGCGTGATGACATAGATCTCAGTCCCCACCATCTTAGAGAAGGGCATTGCAGTGATTGGCTTGCTTTCTGCAGCGTCACAGGGGCTATAAAGAGGCGTTCCCGCCGACCGCCATCTTACTGCTGCTGATGTGAGTGTAGGGAGAGGTTGCTGCCGCTTCTTCAGAAGCAGGGATAGTGATAGGCAGGGTACATAAAGCTGCAAACCGCTTGTGCTGTAGCGATTTCCACTGTCCAACACCACCTTTTGTTTGCAGGGACAGTGGAAGCTACATTTTTTTTTCCTCAGCGCTGTCGCTCATTGGGCTGCCCTAGAAGGCTCCCTGACCCTGATGGCTGCGTTGCTGTGTGTGTACGCCGCTGTGCAAACCAACTGCTTTTTTCAAAGCACAAATCCTGTATTTCCTTCCTTTCTGCACAGTTATCTTGTGTGTTTGTCCACACTTTTGTGTGCAGCAGTCCTTTTTCTAGCTGCCTGCCATACTTTTCTGAGATAACTGCAGGGAGATAAATATTGGCAAGTCTGCCTCCGTGCCAGTCCTGTGTGTGGCATCTGTCTCTCATTGTGTCCCACCGAAAAGTAGTGTGTAATACTGGGCCTTTTTGTTTTTTGGGGTAAATTCTCCCTTTTCAAAAAAAAAAAAGTTAGTGGGAGATAAATCTTGGCAAGTCTGCCTCCGTGCCAGTCCTGTGTGTGGCATCTGTCTCTCATTGTGTCCCACCGAAAAGCAGTGTGTAATACTGGGCCTTTTTGTTTTTTTGGGGTAAATTCTCCCTTTTAAAAAAAAAAAAATAGTTAGTGGGAGATAAATATTGGCAAGTCTGCCTCCGTGCCAGTCCTGTGTGTGGCATCTGTCTCTCATTGTGTCCCACCGAAAAGCAGTGTGTAATACTGGGCCTTTTTGTTTTTTTGGGGTAAATTCTCCCTTTTCAAAAAAAAATAGTTAGTGGGAGATAAATCTTGGCAAGTCTGCCTCCGTGCCATTGCTGTGGGTGGCATCTCACTCTCATTGTGTCCCACCGAAAAGCAGTGTGTAATACTGGTTCTTTTTTTTTTTGGGGGGGGTAAATTCTCCCTTTTACAAAAAAAAAAAATAGTTAGTGGGAGATAAATCTTGGCAAGTCTGCCTCCGTGCCAGTCCTGTGTGTGGCATCTGTCTCTCATTGTGTCCCACCGAAAAGCAGTGTGTAATACTGGTCCTTTTTGTTTTTGGGGGGTAAATTCTCCCTTTTTAAAAAAAAAAAAAGTTAGTGGGAGATAAATCTTGGCAAGTCTGCCTCCGTGCCAGTCCTGTGTGTGGCTTCTGTCTCTCATTGTGTCCCACCGAAAAGCAGTGTGTAATACTGGTTCTTTTTTTTTTTGGGGGGGGGTAAATTCTCCCTTTTCAAAAAAAAAATAGTTAGTGGGAGATAAATATTGGCAAGTCTGCTTGAGTGCTGCTCCTGTGTGTGCCATCTGTCTCAAATTTTTGGGGCACAGAAAACCGAGTGTGTAACATTGGGCCTGATTTTCCTTTCAGTGTCAGGCACCTATAAAGGTATATATAAATTCTACAGAAGTTAGAGTTCACCTTATAAGTTGTTTTACAGTAACAAATAGCGTTACTTTGGTTACGTTTTGCAAACAATGAGGAAGTCTAGTGGAAGAGGTCATGGCCGTGGGCGGTCATTGTCAGCTGGTAATGATGGTAGTGGTGGTGGAGCATCAGGTGGTCGTGGTAAAAGCAGTACAGCACCTAAGTCTCGAGTTGTGGAGCCAAAAACGTCGTCTGCCTACACAAGGCCTCGAACGCTCTCTTTTATGGGAGTAGGAAAACCACTTTTGAAGCCGGAGCAGGAGGAACAAGTATTGGCTTTCATTGCTCACTCTGCCTCTAGCTCTTTCGCCTCCTCCTCGGAAAGTGCCAAATGTCAGAGCAGTGCATCATCAGTGGATGCTCCCGGTCAGGAACAAGTCGCTTCCTTGTGTCCTTCACCCAGAACAACAGTGAAGGATGCGTCAGTCGACACAACAGGTTACTCCATGGAGCTCTTTACACCTACCGTTCCTGGGTTAGACAGTGAAACAAGTTAACAGGCCATGCCCATTAGAAGTTGAATCGGACATGGAGTGCACAGATGCACAGCCACAGCCAGATTACTATGCTGTTCCTTTGACTCAGACAAGAACATTGCCTTCGCAGTGTACTAAGGCAGAATCAAACCCAGCGGAGACTATGGTGCCCCGTCACGAACGCTATACCACCGGCTTACACGGTGACACAGACGAAGTTGCACACGACATAGAAGAGGAGGTCATAGATGACCCAGTTGTTGACCCCGATTGGCAGCCATTGGGGGAACAGGGTGCAGGCGGCAGTAATTCAGAAGCGGAGGAGGAGCCGCAGCAGGCATCAACATCACAACAGGTTCCATCTACCGGGCCCGTATCTGGCCAAAAACGCGTGGCAAAACCTGTTGGAGGACAGCGTGGCCATCCGGTTAAAGAAGCTCAGTCTGCAATGCCTGAAAAGTTATCCGATAGTAGAAAGAGTGCAGTCTGGCATTTTTTTAAACAACATCCAAATGATCAGCGCAAAGTCATCTGTCAAAAATGTTCAACTACCTTAAGCAGAGGTCAGAATCTTAAAAGTCTAAATACAAGTTGCATGCATAGACATTTATCCACCATGCATTTGCAAGCCTGGAATAACTACCAAATGTCCCTAAAGGTTGCAGCACCCTCGGCCAATGAAGCTAGTCAGCAACGCTACATCCCTTCCCTCACTGTAAACCCACCATTTCCCGCACCACCGGCAGTATCTGTGCAGCTTTCGTCACCAGGCCAAAGCAGTCAGGGAATCACCAGGTTTGCAGTAGGAAACACTGCATGTAGGGCACCGGCAAGAATACCATCTCCAACCCTCTCTCAGTCTGCCATGTCCACCGGCACCACCGCTAGTTCCACGATCTCCAGCTCTCCAGTCCAGCTCACCCTACATGAGACTCTTGTTAGGAAAAGGAAGTACTCATCCTCGCATCCGCGTACACAGGGTTTGAACGCCCACATTGCTAGACTAATCTCATTAGAGATGATGCCCTACCGGTTAGTTGAAAGCGAAGCTTTCAAAGCGCTGATGGACTACGCTGTACCACGCTACGAGCTACCCAGTCGGCACTTCTTTTCTAGAAAAGCCATCCCAGCCCTCCAACAGCATGTTAAAGACCGCATCGTCCATGCACTCAGGCAGTCTGTGACTACAAAGGTGCACCTGACAACAGATGCATGGACCAGTAGGCATGGCCAGGGACGTTACGTGTCCATCACGGCACACTGGGTGAATGTGGTGGATGCAGGGTCCACAGGGGACAGCAATATTGGGACAGTTTTGCCTAGTCCACGGTCAAGGAAAGAGTTGGCTGTAGGCGTTAGCCCCCCTCCTCCTCTTCCTCCTCCTCATGCAGAAGCGAGAGCTCGTCCACACACCGCAGTCGCACATCCACTCCATCCGCAGCTGCCACTGTTGCACACCAGGTGTGCCATTATGGGACAGCTAGTGGCAAGCGTCAGCAGGCTGTATTGGCAATGAAGTGTTTGGGCGACAACAGACACCGCGGAAGTTCTGTCCGAGTTCTTGCTGAATGAAACTCAGTCATGGCTGGGCACTGTACATCTTGAGGCAGGCAAGGTTGTGAGTGATAACGGAAGGAATTTCATGGCTGCCATAGCCCTTTCCCAACTGAAACACATTCCTTGCCTGGCTCACACCTTAAACCTGGTGGTGCAGTGCTTCCTGAAAAGTTACCCGGGGTTACCCGACCTGCTCCTCAAAGTGCGCATACTTTGCTCGCATATCCGCCGTTTGCCCGTACACTCCAGCCGTATGCAGAACTATCAGCGGTCTTTGAACCTTCCCCAGCATCGCCTAATCATCGACGTTGCAACAAGGTGGAACTCCACACTGCACATGCTTCAGAGACTGTGCGAACAGAGGCGTGCTGTTATGTTTTTGTGGGAGGATACACATACACGGGCAGGCAGTTGGATGGCAGACATGGAGTTGTCAGGTGTGCAGTGGTCGAAGCTACAAGACCTGTGTCAAGTCCTTCAGTGTTTTGAGGAATGCACAAGGCTGGTTAGTGCAGACAACGCCATAATAAGCATGAGCATCCCCCTAATGCGTCTGCTGATGCAAAGTTTGACGCACATAAAGGAGCAGGTGTCTGCAGCCGAGGAAGAGGAAAGCCTTGATGACAGTCAGCCATTGTCTGGTCAGGGCCGTGTAGAGGACGCGGTAGCGGGCGAAGAGGAGGATGATGGGGATGAGTACTTTTTGAATGAGGAAGCTTCTCCTGGGCCAACAGAAATTAGTGGCGTTGCAAGGCCGGGTTCTGTTTTTTTAAGGGAGACAAGTGACGTAGATTTGCCTGTAACAGCCCCTCCAACCAGCACAACCGCAGATTTGACAACTGGAACTTTGGCACACATGGCGGATTATGCCTTACGTACCCTCAAAAGGGACACACGCATTATTAAAATGATGAGCGTTGACGATTACTGGTTGGCCTGCATCCTTGACCCTCGCTATAAAGGCAAATTGCAAAATATTATGCCACATGAGAACCTCGAACAAATATTAGCAACCAAACAAGCTACTCTTGTAGACCGTTTGATTCAGGCATTCCCAGCACACAGCGCCGGTGATGGTTCTCACACAAGCTGCAGGGGGCTACAGGGCAGAGGTGTTAGAGGTGCACAGATCAGAAGTGGCGTTGGACAGAGGGGTTTTCTGACCAGGTTGTGGAGTGATTTCGCAATGACCGCAGACAGGACAGGTACTGCAGCATCTATTCAAAGTGACAGGAGACAACATTTGTCCAGTATGGTTACTAACTATTTTTCAACCCTTATCGATGTTCTCCCTCAACAGTCATTCCCATTTGATTACTGGGCATCCAAGTTAGACACCTGGCCTGAATTGGCAGAATATGCGTTGCAGGAGCTTGTTTGCCCAGCAGCTAGTGTGCTATCAGAAAGAGTATTCAGTGCTGCTGGTTCAATATTAACCGAAAAAAGGACTCGTCTGGCTACCCAAAATGTGGATGATCTCACCTTCATTAAAATGAACCACTCCTGGATTTCAAAATATTTTGCCCCACCTTTCCCGGCTGACACCTAGCTTTCCTATAAAAAGGTCTTGCTTCTGGACTGGTCTTACTGAGTCTTCCTATCTCTTAATTTGCAGCAGCTGTTTGTCCAGCATACGACATGTTTACACCTCCCCCAATGGGAAAAATCCACCCACGGGGCCGTTGTCTCGCCACTTGGCGCAAGCACCCGTTACAGTGCTGTTTGTCTGAAGAGGTGGGTGTGCCCACTTTTGGTCGACGGCACTGCCACTGGGTCCCTCATAGTACAATGTAGTGTCTCTGGCGGTGGTGGTGCGCACCCAACGTCAGACACACCGTTGTAACATGAGGGGCCCTGGGGCAGTACCGCCGGCCACAAGAGAGTCCCCCCCCCCCAGCTCAAACTGTGCTCTACCACGTGCAAAATTATCTCGCACAGCTCCACCAATGTTTAGTCTATGCACTGGCATCATTCAATGCCTGGTACTGACAAACAATACCAATTTGTTGCATCTATGATGCTAGTTAAAGTAGTCTGGGGCAGTGTCCTAGATTGACACCAGTAAATACTAATTTACTGCCAAATTACTTTGTCATAAACTCTGCAGATGAGCCCACCCCAGTACCTAAGCATGCCACCCTTTTTTTACTTATAGTTGTTTTCTGAGACATTAAATTTTTTTTTTTTGGAGTACTAACTGTGTCAGAAACTCCTTGCAATCCTCCTCCACTGACCACAATGCTGCCTGCCTGTGTATCCATGTAACCGATTTTAAACTGCCATGAGCCTATTGTTTGTTATTTTAGGCCTTTGATAGCCTGTCTGCGGCCCCTACTTGCAATACTCCTCCACTGACCACAATACTGCCTGCCTGTGTATCCATGTAACTGATGTAAAACTGCCATGAGCCTATTGTTGTTATTTTAGGCCTTTGATAGCCTGTCTGCGGCCCCTACTTGCAATACTCCTCCACTGACCACAATACTGCCTGGAGTGCCTGCCTGTGTATCCATGTAACCGATTTTAAACTGCAATGCCTGCCTATTGTTTGTTATTTTAGGCCTTTGATAGCCTGTCTGCGGCCCCTACTTGCAATACTCCTCCACTGACCACAATACTGCCTGCCTGTGTATCCATGTAACCGATTTTAAACTGCCATGCCTGCCTATTGTTAGTTATTTTAGGCCTTTGATAGCCTGTCTGCGGCCCCTACTTGCAATACTCCTCCACTGACCACACCAATGCTGCCCGTGTACCCCTGGAACTTATTTAAAAGTTCATAGAGCCTAGTTATATATTTTATTTACTATTAATAAGGCCATGATGGACTATGCTGTACCACGCTACAAGCTAACCAGTCGACACTTCTTTTGCGAGAAAAGCCATCCCAACCCTCCACCAGCATGTAAAAGACCGCATTGTCCATGCACTCTGGCAATCGGTGAGTACAAAGGTGCACCTGACAACAGACGCATGGACCTGTAGGCATGGCCACGGAAGATTACGTGTCCATTAAGGCGCAATGGGTTAATGTGGTGGATGCATGGTCCACAGGGGACAGCCTACTAAGTCTGTCTGCAGTCCCTAATTCAAATTGTCCTCCACTGTCTAAATCGGAGCTTCCACCCTCTGGCTTTCGGCCTATAGTATCAGATATTAAACTGCATTTGGCCTTCAACTTTGGTTACGGCCTACTAACGGTGTCTGCCCCTCCCTGGTGTTGCCCTCAACTGAATACAGCTGAGCTTCAACCTTCTGGCTCTCATTAAGTGCTGTGTTTTAAATAAAAAAATTGTTTAGGGCCTACTAACGGTGTCTGCCCCTGCCTGGTGTTTGTCCTCAACTGAATACAGCTGTGCTTCAACCTTCTGGCTCTCATTAAGTGCTGTGTTTTAAATAAAAAAATGGTGTTTAGGGCCTACTAACGGTGTCTGCCCCTGCCTGGTGTTTGTCCTCAACTGAATACAGCTGTGCTTCAACCTTCTGGCTCTCATTAAGTGCTGTGTTTTTAAAAATTGGTGGTTAGGACCTACTAACGGTGTCTGCCCCTCCCTGGTGCTGCCCTCAACTGAATACAGCTGAGCTTCTACCTTCTGGCTTTCGGCCTATAGTATCAGATATTAAACTGCATTTGGCCTTCAACTTTGGTTACGGCCTACTAACGGTGTCTGCCCCTCCCTGGTGTTGCCCTCAACTGAATACAGCTGTGCTTCAACCTTCTGGCTCTCATTAAGTGTTGTGTTTTAAATAAAAAAATGGTGTTTAGGGCCTACTAACGGTGTCTGCCCCTCCCTGGTGTTGCCCTCAACTGAATACAGCTGTGCTTCAACCTTCTGGCTCTCATTAAGTGCTGTGTTTTAAATAAAAAAATGGTGTTTAGGGCCTACTAACGGTGTCTGCCCCTGCCTGGTGTTTGTCCTCAACTGAATACATCTGTGCTTCAACCTTCTGGCTCTCATTAAGTGCTGTGTTTTAAATAAAAAAATGGTGTTTGGGGCCTACTAACGGTGTTTGCCCCTCCCTGGTGTTGCCCTCAACTGAATACAGCTGTGCTTCTACCTTCTGGCTCTCATTAAGTGCTGTGTTTTAAATAAAAAAATGGTGTTTAGGGCCTACTAACGGTGTCTGCCCCTGCCTGGTGTTTGTCCTCAACTGAATACAGCTGTGCTTCAACCTTCTGGCTCTCATTAAGTGCTGTGTTTTAAATAAAAAAATGGTGTTTAGGGCCTACTAACGGTGTCTGCCCCTGCCTGGTGTTTGTCCTCAACTGAATACAGCTGTGCTTCAACCTTCTGGCTCTCATTAAGTGCTGTGTTTTAAATAAAAAAATGATGTTTAAGGCCTACTAACGGTGTTTGCCCCTGCCTGGTGTTTGTCCTCAACTGAATACAGCTGTGCTTTAACCTTCTGGTTCTCATTAAGTGCTGTGTTTTAAATAAAAAAATGGTGTTTAGGGCCTACTAACGGTGTCTGCCCCTGCCTGGTGTTTGTCCTCAACTGAATACAGCTGTGCTTTAACCTTCTGGCTCTCATTAAGTGCTGTGTTTTAAATAAAAAAATGGTGTTTAGGGCCTACTAACGGTGTCTGCCCCTGCCTGGTGTTTGTCCTCAACTGAATACAGCTGTGCTTCAACCTTCTGGCTCTTATTAAGTGCTGTGTTTTAAATAAAAAAATGGTGTTTAGGGCCTACTAACGGTGTCTGCCCCTGCCTGGTGTTTGTCCTCAACTGAATACAGCTGTGCTTCAACCTTCTGGCTCTTATTAAGTGCTGTGTTTTAAATAAAAAAATGGTGTTTAGGGCCTACTAACGGTGTCTGCCCCTGCCTGGTGTTTGTCCTCAACTGAATACAGCTGTGCTTCAACCTTCTGGCTCTCATTAAGTGCTGTGTTTTTAAAAATTGGTGGTTAGGGCCTACTAATGGTGTCTGCCCCTCCCTGGTGTTGCCTGTTATGACCCCAATGGCAGAGGGTCTCAGAAGTTATTACCAAGTCTGCAAACACAAAAAAACAGCTCATAGGGCAGTGGTAACTAGGCTGACCGTATACCTGATTCTAGCACCACAAATAGCAGCAGCCGGGGAACGTACCTACGTTGGTTCTAGACGTCTCGCGCCAGCCGGAGAACTAACTAACCCTAGAAGGGAAAAGATAGACCTTTCTTGCCTCCAGAGAAAAGACCCCAAAAGTTGGATACAAGCCCCCAACAAATAATAACGGTGAGGTAAGAAGAAAAGACAAACGTAAGAATGAACTAGGTCTTTAGCAAAGAGAGGCCCACTGACTAATAGCAGAATATAGTAAGATGACTTATACGGTCAGCAAAAACCCTATCAAAATTTCCACGCTGAATATTCAAGAACCCCCGAACCGTCTAACGGCCCGGGGGGAGAATATCAGCCCCCTAGAGCTTCCAGCAAAATCAGGAATCACATTTAGTGCAAGCTGGACAAAAAATAAGAGCAATGCAAATAACCAAAAAAACAAGGAAGCAGGACTTAGCTTATTTTGCAAGAACCAGGACCAGCAGACAGGAGCAAACAGAAAGGAACTGATTACAACGATGCCAGGCACCAGACTGAAAATCCAGGAAGCTTAAATAGCAACACCCCTGGACTAACGAGCCAGGTGGGTACCAAGCTGGGGAAAGAAACTCAAAGTGTCATGTCGCTAGTGACCACAAGAGGGAGCCAAATAATCCAATTCACAACAGTACCCCCCCCCCTTAAGGAGGGGTCACCGAACCCTCACCAAGACCACCAGGACGATCAGGATGAGCAGCGTGAAAGGCACGAACCAAATCGGCCGCATGAACATCAGAGGCGACCACCCAGGAATTATCCTCCTGACCATAGCCCTTCCACTTGACCAGATACTGAAGCCTCCGTCTGGAGAGACGAGAATCCAAGATCTTCTCCACCACGTACTCCAACTCGCCCTCAACCAACACCGGAGCAGGAGGCTCAACAGAAGGAACCACAGGCACAACGTAGCGCCGCAACAAAGACCTATGGAACACGTTGTGAATGGCAAACGACACCGGAAGATCCAAGCGAAAGGACACTGGATTAAGGATTTCCAAAATCTTATAAGGACCGATGAAGCGAGGCTTAAATTTAGGAGAGGAGACCTTCATAGGAACAAACTGAGAAGACAGCCACACCAAATCCCCAACACGAACTCGGGGACCCACACCGCGGCGGCGGTTGGCAAAACGCTGAGCCTTCTCCTGTGACAACTTTAAGTTGTCCACCACATGATTCCAGATCCGCTGCAACCTATCCACCACAGAATCCACCCCAGGACAGTCAGAGGGCTCAACATGTCCCGAGGAAAAACGAGGATGAAAACCAGAGTTGCAGAAAAATGGCGAAACCAAGGTAGCGGAACTAGCCCGATTATTAAGGGCAAACTCAGCCAATGGCAAGAAGGTCACCCAATCATCCTGATCTGCAGAAACAAAACACCTCAAATAAGCCTCCAGAGTCTGATTTGTTCACTCCGTTTGGCCATTAGTCTGAGGATGAAAGGCAGACGAAAACGACAAATCAATGCCCATCTTAGCACAAAAGGATCGCCAGAACCTGGAAACAAACTGGGATCCTCTGTCAGACACGATATTCTCTGGAATGCCGTGCAAACGAACCACATTCTGAAAGAACAAAGGAACCAGATCGGAAGAGGAAGGCAGCTTAGGCAAAGACACCAAATGGACCATCTTGGAAAAGCGATCACATACCACCCAGATGACAGACATGCCCTGAGACACCGGAAGATCTGAAATGAAATCCATGGAAATGTGTGTCCAAGGCCTCTTCGGGACAGGCAAGGGCAAGAGCAACCCGCTGGCACGAGAACAGCAAGGCTTAGATCGAGCACAAGTCCCACAGGACTGCACAAATGACCGCACATCACGTGACAAGGAAGGCCACCAAAAGGACCTAGCCACCAAATCTCTGGTGCCAAAAATCCCTGGATGCCCTGCCAACACCGAGGAATGAACCTCGGAAATGACTCTGCTGGTCCATTTATCAGGAACAAACAGTCTGTCAGGTGGACAAGAGTCAGGTCTACCAGCCTGAAATCTCTGCAACACACGTCGCAAATCCGGAGAAATGGCTGACAAGATTACTCCCTCTTTAAGAATACCAGCTGGCTCTGAGACTCCAGGAGAGTCAGGCACAAAGCTCCTTGAAAGAGCATCAGCCTTCACATTCTTTGAACCTGGTAAATACGAGACCACAAAGTCAAAACGGGAGAAAAACAATGACCAACGGGCCTGTCTAGGATTCAGGCGTTTAGCAGACTCGAGATACATCAGATTTTTGTGATCAGTTAAGACCACCACACGATGCTTAGCACCCTCGAGCCAATGACGCCACTCCTCAAATGCCCACTTCATGGCCAACAACTCCCGATTGCCAACATCATAATTCCGCTCAGCAGGCGAAAACTTCCTAGAAAAAAAAGCACATGGTCTCATTACAGAGCAACCAGGGCCTCTCTGCGACAAAACGGCCCCTGCCCCGATCTCAGAAGCATCCACTTCAACCTGAAAGGGAAGTGAGACATCAGGCTGGCACAAAACAGGCGCCGAAGTAAACCGGCGCTTCAGCTCTTGGAAAGCTTCCACGGCTGCAGGAGCCCAGTTAGCAACATCAGAACCTTTCTTGGTCATATCCGTCAAAGGTTTAACAACGCTAGAAAAGTTAGCGATAAAACGACGGTAGAAGTTAGCAAAACCCAAGAACTTCTGAAGACTCTTAACTGACGTGCGTTGAGTCCAATCATGAATAGCTCGGACCTTGACTGGGTCCATCTCCACCGCAGAAGGGGAAAAAATAAAACCCAAAAAGGGAACCTTCTGTACTCCAAAGAGACACTTTGAGCCCTTAACAAACAAAGCATTCTCACGCAAAACCTGAAACACCATCCTGACCTGCTTTACATGGGAGTCCCAATCATCAGAAAAAACAAGAATATCATCCAGATAAACAATCATAAATTTATCCAGATACTTCCGGAAGATATCATGCATAAAGGACTGAAACACTGAAGGAGCATTAGAGAGCCCAAAAGGCATCACCAAGTACTCAAAATGACCTTCGGGCGTATTAAATGCAGTTTTCCATTCATCTCCTTGCTTAATGCGCACAAGGTTGTACGCACCACGAAGATCTATCTTGGTGAACCACTTGGCACCCTTAATCCGGGCAAACAAGTCCGACAACAGAGGCAAAGGATACTGAAATTTAACAGTGATTTTATTCAGAAGCCGATAGTCTATACAAGGTCTCAAAGATCCGTCCTTCTTGGCCACAAAAAAGAATCCCGCACCAAGAGGGGAAGAGGATGGACGGATATGCCCCTTCTCCAGAGACTCCTTGATATACGAACGCATTGCGGTATGCTCAGGTACAGACAGATTAAATAATCTTCCCTTAGGAAATTTACTACCTGGAATCAAATCTATAGCGCAGTCACAGTCCCTATGAGGAGGAAGAGCACTGGACCTGGACTCGCTGAATACATCCTGATAATCAGACAAATACTCAGGAACTTCCGAAGGAGTAGAGGAAGCAATAGACACCGGCGGGGAATCACCATGAATTCCCTGACAGCCCCAACTTGACACAGACATTGCCTTCCAATCCAAGACTGGATTATGGGTCTGTAACCATGGCAGACCCAAAACGACCAAATCATGCATTTTATGCAGAACAAGAAAACGAATCACCTCCCGATGTTCAGGAGTCATGCACATGGTTACCTGTGTCCAAAACTGCGGCTTATTTTCCGCCAATGGCGTAGCATCAATACCTCTAAGAGGGATAGGATTTACCAACGGCTCAAGAACAAAACCACAGCGCTTGGCAAATGACAGATCCATAAACTCAGGGCAGCACCTGAATCCACAAACGCCATAACAGGGTAGGAAGACAATGAGCAAATTAAAGTCACAGACAAAATAAATTTAGGTTGCAAATTACCAATGGCGACAGGACTAACAACCCTTGTTAGGCGTTTAGAGCATGCTGATATAACATGTGTAGAATCACCACAGTAAAAACACAACCCATTCTGACGTCTATGATTTTTCCGTTCATTTCTAGTCTGAATTCTACCACATTGCATTAAATCAGGTGTTTGTTCAGACAACACCACCAGAGGATTAGCGGCTTTGCGCTCCCGCAAACGCTGGTCAATTTGAATAGCCAGCGCCATGGAATCATTCAGACTTGTAGGAATAGAGAAACCCACCATCACATTCTTAATGGCTTCAGAAAGGCCATTTCTGAAATTTGCGGCCAGAGCTCACTCATTCCACTGAGTAAGCACGGACCATTTCCGAAATTTTTGGCAATACACTTCAGCTTCATCCTGGCCCTGAGAGATAGCCAGCAAGGCTTTTTCTGCCTGAATTTCAAAATTGGGTTCCTCGTAAAGCAACCCGAGCGCCAGAAAAAACGCATCAATATTTGCCAATGCCGGATCTCCTGGTGCTAACGAGAAGGCCCAATCCTGAGGGTCGCCCCGCAAGAAAGAGATAACAATTTTAACTTGCTGAGCTGAGTCTCCAGACGAACGGGGTCTCAGAGATAGAAACAATTTACAATTATTCCTGAAATTCCTAAACTTAAATCGGTCTCCAGAGAACAGTTCAGGAATAGGTATTTTAGGTTCAGACATAGGACTACTGGTAACAAAATCTTGAATGCCCTGCACACGAGCAGCAAGCTGATCCACACTAGTAATCAAAGTCTGGACATTCATGTCTGCAGCAAGCTCAAGCCACTCAGAGGTAAAGGGGAGGAAGAAAGAGAAAAAAAAAAAAAAAAAACCTCAGAATTTCCTTTCTTATTATCCCACTTCTGCAATGCATTAAACATTCACCTTCGGCCTGGCATACTGTTATGACCCCAATGGCAGAGGGTCTCAGAAGTTATTACCAAGTCTGCAAACACAAAAAACCAGCTCATAGGGCAGTGGTAACTAGGCTGACCGTATACCTGATCCTAGCACCACAAATAGCAGCAGCCGGGGAACGTACCTACGTTGGTTCTAGACGTCTCGCGCCAGCCGGAGAACTAACTAACCCTAGAAGGGAAAAGATAGACCTTTCTTGCCTCCAGAGAAAAGACCCCAAAAGTTGGATACAAGCCCCCAACAAATAATAACGGTGAGGTAAGAAGAAAAGACAAACGTAAGAATGAACTAGGTCTTTAGCAAAGAGAGGCCCACTGACTAATAGCAGAATATAGTAAGATGACTTATACGGTCAGCAAAAACCCTATCAAAATTTCCACGCTGAATATTCAAGAACCCCCGAACCGTCTAACAGCCCGGGGGGAGAATATCAGCCCCCTAGAGCTTCCAGCAAAATCAGGAATCACATTTAGTGCAAGCTGGACAAAAAATAAGAGCAATGCAAATAACCAAAAAAACAAGGAAGCAGGACTTAGCTTATTTTGCAAGAACCAGGACCAGCAGACAGGAGCAAACAGAAAGGAACTGATTACAACGACGCCAGGCACCAGACTGAAAATCCAGGAAGCTTAAATAGCAACACCCCTGGACTAACGAGCCAGGTGGGTACCAAGCTGGGGAAAGAAACTCAAAGTGTCATGTCGCTAGTGACCACAAGAGGGAGCCAAATAATCCAATTCACAACAGTTGCCCTCAACTGAATACAGCTGAGCTTCTACCTTCTGGCTTTCGGCCTATATTATCAGCTATTAAACTGCATTTGGCCTTCAACTTTGGTTACGGCCTACTAACGGTGTCTGCCCCTGCCTGGTGTTGCCCTCAACTGAATACAGCTGTGCTTCAACCTTCTGGCTCTCATTAAGTGCTGTGTTTTAAATAAAAAATGGTGTTTAGGGCCTACTAACGGTGTCTGCCCCTGCCTGGTGTTTGTCCTCAACAGAATACAGCTGTGCTTCAACCTTCTGGCTCTCATTAAGTGCTGTGTTTTTAAAAATTGGTGGTTAGGGCCTACTAACGGTGTCTGCCCCTCCCTGGTGTTGCCCTCAACTGAATACAGCTGTGCTTCAACCTTCTGGCTCTCATTAAGTGCTGTGTTTTTAAAAATTGGTGGTTAGGGCCTACTAACGGTGTCTGCCCCTGCCTGGTGTTTGTCCTCAACTGAATACAGCTGTGCTTCAACCTTCTGGCTCTCATTAAGTGCTGTGTTTTAAATAAAAAAATGGTGTTTAGGGCCTACTAACGGTGTCTGCCCCTGCCTGGTGTTTGTCCTCAACTGAATACAGCTGTGCTTCAACCTTCTGGCTCTCATTAAGTGCTGTGTTTTAAATAAAAAAATGGTGTTTAGGGCCTACTAACGGTGTCTGCCCCTGCCTGGTGTTTGTCCTCAACTGAATACAGCTGTGCTTCAACCTTCTGGCTCTCATTAAGTGCTGTGTTTTAAATAAAAAAAATGGTGTTTAGGGCCTACTAACGGTGTCTGCCCCTGCCTGGTGTTTGTCCTCAACTGAATACAGCTGTGCTTCAACCCTCTGGCTCTCATTAAGTGCTGTGTTTTAAATAAAAAAATGGTGTTTAGGGCCTACTAACGGTGTCTGCCCCTCCCTGGTGTTGCCCTCAACTGAATACAGCTGAGCTTCTACCTTCTGGCTTTCGGCCTATAGTATCAGATATTAAACTGCATTTGGCCTTCAACTTTGGTTACGGCCTACTAACGGTGTCTGCCCCTGCCTGGTGTTGCCCTCAACTGAATACAGCTGTGCTTCAACCTTCTGGCTCTCATTAAGTGCTGTGTTTTAAATAAAAAAATGGTGTTTAGGGCCTACTAACGGTGTCTGCCCCTGCCTGGTGTTTGTCCTCAACAGAATACAGCTGTGCTTCAACCTTCTGGCTCTCATTAAGTGCTGTGTTTTTAAAAATTGGTGGTTAGGGCCTACTAACGGTGTCTGCCCCTCCCTGGTGTTGCCCTCAACTGAATACAGCTGTGCTTCAACCTTCTGGCTCTCATTAAGTGCTGTGTTTTTAAAAATTGGTGGTTAGGGCCTACTAACGGTGTCTGCCCCTCCCTGGTGTTGCCCTCAACTGAATACAGCTGTGCTTCAACCTTCTGGCTCTCATTAAGTGCTGTGTTTTAAATAAAAAAATGGTGTTTAGGGCCTACTAACGGTGTCTGCCCCTGCCTGGTGTTTGTCCTCAACTGAATACAGCTGTGCTTCAACCTTCTGGCTCTCATTAAGTGCTGTGTTTTAAATAAAAAAATGGTGTTTAGGGCCTACTAACGGTGTCTGCCCCTGCCTGGTGTTTGTCCTCAACTGAATACAGCTGTGCTTCAACCTTCTGGCTCTCATTAAGTGCTGTGTTTTAAATAAAAAAAATGGTGTTTAGGGCCTACTAACGGTGTCTGCCCCTGCCTGGTGTTTGTCCTCAACTGAATACAGCTGTGCTTCAACCCTCTGGCTCTCATTAAGTGCTGTGTTTTAAATAAAAAAATGGTGTTTAGGGCCTACTAACGGTGTCTGCCCCTCCCTGGTGTTGCCCTCAACTGAATACAGCTGAGCTTCTACCTTCTGGCTTTCGGCCTATAGTATCAGATATTAAACTGCATTTGGCCTTCAACTTTGGTTACGGCCTACTAACGGTGTCTGCCCCTGCCTGGTGTTGCCCTCAACTGAATACAGCTGTGCTTCAACCTTCTGGCTCTCATTAAGTGCTGTGTTTTAAATAAAAAAATGGTGTTTAGGGCCTACTAACGGTGTCTGCCCCTGCCTGGTGTTTGTCCTCAACTGAATACAGCTGTGCTTCAACCTTCTGGCTCTCATTAAGTGCTGTGTTTTAAATAAAAAAATGGTGTTTAGGGCCTACTAACGGTGTCTGCCCCTCCCTGGTGTTGCCCTCAACTGAATACAGCTGTGCTTCAACCTTCTGGCTCTCATTAAGTGCTGTGTTTTAAATAAAAAAATGGTGTTTAGGGCCTACTAACGGTGTCTGCCCCTGCCTGGTGTTTGTCCTCAACTGAATACAGCTGTGCTTCAACCTTCTGGCTCTCATTAAGTGCTGTTTTTAAATAAAAAAATGGTGTTTAGGGCCTACTAACGGTGTCTGCTCCTGCCTGGTGTTTGTCCTCAACTGAATACAGCTGTGCTTCAACCTTCTGGCTCTCATTAAGTGCTGTGTTTTAAATAAAAAAATGGTGTTTAGGGCCTACTAACGGTGTCTGCCCCTGCCTGGTGTTTGTCCTTAACTGAATACAGCTGTGCTTCAACCTTCTGGCTCTCATTAAGTGCTGTGTTTTAAATAAAAAAATGGTGTTTAGGGCCTACTAACGGTGTCTGCCCCTGCCTGGTGTTTGTCCTCAACTGAATACAGCTGTGCTTCAACCTTCTGGCTCTCATTAAGTGCTGTGTTTTAAATAAAAAAAATGGTGTTTAGGGCCTACTAACGGTGTCTGCCCCTGCCTGGTGTTTGTCCTCAACTGAATACAGCTGTGCTTTAACCTTCTGGCTCTCATTAAGTGCTGTGTTTTAAATAAAAAAATGGTGTTTAGGGCCTACTAACGGTGTCTGCCCCTGCCTGGTGTTTGTCCTCAACTGAATACAGCTGTGCTTTAACCTTCTGGCTCTCATTAAGTGCTGTGTTTTAAATAAAAAAATTGTGTTTAGGGCCTACTAACGGTGTCTGCCCCTGCCTGGTGTTTGTCCTCAACTGAATACAGCTGTGCTTCAACCTTCTGGCTCTCATTAAGTGCTGTGTTTTAAATAAAAAAATGGTGTTTAGGGCCTACTAACGGTGTCTGCCCCTGCCTGGTGTTTGTCCTCAACTGAATACAGCTGTGCTTCAACCTTCTGGCTCTCATTAAGTGCTGTGTTTTTAAAAATTGGTGGTTAGGGCCAACTAACGGTGTCTGCCCCTCCCTGGTGTTGCCCTCAACTGAATACAGCTGAGCTTCTACCTTCTGGCTTTCGGCCTATAGTATCAGATATTAAACTGCATTTGGCCTTCAACTTTGGTTACGGCCTACTAACGGTGTCTGCCCCTGCCTGGTGTTGCCCTCAACTGAATACAGCTGTGCTTCAACCTTCTGGCTCTCATTAAGTGCTGTGTTTTAAATAAAAAAAATGGTGTTTAGGGCCTACTAACGGTGTCTGCCCCTGCCTGGTGTTTGTCCTCAACTGAATACAGCTGTGCTTCAACCTTCTGGCTCTCATTAAGTGCTGTGTTTTAAATAAAAAAAATGGTGTTTAGGGCCTACTAACGGTGTCTGCCCCTCCCTGGTGTTGCCCTCAACTGAATACAGCTGTGCTTCTACCTTCTGGCTCCCATTAAGTGCTGTGTTTTAAATAAAAAAATGGTGTTTAGGGCCTACTAACGGTGTCTGCCCCTGCCTGGTGTTTGTCCTCAACTGAATACAGCTGTGCTTCAACCTTCTGGCTCTCATTAAGTGCTGTTTTTAAATAAAAAAATGTTGTTTAGGGCCTACTAACAGTGTCTGTCCCTGCCTGGTGTTTGTCCTCAACTGAATACAGCTGTGCTTCAACCTTCTGGCTCTCATTAAGTGCTGTGTTTTAAATAAAAAAATGGTGTTTAGGGCCTACTAACGGTGTCTGCCCCTGCCTGGTGTTTGTCCTCAACTGAATACAGCTGTGCTTCAACCTTCTGGCTCTCATTAAGTGCTGTGTTTTAAATATAAAAATGGTGTTTAGGGCCTACTGACGGTGTCTGCCCCTGCCTGGTGTTTGTCCTCAACTGAATACAGCTGTGCTTTAACCTTCTGGCTCTCATTAAGTGCTGTGTTTTAAATAAAAAAAATGGTGTTTAGGGCCTACTAACGGTGTCTGCCCCTGCCTGGTGTTTGTCCTCAACTGAATACAGCTGTGCTTTAACCTTCTGGCTCTCATTAAGTGCTGTGTTTTAAATAAAAAAAATGGTGTTTAGGGCCTACTAACGGTGTCTGCCCCTGCCTGGTGTTTGTCCTCAACTGAATACAGCTGTGCTTCAACCTTCTGGCTCTCATTAAGTGCTGTGTTTTTAAAAATTGCTGGTTAGGGCCTACTAACGGTGTCTGCCCCTCCCTGGTGTTGCCCTCAACTGAATACAGCTGAGCTTCTACCTTCTGGCTTTCGGCCTATAGTATCAGATATTAAACTGCATTTGGCCTTCAACTTTGGTTACGGCCTAATAACGGTGTCTGCCCCTGCCTGGTGTTGCCCTCAACTGAATACAGCTGTGCTTCAACCTTCTGGCTCTCATTAAGTGCTGTGTTTTAAATAAAAAAAATGGTGTTTAGGGCCTACTAACGGTGTCTGCCCCTGCCTGGTGTTTGTCCTCAACTGAATACAGCTGGGCTTCAACCTTCTGGCTCTCATTAAGTGCTGTGTTTTAAATAAAAAAATGGTGTTTAGGGCCTACTAACGGTGTCTGCCCTTCCCTGGTGTTGCCCTCAACTGAATACAGCTGTGCTTCAACCTTCTGGCTCTCATTAAGTGCTGTGTTTTAAATAAAAAAATGGTGTTTAGGGCCTACTAACGGTGTCTGCCCCTGCCTGGTGTTTGTCCTCAACTGAATACAGCTGTGCTTCAACCTTCTGGCTCTCATTAAGTGCTGTGTTTTAAATAAAAAAATGGTGTTTAGGGCCTACTAACGGTGTCTGCCCCTGCCTGGTGTTTGTCCTCAACTGAATACAGCTGTGCTTTAACCTTCTGGCTCTCATTAAGTGCTGTGTTTTAAATAAAAAAATGGTGTTTAGGGCCTACTAACGGTGTCTGCCCCTGCCTGGTGTTTGTCCTCAACTGAATACAGCTGTGCTTTAACCTTCTGGCTCTCATTAAGTGCTGTGTTTTAAATAAAAAAATGGTGTTTAGGGCCTACTAACGGTGTCTGCCCCTGCCTGGTGTTTGTCCTCAACTGAATACAGCTGTGCTTCAACCTTCTGGCTCTCATTAAGTGCTGTGTTTTTAAAAATTGGTGGTTAGGGCCTACTAACGGTGTCTGCCCCTCCCTGGTGTTGCCCTCAACTGAATACAACTGAGCTTCTACCTTCTGGCTTTCGGCCTATAGTATCAGATATTAAACTGCATTTGGCCTTCAACTTTGGTTACGGCCTACTAACGGTGTCTGCCCCTGCCTGGTGTTGCCCTCAACTGAATACAGCTGTGCTTCAACCTTCTGGCTCTCATTAAGTGCTGTTTTTAAATTAAAAAATTGTGTTTAGGGCCTACTAACAGTGTCTGCCCCTGCCTGGTGTTTGTCCTCAACTGAATACAGCTGTGCTTCAACCTTCTGGCTCTCATTAAGTGCTGTGTTTTAAATAAAAAAATGGTGTTTAGGGCCTACTAACGGTGTCTGCCCCTGCCTGGTGTTTGTCCTCAACTGAATACAGCTGTGCTTCAACCTTCTGGCTCTCATTAAGTGCTGTGTTTTAAATAAAAAAATGGTGTTTAGGGCCTACTAACGGTGTCTGCCCCTGCCTGGTGTTTGTCCTCAACTGAATACAGCTGTGCTTTAACCTTCTGGCTCTCATTAAGTGCTGTGTTTTAAATAAAAAAATAGTGTTTAGGGCCTACTAACGGTGTCTGCCCCTGCCTGGTGTTTGTCCTCAACTGAATACAACTGTGCTTTAACCTTCTGGCTCTCATTAAGTGCTGTGTTTTAAATAAAAAAAAGGTGTTTAGGGCCTACTAACGGTGTCTGCCCCTGCCTGGTGTTTGTCCTCAACTGAATACAGCTGTGCTTCAATCTTCAGGCTCTCATTAAGTGCTGTGTTTTAAATAAAAAAATGGTGTTTAGGGCCTACTAACAGTGTCTGCCCCTGCCTGGTGTTTGTCCTCAACTGAATACAGCTGTGCTTCAACCTTCTGGCTCTCATTAAGTGCTGTGTTTTTAAAAATTGGTGGTTAGGGCCTACTAACGGTGTCTGCCCCTCCCTGGTGTTGCCCTCTACTGAATACAGCTGTGCTTCAACCTTCTGGCTCTCATTAAGTGCTGTGTTTTAAATAAAAAAATGGTGTTTAGGGCCTACTAACGGTGTCTGCCCCTGCCTGGTGTTTGTCCTCAACTGAATACAGCTGTGCTTTAACCTTCTGGCTCTCATTAAGTGCTGTGTTTTAAATAAAAAAATGGTGTTTAGGGCCTACTAACGGTGTCTGCCCCTGCCTGGTGTTTGTCCTCAACTGAATACAGCTGTGCTTTAACCTTCTGGCTCTCATTAAGTGCTGTGTTTTAAATAAAAAAATGGTGTTTAGGGCCTACTAACGGTGTCTGCCCCTGCCTGGTGTTTGTCCTCAACAGAATACAGCTGTGCTTCAACCTTCTGGCTCTCATTAAGTGCTGTGTTTTAAATAAAAAAATGGTGTTTAGGGCCTACTAACGGTGTCTGCCCCTGCCTGGTGTTTGTCCTCAACTGAATACAGCTGTGCTTCAACCTTCTGGCTCTCATTAAGTGCTGTGTTTTTAAAAATTGGTGGTTAGGGCCTACTAACGGTGTCTGCCCCTCCCTGGTGCTGCCCTCAACTGAGTACAGCTGAGCTTCTACCTTCTGGCTTTCGGCCTATAGTATCAGATATTAAACTGCATTTGGCCTTCAACTTTGGTTACGGCCTACTAACGGTGTCTGCCCCTGCCTGGTGTTGCCCTCAACTGAATACAGCTGTGCTTCAACCTTCTGGCTCTCATTAAGTGCTGTGTTTTAAATAAAAAAAATGGTGTTTAGGGCCTACTAACGGTGTCTGCCCCTGCCTGGTGTTTGTCCTCAACTGAATACAGCTGTGCTTCAACCTTCTGGCTCTCATTAAGTGCTGTGTTTTAAATAAAAAAATGGTGTTTAGGGCCTACTAACGGTGTCTGCCCCTCCCTGGTGTTGCCCTCAACTGAATACAGCTGTGCTTCAACCTTCTGGCTCTCATTAAGTGCTGTGTTTTAAATAAAAAAATGGTGTTTAGGGCCTACTAACGGTGTCTGCCCCTGCCTGGTGTTTGTCCTCAACTGAATACAGCTGTGCTTCAACCTTCTGGCTCTCATTAAGTGCTGTGTTTTAAATAAAAAAATTGTGTTTAGGGCCTACTAACGGTGTCTGCCCCTGCCTGGTGTTTGTCCTCAACTGAATACAGCTGTGCTTTAACCTTCTGGCTCTCATTAAGTGCTGTGTTTTAAATTAAAAAATGGTGTTTAGGGCCTACTAACGGTGTCTGCCCCTGCCTGTTGTTTGTCCTCAACTGAATACAGCTGTGCTTTAACCTTCTGGCTCTCATTAAGTGCTGTGTTTTAAATAAAAAAATGGTGTTTAGGGCCTACTATCGGTGTCTGCCCCTGCCTGGTGTTTGTCCTCAACAGAATACAGCTGTGCTTCAACCTTCTGGCTCTCATTAAGTGCTGTGTTTTAAATAAAAAAAATGGTGTTTAGGGCCTACTAACGGTGTCTGCCCCTCCCTGGTGTTGCCATCAACTGAATACAGCTGTGCTTCAACCTTCTGGCTCTCATTAAGTGCTGTGTTTTAAATAAAAAAATGGTGTTTAGGGCCTACTAACGGTGTCTGCCCCTGCCTGGTGTTTGTCCTCAACTGAATACAGCTGTGCTTCAACCTTCTGGCTCTCATTAAGTGCTGTGTTTTAAATAAAAAAATGGTGTTTAGGGCCTACTAACGGTGTCTGCCCCTGCCTGGTGTTTGTCCTCAACTGAATACAGCTGTGCTTCAACCTTCTGGCTCTCATTAAGTGCTGTGTTTTAAATAAAAAAATGGTGTTTAGGGCCTACTAACGGTGTCTGCCCCTCCCTGGTGTTGCCCTCAACTGAATACAGCTGTGCTTCTACCTTCTGGCTCTCATTAAGTGCTGTGTTTTTAAAAATTGCTGGTTAGGGCCTACTAACGGTGTCTGCCCCTCCCTGGTGTTGCCCTCAACTGAATACAGCTGAGCTTCTACCTTCTGGCTTTCGGCCTATAGTATCAGATATTAAACTGCATTTGGCCTTCAACTTTGGTTACGGCCTAATAACGGTGTCTGCCCCTGCCTGGTGTTGCCCTCAACTGAATACAGCTGTGCTTCAACCTTCTGGCTCTCATTAAGTGCTGTGTTTTAAATAAAAAAAATGGTGTTTAGGGCCTACTAACGGTGTCTGCCCCTGCCTGGTGTTTGTCCTCAACTGAATACAGCTGTGCTTCAACCTTCTGGCTCTCATTAAGTGCTGTGTTTTAAATAAAAAAATGGTGTTTAGGGCCTACTAACGGTGTCTGCCCTTCCCTGGTGTTGCCCTCAACTGAATACAGCTGTGCTTCAACCTTCTGGCTCTCATTAAGTGCTGTGTTTTAAATAAAAAAATGGTGTTTAGGGCCTACTAACGGTGTCTGCCCCTGCCTGGTGTTTGTCCTCAACTGAATACAGCTGTGCTTCAACCTTCTGGCTCTCATTAAGTGCTGTGTTTTAAATAAAAAAATGGTGTTTAGGGCCTACTAACGGTGTCTGCCCCTCCCTGGTGTTGCCCTCAACTGAATACAGCTGTGCTTCTACCTTCTGGCTCCCATTAAGTGCTGTGTTTTAAATAAAAAAATGGTGTTTAGGGCCTACTAACGGTGTCTGCCCCTGCCTGGTGTTTGTCCTCAACTGAATACAGCTGTGCTTCAACCTTCTGGCTCTCATTAAGTGCTGTTTTTAAATAAAAAAATGGTGTTTAGGGCCTACTAACAGTGTCTGCCCCTGCCTGGTGTTTGTCCTCAACTGAATACAGCTGTGCTTCAACCTTCTGGCTCTCATTAAGTGCTGTGTTTTAAATAAAAAAATGGTGTTTAGGGCCTACTAACGGTGTCTGCTCCTGCCTGGTGTTTGTCCTCAACTGAATACAGCTGTGCTTCAACCTTCTGGCTCTCATTAAGTGCTGTGTTTTAAATAAAAAAATGGTGTTTAGGGCCTACTAACGGTGTCTGCCCCTGCCTGGTGTTTGTCCTCAACTGAATACAGCTGTGCTTTAACCTTCTGGCTCTCATTAAGTGCTGTGTTTTAAATAAAAAAATGGTGTTTAGGGCCTACTAACGGTGTCTGCCCCTGCCTGGTGTTTGTCCTCAACTGAATACAGCTGTGCTTTAACCTTCTGGCTCTCATTAATTGCTGTGTTTTAAATAAAAAAAATGGTGTTTAGGGCCTACTAACGGTGTCTGCCCCTGCCTGGTGTTTGTCCTCAACTGAATACAGCTGTGCTTCAACCTTCTGGCTCTCATTAAGTGCTGTGTTTTTAAAAATTGGTGGTTAGGGCCTACTAACGGTGTCTGCCCCTCCCTGGTGTTGCCCTCAACTGAATACAACTGAGCTTCTACCTTCTGGCTTTCGGCCTATAGTATCAGATATTAAACTGCATTTGGCCTTCAACTTTGGTTACGGCCTACTAACGGTGTCTGCCCCTGCCTGGTGTTGCCCTCAACTGAATACAGCTGTGCTTCAACCTTCTGGCTCTCATTAAGTGCTGTTTTTAAATAAAAAAATTGTGTTTAGGGCCTACTAACAGTGTCTGCCCCTGCCTGGTGTTTGTCCTCAACTGAATACAGCTGTGCTTCAACCTTCTGGCTCTCATTAAGTGCTGTGTTTTAAATAAAAAAATGGTGTTTAGGGCCTACTAACGGTGTCTGCCCCTGCCTGGTGTTTGTCCTCAACTGAATACAGCTGTGCTTCAACCTTCTGGCTCTCATTAAGTGCTGTGTTTTAAATAAAAAAATGGTGTTTAGGGCCTACTAACGGTGTCTGCCCCTGCCTGGTGTTTGTCCTCAACTGAATACAGCTGTGCTTTAACCTTCTGGCTCTCATTAAGTGCTGTGTTTTAAATAAAAAAATAGTGTTTAGGGCCTACTAACGGTGTCTGCCCCTGCCTGGTGTTTGTCCTCAACTGAATACAGCTGTGCTTCGATCTTCAGGATCTCATTAAGTGCTGTGTTTTAAATAAAAAAATGGTGTTTAGGGCCTACTAACGGTGTCTGCCCCTGCCTGGTGTTTGTCCTCAACTGAATACAGCTGTGCTTCGATCTTCAGGATCTCATTAAGTGCTGTGTTTTAAATAAAAAAATGGTGTTTAGGGCCTACTAACGGTGTCTGCCCCTGCCTGGTGTTTGTCCTCAACTGAATACAGCTGTGCTTCAACCTTCTGGCTCTCATTAAGTGCTGTGTTTTTAAAAATTGGTGGTTAGGGCCTACTAACGGTGTCTGCCCCTGCCTGATGTTTGTCCTCAACTGAATACAGCTGTGCTTCAACCTTCTGGCTCTCATTAAGTGCTGTGTTTTAAATAAAAAAAAGGTGTTTAGGGCCTACTAACGGTGTCTGCCCCTCCCTGGTGTTGCCCTCTACTGAATACAGCTGTGCTTCAACCTTCTGGCTCTCATTAAGTGCTGTGTTTTAAATAAAAAAATGGTGTTTAGGGCCTACTAACGGTGTCTGCCCCTGCCTGGTGTTTGTCCTCAACTGAATACAGCTGTGCTTTAACCTTCTGGCTCTCATTAAGTGCTGTGTTTTAAATAAAAAAATGGTGTTTAGGGCCTACTAACGGTGTCTGCCCCTGCCTGGTGTTTGTCCTCAACAGAATACAGCTGTGCTTCAACCTTCTGGCTCTCATTAAGTGCTGTGTTTTAAATAAAAAAATGGTGTTTAGGGCCTACTAACGGTGTCTGCCCCTGCCTGGTGTTTGTCCTCAACTGAATACAGCTGTGCTTCAAACTTCTGGCTCTCATTAAGTGCTGTGTTTTTAAAAATTGGTGGTTAGGGCCTACTAACGGTGTCTGCCCCTCCCTGGTGGTGCCCTCAACTGAGTACAGCTGAGCTTCTACCTTCTGGCTTTCGGCCTATAGTATCAGATATTAAACTGCATTTGGCCTTCAACTTTGGTTACGGCCTACTAACGGTGTCTGCCCCTGCCTGGTGTTGCCCTCAACTGAATACAGCTGTGCTTCAACCTTCTGGCTCTCATTAAGTGCTGTGTTTTAAATAAAAAAATGGTGTTTAGGGCCTACTAACGGTGTCTGCCCCTGCCTGGTGTTTGTCCTCAACTGAATACAGCTGTGCTTCAACCTTCTGGCTCTCATTAAGTGCTGTGTTTTAAATAAAAAAATGGTGTTTAGGGCCTACTAACGGTGTCTGCCCCTCCCTGGTGTTGCCCTCAACTGAATACAGCTGTGCTTCAACCTTCTGGCTCTCATTAAGTGCTGTGTTTTAAATAAAAAAATGGTGTTTAGGGTCTACTAACGGTGTCTGCCCCTGCCTGGTGTTTGTCCTCAACTGAATACAGCTGTGCTTCAACCTTCTGGCTCTCATTAAGTGCTGTGTTTTAAATAAAAAAATGGTGTTTAGGGCCTACTAACGGTGTCTGCCCCTGCCTGGTGTTTGTCCTCAACTGAATACAGCTGTGCTTTAACCTTCTGGCTCTCATTAAGTGCTGTGTTTTAAATAAAAAAATGGTGTTTAGGGCCTACTATCGGTGTCTGCCCCTGCCTGGTGTTTGTCCTCAACAGAATACAGCTGTGCTTCAACCTTCTGGCTCTCATTAAGTGCTGTGTTTTAAATAAAAAAATGGTGTTTAGGGCCTACTAACGGTGTCTGCCCCTCCCTGGTGTTGCCATCAACTGAATACAGCTGTGCTTCAACCTTCTGGCTCTCATTAAGTGCTGTGTTTTAAATAAAAAAATAGTGTTTAGGGCCTACTAACGGTGTCTGCCCCTGCCTGGTGTTTGTCCTCAACTGAATACAGCTGTGCTTCAACCTTCTGGCTCTCATTAAGTGCTGTGTTTTAAATAAAAAAATGGTGTTTAGGGCCTACTAACGGTGTCTGCCCCTGCCTGGTGTTTGTCCTCAACTGAATACAGCTGTGCTTCAACCTTCTGGCTCTCATTAAGTGCTGTGTTTTAAATAAAAAAATGGTGTTTAGGGCCTACTAACGGTGTCTGCCCCTCCTGTTATGGTTACCCCAATGACCATGGGAAAAAAGATACAAAACGGACTAGCTCTCGGGTGATGGAAACTAAGGTCGACCGTGACCTGAACCTGACCCAACACTTACAGTAGCCGGGGGATGTACCTACGATGCCCTAGACACCACGCGCCAGCCGGAGATCTAACTACCCCTATAAGAGGAATATACAGGCCTGCCTTACCTCCAGTGAGGAACCCCAAAAGATGATAGTAGGCCCCCACAGATATTGACGGTGAGTTCAGAGGAAATGACATACGTAGGATGAACAGCAGATTTAGCACAGTGAGGTCCGCTTACTAGATAGCAGAAGGACAGGAAAGAGTTACTTCACGGTCGACCTAAAAATCACTATTCAAAAACACCATCCAGAAATTACTTTAAACTCCAGTGACAACTCATGCCACTGGAGTAGTAATTTTCTGTCCACAAGAGCTTCCAGCACTGAAGAGTCACATTGCAGATAGCTGGACAAAAATAGCAAAACAAGAAACAAAATACAACTTAGCTGAACTGGAACTTGAGGCAGGTGAATGCAACAGAATGCTACTAGCACATTGTTGGCCGGCATGTGACTAACAGCCAAGCAGCCTTAAATAGGAAACTCCCCAAGAGGGTGGCGACAGGTAATCAGAGATGGAGGAAGGCAAATAAGCGACACTACCATAACAGACCACCGGGGGAGCCCACAAACCGAATTCACAACAGTACCCCCCCCTTAAGGAGGGGGCACCGAACCCTCACCAGAACCACCAGGGCGACCTGGATGAGCACTATGAAATGCACGAACCAAATCGGGAGCATGAACATCGGATGCTGTCACCCAAGAATTATCCTCCTGGCCATAACCTTTCCACTTAACCAGATACTGAAGTTTCCGTCTGGAAACACGGGAGTCCAAGATCTTTTCCACCACATACTCCAATTCACCCTCAACCAACACAGGAGCAGGTGGATCAGCAGAAGGAACAACCGGTACCTCATACCTCCGCAATAATGACCGATGGAAAACATTATGGATATTAAAAGATGCTGGGAGGTCCAAACGAAAGGACACAGGATTAAGAACCTCCAGAATCCTATAAGGGCCGATAAACCGAGGCTTAAACTTAGGAGACGAGACCTTCATAGGAACAAATCGAGATGACAGCCACACCAGGTCCCCAACACAAAGACGAGGACCAATACGCCGATGACGATTAGTGAACTGTTGAGTCTTCTCCTGGGACAACTTCAGATTGTCCACAACCTGTCCCCAAATCTGATGCATCCTATCAACCACAGCATCCACTCCAGGACAATCCGAAGACTCCAATTGACCGGACGAAAACCGAGGGTGAAACCCTGAATTACAAAAAAATGGAGAAACCAAAGTGGCAGAACTAGCCCGATTGTTAAGGGCAAACTCTGCCAATGGCAAAAAGTCAAGCCAATCATCCTGATCAGCGGACACAAAACACCTCAAGTAAGTCTCCAAGGTCTGATTAGTACGCTCAGTCTGGCCATTAGTCTGAGGATGGAATGCAGACGAAAAAGACAAATCGATACCCATCCTGGCACAGAACGTCCGCCAAAATCTAGACACAAACTGAGTACCCCTATCAGACACTATATTCTCAGGAATACCATGCAAACGCACCACATTCTGAAAAAATAGAGGAACCAACTCAGAGGAGGAGGGCAATTTGGGTAAAGGTACCAAATGAACCATCTTGGAAAAACGGTCACAAATCACCCAGATGACAGACATCCTACGAGAAACCGGAAGGTCAGAAATAAAGTCCATAGAGATGTGCGTCCAAGGCCTCTTAGGAATAGGCAAGGGCAACAACAACCCACTGGCCCTAGAACAGCAGGGCTTGGCCCGAGCACAAACATCACAAGACTGCACAAACATGCGCACATCTCGAGACAAAGAAGGCCACCAGAAGGACCTAGACACCAAATCCCTGGTGCCAAAAATTCCAGGATGACCTGTCAACGCGGAAGAATGAACCTCCGAGATAACTCTACTGGTCCAATCATCAGGGACAAACAGTCTACCAGGCGGACAGCGATCAGGCCTATCCACCTGAAACTCCTGCAAAGAACGCCGCAGGTCTGGGGAGACAGCTGACAATATCACCCCATCCTTCAGGATACCGGTAGGTTCGGAATCACCAGGCGAGTCAGGCTCAAAACTCCTAGAGAGGGCATCCGCCTTCACATTCTTGGACCCAGGCAGATATGACACCACAAAGTTAAATCGGGAGAAAAACAACGACCAGCGCGCCTGTCTAGGATTCAGACGCCTGGCCGACTCAAGATAAATTAGATTCTTGTGGTCAGTGAGGACCACCACCTGGTGTCTAGCACCCTCAAGCCAATGACGCCACTCCTCAAACGCCCACTTCATGGCCAGAAGTTCCCGATTTCCCACATCATAATTTCGCTCAGCGGGCGAAAACTTTCGGGAGAAAAACGCACATGGTCTCATTACTGAGCAGTCAGGATCTTTCTGCGACAAAACTGCACCTGCTCCGATCTCCGAAGCATCCACCTCAACCTGGAACGGAAGTAACACATCAGGTTGGCGCAACACAGGAGCGGAAGAAAAGCGGCGCTTAAGCTCTTGAAAGGCCTCCACAGCCGCAGAGGACCAATTAGCAACATCAGCACCCTTTTTGGTCAAATCAGTCAAAGGTTTAGCAATGGCAGAAAAACCCGCTATAAATCGGCGATAGAAATTAGCAAAACCCAAGAACTTTTGCAGACTCTTCAAAGAAGTAGGTTGCATCCAATCACAAATAGCCTGGACCTTGACAGGGTCCATCTCCATAGATGAAGGGGAAAAAATATATCCCAAAAAGGAAATTCTCTGAACTCCAAAACTACACTTTGAGCCCTTTACAAAAAGAGAATTAGCTCGCAAAACCTGAAAAACTCTCCTGACCTGTTGAACGTGAGATTCCCAGTCCTCCGAAAAAACAAGAATATCATCCAAATACACAATCATAAACTTATCCAGATATTCACGGAAAATATCGTGCATAAAGGACTGAAAAACGGAAGGGGCATTTGCGAGACCGAAAGGCATTACCAAATACTCAAAATGGCCTTCAGGCGTATTAAATGCGGTCTTCCACTCATCCCCCTGCTTAATCCGCACCAAATTATACGCACCACGTAGATCGATCTTAGTGAACCACTTAGCCCCCTTTATACGAGCAAACAGATCAGTCAGTAAAGGTAACGGGTACTGGTATTTAACTGTAATCTTATTCAAAAGTCGATAGTCGATACAAGGTCTCAATGAACCATCCTTTTTACCTACAAAGAAAAATCCTGCCCCTAGTGGAGACAACGAGGGGCGAATATGACCCTTTTCCAAGGATTCTCTGATATACTCCCGCATAGCAGTATGTTCAGGTACCGACAAATTAAACAAGCGACCCTTAGGAAACTTACTACCGGGGATCAATTCAATAGCGCAGTCACACTCTCTGTGGGGAGGGAGAGAATCAACTTTAGGCTCTTGAAAGACATCATAAAAATCTGACAGAAATGCTGGGATCTCAGAGGGAGTAGATGAAGAAATAGGAACCAAAGGTGCATCCCCATGAATACCCCGACATCCCCAGCTCAACACAGACATAGATTTCCAGTCCAAGACGGGATTATGAATCTGTAACCATGGTAATCCAAGCACTAAGACATCATGTAGGTTATATAATACAAGGAAACGAATAATCTCCTGATGGTCTGGGGTAAGACGCATAGTCACTTGTGTCCAATATTGTGGTTTATTGCTAGCCAAAGGTGTAGAATCAATACCCTTCAGAGGAATAGAAACTTCCAACGGCTCCAAATCAAACCCACAACGCTTGGCAAAGGACCAATCCATGAGACTCAGAGCGGCGCCAGAATCCACATAAGCATTCACAGTCACAGATGATAAGGTACAAATCAATGTCACGGACAAAAGAAATTTTGACTGCAAGGTACCTGTAGAAAAAGATTTATCAACCTTTTTATCAACCTTATTTATACGTTTAGAGCATGCTGATATAACATGAGCTGGATCTCCACAGTAGAAGCACAATCCATTTTTGCGCCTGTAATTTTGACGTTCGCCTCTAGACAAAACACGATCGCATTGCATATGCTCTAATGCCTTTTCAGAGGTCACCGCCAAATGGTGCACAGGTCTTTGCTCAGAAGACACCGCCATATGGTGCACAGGTTTTTGCTCAGAAGATACCGCCATATGGTGCACAGATTCTTCCTCAGAAGACCCCGCCATATGGTGCACAGATTTGCGCTCCCGCAAACGCCGATCAATCTGGATAGCCAATTTCATGGCATCATTCAGACCTGTAGGCACAGGGAACCCCACCATGACATCCTTCACGGCATCAGAGAGACCTTCTCTGAAATTAGCTGCTAAAGCGCACTCATTCCATTTAGTAAGCACCGACCATTTACGGAATTTCTGGCAGTATATCTCAGCTTCATCTTGCCCTTGGGAAAGAGCTATCAAGGCTTTCTCAGCCAAAATCTCCAAATTAGGTTCTTCATAAAGCAACCCCAAAGCCTGAAAAAACGCATCTACATTTAACAACGCAGGATCCCCTGGCGATAATGCAAATGCCCAACTTTGTGGGTCGCCGCGCAGTAGAGAGATAACAATTTTAACTTGTTGAGTCTGATCACCAGCAGAGTGAGATCTCAGAGACAAAAACAATTTGCAATTTTCTCTGAAACTCAAAAACCGGGATCTGTCTCCGGTAAAGTATTCAGGCAGAGGAATCTTAGGTTCAGACATTGGAGCACGTATAACAAAATCTTGTAGGTTCTGTACTTTTGTCGCAAGGTTATTCAAACCCGCAACTAAACTCTGTGGATCCCTGTTTCAAATGGGTGTAACCCAAGCATTCAAAGGTTAAGAGGAGAGGAGAAAAAAAAAAGGCTGAAGACTGCAGTTTAAGCAAGGAATACAAATGAGCAAACTAAGGTGCACTTTCAAACACAGAAAAAAAAAAACCTTTTCTTCTCCTTCCTACTTTAGTGCATATTTTAACACATAGATTTTTTACAGGCCGGCCAAACTGTTATGGTTACCCCAATGACCATGGGAAAAAAGATACAAAACGGACTAGCTCTCGGGTGATGGAAACTAAGGTCGACCGTGACCTGAACCTGACCCAACACTTACAGTAGCCGGGGGATGTACCTACGATGCCCTAGACACCACGCGCCAGCCGGAGATCTAACTACCCCTATAAGAGGAATATACAGGCCTGCCTTACCTCCAGTGAGGAACCCCAAAAGATGATAGTAGGCCCCCACAGATATTGACGGTGAGTTCAGAGGAAATGACATACGTAGGATGAACAGCAGATTTAGCACAGTGAGGTCCGCTTACTAGATAGCAGAAGGACAGGAAAGAGTTACTTCACGGTCGACCTAAAAATCACTATTCAAAAACACCATCCAGAAATTACTTTAAACTCCAGTGACAACTCATGCCACTGGAGTAGTAATTTTCTGTCCACAAGAGCTTCCAGCACTGAAGAGTCACATTGCAGATAGCTGGACAAAAATAGCAAAACAAGAAACAAAATACAACTTAGCTGAACTGGAACTTGAGGCAGGTGAATGCAACAGAATGCTACTAGCACATTGTTGGCCGGCATGTGACTAACAGCCAAGCAGCCTTAAATAGGAAACTCCCCAAGAGGGTGGCGACAGGTAATCAGAGATGGAGGAAGGCAAATAAGCGACACTACCATAACAGACCACCGGGGGAGCCCACAAACCGAATTCACAACACCCTCCCTGGTGTTGCCCTCAACTGAATACAGCTGTGCTTCTACCTTCTGGCTCTCATTAAGTGCTGTGTTTTAAATAAAAAAATGGTGTTTAGGGCCTACTAACGGTGTCTGCCCCTGCCTGGTGTTTGTCCTCAACTGAATACAGCTGTGCTTCAACCTTCTGGCTCTCATTAAGTGCTGTTTTTAAATTAAAAAAATGGTGTTTAGGGCCTACTAACAGTGTCTGCCCCTGCCTGGTGTTTGTCCTCAACTGAATACAGCTGTGCTTCAACCTTCTGGCTCTCATTAAGTGCTGTGTTTTAAATAAAAAAATGGTGTTTAGGGCCTACTAACGGTGTCTGCCCCTGCCTGGTGTTTGTCCTCAACTGAATACAGCTGTGCTTCAACCTTCTGGCTCTCATTAAGTGCTGTGTTTTAAATAAAAAAATGGTGTTTAAGGCCTACTAACGGTGTCTGCCCCTGCCTGGTGTTTGTCCTCAACTGAATACAGCTGTGCTTTAACCTTCTGGCTCTCATTAAGTGCTGTGTTTTAAATAAAAAAAATGGTGTTTAGGGCCTACTAACGGTGTCTGCCCCTGCCTGGTGTTTGTCCTCAACAGAATACAGCTGTGCTTCAACCTTCTGGCTCTCATTAAGTGCTGTGTTTTAAATAAAAAAATGGTGTTTAGGGCCTACTAACGGTGTCTGCCCCTGCCTGGTGTTTGTCCTCAACTGAATACAGCTGTGCTTCAACCTTCTGGCTCTCATTAAGTGCTGTGTTTTTAAAAATTGGTGGTTAGGGCCTACTAACGGTGTCTGCCCCTCCCTGGTGTTGCCCTCAACTGAATACAGCTGAGCTTCTACCTTCTGGCTTTCGGCCTATAGTATCAGATATTAAACTGCATTTGGCCTTCAACTTTGGTTACGGCCTACTAACGGTGTCTGCCCCTGCCTGGTGTTGCCCTCAACTGAATACAGCTGTGCTTCAACCTTCTGGCTCTCATTAAGTGCTGTGTTTTAAATAAAAAAAATGGTGTTTAGGGCCTACTAACGGTGTCTGCCCCTGCCTGGTGTTTGTCCTCAACTGAATACAGCTGTGCTTCAACCTTCTGGCTCTTATTAAGTGCTGTGTTTTAAATAAAAAATGGTGTTTAGGGCCTACTAACGGTGTCTGCCCCTGCCTGGTGTTGCCCTCAACTGAATACAGCTGTGCTTCAACCTTCTGGCTCTCATTAAGTGCTGTGTTTTAAATAAAAAATTGGTGTTTAGGGCCTACTAACGGTGTCTGCCCCTGCCTGGTGTTTGTCCTCAACTGAATACAGCTGTGCTTCAACCTTCTGGCTCTCATTAAGTGCTGTTTTTAAATAAAAAAATGGTGTTTAGGGCCTACTAACGGTGTCTGCCCCTGCCTGGTGTTTGTCCTCAACTGAATACAGCTGTGCTTCAACCTTCTGGCTCTCATTAAGATGCTGTGTTTTAAATAAAAAAATGGTGTTTAGGGCCTACTAACGGTGTCTGGTCTGCCCCTGCCTGGTGTTTGTCCTCAACTGAATACAGCTGTGCTTCAACCTTCTGGCTCTCATTAAGTGCTGTGTTTTAAATAAAAAAATGGTGTTTAGGGCCTACTAACGGTGTCGGCCCCTGCCTGGTGTTTGTCCTCAACTGAATACAGCTGTGCTTTAACCTTCTGGCTCTCATTAAGTGCTGTGTTTTAAATAAAAAAATGGTGTTTAGGGCCTACTAACGGTGTCTGCCCCTGCCTGGTGTTTGTCCTCAACTGAATACAGCTGTGCTTTAACCTTCTGGATCTCATTAAGTGCTGTGTTTTAAATAAAAAAATGGTGTTTAGGGCCTTCTAACGGTGTCTGCCCCTGCCTGGTGTTGCCCTCAACTGAATACAGCTGAGCTTCTACCTTCTGGCTTTCGGCCTATAGTATCAGATATTAAACTGCATTTGGCCTTCAACTTTGGTTACGGCCTACTAACGGTGTCTGCCCCTGCCTGGTGTTGCCCTCAACTGAATACAGCTGTGCTTCAACCTTCTGGCTCTCATTAAGTGCTGTGTTTTAAATAAAAAAAATGGTGTTTAGGGCCTACTAACGGTGTCTGCCCCTGCCTGGTGTTTGTCCTCAACTAAATACAGCTGTGCTTCAACCTTCTGGCTCTCATTAAGTGCTGTGTTTTAAATAAAAAAATGGTGTTTAGGGCCTACTAACGGTGTCTGCCCCTGCCTGGTGTTTGTCCTCAACTGAATACAGCTGTGCTTCAACCTTCTGGCTCTCATTAAGTGCTGTGTTTTTAAAAATTGGTGGTTATGGCCTACTAACGGTGTCTGCCCCTCCCTGGTGTTGCCCTCAACTGAATACAGCTGAGCTTCTACCTTCTGGCTTTCGGCCTATAGTATCAGATATTAAACTGCATTTGGCCTTCAACTTTGGTTACGGCCTACTAACGGTGTCTGCCCCTGCCTGGTGTTGCCCTCAACTGAATACAGTTGTGCTTCAACCTTCTGGCTCTCATTAAGTGCTGTGTTTTAAATAAAAAAATGGTGTTTAGGGCCTACTAACGGTGTCTGCCCCTGCCTGGTGTTTGTCCTCAACTAAATACAGCTGTGCTTCATCCTTCTGGCTCTCATTAAGTGCTGTGTTTTAAATAAAAAAAATGGTGTTTAGGGCCTACTAACGGTGTCTGCCCCTGCCTGGTGTTTGTCCTCAACTGAATACAGCTGTGCTTCAACCTTCTGGCTCTCATTAAGTGCTGTGTTTTTAAAAATTGGTGGTTATGGCCTACTAACGGTGTCTGCCCCTCCCTGGTGTTGCCCTCAACTGAATACAGCTGAGCTTCTACCTTCTGGCTTTCGGCCTATAGTATCAGATATTAAACTGCATTTGGCCTTCAACTTTGGTTACGGCCTACTAACGGTGTCTGCCCCTGCCTGGTGTTGCCCTCAACTGAATACAGTTGTGCTTCAACCTTCTGGCTCTCATTAAGTGCTGTGTTTTAAATAAAAAAATGGTGTTTAGGGCCTACTAACGGTGTCTGCCCCTGCCTGGTGTTTGTCCTCAACTAAATACAGCTGTGCTTCATCCTTCTGGCTCTCATTAAGTGCTGTGTTTTAAATAAAAAAATGGTGTTTAGGGCCTACTAACGGTGTCTGCCCCTGCCTGGTGTTTGTCCTCAACTGAATACAGCTGTGCTTCAACCTTCTGGCTCTCATTAAGTGCTGTGTTTTTAAAAATTGGTGGTTATGGCCTACTAACGGTGTCTGCCCCTCCCTGGTGTTGCCCTCAACTGAATACAGCTGAGCTTCTACCTTCTGGCTTTCGGCCTATAGTATCAGATATTAAACTGCATTTGGCCTTCAACTTTGGTTACGGCCTACTAACGGTGTCTGCCCCTCCCTGGTGTTGCCCTCAACTGAATACAGCTGTGCTTCAACTTTCTGGCTCTCATTAAGTGCTGTGTTTTAAATAAAAAAATGGTGTTTAGGGCCTACTAACGGTGTCTCCCCTGCCTGGTGTTTGTCCTCAACTGAATACAGCTGTGCTTCAACCTTCTGGCTCTCATTAAGTGCTGTGTTTTAAATAAAAAAATGGTGTTTAGGGCCTACTAATGGTGTCTGCCCCTGCCTGGTGTTTGTCCTCAACTGAATACAGCTGTGCTTCAACCTTCTGGCTCTCATTAAGTGCTGTGTTTTAAATAAAAAAATTGTGTTTAGGGCCTACTAACGGTGTCTGCCCCTGCCTGGTGTATGTCCTCAACTGAATACAGCTGTGCTTCAACCTTCTGGCTCTCATTAAGTGCTGTGTTTTAAATAAAAAAAAATGGTGTTTAGGGCCTACTAACGGTGTCTGCCCTGCCTGGTGTTTGTCCTCAACTGAATACAGCTGTGCTTCAACCTTCTGGCTCTCATTAAGTGCTGTGTTTAAAAAAAAAAAATGGTGTTTAGGGCCTACTAACGGTGTCTGCCCCTGCCTGGTGTTTGTCCTCAACTGAATACAGCTGTGCTTCAACCTTCTGGCTCTCTCTAAGTGCTGTGTTTTAAATAAAAAAATGGTGTTTAGGGCCTACTAACGGTGTCTGCCCCTGCCTGGTGTTTGTCCTCAACTGAATACAGCTGTGCTTTAACCTTCTGGCTCTCATTAAGTGCTGTGTTTTAAATAAAAAAATGGTGTTTAGGGCCTACTAACGGTGTCTGCCCCTGCCTGGTGTTTGTCCTCAACTGAATACAGCTGTGCTTCAACCTTCTGGCTCTCATTAAGTGCTGTGTTTTAAATAAAAAAAATGGTGTTTAGGGCCTACTAACGTTGTCTGTCCCTGCCTGGTGTTTGTCCTCAACTGAATACAGCTGTGCTTTAACCCCTTAGTGACAGAGCCAATTTGGTACTTAATGACCGAGCCAATTTTTACAATTCTGACCAGTGTCACTTTAAGAGGTTATAACTCTGGAACGCTTTATCGGATCCCACTGATTCTGAGATTGTTTTTTCGTGACATATTGTACTTCAAGCTAGTGGTAACATTTCTTCGATATTACTTGCGATTATTTATGAAAAAAATGGAAATATGGCGAAAATTTTTAAAATTTTGCAATTTTCAAACTTTGTATTTTTATGCCCTTAAATCAGAGAGATATGTCACAAAAAATAGTTAATAAATAACATTTCCCACATGTCTACTTTACATTAGCACAATTTTGGAAACAATTTTTTTTTTTGTTAGGGAGTTATAAGGGTTAAAAGTTGACCAGCAATTTCTCATTTTTACAACACCATTTTTTTTTAGGGACCACATCTCATTTGAAGTCATTTTGAGGGGTCTATATGAGAGAAAATAACCAAGTGTGACACTATTCTAAAAACTGCACCACTTACGCTGCTCAAAACCACATTCAAGAAGTTTATTAACCCTTTACGTACTTCACAGGAACTGAAACAATGTGGAAGAAAAAAATGAACATTTAACTTTTTTTTGCAAACATTTTACTTCAGAACCATTTTTTTTAATTTTCACAAGTGTAAAAACAGAAATTTAACCACAAATTTTGTTGTGCAATTTTTCCTGAGTATGCCGATACCCCATATGTGGAGGTAAACCACTGTTTGGGCGCACCGCAGAGCTTGGAAGTGAAGGAGCACCGTTTGACTGTTTCAATGCAGAATTGGCTGGAATTGAGATCAGACGCCATGTCGCGTTTCGGGAGCCCCTAATGTGCCTAAACAGTGGAAACCCCCCACAAGTGATACCATTTTGGAAACTAGACCCCTTAAGGAACTTATCTAGATGTGTGGTGAGCACTTTGAACCCCCAAGTGCTTCACAGAAGTTTATAACGTAGAGCCGTGAAAATAAAAAATCGCATTTGTTTTCACAAAAATGATTTTTTCGCCCACAAATTCTTATTTTCACAAGGGTAACAGGAGAAATTAGACCACAAAAGTTGTTGTGCAATTTCTCCTGAGTACGTCAATACCCCATATGTGGGGGTAAACCACTGTTTGGGCGCACCGCAGAGCTTGGAAGTGAAGGAGCACCGTTTGACTTTTTCAATGCAGAATTGGCTGGAATTGAGATCGGATGCCATGTCGTGTTTGGAGAGCCCCTGATGTGCCTAAACAGTGGAAACCCCCCACAAATGACACCATTTTGGAAACTAGACCCCTTAAGGAACTTATCTAGATGTGTGGTGAGCACTTTAAACCCCCAGGTGCTTCACAGAAGTTTATAACGTAGAGCCGTGAAAATAAAAAAAATCGCATTTTTTCTACAAAAATGATCTTTTTGCCTCCAAATTTTTATTTTACCAAGGGTAACAGGAGAAAATGGACACCAGAAGTTGTTGTTCAATTTGTCTTGAGTATGCCGACACCCCGTATGTGGGGGTAAACCACTGTTTGGGTGCATGGCTGAGCTCGGAAGCAAAGGAGCGCCATTTGACTTTTCAATGCAAAATTGACTGGAATTGAGATCGGACGCCATGTCGCGTTTGGAGAGCCCCTGATGTGCCTAAACAGTAGAAACCCCCCAAAAGTGACCCCATTTTTGAAACTAGACCCCCCATGGAACTTATCTAGATGTGTAGTGAGAACTTTGAATGCCCAAGTGCATCACAGAAGTTTATAATGCAGAGTTGTGAAAATAAAAAATATATTTTTTTTAACAATAAAGATTTTTTAGCCCCCAAGTTTTTATTTTCACAAGGGTAACAAGAGAAATTGGACCCCAAAAGTTGTTGTCCAATTTGTCCTGAGTATGCTGGTACCCCATATGTGGGGGTAAACCACTGCTTGGGCGCACGGCAGAGCTCGGAAGGGAAGGAGCGCCATTTTGGAATGCAGACTTTGATAGAATTGTCTGCGGGCGTTATGTTGCGTTTGCAGACCCCTAATGTACCTAAACAGTAGAAACTCCCAACAAGTGACCCCATTTTGGAAAATAGACCCCCCAAGGAACTTATCTAGATATGTGGTGAGAATTTTGAATGCCCAAGTGCTTCACAGAAGTTTATAATGCATAGTAGTGAAAATAAAAAATATTTTTTTTTCCCACAAAAAAGATTTTTTTAGCCCCCAAATTTTTATTTTCACAAGGGTAACAAGAGAAATTGGACCCCAAAAGTTGTTGTCCAATTTGTCCTGAGTATGCTGGTACCCAATATGTGGGGATAAACCACTGTTTGGGCGCACGGCAGAGCTCGGAAGAGAAGGAGCGCCATTTTGGAATTCAGACTTTGATAGAATTGTCTGTGGGTGTTATGTTGCGTTTGCAGAGCCCCTGATGTACCTAAACAGTAGAAACCCCCCACAAGTGACCAAATTTTGGAAACTAGACCCCCTAAGGAACTTATCTAGATATGTGGTGAGAACTTTGAATGCTCAAGTGCTTCACAGAAGTTTATAATGCATAGTAGTGAAAATAAAAAAATATTTTTTTTTCCCACAAAAAAGATTTTTAGCCCCCAAGTTTTTATTTTCACAAGGGTAACAGGAGAAATTGGACCCCAAAAGTTGTTGTCCAATTTGTCCTGAGTATGCTGGTACCCAATATGTGGGGGTAAACCACTGTTTGGGCGCACGGCAGAGCTCGGAAGAGGAGCGCCATTTTGGAATTCAGACTTTGATAGAATTGTCTGTGGGTGTTATGTTGCGTTTGCAGAGCCCCTGATGTACCTAAACAGTAGAAAACCCCCACAAGTGACCAAATTTTGGAAACTAGACCCCCTAAGGAACTTATCTAGATATGTGGTGAGAACTTTGAATGCTCAAGTGCTTCACAGAAGTTTATAATGCAGAGTAGTGAAAATAAAAAAATATTTTTTTTTCCCACAAAAAAGATTTTTAGCCCCCAAGTTTTTATTTTCACAAGGGTAACAGGAGAAATTGGACCCCAAAAGTTGTTGTCCAATTTATTCCGAGTACGCTGATGCCCCATATGTGGGGGTAAACCACTGTTTGGGCGCACGGCAGAGCTCAGAAGGGAGGGAGCACCATTTGACTTTTTTAGCGCAAAATTGGCTGTCGTGTTTGGAGACCCCCCTGATGTACCTAAACAGTGGAAACCCCCAAATTATAACTCCAACCCACCCCTAACCCTAATCTTAACCCGATCCATAATCCTAATCACAACCCTAACGATAATCACAACCCTAACCCCAAAACAGCCCTAATCTCAACCCTAACCATAACCCTAATCAAAACCCTAAATCCAACACACCCCTAACCCTAATCCCAAATGTAACCCTAATCCCAACCCTAATCCAAACCCTAATCCCAACTCTAACCCTAACTTTAGCCCCAACCCTAACTTTAGCCCCAACCCTAACCATAACTTTAGCCCCGTCGTCACAAAAAAGTTCAATGTAACCTTTTTTTTGTACGTCGCGTCCGCCATTTCCGCGCATGCGTGGCCGTAACTCTGCCCCCTCCTCCCCAGGACATAGACTGGGCAGCGGATGCGTTGAAAAACTGCATCCGCTGCCCACGTTGTGCACAATTTTCACAACGTGCGTCGGTACGTCGGGCCGACGCATTGCGACCGCCCCGTACCGACGCAAGTGTGATAGAAGCCTAAGGCTACTTTCACACTAGCGTCGTACTCGGCCCATCGCAGTGTGCCGGGCCGACGTACCGACGCTAGCGTTGTAAGCGCCGCACAACGGGTGCAGCGGATGCTGTTTTTTCAACGCATCCGCTGCCCCATTGTGAGGGGAGGCGGGGGCGGAGTTCCGGCCGCGCATGCGCGGTCGGAAATGGCGGACACGTCGCACAAAAAAGTTACATGTAGCTTTTTTTGTGCCGACGGTCCGCCAAAGCACGACGCATCCGTCGCACGACGGATGCGACATGTGGCAATCCGTCGCAAATGCAAGCCAATGGAGAAAAAACGCATCCTGCAAGCACTTTTGCAGGATGCGTTTTTTCTCCGACGCATTGCGACGGAAGCCAAAAAACGCTAGTGTGAAAGTAGCCTAACCCTAACCCTAGCCCTAACCCTAACCCTAAATTTAGCCCCAACCCTAACCCTAGCCCTAACCCTAACTCTAGCCCTAACTCTAGCCCTAACCCTAGCCCTAACCCTAACTCTAACCCTAGCCCTAACCCTAACTCTAACCCTAACTCTAACCCTAACCCTAACCCTAACTCTAACCCTAACCCTAACCCTAACCCTAATTTTAGCCCCAACTCGTCTTCTCCTGCCGGCCGGCAGATGGCAGCAGATGGCGGGCGCACTGCGCATGCGCCCGCCATAAGGAAAAAGCCGGCTGGCAGGAGAAGACAGAAGAGGACCCAGGGACACCGGGTGAGTATTTTAGGGTCCCCGAATCCCCCTATTTCTCTGTCCTCTGATGTGTGATCACATCAGAGGACAGAGAAATACAGATCGCTTTTTTTTTTTTTTTTTTGCGGTCGCCGGTAAACTGTTAATTACCGGCGATCGCAAAACAGGGGTCGGTGCAAACCAACCCCGATCATGTTCTTTGGGGTCTCGGCTACCCCCGGCAGCCGAGACCCCAAAGATCTTCCGGGTGCCGGGCAGCGGGCGTACTGCGCGTGCACCCGCCATTTTTTCCCGGAAAAAAGATGGCGGCGCCCATGGGGACCCACGAGGAGCAGCGGGGGAGGTAGGTAAGTATCGGGGGGCTATTGGGGGCCATCGGGGACCCTATTTCTCTGTCCTCCGATGTGCGATCACATCGGAGGACAGAGAAATTAAACGGCACATCGCGTTTTTTTTTTTTTTGTTGCGACCGCCGGTAAACGGTTAATTACCGGCGATCGCAACTCGGGGGTCGGTAAAAAACCCCCGAATCATGTTCTCTGGGGTCTCGGCTACCCTCGGCAACCGAGACCCCAGAGAAAATCCGACTCTGGGGGGAGCTATTCACTTTTTCCACAGCGCCGTTAATTAACGGCGCTGTGGTTTAAGTACCCTTAGCGGCCGCCGTTAAAAGGCGTATCGGCGGTCGTTAAGGGGTTAACCTTCTGGCTCTCATTAAGTGCTGTGTTTTAAATAAAAAAATGGTGTTTAGGGCCTACTAACGGTGTCTGCCCCTGCCTGGTGTTTGTCCTCAACTGAATACAGCTGTGCTTTAACCTTCTGGCTCTCATTAAGTGCTGTGTTTTAAATAAAAAAATGGTGTTTAGGGCCTACTAACGGTGTCTGCCCCTGCCTGGTGTTTGTCCTCAACTGAATACAGCTGTGCTTCAAACTTCTGGCTCTCATTAAGTGCTGTGTTTTAAATAAAAAAATGGTGTTTAGGGCCTACTAACGGTGTCTGCCCCTGCCTGGTGTTTGTCCTCAACTGAATACAGCTGTGCTTCAACCTTCTGGCTCTCATTAAGTGCTGTGTTTTTAAAAATTGGTGGTTAGGGCCTACTAACGGTGTCTGCCCCTCCCTGGTGTTGCCCTCAACTGAATACAGCTGAGCTTCTACGTTCTGGCTTTCGGACTATAGTATCAGATATTAAACTGCATTTGGCCTTCAACATTGGTTACGGCCTACTAACGGTGTCTGCCCCTGCCTGGTGTTGCCCTCAACTGAATACAGCTGTGCTTCAACCTTCTGGCTCTCATTAAGTGCTGTGTTTTAAATAAAAAAATGGTGTTTAGGGCCTACTAACGGTGTCTGCCCCTGCCTGGTGTTTGTCCTCAACTGAATACAGCTGTGCTTCAAACTTCTGGCTCTCATTAAGTGCTGTGTTTTAAATAAAAAAATGGTGTTTAGGGCCTACTAACTGTGTCTGCCCCTGCCTGGTGTTTGTCCTCAACTGAATACAGCTGTGCTTCAACCTTCTGGCTCTCATTAAGTGCTGTGTTTTTAAAAATTGGTGGTTAGGGCCTACTAACGGTGTCTGCCCCTCCCTGGTGTTGCCCTCAACTGAATACAGCTGAGCTTCTACGTTCTGGCTTTCGGCCTATAGTATCAGATATTAAACTGCATTTGGCCTTCAACTTTGGTTACGGCCTACTAACGGTGTCTGCCCCTGCCTGGTGTTGCCCTCAACTGAATACAGCTGTGCTTCAACCTTCTGGCTCTCATTAAGTGCTGTGTTTTAAATAAAAAAATGGTGTTTAGGGCCTACTAACGGTGTCTGCCCCTGCTTGGTGTTTGTCCTCAACTGAATACAGCTGTGCTTCAACCTTCTGGCTCTCATTAAGTGCTGTGTTTTAAATAAAAAAATGGTGTTTAGGGCCTACTAACGGTGTCTGCCCCTGCCTGGTGTTTGTCCTCAACTGAATACAGCTGTGCTTCAACCTTCTGGCTCTCATTAAGTGCTGTGTTTTAAATAAAAAAATGGTGTTTAGGGCCTACTAACGGTGTCTGCCCCTGCCTGGTGTTTGTCCTCAACTGAATACAGCTGTGCTTCAACCTTCTGGCTCTCATTAAGTGCTGTGTTTTTAAAAATTGGTGTTTAGGGCCTACTAACGGTGTCTGCCCCTCCCTGGTGTTGCCCTCAACTGAATACAGCTGAGCTTCTACCTTCTGGCTTTCGGCCTATAGTATCAGATATTAAACTGCATTTGGCCTACTAGTGTGGTTGGGCCCTTAAAACAGTGTCTGCTGCCAGGGCCGGCTCCAGGTTTTCATGGGCCCTTGGGCGACAGAACCTCAGTGGGCCCCCTTGTGGAGCAAATCATGTGGCGACAGTAAAACAGCAGGGACCACAGAGACCCAAATATTTTATTTAGAAAAAAACTATGTAAACTTTATAAAAACACTAGTGCAAAATAGAGAAAGTGCAATATATCAGGGAAACTTTTGATAAATTAGCTTCTCTGTAAGTTGTAAACTTCTAAACAAATTTAAACAATTTATGCCTTTTGCTAGATCTTTAACAGTAGTTACTTTTCTTAGGTGCTCCTTTAAACCTTTCTTCTTGATTTCTCTGAAGCAAAACGGTGTATAACGTCATTAAAATCTACACACTCAGCTTCTTCTGCCTCAATGGAAAGAACGGCCAAAGCATTTAACCTGTCCTGAGACATCTGGGACCTGAGGTAGTTCTTAATCAGCTTCAGTTTGCTGAAGCTCCTTTCAGCTGATGCCACTGAGACAGGAACAGTTAACAGCAATTGCAATGCTAAAACAAGATTAGGAAATGTCAAGTACAGTGAGTGAGACACTATATACTGCAAAGTCTCTTGTGGGCTTAGATGATCATCTGGCAACATCCTAGCCAGTGTTTTACATTCTTCCAGCATATCCTCCCCATCAACTGCTGGATCAGAAAAGTTTAAACAGTGTTGCTCCAGCACCGATCCATCAGAGGCTGATTTCTTGAGGTCCGTTAGAAATCCAAATTTGGTAGTGAATTGTTTCAAAAAATTAAATCTTGTATCTATTTCCTCAAGGACGGTGTTAAGCAGAGGCTTGAAGTAAGTTTCTTCAAATTCAGTCCTTGTGTCTAAAAATGACGATCCACTACTTGCTTGCTGGCATGCTGGCTCTTGACAATCTTTATCACTGCATTGTCGAGTTTTTTTTCTCATTCTGTGAGTTGGGTACACAATCGGGATATCGAGCTTTTCACAAATACCAGCAGCTTTACTTTCTGCTGTTTTGAATCCTGATGACAAATATTCTTTAAAAGAAGCAGTCACAGATTCGACAAGTGGAAGGACATCAGCGAGATTAATGGTCTTTGTCTGGACAGCCAGGCTAATTTGATTAACCTGCAGAAGGACATCATACCAAACACATAATGAGACAACAAAAGGGTATGAGCATATGCAGTCTAATAAAAACTTTGCCTCGCTGTATGTGTCACTTGAATATGTAGTAGTAGTACCATGTACAAATACTTCTAGGGCTTCGACAAGCTGGGGAAACTGTAATAAAACAGCTTTCAATGATTGAAGACGAGCACACCACCGTGTCTGAGACAAAGCCTTAAGTGTCAACTGTGACAAATGCTCTTTGGCCACTTCCCACCTTTTTGTCGCTCCAGAGAAAAATGTATAAAGGCGATTTAGGACGTCATAAAAACGTTTGGCTTGGCTCGAACTTTCAGCAGCGTGTACAATGACAAGGTTCCAATTATGTGGCGAGCAGGGTACAAAAAAGGCATAGGGATTTTTTTCTAAAATTATGGCCTGCACTCCTTTGTATTGCCCCCTCATATTGGCACCATTGTCGTAGCATTGACCTCGAATGTCAGATACACATAATCCATGTTCGCTCAGTCTTTCCAAAACAACTCCTGCAAGACTTCTTCCAGTTGTTTCTGTGACATGAACGAATTGCAGAAAACTTTCCTTTACCTCCACTGTTTTTGTTATTTTATCAATCTCCACATATCGCAGCACAAGTGACAACTGCTCTTTTTTGGAGATGTCTGGTGTACAGTCCACTATTATACTGAAAAATTTAGCTTGTTTTACCTTTTGAATTATTATTTCAATCACTGCTTCTGCGATCAGTTGCAAGAACTTGTTTTGCATATCCTTACTTAGGTAGTGGACATTGGTTCCTTCTTTAGCACGCTGCAAGTGTTCCTTCAGAACCAGATCAAAATCGGAGATTAACTCCAGTAACTGCAGAAAAATTCCATTTTGTTCTGTAAACACTGTATCTGACGATCCTCTAAATGGCAGATTATTTTTTGCCATCCATCGAATAACTTTTAACAATCTCAACAATACTTCACGCCACCGCTGTTCTTCTAAACGGAGTTGTTGGCGCAAATCTTTATCAATAGTTCTCTCTGAACTGATGCTTGCCTCTAGCTCTTTCCACTTGACATAATTAGACATGTGGCTGCTAGATACTTCATGGAGGTGCAAAGATCCCTTACCACCGACATGCTTCCAGTCTTTAAATCCACCTGGGCTGGAGAATATTGATCTACTTTGATTGTCAAATAACCGACAACAAAAACAATATATGGAGTCACCAAGCATTGAGTATATTAGCCAATCACGTGGAACCTTTTCTCCAGTACCTATCACCCTGTAATAATGAACAGAAGAAAATCGTCTCTTACTACCATCCGGAAAATCTGTGAGTGGAAAATCGTGAAGATTTACTTGTTTAGGTCCCCTTTTGATAGTTTGGCATCTCTGAAGGTTGGTGATTACATCAGGCCATTTTGCTGGATCATCACTGAGTTCTGGCACAGGTCCAGGATGACAGGGCAGGACTGGCTGGTCTGGAGAATCCAAAGGCATGTCACCTATTTCCTCAATGTTGGAACACGCTTCTAATGAGCCACTAACATTTGGCTGCACATCAGACATGGTAGAAATCACAGATTCTTCATTCTCTTTAGATGCACTCTTCCTGAAGAAACGATCAATAGAAGGTAGCTTCTTGATTTTGTCCTCCAATAACTGTTTATCTTTTCTTTTCTGACTTCCAGACTTGTACTTCTTTGTAGGAGGTCCATGTTGACTTGCCAGTTCTTGGCCTTGATCCGTGCTATCCATTTTAGCCTAAAAAAAATAAAAAGGGATCGCCGCCATCATCTCCGCATCACCGTCATTATTTTTCCTATCACCGCCATCATGTCTCGATCATCTCTGCATCACCGCCATTATTCTCTGCATCAGCACCATCATGTCCCCATCATCATCATCTCTACATCACTTTCATTATTCTCTGCATCACCGCCATTATAAGACCACACCGGGTACCACTCCTTTCAGCTAAGAACAGGAAACTGAGGCTACAATTTGCACAAGCTCATCGAAATTGGACAGTAGAAGATTGGAAAAACGTTGCCTGGTCTGATGAGTCTCAATTTCTGCTGCGATATTCGGATGGTAGGGTCAGAATTTGGCGTAAACAACATGAAAGCATGGATCCATCATGGTGTCATGGTGAGGGGAATATTTTCTTGGCACTCTTTGGGCCCCTTAGTACCAATTGAGCATCGTTGCAACGCCACAGCCTACCTGAGTATTGTTGATGACCATGTCCATCCCTTTATGACCACAATGTACCCAACATCTGATGGCTACTTTCAGCAGGATAATGCGCCATGTGCATGTCATAAAGCTAGAATCATCTCAGATTGGTTTCTTGAACATGACAATGAGTTCACTGTACTCAAATGGCCTCCTCAGTCACCAGATCTCAATCCAATAGAGCATCTTTGGGATGTGGTGGAACGGGAGATTCGCATCAGGGATGTGCAGCCGACAAATCTGCGGCAACTGTGTGATGCCATCATGTCAATATGGACCAAAATCTCTGAGGAATGCTTCCAGCACCTTGTTGAATCTCTGCCACGAAGAATTGAGGCAGTTCTGAAGGCAAAAGGGGGTCCAACCGTTACTAGCATGGTCATATATATATATATATATATACCATGCAGTGTACTTACAAAAATGCTGTCAGGCGGTGAGCGGCAGTGGCTTCAGCGGACAGGATGCTCGCATCCCCGGCGTTGAGTGTGCGCTGATGTTCCACAGCGGCTTCAGCGGCTCAGTTTGCGCTGCCATGCGCCGTGGCTCCAGCGGACCGGACGGCTCCCTGTGTCTGCGCTCCTATGTCACATAGGACCAGTGGCGGACACAGAGGCCAAAGGGCCCATGTTCAAAGAATGGTCCTGGGCCCCCCCTTCCCCCATATATAGTGTATAACGCAGCACTTCCACATGTAGTTCAGTCAAGGAAAGTAATGTTTATTCATTATATTGGCTGTGTGCGCACACACTCATTCTCACTCACGCTGCCACGCACACACACGCACGCACGCACACGCACTCACACACACACACACTCACGCACACACTCACTCACACACTCACACATATATACAAATACATATGATATATACACAGTAACACATATGTATATACATAGTGGACGTTAATTGAGTACTTACTGGCTGCTGTCTGCTGGTTCTGGCGGGCAGGTGTGGTGACAGTGGTGTGCAGCGTATATACAGCGGCGGTGAACCTGCCGATACGAGGGGAGATGGGGAGATCGAGATGGGCAAGTGGACGGCCGACGGCCGTGGTCTGGAGCCGGTGGCTCTGTGACTGTGACACAGACAGAGCCACCTGTGTCCTGCGAGCCGGCGGGTTCTGCGTCCGGAATTCCGCCGGGGTGCAGCAGTGGCTCGCTTCCGGGTCCAGCAAGCAACGGCTGAAGGACGTTCCGCGTGGAGGGGCCGGGCAACATATGGCTGGGTGGGGCTTTCAGCGGGGACTCCGTCTCCTCCGTCCCCTCTGTCTCTGGATCGGCGAGTCGGCGGCCAGTCCCAAGTAAGAAAAAAAAAATAAAAAAAAATTGCCGTCGGATCCTGGGGGCCGGGGGGCCCCCAGAAGTCAGGGGGCCCCGGCATCTGCCCGACCCTGCCGTCCGCTGACGCCGGCCCTGTCTGCTGCTCTTGGGTTTGCTACTCCACTGAAAAAAGCAGTGCCGCCTGTTTAGTCCGGTTACCAATTTTGAACTGCATTTAGCCTACTTTATTCTTTGGCCCTATATCTGTTTCCTCCTCATCCTGCCCATTGCCCAGCCACTGCTAGATTAGTCTGCTGGTACATTGACCCAGACCTCTACATTCCCCTTGCACTCTACACAGCCAGAATCTGACTCTGCTGAAAGTAAGGTTCCCCTTCCCGCATGTTATACCACCTTACACAGGGACAAAGAGGAAGGTGCAGATGAAAGTGCAGGTTCCTTCATCAGGTGGGGGGGGCATACTCGTTGGCGACGTCACTGGCACAGGGCCCCTCAGAGTACGCAAAAGTGTCGCTGCTGGTGGGAGGCGCCCCCGCCGTGCAAACACACCGCTGTACTTTGAGGGGCCCTGTGCCAGTGCCAATGCGAACGAGTGGGCCCCCCTGCTTGCTCAGGATCACAGCACTTGCAACGTTGAAATACTTACCTCTCCCTGCTCCACCGCCGTGACGTAGTCCACGTTTCCTGGGCCCACTAAAACCTTGAACCAGCCCTACCCCCCACAACTTTTGCCAAATGACCCCCAAGTTCCAATGCCCAACTATTATTATAAAGTTAATTAAGATTGACAAGCTTCAGATACAAGAATGGATGTTTTTGGCATTAAAATGGGCACTGTAGGTGTTTTCCTGGCCTCCACTCACTGCCGACTACGCTTCCCCATTGACTTGCATTGGGTTTCTTGTTTTGGTCGATCCCCGACTTTTAGCGATAATCGGCCGACTGCACTCGACTCGACTCTGGACAAAGTCGGGTTTCACAAAACCCGACTCGATCTTAAAAAAATGAAAGTCGCTCAACCCTAGTGTTGAGCATTTGAAATAATGCAGTAGTCCATTTACAATGGTTAAGGCAAGGGGCAAGAGGCAATGGACGGGGAAGTGGACGTGATGCTGATGGTGCATTCAGAGGACGAGGCCGTGGGCAAGGTGAAAGTGGGCAACAACAAAGACCCACATCTTTTCGCTCGATCTTCCTGTCCCAGTCTCTAGGGGAACGCAGCACACCACTATTGAAGCAAGAGCAGTGTGAAATGGTTGTTAGTTGGATAGCGGATACTGCTTTCAGTCACTTAGCCACCACCACCTTGTCTTCCACACCGTCAAGTCTGAGTAGCCGTGAGTATGGCCAGGATATTCCTCACCCTGATCCTCAAAACAACCAGCCTGACCACCACTAGCATGATCAGGCATATTCAAGCAAAGCACCAGACTTTTTGGGACGAACCCCAGGCTCCAGTACCACTGCCTGCTGATCACACCACTGCTTCTTCCACTGTTTTGCGTAGAAGCCAATCCCCAGTACACCGTGCATGTGAAGATGCCTCTAGCCCTGCACCTGTTGTGGCCCACAGTCAAGCAGCACCATCAGCAAGCCCGTCCACATTTTGTCCCAGCACAGCGTTCAGTTGTCTATAACTCAGTCTTTGAAATGCAAGCGGAAATACCCAGCCAATGCCCCACAGGCCGCAGACCTCATTTCTAATATTTCTCTTCTGCTTGCGCTAGAAATGCTGCCTTTTAGGCTTCTTCAGATGGAAGCTTTCCACAACCTGATGGCGGCGGCCTTCCCAAGGTACTCAGTCCCCAGTCGCCACTATTTCTCCCAGTGTGCCGTACTGGCCTTACACCAGCATGTGTCCCACAACATAACTCGTGCCCTCAACAATGCTGTTACTGGGAAAGTCCACCTAACCACGGACACGTGGACAAGTGCTTGTGGGCAGGGACAGTACATCTCAATGACATGACGGCACACTGGGTTAACATACTGGAAGCCAGGACCCAGTCAGACCTTGGGATGGAACACATCCTCCACATGCCGAGGATTGCTGGCTCTATGTCTATCAGGGTTGCCCCCACAGTGTACAGCTCCTGCAGCTCCTCCTCTTCTTCCTCCATCTCTGAAATCAACGCATCAGTCAGAAGCACTGCAGCACTGCCTCAGCCAAGCGGCCACAGGCTGTGCTGAAGCTAATCTGCATAGGTGACAAACCGCACAATGCAGAAGACTTGTGGACAACGCTGAAAGAGCAGTCAGATGTTTGGATGACACCGCTGAACGTACAGCCAGGCATGGTCGTGTGTGACAATGGCCGTAACCTGGTGGCGGCTCTGAGGTAAGGTGAGTTCACACTCGTACCTTGCTTGGCCCATGTGCTTAACCTCATGGTTCAACGTTTTCTGAAAAGCTACCCAGAGCTGCCGGATCTGCTAGTGAAAGTGCACCGTCTGTCTGCCCATTTTAGAAAGTCAGCTACAGCTTCAGCCGCCCTTGCCGTGCTTCAGCAGCTGTAATAATTATAGGGGATAACTCAGGAGACTCTTTGCGTGGAACAAGACAAGTACAGGACACAGTTTTATAAGTGGTAAAGTCTATATTATCACACGGTGATTCAAACAGGTGCAGAGTCCACTCAAGTCCACAACACTTGGTGCAAATATCAAATGCAGCTCAGCAGTCTATAGGAAACTTCAGAGGAAAATGCAATCACGCAGAAAGTCTATGAAGCACAATTATTCTTGAGGATACTTGACACGAATAAGTACTTGCTTAGTCCACAACACAGATAGATATGCTTATAAGGCAGTTCAAATAATATCTTAGCTCAACCAGGGAGGTCTGGGTAATAGTCTCAGGTTCTTGCAGAGCAGAAACAGCTTACATGTCCAGCAAATGCAGATGGAAGCAAACACGAGCAGCAGATGAAGGATTACTGGAACTGGTGTATGCAGCAGGAACTCAGAGCAGAGTAGCAGGATAACCCCACAGGTTCACAGGAGAAGGTATATAGCCAGGGAGTCACCAGAGGTCAGGAGCTGGATGAAAGGCAGAATATTCTAGCACAGACTGAAGGCTGGGGTGGAGTTTTATAGCAGGAAGACATAGTGCACATGAGACCACAGACGCCATCTTGGAAAAGGGCAGTAATGCACAAAAAGGTAATAAAAAATGTTCAGGGTCCTGACAGCAGCATTTTCAGCTTCCAGCTCACCGACTGTTGTGTGAAATTCCTACGCACTGGAACTCTACGCTGCATATGATGGAAAAGGTTTGTGAGCAGAAGAGGGCCATTGTTGACTACTAACATCAACAAGGCCTTCGAATTTCAGGTCAGACTCCACACATAAGACCTCAGGAGTGGACATGGATGTCAGACATATGTAACATCCTCCAAAACTTTGAGGACTACACCAAGATGGTGAGCAGCGATGATGCCATAATTAGCATCACCTTCCTGCTTCACAGCATTCTGAAAAACTTTCTGCTCACAACCAAAGAGAATGCATTGCAGGCGGAGCACGAGGACATGGAGCAAGGAAACATACAGGGGGATTACACTCAGCCCAGCCTCATGTCTTCTCAACGTAGACTGGTGTTGTGAATTCCGCTCTTGGGCTCCCTCCGGTGGCTGTAAGTGGCACTATTGTGAGTTCTGCTCTTGGGCTCCCTCCGGTGGTTATAAGTGGTACGGCTGCTCCTTGGATTTAGCAGTCAGCAGCTGCTTCCACTGATTGTCTCTTCTGGCTCGGCTATTTAGCCTGGCTCTATCCTTCAGCTAGTGCCAGTTGTCAATGTTCCTGGTTGGATTCACATCTCTGCTTGGATTTCTCTGCTATTCTGACCAAATCATCAAAGATAAGTCCTGGCTTGGTTCTTGCAGTCCACATGTTGTGGACTTAATAGTTCAGTGCATTCTATGTTTTTTCTGTCCAGCTTGTCAGTATGGATTTATTCAGTTAAGCTGGAAGCTCTGGAGAAGCCGATTTATCCTCCACACCTTTAGTCAGGTGGTGGAGATTTTTGTAAACTCTGTGGTGGATTTTTCTAGTATTTTAATACTGACCGCACAGTATTCTGTCCTGTCCTATCTATCTAGCTAGAAGTGGCCTCCTTTGCTACATCCTGGTTTCATTCTGCGTATGTCATTTCCCTCTCCACTCACAGTCAATATTTGTGGGGGGCTGTCTATCCTTTGGGGATTTTCTCTGAGGCAAGATAGCTTTCCTGTTTCTATCTTTAGGGGTAGTTAGTCCTCCGGCTGTGACGAGGTGTCTAGGGAGTGACAGGAACATCCCACAGCTACTTCTAGTTGTTGTGTTGAGTTCAGGGTCTCCGGTCAGTAAAGGTACTACCTCCTCCAGAGCGCATCCCATGTTGCTCCTAAACCACCAGTTCATAACTGTACAACTGGCCCTTCCTTGAATCTGGGAATCCTGCATTGCTTAATGTAGACGCATTTTTTCAAGCGCTAGGATTATTGTATGACGAACCTAATTCAGTGGATCATGCAGAAAAAACCTTGTTAACCCTGTGTCGGGGTCTGGAAGCGGCAGAATTATACTGCCAGAAATTTAGAAAATGGTCTGTGCTCACTAAATGGAATGAGGATGCTCTGGCAGCAATTTTCAGAAAGGGTCTTTCTGAAGCCGTTAAAGATGTTATGGTTGGGTTCCCCACGCCTGCTGGTCTGAGTGATTCTATGTCTCTGGCCATTCAGATTGATCGTCGCCTGCGCGAGCGCAGAGTTGTGCACAATATGGCATTGTCCTCTGAGCAGAGTCCTGAGCCTATGCAATGTGATAGAATTTTGACCAGAGCAGAACGGCAGGGATTCAGACGTCAGAATAGGCTGTGTTTTTACTGTGGTGATTCTGCTCATGTTATTTCTGATTGCCCTAAGAGTACTAAGAGGGTTGCTAGGTCTGTTATCATCAGTACTGTACAGCCTAAATTTATCTTATCTGTGACCTTGATTTGCTCATTATCGTCATTTTCTGTCATGGCATTTGTGGATTCAGGCGCTGCCCTGAACTTAATGGACTTAGAAGCATTGTGGTTTCTCCTTGCAGCCATTGCAGAGCACTATTCCTTTGAGGGGCATTGATGCTACACCGTTGGCCAAAGATAAACCTCAGTATTGGACATAGCTGACCATGTGCATGGCTCCAGCACATCAGGAAGATTGCCGTTTTCTGGTGTTGCATAATTTGCATGATGTTGTTGTACTGGGTTTTCCATGGTTACAGGTACATAATCCGGTGCTGGATTGGAAATCTATGTCTGTGACTATTGGGGTTGTCAAGGGGTTCATAGTGACGTTCCTTTGATGTCAATTTCCTCTTCCCCCTCTTCAGAAGTTCCTGAGTTTTTGTCGGATTTCCAGGATGTATTTGATGAGCCCAAGTCCAGTTCCCTTCCTCCACATAGGGACTGTGATTGTGCTATTAACTTCATTCCTGGCTGTAAGTTCCCTAAGGGCCGACTTTTCAATCTGTCTGTGCCAGAGCATGCCGCCATGCAGAGTTATGTTAAGGAGTCTTTGGAGAAGGGGCATATTCGGCCGTCTTCGTCACCATTGGGAGCGGGATTCTTTTTTGTTGCCAAGAAGGATGGCTCCTTGAGACCCTGTATTGATTATCGCCTTCTTAATAAGATCACGGTCAAATTTCAATACCCTTTGCCTTTGCTTTCTGATTTGTTTGCTAGGATTAAGGGGGCTAGTTGGTTTACTAAGATTGACCTTCGAGGGGCGTATAATCTTGTTCATATTAAACAGGGTGACGAATGGAAAACTGCATTTAATTTGCCCGAAGGCCATTTTGAATACCTTGTGATGCCTTTCGGGCTTTCTAATACTCCATCTGTATTTCAGTCCTTCATGCATGATATTTTTCGCAATTATCTTGATAAATTCATGATTGTATATTTGGATGATATTTTGATTTTTTCCGATGATTGGGAGTCTCATGTGAAGCAGGTCAGGATGGTATTTCAGATCCTTCGTGATAATGCTTTATTTGTGAAGGGGTCTAAGTGCCTATTTGGAGTTCAGAAGGTTTCTTTTTGGGGGTTCATTTTTTCTCCCTCATCTATAGAAATGGATCCTGTTAAGGTCCAAGCCATTCATGCTTGGATTCAACCCACATCTGTGAAGAGCCTTCAGAAATTTTTGGGCTTTGCTAATTTTTATCGCCGTTTCATTGCCAACTTTTCCAGTGTGGTTAAGCCCCTGACCGATTTGACGAAGAAAGGCGCTGATGTGACGAATTGGTCCTCTGCGGCGGTTGATGCCTTTCAGGAGCTTAAACGCCGATTTACTTCTGCCCCTGTGTTGCGTCAGCCAGATGTTTCTCTTCCTTTTCAGGTTGAGGTTGACGCTTCTGAGATTGGGGCAGGGGCCGTTTTGTCTCAGAGGAATTCTGATGGTTCTTTGATGAAACCGTGTGCCTTCTTTTCCAGAAAGTTTTCGCCTGCGGAGCGCAATTATGATGTCGGCAATCGGGAGTTGTTGGCTATGAAGTGGGCATTTGAGGAGTGGCGACATTGGCTTGAGGGAGCCAAGCACCGCGTTGTGGTCTTGACCGATCATAAGAATCTGATTTACCTCGAGTCTGCCAAGCGGCTGAATCCTAGATAGGCTCGATGGTCCCTGTTTTTCTCCCTTTTTGATTTTGTGGTCTCGTATCTTCCGGGATCTAAGAATGTTAAGGCTGATGCCCTCTCTAGGAGTTTTTTGCCTGATTCTCCGGGAGTCCTTGAGCCGGTTGGCATTCTCAAAGAGGGGGTGATTCTTTCTGCCATCTCCCCTGATTTACGGCGGGTGCTTCAGGAATTTCCGGCTGATAAACCTGACCGCTGTCCAGTGGGGAAACTGTTTGTTCCTGATAGATGGACTAGTAAGGTAATTTCTGAGGTTCATTGTTCTGTGTTGGCTGGTCATCCTGGGATTTTTGGTACCAGAGATTTGGTTGCTAGGTCCTTTTGGTGGCCTTCCTTGTTGCGGGATGTGCGTTCTTTTGTGCAGTCCTGTGGGACTTGTGCGCAGGCCAAGCCTTGCTGTTCCCGCGCTAGTGGGTTGCTTCTGCCTTTGCCGGTCCCTGAGAGGCCTTGGACGCATATTTCCATGGATTTTATTTTGGATCTTCCTGTTTCCCAGAAGATGTCTGTTATCTGGGTGGTTTGTGATCGGTTTTCTAAGATGGTCCATTTGGTACCTTTGCCTAAATTGCCTTCCTCCTCTGATTTGGTTCCGTTGTTTTTTCAGCATGTGGTTCGTTTGCATGGCATTCCGGAGAATATTGTGTCTGACAGAGGTTCCCAGTTTGTTTCTAGGTTTTGGCGGTCCTTTTGTGCTAGGATGGGAATGATCTGTCTTTTTCTTCGGTATTTCATCCTCAGACAAATGGCCAAACTGAGCGAACTAATCAGACCTTGGAAACCTATTTGAGATGCTTTGTGTCTGCTGATCAGGATGATTGGGTGGCTTTCTTGCCGTTGGCCGAGTTTGCCCTTAATAATCGGGCTAGTTCGGCTACTTTGGTTTCGCCTTTCTTTTGTAATTTTGGTTTTCATCCTCGTTTTTCTTCAGGGCAGGTTGAGCCTTCTGATTGTCCTGGTGTGGATTCTGTGGTGGACAGGTTACAGCAGATTTGGACTCATGTAGTGGACAATTTGACGTTGTCTCAGGAAAAGGCTCAACGTTTTGCTAACCGCCGTCGGTGTGTTGGTCCCCGGCTTCGGGTTGGGGATTTAGTCTGGTTATCTTCTCGTCATGTTCCTATGAAGGTTTCTTCCCCTAAGTTCAAGCCTCGGTTTATTGGTCCTTATAAGATTTCTGAGATTATCAATCCAGTGTCTTTTCGTTTGGCCCTTCCAGCCTCTTTTGCCATCCATAATGTTTTTCATAGATCTTTGTTGCGGAGATATGTGGTGCCCGTTGTTCCCTCTGTTGATCCTCCTGCCCTGGTATTGGTTGAGGGGGAGTTGGAATATGTGGTTGAGAAAAGTTTGGATTCTCGTTTTTCGAGGCGGAGGCTTCAGTATCTTGTCAAGTGGAAGGGTTATGGTCAGGAGGATAATTCTTGGGTTGTTGCCTCCGATGTTCATGCTGCCGATTTGGTTCGTGCTTTTCACTTGGCTCGTCCTGATTGGCCTGGGGGCTCTGGTGAGGGTTCGGTGACCCCTCCTCAAGGGGGGGTACTGTTGTGAATTTCGCTCTTGGGCTCCCTCCGGTGGCTGTAAGTGGCACTATTGTGAGTTCTGCTCTTGGGCTCCCTCCGGTGGTTATAAGTGGTACGGCTGCTCCTTGGATTTAGCAGTCAGCAGCTGCTTCCACTGATTGTCTCTTCTGGCTCGGCTATTTAGCCTGGCTCTATCATTCAGCTAGTGCCAGTTGTCAATGTTCCTGGTTGGATTCACATCTCTGCTTGGATTTCTCTGCTATTCTGACCAAATCATCAAAGATAAGTCCTGGCTTGGTTCTTGCAGTCCACATGTTGTGGACTTAATAGTTCAGTTCATTCTATGTTTTTTCTGTCCAGCTTGTCCGTATGGATTTATTCAGTTAAGCTGGAAGCTCTGGAGAAGCCGATTTATCCTCCACACCTTTAGTCAGGTGGTGGAGATTTTTGTAAACTCTGTGGTGGATTTTTCTGGTATTTTAATACTGACCGCACAGTATTCTGTCCTGTCCTATCTATCTAGCTAGAAGTGGCCTCCTTTGCTACATCCTGGTTTCATTCTGCGTATGTCATTTCCCTCTCCACTCACAGTCAATATTTGTGGGGGGCTGTCTATCCTTTGGGGATTTTCTCTGAGGCAAGATAGCTTTCCTGTTTCTATCTTTAGGGGTAGTTAGTCCTCCGGCTGTGATGAGGTGTCTAGGGATTGACAGGAACATCTCACGGCTACTTCTAGTTGTTGTGTTGAGTTCAGGGTCTGCGGTCAGTAAAGGTACCACCTCCTCCAGAGCACGTCCTATGTTGCTCCTAAACCACCAGTTCATAACAGACTGGTAGGCAATGAGGAGGAGGAGGAAGAACAGGAGCTACTTTCATGCGCTATAGACAGTACTACAAACACATCTGTATTAGCTTCTTGTTATGGTTCTCAATGGCAAGAGAACATAGCCCAGCAAACATAAGAACTAGCTCTTGGAAGGATGGAAACTAAACTGACCATGAACTAAACCTGCCGCACAACTAACAGTAGCCGGGTAGCGTAGCCTGCGTTTTATCCCTAGACGCCCAGCGCCGGCCGGAGGACTAACTAATCCTGGCAGAGGAAAATATAGTCCTGGCTCACCTCTAGAGAAATTTCCCCGCAAGGCAGACAGAGGCCCCCACAAATATTGGCGGTGATTTTAGATGAAATGACAAACGTAGTATGAAAATAGGTTTAGCAAAATTGAGGTCCGCTTACTAGATAGCAGGAAGACAGAAAGGGCACTTTCATGGTCAGCTGAAAACCCTATCAAAAACACCATCCTGAAATTACTTTAAGACTCTAGTATTAACTCATAAAATCAGAGTGGCAATTTCAGATCACAAGAGCTTTCCAGACACAGAAACGAAACTACAGCTGTGAACTGGAACAAAATGCAAAAACAAACAAGGACAAAAGTCCAACTTAGCTGGGAGTTGTCTAGCAGCAGGAACATGCACAGAAAGGCTTCTGATTACAATGTTGACCGGCATGGAAGTGACAGAGGAGCAAGGCTAAATAGCGACTCCCACATCCTGATGGAAACAGGTGAACAGAGAGGATGATGCACACCAGTTCAATTCCACCAGTGGCCACCGGGGGAGCCCAAAATCCAATTTCACAACAGTACCCCCCCCCTCAAGGAGGGGGCACCGAACCCTCACCAGAACCACCAGGGCGATCAGGATGAGCCCTATGAAAGGCACGGACCAAATCGGAGGCATGAACATCAGAGGCAGTCACCCAAGAATTATCCTCCTGACCGTATCCCTTCCATTTGACCAGATACTGGAGTTTCCGTCTGGAAACACGGGAGTCCAAGATTTTTTCCACAACGTACTCCAACTCGCCCTCAACCAACACCGGAGCAGGAGGCTCAACGGAAGGCACAACCGGTACCTCATACCTGCGCAATAATGACCGATGAAAAACATTATGAATAGAAAAAGATGCAGGGAGGTCCAAACGGAAGGACACAGGGTTAAGAATCTCCAATATCTTGTACGGGCCGATGAACCGAGGCTTAAACTTGGGAGAAGAAACCCTCATAGGGACAAAACGAGAAGACAACCACACCAAGTCCCCAACACAAAGCCGAGGACCAACCCGACGCCGGCGGTTGGCAAAAAGCTGAGTCTTCTCCTGGGACAACTTCAAATTGTCCACTACCTGCCCCCAAATCTGATGCAACCTCTCCACCACAGCATCCACTCCAGGACAATCCGAAGATTCCACCTGACCAGAAGAAAATCGAGGATGAAACCCCGAATTACAGAAAAAGGGAGACACCAAGGTGGCAGAGCTGGCCCGATTATTGAGGGCAAACTCCGCTAAAGGCAAAAAAGCAACCCAATCATCCTGATCCGCAGACACAAAACACCTCAAATATGTCTCCAAGGTCTGATTCGTCCGCTCGGTCTGGACATTAGTCTGAGGATGGAAAGCAGACGAGAAAGACAAATCTATGCCCATCCTAGCACAGAATGCTCGCCAAAATCTAGACACGAATTGGGTACCTCTGTCAGAAACGATATTCTCCGGAATACCATGCAAATGGACCACATTTTGAAAAAACAGAGGAACCAACTCGGAAGAAGAAGGCAACTTAGGCAGGGGAACCAAATGGACCATCTTAGAGAAACGATCACACACCACCCAGATGACAGACATCTTCTGAGAAACAGGAAGATCCGAAATAAAATCCATCGAGATGTGCGTCCAGGGCCTCTTCGGGATAGGCAAGGGCAACAACAATCCACTAGCCCGAGAACAACAAGGCTTGGCCCGAGCACAAACGTCACAAGACTGCACAAAGCCTCGCACATCTCGAGACAGGGAAGGCCACCAGAAGGACCTTGCCACCAAATCCCTGGTACCAAAGATTCCAGGATGACCTGCCAACGCAGAAGAATGAACCTCAGAAATGACTTTACTGGTCCAATCATCAGGAACAAACAGTCTACCAGGTGGGCAACGATCAGGTCTATCCGCCTGAAACTCCTGCAAGGCCCGCCGCAGGTCTGGAGAAACGGCAGACAATATCACTCCATCCTTAAGGATACCTGTAGGTTCAGAATTACCAGGGGAGTCAGGCTCAAAACTCCTAGAAAGGGCATCCGCCTTAACATTCTTAGAACCCGGCAGGTAGGACACCACAAAATTAAACCGAGAGAAAAACAACGACCAGCGCGCCTGTCTAGGATTCAGGCGTCTGGCGGATTCAAGATAAATTAGATTTTTGTGGTCAGTCAATACCACCACCTGATGTCTAGCCCCCTCAAGCCAATGACGCCACTCCTCAAAAGCCCACTTCATGGCCAAAAGCTCCCGATTCCCAACATCATAATTCCGCTCGGCGGGCGAAAATTTACGCGAGAAAAAAGCACAAGGTCTCATCACGGAGCAATCGGAACTTCTCTGCGACAAAACCGCCCCAGCTCCGATTTCAGAAGCGTCGACCTCAACCTGAAAAGGAAGAGCAACATCAGGCTGACGCAACACAGGGGCGGAAGAAAAGCGGCGCTTAAGCTCCCGAAAGGCCTCCACAGCAGCAGGGGACCAATCAGCAACATCAGCACCCTTCTTAGTCAAATCAGTCAATGGTTTAACAACATCAGAAAAACCAGCAATAAATCGACGATAAAAGTTAGCAAAGCCCAAAAATTTCTGAAGACTCTTAAGAGAAGAGGGTTGCGTCCAATCACAAATAGCCTGAACCTTGACAGGATCCATCTCGATGGAAGAGGGGGAAAAAATATATCCCAAAAAGGAAATCTTTTGAACCCCAAAAACGCACTTAGAACCCTTCACACACAAGGAATTAGACCGCAAAACCTGAAAAACCCTCCTGACCTGCTGGACATGAGAGTCCCAGTCATCCGAAAAAATCAAAATATCATCCAGATACACAATCATAAATTTATCCAAATAATCACGGAAAATGTCATGCATAAAGGACTGAAAGACTGAAGGGGCATTTGAAAGACCAAAAGGCATCACCAAATACTCAAAGTGGCCCTCGGGCGTATTAAATGCGGTTTTCCACTCATCCCCCTGCTTAATTCGCACCAAATTATACGCCCCACGGAGATCTATCTTAGAGAACCACTTGGCCCCCTTTATGCGAGCAAACAAATCAGTCAGCAGTGGCAACGGATATTGATATTTAACCGTGATTTTATTCAAAAGCCGATAATCAATGCACGGCCTCAAAGAGCCATCTTTCTTAGCCACAAAGAAAAAACCGGCTCCTAAGGGAGATGACGAAGGACGAATATGTCCCTTTTCCAAGGACTCCTTTATATATTCTCGCATAGCAGCATGTTCAGGCACAGACAGATTAAATAAACGACCCTTAGGGTATTTACTACCCGGAATCAAATCTATGGCACAATCGCACTCCCGGTGCGGAGGTAATGAACCAAGCTTAGGTTCTTCAAAAACGTCACGATATTCAGTCAAGAATTCAGGAATCTCAGAGGGAATAGATGATGAAATGGAAACCACAGGTACGTCCCCATGCGTCCCCTTACATCCCCAGCTTAACACAGACATAGCTTTCCAGTCAAGGACTGGGTTATGAGATTGCAGCCATGGCAATCCAAGCACCAACACATCATGTAGGTTATACTGCACAAGAAAGCGAATAATCTCCTGGTGATCCGGATTAATCCGCATAGTTACTTGTGTCCAGTATTGTGGTTTATTGCTAGCCAATGGGGTGGAGTCAATCCCCTTCAGGGGTATAGGAGTTTCAAGAGGCTCCAAATCATACCCACAGCGTTTTGCAAAGGACCAATCCATAAGACTCAAAGCGGCGCCAGAGTCGACATAGGCATCCGCGGTAATAGATGATAAAGAACAAATCAGGGTCACAGATAGAATAAACTTAGACTGTAAAGTGCCAATTGAAACAGACTTATCAAGTTTCTTAGTACGCTTAGAGCATGCTGATATAACATGAGTTGAATCACCGCAATAGAAGCACAACCCATTTTTTCGTCTAAAATTCTGCCGTTCACTTCTGGACAGAATTCTATCACATTGCATATTCTCTGGCGTCTTCTCAGTAGACACCGCCAAATGGTGCACAGGTTTGCGCTCCCGCAGACGCCTATCGATCTGGATAGCCATTGTCATGGACTCATTCAGACCCGCAGGCACAGGGAACCCCACCATAACATCCTTAATGGCATCAGAGAGACCCTCTCTGAAATTCGCCGCCAGGGCGCACTCATTCCACTGAGTAAGCACAGCCCATTTACGGAATTTCTGGCAGTATATTTCAGCTTCGTCTTGCCCCTGAGATAGGGACATCAAGGCCTTTTCCGCCTGAAGTTCTAACTGAGGTTCCTCATAAAGCAACCCCAAGGCCAGAAAAAACGCATCCACATTGAGCAACGCAGGATCCCCTGGAGCCAATGCAAAAGCCCAATCCTGAGGGTCGCCCCGGAGCAAGGAAATCACAATCCTGACCTGCTGAGCAGGATCTCCAGCAGAGCGAGATTTCAGGGACAAAAACAACTTGCAATTATTTTTGAAATTTTGAAAGCAAGATCTATTCCCCGAGAAAAATTCAGGCAAAGGAATTCTAGGTTCAGATATAGGAACATGAACAACAAAATCTTGTAAATTTTGAACTTTCGTGGTGAGATTATTCAAACCTGCAGCTAAACTCTGAATATCCATTTTAAACAGGTGAACACAGAGCCATTCCAGGATTAGAAGGAGAGAGAGAGAGAAAGGCTGCAATATAGGCAGACTTGCAAGAGATTCAATTACAAGCACACTCAGAACTGAAGGAAAAAAAAAAAAAAAAAAAAATCTTCAGCAGACTTCTCTTTTCTCTCCTTTCTCTGTCAATTAATTTAACCCTTTTTGGCCGGTCAAACTGTTATGGTTCTCAATGGCAAGAGAACATAGCCCAGCAAACATAAGAACTAGCTCTTGGAAGGATGGAAACTAAACTGACCATGAACTAAACCTGCCGCACAACTAACAGTAGCCGGGTAGCGTAGCCTGCGTTTTATCCCTAGACGCCCAGCGCCGGCCGGAGGACTAACTAATCCTGGCAGAGGAAAATATAGTCCTGGCTCACCTCTAGAGAAATTTCCCCGCAAGGCAGACAGAGGCCCCCACAAATATTGGCGGTGATTTTAGATGAAATGACAAACGTAGTATGAAAATAGGTTTAGCAAAATTGAGGTCCGCTTACTAGATAGCAGGAAGACAGAAAGGGCACTTTCATGGTCAGCTGAAAACCCTATCAAAAACACCATCCTGAAATTACTTTAAGACTCTAGTATTAACTCATAAAATCAGAGTGGCAATTTCAGATCACAAGAGCTTTCCAGACACAGAAACGAAACTACAGCTGTGAACTAGAACAAAATGCAAAAACAAACAAGGACAAAAGTCCAACTTAGCTGGGAGTTGTCTAGCAGCAGGAACATGCACAGAAAGGCTACTGATTACATTGTTGACCGGCATGGAAGTGACAGAGGAGCAAGGCTAAATAGCGACTCCCACATCCTGATGGAAACAGGTGAACAGAGAGGATGATGCACACCAGTTCAATTCCACCAGTGGCCACCGGGGGAGCCCAAAATCCAATTTCACAACAGCTTCTGTTCAGCGGAGATGGCCTGTGGACAGGGAGGAGGAGGATGATCATGAGGAGAACAGCATCGTCAGTTGTCCTGTTGGTGAGGACACGCAAGTCTTGCCTGTTAGCAGTCTGGCACGCATGGCTGACTTTATGTTGCGCTGCATTTCACGTGACCCTCAGATTATCAAAATTTTGAGTGACACTCATTACTGGTTGGTGACACTTCTAGACCCACGCTACAAGGAGAACTTTCAATCTCTTCTGCCTGAGGCAGAGTGGTGTACTAAAATGTTGCAGTACCACAGGGTCCTTGTGGTGGAATTACTTAGAAAATTCCCATATGAGAACGCTGGCAGCAGACGTCAGAGTTTGTTGTACAACCAAGAGAGACAGAAGTACAATCCAGCTCAGGCAGGGGAACAATGGCCAAGTTCTGGGACAGTTTTCTCAGACCCTCTCATTGTGGCGGCACAGAGGCAAAGGGTGCTGTCACAAGAAGCGCAATGTTTGGGAAGATGGTGAAGGAGTACCTTGCAGATCATACAAATGTCCTCCGTGATTCCTCTGTGCCTTTTAATTATTGGATATCCAAGCTGGACACGTGGCATGAACTGGCTCTCTATGCCTTGGAGGTCCTGGCCTGATCTGCTGCTAGCATTCTGTCAGAGAGGGTTTTTAGTGCTGCTGGTGGAATTATAACAGATAAGCGCATCCGCCTGTCAACTGAAAATGCTGACAGGCTGACTCTTATAAAAATGAACAAGGCCTGAATTGGGAAAGACTTCTGTACACCACCAAGTGAAAACAGCAAAACATAACCTCAAATACATTCTCTCTTTTGGGGAGGTGTATTCTCATGCACCTCTTCACAATCACACATGGGTATACGCTTCCAGATTTGGTCTGTTTGTTCTTATCCTCCTCCTTATCCTCATCCTCTTCATCCAGAACCACTATATTACCAGGGTGAAGTAGGTCTGTACGGTGCATTTTGGCCAAGGGTGTTGTGATGGCACTCTTATTTTTTTTAAAAAGGACAACACATTGGAGAATTGGGCATGACATTACATTGGGCCTACTTCTTAACTCGGTCTCCTGCAATCTGTCCTGTACCCGCCGGTAGATCACCAGGGTGAGCGTACTCTGTACGGTGCATTTTGGCCAAGGGGGCTGTGATGGCACTCTTATTTTTTTAAAAAAAGGATTTTACATTGGGGAATTGGGCATGACATTACATTGGGCCTACTTCTTAACTCGGTCGCCTGCAATCTGTCCTGAACCTGCCAGTAGATCACCAGGGTGAACATGCTCTGTACTGTTATAGGCCAGTGAATTTTGGGCAAGAGGGATGTGATGGCACTATTTTTTTAAGTCCAGAAAGGACAACACATTGGTGAATTGGGCATGACATTACATTGGGCCTACTTCTTAACTAGGTGGCCTGAAATCTGGCCTGTGCCTGCCAGTAGTTCACCAGGGTGAATGTGCTCTGTACGATGCATTTTGACCTAGGGGGCTGTGATGACACTCTTATTTTTTTAAAAAAGGATCCCACATTGGGGAATTGGGCATGACATTCCATTGGGTCGACTTCTTAACTCGGTCTCCTGCAATCTAAAATGTACCTGCCACTAGATCACCAGTGTGAACATGCTCAGTACTGTTATAGGCCGTTGAAGTTTGGGCTAGGGACATGCAATGGCACTAGTGTATTTTTAAAAAATGTATCCCCAATGGGGAATTGTTTGGCAGATCATGCACTGCATTACAAGTCTCAGAGACACACACCACTACATTGGCCCTCATTCTTAACTCTGTCTCCTGCAATGTCTCTTCCTTATCTCCGACGACATGACCTGGGTGAACATGATTTGTACTGTTATAGACCCATGAAGTTTGGGCAAGGAAGGCTGTGATGGCAATAGTATATTTTAAAAAAAGGCACCCCCAATTGGTGAAACCACATCCTTGATGGCAAAAACTTCACATTTGTGTACCTTAAAGAGCTCACTTGAAAAGCTCCTTTTTGTGTTGCCTGGTTGCACAAATTGGACACAATACACTTCATATAAATTTGATAAAGCAATGCTTTTAGTTTGGCTCAGTAGTTCATTAAAAATATAGCTTTGTCCACTATATTAGTTTCTCTCTTTGAGAGCCTTAACTTTGTCTGCATCAAATGTACAAATGGCGAATATACAAATGGCGATTTGTAAACAAGATTGAAATACTGTTCACTGAATGCATTCAGACAATCACATAGCTGCATTTCTTGTAAAACATTTACAGATGTGACAGGCAATGCTCATAGTGACACAATCTTGATAAATGTTTGTTTACTCACTTCACAAACAGTTCAAAGCCTCTACATGTTTGCTGTTTGTCATTGTAAAACATTAAGTTTAACTGAAACTTTGCCTGTGGTGGTTTGATCTAAATCCTTGTGGCTTTTATTTTCTAGGGGTTTATGGCCCCTCGTCTGATGAGCCCATGATATCTCAGTTTCATCCAACCTTGAAAAGTGGCCACTTGAAGGTCTGGGTGAAACTAGAGTTACTACATACTGTTATTCACTATATAAGACCAGAGAAACATGACTAAGATAGATGCCAAACCTGGGGTACCTGTACATGTACAGTGTGCTGATACCTGCATAATTGGGGATGCCCATGCAGTGTAGGTAATCTCCCAGGAGTTCTCTGTCTTGGCCTTGCTTCTCTGATATTCCAGATGGATGATGTTTAAAAGCCTCTTGGTGATGATCTAAGTAGACTGTATGAAGTTAATCTTCATATATACGTAATCAGTATATTTATGTAATCCTTATATGTACTTATTAACCTTTGTATGTTATTGTTACAAAAATGTACGCACTCCCACTATTCAATCTTCCTTGAATTTTGTAGTTTGCAATGAAATTGCTTTGTATTGCAAGGATTAGCCTTTTTTTAAAGCTGTATCTGAACCTTAGTGTTAAAAACATGGCAAACACAATTGGGAGGGAACCATCATACCATTAAAAAATACTTGTGAATTTTACTGGGCCCATCCAGTATGTGGGTTCCAAGGCCTAATGGAGTGCATATGACTATGCAGCAGGGCTCGCCTTCCTGCCAATGTATAAAACAAAGGAGTATGGAGCACAAAATACATATTGTGAAGTGGATTTTCATGGGCTCATACAGTATGCGGGTTCCAAGGCCTAATGGGGTGCATATGACTGACTATGCAGCAGGTCTCGCCTTCTTGCCAATGTGTAAAACCAAGGAGTACGGGAGTACAAAATGCATATTGTGAAGTGGATTTTCATGGGCATATCCACTATGTGGGTTCCAAGGCCTAATGGGGTGCGTATGACTATGCAGCAGGGCTGGCCTTGCTGGCAATGTGTAAAACCAAGGAGTACGGGAGTACAAAATGCATATTGCGAAGTGGATTTTCATGGGCCCATCCAGTATGTGGGTTCCAAGGCCTAATGGGGTGCGTATGACTATGCAGCAGGGCTGGCCTTGCTGGCAATGTGTAAAACCAAGGAGTATGGGAGTACAAAATGCTTATTGTGAAGTAGATTTTCATGGGCACATGCACTATGTGGGTTCTAAGGCTTATTGGGGTGTGCATGAATTGGTAGCAGTGCAGGCCTTGAATTCAATGCAACACTTTTTCAGGAGTCCCCCCTGGACATCTTATGACAGGGGTATTGTGGTGCATTGTAATTCTTGGCAGCCCATCCACTCACAGCATAGGCTACAACAGTTTAGGAGACCCACTGTTTAATAATGCCCCTTTAAGAAGATTAATGCCGCCTGATGTACCAGTAAAAATAGGCCCTGTGACTTTAAGAGTCCCTCCTTCGTAAATGAAACAAGATGTGTCTCCTTATGTATCACACACCACATGGCCAGCTAGGGGTGTTGAATGGTACAATGACATTTCCCAGTGAATGCATTTGTAGTTATTGAAAGCAATGTTAAAGTTGAAAAACACTTCAAAAACGCTGCATCTGAACTAAGCCTAAGTGGGAGAGGAAATTTTCGGGCTGGGGTTAATTATTTGGCCTTACAGGCAAGTCATTAACCTGCAAAGGATGTACCTTGACATATTTCCCAGCAAAACCCGTTTTGGGTTCGTTTTAATGTGTCTTTTGTGGCACCGGAAAAATGGCATGAATCTCGGAAAAAATTATTAAAGCTGTGAACTAGGAGTCAGGAATGCTTCCAGGGGCAATCCCCATGATGTTCCCATGTCATTTGAGCAGTGTTTCCATCATTTTCAGACGTTTTTAGACCTTAAAAGGACCCCAGGGGGGATTGCGGTTGTCACGATCCCTTAGCCGCTGCCACCAATATGTCACGGATTAGGGTGACTTTAGACCAACAGACGGCTATCACATGTGCAGGGGGCTTATCTTAGTTATCCCACCACTGCCGCAATGTGATGAAAAAACACACACAAGGCTATTGACCTCTTAGTTTACAGCAGGGGCTTATTTTAGATATCCCACTGCTCTTCAATATACCATGAACTGCAGGGATTTGTGTATATCCCGCTTACAGTCCCACTTAAAACTTGCAGCTCTCTGGCGCCCCCCTTACTCTCAGGTCAGATTAGGTACTGCACCTAGGGTAATTAGTCGCCAGAAAGGCTGCCTGCTATGTACTGGCTATTGGGCACGCTGCAGCGATGCGATAAACTACTCCCACTCAGGCAGGAACAATAATTATCAATGCCGCAGTCGCTACAACACCCAAAGGCCTGCACACGGTAGTGCCGCCACCAGCTTCGATTAAACGGGTCCGAAGCTAACCCAAAACAGTAGCGTAAATTCCCTTCAGAAGACTTAGTGTCATGCTCGCGCCCAGACTGGTAGGCGCGGGCGTGCGGGGGAGTGGCCCCACTGGACCACAGACCAAACCTCCCTGGAAGGGGCGTAACTAAGTAGCTTCCTAGGTGTTCGCTGGAGCCTCTGATGGTGAGGTCAGACTTGTGCAATAGGAAGCTACCAGGTACCACTCCAGGGTGGAGTCTGGTTGTGGCTGCTGATCCCACCGGGGAACGGAACATAGACAAGCAAGCGGGCACGGCTGGCACATAGGCAGGCAGACGGGTACAACAGGAACACTGTCAGGCAGGCGGGCACGGCTGGCTCTCTGGTAGGCAGGCGGGCATGGCTGGCTCTCTGGCAGGACTGGTGGACAAGACTGGTACACTGGAAGAACCGGTAGGGACCGGTCTGCAGGCAGGTATGTAGAACGGGTAAGAACCTGTTCAGACACGAGGACCTAGGAATAAGTAGATAAAGACCGCAAGAGCGGATGCAGAGCGAAAGCACAGGAGCTAGAGCCAAGAACAGAAATGCAGGAGGCGGAGCCAAGAGCAGGAGGCGGAGCCAAGTGCAAAACCGCAGGAGGTGGAGCCAATAGCTGGGGGCGGAGCCAAGTGCAGACAGGCAGGAGGCGGAGCCAAGCGCTGGAGGCGGAGCCAAGTGCAGACAGGCAGGAGGCGGAGCCAAGTGCAGACAGGCAGGAGGCGGAGCCAAGAGCTGGTGGCAGAGCCAAGTGCAGAAGTAGAACCGCAAGGAGCGGAGCCAGGTAGAACCGCAAGGAGCGGAGCCAGGTAGAACCGCAAGGAGCGGAGCCAGGTAGAAACGCAAGGAGCGGAGCCAGGTAGAAACGCAAGGAGCGGAGCCAGGTAGAAACGCAAGGAGCGGAGCCAGGTAGAAACGCAAGGAGCGGAGCCAGGTAGAAACGCAAGGAGCGGAGCCAGGTAGAACCGCAAGGAGCGGAGAGGTGCTGCGGGAGGGGTCTCTGCAGCAAAGCTGAGCAGAGCCACAAAGAATGTGGAGAGAAGCTGCAGCAAGGGATAACTGCAACAGCAGAAGATAAGCTGAGTAGAAAGGAGCAGAAATGCAGAAGTGAGGAGCAGAGGTAAAGTAACAAAGGTTCAGAGCAGGCAGAGCTGCAAGAGTGCGGAGTGAAAGCAGACTGAGAATACAAGGAAAGACAACAGGGAAGGAAGCCAAAGACTAGGAGACAGAGATAAGACTAAGTACAGACAAGGCAATGGAACAAGACACAAGGACAAAGACACTGGGACCAGGATATTCTGCCTCCTGGTGGGCGGACAACAAGACCAAGGAAATAACACAGAGAATCCTCCAGAGAGGGAGTAACTCAGAGCAAGGCCAGGCAAACTCAGAAGCAAGACACTAACTGAGCTAACACATTGCACAGGCCCAGAACACTGGGAGGAGCTGCACTATATACTGGAGGCCTCCTGGCAATTGGTCAGGCACAGATTGGACAGATGCACCTGATTGCTATAAGAACCAGAGAGTTCAGGCGCCGCCCCTCTATACACAGAACCATGAAGCATGCAGAGAGCAGAGACATAGAACATGGAGCTGGCATAAAACAGAAACCACATCATGGCCTGGAGCAGTGGGTAAGATAGTGTGAGAAATGCGAGGCCATGCCGTGATGCCAGCAGAGTTGTTACACTTAGGGTACGTTTTAGAGCAGGAGAACGAATCTAGTATTAAATATTATACTCATAAAGTTTATGCAGTGTTTATAAAAAGTTCCATATAGATCTTACAATATGAGACAATTGCAAATATGTACAAGGTAATTATAACATAAAGGGATTTAAAGGAGAAAAGATAACTCACATGTTCTCAGAGCTGTTGTGAATTTGCTTTTTGCTCCCTCTAGTGGTTACTAGTTTTTTGACTCTGGTTTTTCTGTCATTCCTTTTATCCGCACCTGGGTCGTTACTTAGGGGTGTTGCTATATAAGCTCCCTGGACCTTCAGTTCAATGCCTGGCAACGTAGTTATCAGAGCTAGTCTGCTGTGCTCTTGTCTACTGATCCTGGTTCCAGTTATATCAGCTAAGTCTGCCTTTTGCTTTTTGCTATTTGTTTTGGTTTTGTATTTTTGTCCAGCTTGTTCCAAATCTATATCCTGACCTTTGCTGAAAGCTCTAGGGGGGCTGGTGTTCTCCCCCCGGACCGTTAGACGGTTCGGGGGTTCTTGAATTTCCAGTGTGGATTTTAATAGGGTTTTTGTTGACCATATAAGTTACCTTTCTTTATTCTGCTATCAGTAAGCGGGCCTCTCTGTGCTAAACCTGGTTCATTTCTGTGTTTGTCATTTCCTCTTACCTCACCGTCATTATTTGTGGGGGGCTTCTATCCAGCTTTGGGGTCCCCTTCTCTGGAGGCAAGAAAAGTCTTTGTTTTCCTCTACTAGGGGTAGCTAGATTCTCCGGCTGGCGCGTGTCATCTAGAATCAACGTAGGAATGATCCCCGGCTACTTCTAGTGTTGGCGTTAGGAGTAGATATATGGTCAACCCAGTTACCACTGCCCTATGAGCTGGATTTTTGTATTCTGCAGATTTCCACGTTCCTCTGAGACCCTCGCCATTGGGGTCATAACAGTTTGCCAGGCCAGTATTAAATGTTTAATGCATTGCAGAAGAGGGATTATAAGAAAGAAGATTCTGAGTTTTTTTTTTTTTCTTCTTCCCCTTTACCTCAGAGTGGCTATGCTTGCTGCAGACATGAATGTCCAGACCTTGATTACAAGTGTGGACCAGCTGGCTACTCGTGTGCAGGGCATACAAGACTATGTTATCAGAAATCCTAGGTCAGAACCTAAAATACCGATTCCTGAACTGTTTTCCGGAGACAGGTTTAAGTTTAGGAATTTCGTGAATAATTGTAAATTGTTTTTGTCCCTGAGACCCTGTTCATCTGGAGATTCTGCTCAGCAAGTAAAAATTGTTATTTCGTTCTTACGGGGCGACCCTCAGGATTGGGCTTTTTCGCTGGCGCCAGGAGATCCGGCATTGGCTGATCTTGATGCGTTTTTTCTGGCGCTCGGTTTACTTTATGAGGAACCCAATCTTGAGATTCAGGCAGAAAAGGCCTTGCTGGCTATGTCTCAGGGGCAGGACGAGGCTGAAGTGTATTGCCAAAAATTTCGGAAATGGTCCGTGCTGACACATTGGAACGAGTGTGCACTGGCCGCTAATTTTAGAAATGGCCTTTCTGAAGCCATTAAGAATGTTATGGTGGGTTTTCCCATTCCCACAGGTCTGAATGATACTATGGCACTGGCTATTCAAATTGACCGGCGGTTGCGGGAGCGCAAAACCGCAAATTCCCTCATGGTGTTGTCTGAACAGACACCTAATTCGGTGCAATGTGATAGAAAAACCGCAAATTCCCTCATGGTGTTGTCTGAACAGACACCTGAATTAATGCAATGTGATAGAATCCTGACTAGAAATGAGCGGAAAATTCATAGACGCCGGAATGGCTTGTGCTACTACTGTGGTGATTCTACACATGTTATCTCAGCATGCTCTAAACGTATAGCTAAGGTTGTTAGTCCTGTCACCGTTGGTAATTTGCAACCTAAATTTATTCTGTCTGTAACTTTGATTTGCTCACTGTCATCTTATCCTGTCATGGCGTTTGTAGATTCAGGTGCTGCCCTGAGTCTCATGGATCTCTCATTTGCTAAGCGCTGTGGTTTTACTCTTGAACCATTAGAAAATCCTATTCCTCTTAGGGGTATTGATGCTACACCATTGGCAGCAAATAAACCGCAGTATTGGACACAGGTTACCATGTGCATGACTCCTGAACACCGCGAGGTGATACGTTTCCTGGTTTTACATAAAATGCATGATTTGGTTGTTTTAGGGCTGCCATGGTTACAGACCCATAATCCAGTCCTGGACTGGAAGGCTATGTCAGTCTCAAGTTGGGGCTGTCGTGGTATTCATGGGGATTCCCTGTCTGTGTCTATTGCTTCTTCTACGCCTTCGGAAGTTCCGGAGTATTTGTCTGATTATCAGGATGTCTTCAGTGAGTCTGAGTCCAGTGCACTGCCTCCTCATAGGGACTGTGACTGTGCTATAGATTTGATCCCAGGCAGTAAATTTCCTAAGGGAAGACTGTTTAATCTGTCGGTACCTGAACATACCGCTATGCGTTCATATATCAAGGAGTCTCTGGAGAAAGGACATATTCGTCCGTCTTCTTCCCCTCTTGGTGCGGGATTCTTTTTTGTGGCAAAAAAGGACGGATCTTTGAGACCTTGTATTGATTATCGACTTTTAAATAAGATCACTGTCAAATTTCAGTATCCTTTACCGCTGTTGTCTGACTTGTTTGCCCGGATTAAGGGTGCCAAGTGGTTCACCAAGATAGACCTTCGTGGTGCGTACAACCTTGTGCGCATTAAGCAAGGTGATGAATGGAAAACCGCATTCAATACGCCCGAAGGTCATTTTGAGTACTTGGTGATGCCTTTTGGGCTCTCCAATGCGCCTTCAGTTTTTCAGTCCTTTATGCATGACATTTTCCGGAAGTATCTGGATAAATTTTTGATTGTTTATCTGGATGATATTTTGGTTTTTTCTGACAATTGGGATTCGCATGTGGAGCAGGTCAGGTTGGTCTTTAAAATTTTGCGTGAAAATTCTTTGTTTGTCAAGGGCTCAAAGTGTCTCTTTGGTGTGCAGAAGGTTCCCTTTTTGGGGTTCATTTTTTCCCCTTCTGCTGTGGAGATGGACCCAGTCAAGGTCCGAGCTATTCTTGATTGGACTCAGCCCTCGTCAGTTAAGAGTCTTCAGAAGTTCTTGGGCTTCGCTAACTTCTACCGTCGTTTTATCGCTAATTTTTCTAGCATTGTGAAACCTTTGACGGATATGACCAAGAAGGGCTCCGATGTAGCTAACTGGGCTCCTGCTGCCGTGGAGGCTTTCCAGGAGTTGAAACGCCGGTTTACTTCGGCGCCTGTTTTGTGCCAGCCTGACGTCTCACTTCCCTTTCAGGTTGAGGTGGATGCTTCGGAGATTGGGGCAGGGGCCGTTTTGTCGCAGAGAGGCCCTGGTTGCTCTGTTATGAAACCTTGTGCCTTTTTCTCTAGGAAGTTTTCGCCTGCCGAGCGAAATTATGATGTGGGCAATCGGGAGTTGTTGGCCATGAAATGGGCATTTGAGGAGTGGCGTCATTGGCTCGAGGGTGCTAAGCATCGTGTGGTGGTCTTGACTGATCACAAAAATCTGATGTATCTCGAGTCTGCTAAACGCCTTAATCCGAGACAGGCCCGCTGGTCATTGTTTTTCTCCCGCTTTGATTTTGTTGTCTCGTATTTACCAGGTTCAAAGAATGTGAAGGCCGATGCTCTTTCTAGGAGCTTTGTGCCTGATGCTCCTGGAGTCGCTGATCCTGTTGGTATTCTTAAAGATGGAGTTATCTTGTCAGCTATTTCTCCGGATCTGCGACGTGTGTTGCAGAGATTTCAGGCTGATAGGCCTGAGTCTTGTCCACCTGACAGACTGTTTGTCCCGGATAAGTGGACCAGCAGAGTCATTTCCGAGGTTCATTCCTCGGTGTTGGCAGGTCACCCGGGAATTTTTGGCACCAGAGATCTGGTGGCCAGGTCCTTTTGGTGGCCTTCCTTGTCATTTGTGCAGTCCTGTGGGACTTGTGCTCGAGCTAAGCCTTGCTGTTCTCGTGCCAGCGGTTTGCTCTTGCCCTTGCCTGTCCCGAAGAGACCTTGGACACATATCTCCATGGATTTCATTTCTGATCTTCCGTTATCTCAGGGCATGTCTGTTATCTGGGTGATATGTGATCGCTTCTCCAAGATGGTCCATTTGGTTCCTTTGCCTAAGCTGCCTTCCTCTTCCGATCTGGTTCCTGTGTTTTTCCAGAACGTGGTTCGTTTGCACGGCATCCCTGAGAATATTGTGTCAGACAGAGGATCCCAGTTCGTTTCCAGGTTCTGGCGATCCTTTTGTAGTAGGATGGGCATTGATTTGTCGTTTTCGTCTGCTTTCCATCCTCAGACTAATGGACAGACGGAGCGAACCAATCAGACTTTGGAGGCTTATTTGAGGTGTTTTGTCTCTGCTGATCAGGACGATTGGGTGACATTCTTGCCGTTGGCTGAGTTTGCCCTTAATAATCGGGCTAGTTCCGCCACCTTGGTTTCGCCTTTTTTCTGCAACTCTGGTTTCCATCCTCGCTTTTCTTCGGGTCATGTGGAGCCTTCTGACTGTCCTGGGGTGGATTCTGTGGTGGATAGGTTGCAGCAGATCTGGAATCATGTGGTGGACAACTTGAAGTTGTCACAGGAGAAGGCTCAGCGCTTTGCCAACCGCCGCCGCGGTGTGGGTCCCCGACTACGCGTTGGGGATTTGGTATGGCTTTCTTCCCGCTTTGTTCCTATGAAGGTCTCCTCTCCCAAATTTAAACCTCGTTTTATTGGGCCTTACAAGATATTGGAAATCCTTAATCCTGTATCTTTTCGTCTGGATCTTCCTGTGTCGTTTGCTATTCACAATGTATTTCATAGGTCCTTGTTGCGGCGGTACATTGTGCCTGTAGTTCCTTCTGCTGAGCCTCCTGCTCCGGTGTTGGTTGAGGGCGAGTTGGAGTACGTGGTGGAGAAGATCTTGGATTCTCGCCTCTCCAGGCGGAGGCTTCAGTACCTGGTCAAGTGGAAGGGCTATGGTCAGGAGGATAATTCCTGGGTGGTCGCCTCTGATGTTCATGCGGCCGATTTAGTTCGTGCCTTTCATGCCGCTCATCCTGATCGCCCTGGTGGTCGTGGTGAGGGTTCGGTGACCCCTCACTAAGGGGGGGGGGTACTGTTGTGAATTTGCTTTTTGCTCCCTCTAGTGGTTACTAGTTTTTTGACTCTGGTTTTTCTGTCATTCCTTTTATCCGCACCTGGGTCGTTACTTAGGGGTGTTGCTATATAAGCTCCCTGGACCTTCAGTTCAATGCCTGGCAACGTAGTTATCAGAGCTAGTCTGCTGTGCTCTTGTCTACTGATCCTGGTTCCAGTTATATCAGCTAAGTCTGCCTTTTGCTTTTTGCTATTTGTTTTGGTTTTGTATTTTTGTCCAGCTTGTTCCAAATCTATATCCTGACCTTTGCTGAAAGCTCTAGGGGGGCTGGTGTTCTCCCCCCGGACCGTTAGACGGTTCGGGGGTTCTTGAATTTCCAGTGTGGATTTTAATAGGGTTTTTGTTGACCATATAAGTTACCTTTCTTTATTCTGCTATCAGTAAGCGGGCCTCTCTGTGCTAAACCTGGTTCATTTCTGTGTTTGTCATTTCCTCTTACCTCACCGTCATTATTTGTGGGGGGCTTCTATCCAGCTTTGGGGTCCCCTTCTCTGGAGGCAAGAAAAGTCTTTGTTTTCCTCTACTAGGGGTAGCTAGATTCTCCGGCTGGCGCGTGTCATCTAGAATCAACGTAGGAATGATCCCCGGCTACTTCTAGTGTTGGCGTTAGGAGTAGATATATGGTCAACCCAGTTACCACTGCCCTATGAGCTGGATTTTTGTATTCTGCAGATTTCCACGTTCCTCTGAGACCCTCGCCATTGGGGTCATAACACAGAGCATTGCAGGCAACCAGGCTATTAGAGTTCCCATATATCCCAATTCATTAGGACCTGGCGTCAGGGCTCTTCAGGTGAAAACTCCAATCTGACTGAAAAACTGACTCATGAAAGCCTGCCAGCAACTTATAACCTTCAGCCGGTGACCTCACAGAAAGGGCTGAGTTAAGATCGCCCGCCTCTTTCTTCAGTGTAACTAAATGTCCCCTAAAGATATCTAATGCTGGCATCTTCGCTACAGAACATGTCAGAATCATATCACACCCAGCATTCATCTCGGATTATCGTTGGCATTCTAATGAGATCAAATATGTCCCATTTGGGATGTATATTTACCGAGAAATCCCTACTTCTTTTCCTGATGGAGTTAGACGCTCATGCTTAGAGTGGCGGTTAGATCCGCCAATGGAGATTAAGAATATATATTTTCGTGTTCCTATCTTAAATGGTTTGCCTAATATCTTACAAAAACAGAACAAAGGACTTTCCTGGATTCTAGCAGTTTCCATACCAGTTATAGCTGGACACTTTCCACTTGTAGGGATGCCGGTCATAAATACCTTGGCGAGGGGGATGAGGGGTTTGGAAGCTGAAAGTCAGGAATGTGCAGCAAGAAGCAATAAACCCTTCTCCACTCATTGACAAGACAAGCTAAAACACAGAGTGAAGGGGGTTAATGCCCATCCTACGTGTGCTGGCAGAGAAACTAAACTTATATATTTCATACCATATCGTGGCAGCGGTAAAAATACTCAGGTCTCCCATAGACTTACATTGGGCTCGTTGTTCTGGCCGAGTACCCGAGTATTCCAATATGCTCGACCCGAGCAACGAGCAACCGAGCATTTTAGTGCTCGCGCATCACTACTTATTAACCATTGGGTTACGTATTTGTCTTCTGGGTCAATGGATTCTTTTCCAATAATCCTACTTTTTCAGTCCAATGCTGATCCATCAAGTTCACTAGTGGTGTACAGCTTTACACCACTATACCTGTGACTTCAGAACTTACAGAACACCAGGTCACATCTCATATAGGAAACTACTGACACAACTCAATAACACCATTTATAAATGAGTGTATAGAAAAAGGTTGCCGCGCTGAACGGCACTCACTGAGTGAAGTGTAGTCCTGTACGAGGAATAGTCGCTTGCATAAAGATGTCTTCATCCACAGTCCGGTAATAATTGGCAAAGGGAGCGTCCTCCCTGAGGTAGCAGTCCCCCAAAGAAGCCCGCCGCCGTGGATCAGCGGTAGCCTCGGCCGATGGCGCCGCTGACAGCGTAGCGAGGTGAGCGGGGGGCGTGGTAGAGTGGTGACGTCACCTGTCCGTTGGTGACGGACGTGTGTAGGGGCCAATTCCAATCTTGCTTTCAGCAAGAGCGCTGCTGCCGAGAGCTTCCCTGCACTGAAAGTGTCAGCGCTGGCATTAACAGCGCTGACGTCTCCGCTGTGCTCTGCTTTACGGCCGGCGCTGACACATTCAGTGCAGGGAAGCTGCCGAAAGCAGTTTTAACCCTGTGGACGCCGGCGGGGGATGTGACAGACATTAGAATGTGAGTATGTAGTGTTTTTTTTTTTTTACTTTTACAATGGTAACCAGGGTAAATATTGGGTTACTAAGCGCGGCCCTGCACTTAGTAACCCGATGTTTACCCTGGTTACAAGTGAACACGTCGCTGGATCGGCGTCACACACACCGATCCAGCGATGACAGCGGGATCCAGATTGCTGCTGCGTGTCAAACACAACAAGATCGCTATCCAGGACGCTGCAACGTCACTGCAACGTCACGGATCGTTGTCGTTCTCGTTGCAAAGTTGCTGAGTGTGAAGGTACCTTTACTCTTTCAGGTTACTTGGTTAAAAGCAATCAAGGACTGCTTGGACCTTAAGGCTATGTGCACACTTTGCGTGGTCCGGATTTGATAAATCTGCAGGGCAAAACCACTGCGGTTATCCCTGCAGATTTATCGCGGTTTGTTTTGCGGTTTCCGCTGCGGGTTTCCGCCTATACTATTGATGCTGCATATGCAGCAATATGCAGCATCAATAGTAATGTTAAAATTAAAAAAAAAAAGGTTATATACTCACCCTCTGATGTCCCGATCTCCTCGGCGCTGCACCCGGCGGTCCGGTTCCAAACATGATGTGCGAGAAGGACCCTTCGTGACGTCACGGTCATGTGACCGCTACGTCACCGCAGGTCCTGTTCGCACATCAACCCTGACCGGACGGCCGCGTGCAGCGCTGAGAGGTGAGTATATCATTATTTTTTATTTTAATTCTTTTTTTACCCTAATATGGTTCCCAGGGCCTGGAGGAGAGTCTCCTCTCCTCCAGCCCGGGTATCACCCGCACATTATCCGCTTACTTCCCGCAAAGTGGGCACAGCCCCATGCGGGAAGTAAGCGGATCAATGCATTCCAATGGGTGCAGAATCGCTGCGATTCTGCACAAAGAAGTGACATGCTGCGGAATGTAAACCGCTGCGTTTCTGCGCGGTTTTTCAGCAGCATGTGCACAGCGGTTTCCATGTAAATGTAAACGCAATGGAAACTGCAGCGGACCCGCAGCGGCAAAATCGCGGCGGTTCCGCGGTAAAAACCTCAAAGTGTGCACATAGCCTAATGGGGTCCATCTGAAAGCCCAATGCAGAAGCCAAATGTCCTGAGAACTGGACCTGCTGTACCACAAATTGCCATTTCTCCAGGTTAGCAAATAGTTGTCACGTAGAACCTGGAGAATCTGTCTGACATGCTCACCATGCTCCTCCAGAGTACGTGAGGAACTCAATATATCATCCAGGAAAATTACCACAAATCTACCAATCAGTGAGAAAAATATAATTAATGACATTTTCAAAGACTGCATTGGTTACCCCGAATGGCAACATCAAATGTTCAATCTGCCCCTCAGGTGTATTGTGTGCGGTCTTCCATCTGTCACCATGGCGATACATATAAGGTTATATGCCCCTCTCACGTTAAGTCTGTAAAGCCATTTATCTCCAGGTAACTGGCTAAACAGGTCAGGTGTAAGGGGTAAAGGACAGGGAAGGTGAGCTGTGATTTTATTAATCTCTCTGAGGTCCAAGCATGGACGCCGCCCTCCATCCTATTACCAAAACCCCCCACAGTGACTGGAGAGGTGCATGGCCGTATATGACCCTTAGCCGGACACTGGAAGGGGGTAAATAAGCGAGATTTCGGCATTTTAGCTCCCGGTGTGGAGGCGATAGCACAATCATATGCCGCCATATACTAGACGTCCGGTAACCGGTGATAATCCCCTCATGTGTGGGGTCTATTTGTCTCCAGAGAAATCACACGTTACATTCCACACAGAACATTGTGTAGAAAAGGCGGCGCGAGGTGATTGTGCCAGTAGTGAGGGCGAATAATGGCGGGAATGTCACTGACTGAGGAGAAGTCTCCATGTAGCGTCTTCACTGCGGATCACGTGACCCCTGACTCCTCCCCCTGTGACCTCATCACAGGTCCTGTGCGCACAGAGCAGCCATATCTGTGGAGTGCGGCTCTGCAGGTGGAGGTATGTGGAGATTCCCCATTACTGAGCGCAGCCGGGGACATTAACCCCTTCTGCACGGAGGAGACTCTTTTGGGGTTGTTGTTGCCACTTTATAAGAACCATAACGTTGTTGTTCTGTTTCCTGTAATAGATACATACGAGCCAACTATGGAGGACAGGAAGTGAGGGAGCGGAGTGTTCTCCTAGTACAGGGCCCCTTTCTTGGCCCCACACAGTGTAATGCCCCCATTATGCCCTGTAAGCAGGTTCTGCCCCACACCCAGCTGCCTCGGGCACTTTACCAGGAGCTGGTACCTCAGATTCTTCCCCGCACCCCTTTCCTTTGTTGGCGCCAAATCTGTTCTGCCTTTGGGGCTCCGGCCTTTATAATATCAGTAACTGCGCCATCAAGGTCTCCTGACCAGGTGCACCCTCTAGACTCTTCCCTCCGGAAACCCTCCCTCTCCCCATTGGTGTCACATGGTCCCGTCTGGACGGCAGATAGCAGTCTGTACAAATGCAGCACAGCCCTGAGGAGGCGTTTTTATGACTCTCCTTTTTACACCCCTTATGTAATATATATGATGGCGCTCACACAGTATAATGTTTCCACAGTACTGGCATCTCTCGTAAAAAAGGGATTTTCACATTACCGCCATACCCCCACACAGTGTAATGTTCTCATAGTACCGCCATACCCCCACACACAGTATAATGTTCTCATAGTACCGCCATTCCCCCACACAGTATAATGTTCTCATAGTACCGCCATACCCCCACACACTGTATAATGTTCTCATAGTACCGCCATCCCCCACACAGTATAATGTTCTCATAGTACCGCCATTCCCCCACACAGTATAATGTTCTCATAGTACCGCCATACCTCCACACACTGTATAATGTTCTCATAGCACCACCATACCCCCACACAGTGTAATGTTCCTACAGAACCACCATACCCCCACACGCAGTATAATGTTCTCATAGTACCACCATACCCCCACACACAGTAAAAAGTTCCCCCAGTACCATCATCACACCACACACAGTATTTTGTTCCTACAATAGTGGCTTCCCACAGACACAGGATGTTTCCACAGGACTGGCATCCCCCTCACACACAGCATAATGTCCCCACAGTACTGCCATCCCCCCACTTTTTAATGTTCCAACAGTACTGCACCCTACATTCACAATATGGTACCATCCACCTCACTGACTACCACCGACAATTAATAACTACTCACTTAGCCTCATTCTTGGTGCAAATACAATTGAACCCAGGATCTATGAGATATTTGCCATACAATAGTTGGATAGACAGGAGTGTGTCATCCATAAAGGTAGCCCACTCGGTTGCTATGATGCCTATGAATTGACAGGGCTCGGTGGGGTGTGGTATTGGTCACCGTCTCCTTCCCATCATCATAATTTCAGCGATATCCACTACATGGCAAGTGGGAAGAGAGATGCTAAGTGCCAGAATTGGTGCATCTTAGATATGTGCCTTTTCCAGGCGGCTGAAAGCTGATCTTTTTAGCCTGGGGGCGCAGTAGTATTCATGGCCCCTTCCTAGGCTATTAATATCAATCCGCAACTGTCTGCATAGCCTTTGCTGGTTACTAAATATAGGGGGACCCTATGCCACTTTTTTGGGAGGTCCCCCTTTTTAATAGCCAATAAAGGCTAAGTATACAGTTGTGAGCTGATGTTACTAGCCTGGAAAGCTCCATGGGTATTACCCCCTTCCCAGGCTATAAACAAACTTCTGTGTGTGAATCAGAGCTGAGATCTAACGTGATAGAAGATTACAGTGCGGGGAAGACGGGAAACCTTCATATAGACGGCCGGTGGTGATGGAGTCAGTGACCGACTCTGGCCACATATGTCTCTAGAGCCGTAGTAGAAGATGAAGATGTCGTCCTCACCATGAAGTAGTTATTTCTCATGTCGCGTGTAATGAATATCTCCTGCAGTATTGCTAATGCCGATTCCAGGGTCGGTAAATGAGACGAGAATTAGCGTTATGGAAGATGAGTCTATGAGAAACGTATTCAGCTGCCGACTCCGAGGAGGAAACTGCTTGTTGTCTGTGGCCTAAATATATAGGATTTATTAGTAGATGTAAAGAAGGAAACTAAATACTGTAAAATAATAAATCTCCTCATATGTTTCCCTTATTATCTCCAGTAATTGTATTATTACACAGTATTCTTATGATGTTACATCGGCTCATCTTCTCATTCAGGTCTCTACAATATCGGATCCTCTCAGTGAAGATCTTCTACAGAAGAGAATTTTCCTGATTTACCCATCGAAGATGGATATAGACAGAGACAAGATGGCGGAGAGGATATTACACCTCACCCTAGAGATCCTCTTCCGGCTTACTGGAGAGGTGAGAGATTCTGATGACGTCACATTACATCATTCTTTTCTATGGGAATAACAGATGGACAGAACTGGAGAGGTGAGGACTCTGGAAATGTCTGTAATGAGATTTATTAATGTGTCTCTCCATTACCAGGATTACACAGTGGTGAAGAAGACCTCTAGTGATCGCTGTCAGGACCCTGTGTCTGAGGGATGGGAAAGACCCCTGAGCCCAATCACTGGGCCTCCACCTCACCCCCTGATCCATGAGGACATCAATGACCAGAAGATCCTAGAACTCATCTACATGATGATTGAGCTGCTGACTGGAGAGGTGACACTGCTGGGAATGCTGGGACATTATACAGCAACACTATGAAGGGATCGGGGGGATGACGGTATCATTGTATGTGTCAGGTTCCTATAAGGTGTCAGGATGTCGCTGTCTATTTCTCCATGGAGGAGTGGGAGTATTTAGAAGGACACAGAGATCTGTACAAGAACGTCATAATGGAGGTTCCCCAGCCCCTCACATCTCCAGGTAATAGTCAGGACTAAATACACACGGCCTATAATTATCTGTATGTAAAGAATGAATTCACCCCCTGTATGTGTTTCCTCCAGATCTATCCAGTAAGAGGACAACACCAGAGAGATGTCCCCGTCCTCTTCTTCCACAGGACTGCAAGCAAGAAGATCCCAATGCTCCTCAGGATCATCAGGTAGATGGAGAGAAGGTGTCAGGAGATCTCCCCTATGATGTGTAGACGCCGGTGAAGGTCTTGTGCTCAGTCTTGTTTCATCCACCAGTATTATATGTTTTATACTTGTGTAATAAGAACGGTGGAGATGGCAGGATTAGAGCTGATCATAGATGGGACTTCTCCATCTGTCGTTGACTTTTACAATATTTGTTTCAGGGTGAAGATCTGACCCATATTAATACTACAGAGACATATGTGAGGGGGGATGAGCGGTGTAAAGAGGATATTCCCACATATGGCTACCCAGGTGAGTAGTAACCACTAAATGCAGAGAAGTCACAGATTCTTCTCATCACCGCCTGTGGCTGCTTTATCGGTGGTGTAGTCCGGCCGTATTACCATGATCACCATTTGGCCTCTAGACCACAACATTCTCCTCCACCCAAAACTGTTCAAATGACTTTTGTCATTGAAAGCCCTTTTCTATAGAACTTACAACCTGGTAGATCCACCTACCCCCTGGGTTTAGATCTCCTAAACCCAGGGGGTAGGTGGATCTACCAGGTTGTGAGCTGTTACCTGCCCAGATCTGTGAACTACAAAGCCAAATCACAGCGTACATAGAATGTGCTGACAAGAAAGCAGAGGGTAATGATGCTGTTGGCTTCCTAGAACCCTGAGATCTTCTCGGATGAATCTCCCTTCTCTCCCTTCTGTGCTGCTGAATGTGATCATATGGTCCCTACAAGACCAGGTCCAGTTTTTCTGTCCAAACTTCACTTTTATGATTGACAACATTAAATGTGCAGTGAGGCCAAGTGTGAATTTCTGCTCAATAACAGAGTTTCCCTTTATCCTGACTTTTCAATTTGTATTAAAACCGACTAACTTCCAGGAGGATTGTGATAATCTACATAAACCCATCACACCGGTGCCATGATATATCTCTGAGCTGTGCGTGGCTGATGGCTGTAATATACATTTATTCCCGCCTGCAGGAGATGTGTTGGCTCCAGCCCTGGTTTCATGGATTCACTCCACCTCATAAATTACATTGTTTTTGATCCTAAGAAATTCAGATTACTGCACAATCTCTCCTGAAATGGGGAGCAATATTATTTTCTCTAATCTTCTGTTTCTTTTCTAGGGCGGGGCTTTATCTGCTGCTCTGGGGTGGGTCTGTGGGCGGGGCTTTATTTGGTGATCTGGGGCGAGGCTGTGGGTAGGCGGTAGACGGGGCTTTATTTTGTACTCTGATTACATATTCATCTGCATTGGCTTTTGACAGGTCGCTGATCCCTCACTGACCTGCCCCCCATTTTTACATAATGCATATAATGTTGATATTATTGTTGGTAATGCCTATAATATTGTGGCTATTGGGAGGCTTAGAAAAAATTACATCCAGCAGAATGTCACCGGCGGTGGAGGCGCATCTATAAGTAAGAGATAGATGCTACTGGATAGGCGCTGCTGGCCTGTATATAGGGCTACAGATACTCACTGTGCTGTTTGGTGACATGGTGTGTTTCACACTCAACATGGACCAGAGGAAGCGAAGGAAAGAGTTGTTTCAGGAGATTAGAAAGAACATTATAGACAAACATGTTAAATGTAAACGTTATAAGACCATCTCCAAGCAGCATGATGTTCCTGTGACTACAGTTGCACATATTATTCAGAAATGTAGACCTGCCTCTGTACACTTATTGGTTTCCTGATAGTGTAACTCCTCCCAATTTACACCGATTGGTTGCGTGATAGTATAAGTCGTATGAGGCCTGTCCATAGACACACCCCCAGGAAGAAGCAACCGCGAAACGCGCGTTGGGGTTCGGGGGCACAGCCTGTCACTTGGCAGTGGATTTTCTGTGGGACACGCTCAAATGTAATATGTTCAGGAACTGATCTTGTGCAATATGTATATGTGGGGTTTTGAAGGGATTATACGATAGTATTTTGTCAGGGGTGTTCCGCTATATGGGTGAATTGCGCCCTTAGCACCTGTTCTGAAACTATGGCTATGACTTTTTGTCTTTCTTTCCCCTCTGTCCACTGACAGCATGGTCAGTTGTTTGTTGCAAATATTATATTATTAGAGCTCAATTGAGAGCGTTGCAAATGTGTTATAGACTATATAGACATATATACCTTCTCAAACTCTGGATTAAAAAGAAAAAAATCCATTTTCTTAATAATTTTTGCTGTGTTCCACTTTTTGCTTGGCCTCCGGTTCTGTTTTGTTTGGTCTGAGGCACCATTCGTTTTTACTGTCTTGCTATCTATCTATTGATGTTTAAATAAGTAAATTGAACTGTTTTAAATCTCATGTTGTGAAACACTTCTTGATCCTAGTGTTGAGAATCACAGGAGGATCGTTATGTTTAAATCTTGTTACGCAGTGTAGCCTATTCCCGTGTAGGGTTTATGGGCTTGGGTAATATGCTTATCAAATCAATGAGACGTATAATACGAATGGTAACAAAAGAGCCCAGAAAAACTTCTAAACAGATTAAAGGTGAACTCCAAGCTCAAAGAACATCAGTGTCAGATCGCACCATCCGTCGTTGTATGCGCCAAAGTGGACTTCATGGGAGACGACCAAGGAGGACACCATTGTTGAAAAAAAAAAAAAGCCAGACTGGAATTTGCCAAACTACATGTTGACAAGCCACAAAGCTTCTGGGAGAATGTGCTATGGACAGATGAGACAAAAATGGAACTTTTTGGCAAGGCACATCAGCTCTATGATCACAGAGGCTCTTATGTTCTGGGGCTGCTTTGCTGCATCTGGCACAAGGTGTCTAGAATTTGTGCAGGGTACAATGAAATCTCAAAACTACCAAGGGATTCTGGACAGAAATGTGCTGCCCAGTGTCAGAAAGCTTGGTCTCAGTCGCAGGTCATGGGTCTTGCAACAGGATAATGACCCAAAACACACAGCTAAAAACACTCAAGAATGGCTAAGAGGGAAACATTGGACTATTCTGAAGTGGCCATCTATGAGCCCTGACCTAAATCCTATTGAGCGGCTTTGGAAAGAGCTGAAACATCTGGAAAAGGCAACCTTCCGACACGAGACAACTAGAGCAGTTTGCTCTTGAGTCATGGGCCAAAATACCTGTCGAGAAGTGCAGAAGTCTCATTGAGAGTTACAGGAGTCGTTTGATTGCAGTGATTGCCTCAAAAGGTTGTGCAACAAAATATTAACCCTTTCATGCCAGAGCCTGTTTTTGCCTTCGTAATCGGACCAATTTTTTCAATTCTGACCAGTGTCACTTTATGAGGTCATAACTCTAAAACGCTTCAACGAATCCAGAACAACAGAATCCCCCTGAAGTGACCCCATTTTGGAAATGACACCCTCTGGTTATTCATCTATGGATATAGTGACCATTTTCACTACACGGATGATTTCCAGAAACACGTAGTGTAAGTTTTGGAGCAATAATTGCAAAAATGTCATGGTAGTACCCAATATATTGTGCCCAGCTTGTGTCTCTGGAGACATCCCCCACCTACCCCCGGAAATTGTTAAATTGACTCTACTCAGATGTGTCTGTCACTAAATAAATCAAATGTTTGAATGTCAAAACAGTTTAAAAATGTGGTTCTGTGTGGAAGATTATAAATCAGTCATGGAGGCATAAGGCCGGCAATGATGGGCATTGTGGGCAATAATAGCGGGTATCATGCCTCATTCCTCTCTTGGAACATACACAACATCTTTTCTGGGGGATCTTTCTTGTTTCACTTGCTGGAATGAGTGCAATAAAATGTCGCTCAGTGAGTTTTTTTACATCTTCAGATTCTAAAGGATTGGCAGGGACAAAATTTTCAATGACCTTTTCCTGATAATCAAAAGTATATGTGGCCACCTGAAACAAATAAATGACTAATTTTTTTATACCAGGTATATGATTTTCTTGATACCTGTTATGGCTGTAGAACCTGATCTGCAAGATCCACACCCCCCCCCTAAATTTGTTGTAGTCAATGACAGACACAGGTTTAGGAGTAGTGGATCCCTGTTGGTCTGCAGCGGCCCTTGTGGCATCTGTGTGGATCGAGATCAGGATGAAAATATGTTTTTTATCCTTGTACTTAAGGGCAAGCAGCTCTCCATTGTGTGAAGCCCCTGTCTGCTCCTTTCAGAACTTTTTGTTGACCAATGATTGTGGAAACCCCTGACAGTTTTTGAAAACGGTCCCACAAGCCCCCATGTTGTGTTCAACCAGACTTTTAAATAGGGGTATGCTGGTGTAGTAGTTGTCAACATACAGATTGTAGCCTTATGTAATAATGGAGTTATCAGCTCCCACTTGGACATTGGTGTGCATCAATTTACAAGCACTAGGGACAGCGCTATTACTGGGCATTGTTCCCTGAGTTGGAGACATTTCTCCAGAAGCGCTATTTGTCCTTCTTGTTGTACTGGTCCTTGTGTGTGAGGATGGACCAGAATCTCTGCTCATTTCTGAGCTATCACTGTCGCTGCTACTAAAGCCCTCGAAATCCACATCGCCATCTGTCACTGCACTTTCTTCTCTGTCAGAACATAAAAGTGCATAAGCCTCCCCTGCACTATAATACTGACGGGCCATTTTATTTGTTTTTTTCTTTTTCCGGAAATAGAAAACTCTGATGTGACCAAATTATTGGGGAGACAATTGAGAAAAGCCTAATTAATTAGCCTAACCCTAACTTTAGAATAAACCCTAACATTAGCCTAACAGTGACCCTATCTTTAGCCCCAACACTAAGCCTAACTATAGCACTAACCCTAACTTGCCTTATCTGTTTTTTTTACTGTATAACAAGATCGCTGACTGACACAGCTGTTGCCAGCAGCACTTGTAACAGTGTTTCTCCTCTAATCTCTCACTGACAGGAGATCTGAGGAGAAACAGCATTTTTTTGAGGCAGATCACCCGGGAAAGTTCGTTGCTGTAACAAACTTTTCTAGTTATTTGCCTCATTGGCTGGTGTGACTCTGATGTCATCAGGACCTGAACCACTCAGGTCTCGATGAGGTTGGGGGTCACAGTAAGCGTTGTACGCAGGAATCCTCTCTTTCTAAAGTACGTGGGGGTCACAGTGAGCACAAAACCACCGACCGTAGACAAACATCGGCGCTGAACAAAGCCTGCTAGCGCCGACGTTTATCTACCGTTGGCGGTCACAAAGAGGTTAAGTTAAGGGTACCATAATTCCTGTCCATGCCTATTTCATAAGTTTTATTTTTTTCTAAATTATGTAGAAGTATGGTTGAAAATGAATGTCTGACTTTCATTTGTTCATTTATAGATTGTTGATTTATTATTACTTTTGTCAGATTCAAGGTATTTCTGTGACCATTATGGGTTTTTCGGTCATTAAACGAGGGGTACCAACAATTTTGACCATGTATGTAGGAGGAATGAATATTTTAAATCCACAGCCACTTTCCGGAAATTAACACGCAGTGGATGTAGGAGAGTGAAAATTACACATTTGCCATTTTATTATCCAGCACATAGTGCCCAGATTGTGCTCCAGGAGACACACACCGCAAATTAAGTGGATTCTTCTCACTATAATATTGCTAAATACAGGGATCTTAAATGTTTTTTGAGCACACTGCAAGACTCAGAAGTGAGAGCAGATTTTGCTGGAGTGGTTTATAGAGACCCTGCTGCTTTTCAATAGCCTTTGAGCCACTAATAGTGTGGGAACCTCTGTTTTTCCATTATGATGGACCTGAGTGGGGACTTGTTTCTGTGAGATGACAATTGGTATTATTTTTGCCTACATAACATTGATTGATTTCTTTTTATTCGATATTTGGGAGGCAGAATGAACAAACAGTTGAACACCACACACTACTGGCTCATCCAACAAGGTTTTCTATTAGACAGTGAACTGTCATTGTATTGGTAAATAATTAAAGTTTTTTACATAAACTGTCCATAAAAATGGCAAACTAAGTAGAAATGTTCAAAAATATAAAACTCAAGGATATTTTATTAAAAAAATTGTTTTTTATCTTAGTAGATGACTGTACCAGGAGATCAGAGGGACAGCAGACATCTTCAGTTTTTAAATCTGATGATTTTGATATCCTACAAGATACAACTCAAGTAAATGCCATTACTCCAGATATATTATCATCCATTCACAGCAAAGATCTGTCATCCGATCTTATGAAACAGGTCCCATCTTCTGATTCATTACTGACTACTAAGGAAAATCAAAGTCACAAAAGAGGCATTAAAAAACAAACTGCTCGTAAAGCAAAGAAGTCATTTTCATGTTCAGAGTGTGGGAAAGGTTTTAACAACAAATCAGAGTTGGTTAGGCACCATACAACTCACACAGGGGAGAAGACCTTTTCCTGTTCAGAATGTGGTAAATGTTTTATCCAGAAATCAGATTTGGTTAGGCACCATACAACTCACACCGGGGAGAAGCCTTTTTCCTGTTCAGAATGTGGTAAATGCTTTAACCAGAAAGGGATTCTTGTTCGTCACCAGAGAACTCACACAGGGGAGAAGCCCTTTTCCTGTTCAGAATGTGGGAAATGTTTTATCCAGAAATCAGATTTGGTTAGGCACCATACAACTCACACAGGGGAGAAGCCTTTTTCCTGTTCGGAATGTGGAAAATGTTTTGCACAGAAATCACTGCTTGTTACTCACCATAGAACTCACGCCGAGGAGAAACCTTTTTCCTGTTCAGAATGTTAGAAATGTTTTGCACAGAAATCACTGCTTGTAATTCACCATAGAACTCACACAGAGGAGAAACCTTTTTCCTGTTCAGAATGTGGGAAATGTTTTACCCAGAAAGGGAATCTGGTTATTCACCAGAAAACTCACACAGAGGAGAAGCCTTTTTCCTTTTTAGAATGTGGAAAATGTTTTAACCGGAAATGTCATCTTGTTAGTCACCAGAAAACTCACACAGCGGAGAAGCCTTTTTCCTGTTCAGAATGTGGGAAATATTTTGCACTTAAATCAATGCTTGTTACTCACCAGAGAACTCACACAGGGGAGAAGCCCTTTTCATGTTCAGAATGTGGGAAATGTTTTAAATAGAAAATAGATCTTGATCGCCATCAAAGAACCCACACAGGGGAGAAGCCTTTTTCCTGTTCAGATTGTGGGAAGTATTTTAGCCGGAAAGCACTTCTTGTTAGACATCAGAGCAGTCACATCGAGGAGAAGCCTTTTACATTTTCTTAATGTGGGAAATATTTTACTTGGAAATCAACTGTTAATAAACATCAGAGACGTCACATAGGCGAGAAGCCTTTTTTATGTTCATAATGTTGGCATAGTTTTAACCAAAAATGAATCATCTTAAATAGGTTGTCTCTTGTCATTCCTCATGTTTGCTGACAAAAGGGATAAAACTAAACTTTATTAATTCCAAATGTAAAACTATACCCATAATGGTTAGTCAGTAGGTGACTAATAGAAAAAACATGTACCCCACATTTCAGTATATAGGGTGAAGGTGACATATAGACACTCACTCTCTCCAAGCCTCTCATTTCTACGGTTTTCATTGTCCTCACCAAAGGCGACTCATCAGGAGACTATTTAATATTGACCTATATTCAAGCGAGACTAGACAAAAAAAAGACTAAAATCATGTTATCCGAAACAGTCAGAAAACCCGCCACATGTTGTCAGATCCCAGACCTCAAACTATATACTTTGTAAGTTTATAAGCGACTCCAGTGTCAGGAATAGATAGTATGTGACAATACAGTATAATTCTTGTGTTTTTTCTCCTATAGGGACTGCCCTAGTTTGGTAATGTAACAGCTGTTAATTAGTAGCGCAGACAAATTGTCCTAGACTAAACTCCATTTTCAGACAGCCCAATATGTACCACTCAGGGAAAACTTACCTGCTCCAAAGATCAATAGCAGCTTCTAACTAATGGCCATGCTGCGGTCTGTCAAGAAATGACTGCAATATCGTTAAAGACTAGGGATGTGTGCAATCATAATGTCTGGAAGATCTGTGCCATTATTTAGTATGAATATGGAAATTATCTCTGAAAGTTGTGTTCCCTGAACGGTATGTACTGTATTGTCACATGCTATCTATTCCTGACACTGGAGTGGCGTATAAACGTACGAAGTATATAGTTTGAGGCCTGAGGTCTGCCACTATGTGGCTAGTTTTCTGACTGTTTCGGTTAAAGGGAACCTGTCATCCCAAAAATCGAAGATGAGTTAAGTCCACCAGCATCATGGGCTTATCTACAGCATTCTGGAATGCTGTAGATATGCCCCCGATGTATCCTGAATAGTGTTGAGCGATACCGTCCGATACTTGAAAGTATCGGTATCGGATAGTATCGGCCGATACCCGAAAAGTATCGGATATCGCCGTTACCGATACCCGATACCAATACAAGTCAATGGGACACCAAGTATCGGAAGGTATCCCGATGGTTCCCAGGGTTCTGAAGGAGAGGAAACTCTCCTTCAGGCCCTGGGATCCATATTAATGTGTAAAATAAAGAATTAAAATAAAAAATATTGATATACTCACCTCTCCGGAGGCCCCTGCACCTTACCGCTGTTAACCGGCAGCCTGCTTTGCTTAAAATGAGCGCGTTCAGGGCCTTCCATGACGTCACGGCTTCTGATTGGTCGCGTGCCGCTCATGTGACCGCCATGCGACCGATCACAAGCCGCGACGTCATTCTCAGGTCCTAAATTCCTAGAATGAGGAGTTCAGGACCTGAGAATGACGTCGCGGCTTGTGATTGGTCGCGTGGCGGTCACATGAGCGGCATGCGACCAATCAGAAGCCGTGACGTCATGGAAGGCCCTGAACGCGCTCATTTTAAGCAAAGCACGCTGCCGGTTAACAGCGGTAAGGTGCAGGGGCCTCTGGAGAGGTGAGTATATCAATATTTTTTATTCTTTATTTTACACATTATATCGATCCCGATACCGATTCCCAATACAACAAAAGTATCGGATCTCGGTATCGGAATTCCGATACCGCAAATATCGGCCGATACTTGCGGTATCGGAATGCTCAACACTAATCCTGAACGATGAGAAAAAGAGGTTAGATTATACTCACCCAGGGGTGGTCCGGTCCGATGGGCGTCGTGGTCTGGTCCGGGGCCTCCCACCTTCTTACGATGACGTCCTCTTCTTATAGTCACGCTGCGGCTCCGGCCCAGGCGTACTTTGTCTGCCCTGTTGAGGGCAGAGCAAAGTACTGCAGTGCGCAGGCGCTGAGCCTCTGTGACCTTTCCTGGCACCTGCGCACTGCAGTACTTTGCTCTGCCCTCAACAGGGCAGACAAAGTGCGCCTGCGCCAGAGCCGTAGCGTGACTACAAGAAGAGGACGTCATCATAAGAAGAAGGAAGGCCCCGGACCAGACCGCGATGCCCATCGGACCGGACCGCCCCTGGGTGAGTATAATCTAACCTCTTGTTCTCATCTTTCAGGATACATTGGGGGCATATCTACAGCATTCCAGAATGCTGTAGATAAGCCCCTGATGCTGGTGGACTTAGCTCACCTTCAATTTTGGGGGTGACAGGTTCCCTTTAACATGATACATGATTTTAGGGTTTTCTTCGTCTAGTCTCGCTTGAATATAGTTCAATATTAAATAGTTTACTGATGAATGAATCCAATGAATATTCATTTCTCTTACGTAGCAGCACACGTGATCGCCGGCAGCAGCAGGAAACCAGTGGCTGACACTGCGCACTACTGAGCAATGAATACTCACCTCTCTCTGGGCGCACAGTCCCGGCGAGTACTCCGGCAGCTGTGCTCTGCTCGTGACGTCCCTGCCATGTGCTGCTTACAAGCATAAAGCAGCTGCTGGGAGGGGGTACCAGGTAGGTAAGTGTAATGTTTTGTTTTTTTTATGTTTTCTGATGGGGGCCGATTATAAGGATGGGGCCATGCATACTAGGACCGGGATGGGGCCAGAATAGATATAGGTACCTGCATACTACAATGAAATGGGGGCCCACGCATACCAGGATAAGGATGAGAGATCCATGCATACCAGGAAAGTGATGAGGGGGCCAGATATACCAGGATAGGGGATATTAAGTACAGAATTGACTACAATTTTTGTTTCTTTTTTTGCCTAATTTCCTCCTCTAAAATCTAGGTGCATCTTTTAGTCCAAAAATATGGTATATATATATCTTTTTTTTCTCCGTGAACTCATTCCTCATGTTTGGCCTCATTAAAATAAAAACACTCATACTCTGCTGGCGTGCCGGCTCCACTTCAGCGGTGATGAGACTCACTGTCCCGAGGCTTATGTGAGGTTGTTACATCACACGAGCCCTGCACCCGATCAGCGGCAGCTTCACTGTTCCTTCCTTCGGACGTATTGAACATGAACATGAAGTCAGGGCCGCGGCTGCTCTCTGCCTCATGATGCTTGATTTGTCTGAAGGTGGGGACAGTGACGTCAGCGCTGATTGGGCACAGGGCTCACATGACATAACCTCAAAAGTTCCCCAAGAACACAAGCGCCAACACCAGTGAAACACTGCCAGCATGGGAGGTTTGTATAAGGCTTCATACCCATTTGAGAGAAAAATGGAAGAGTGCAATCCAATATAAAAAAAAAAATCAAACTGCACTCTGACCAATGTTATTCAATGGGTGACATCTCATTTGCAAGTTCTCTCAGCTGAAATCTGACTGAGAAAAAAATCACAGCATTTGCGTATTGCTGCGTTTCTCAGATGAGACTCACCAATGTAAGTAAATGGGTGCGAGAAAAAAAACAAAAAACCGCACAGCGCTCGCACCATGTGAGTGCCGTCCGATTTTTACACACCGGTGTCCTTTGGAAAGCCAGTAATTCAGTGCGGTGTACAGTAAAATCACACTGACAGCTTACAATAGAATACACTTAGAAATATATTAATTAAAATACAAACATATACGCGAAACGCGCGTCGGGGCAGGCGGATACAGCACGCCATTTGGCTGAGCACGTTGAGAGAAGATACGGAGCAGGTAATATGTGTGGGGCAGGGGGCACACCACGCAATATGTCTGGATTGTATTGGAGTACAAATTAGAGAAGATATTATATGGCGGTGGTTGCAGCTATACCCTGATCAGTACTGGGAGTAGTGTGTTATATATTTGACTAGTCGGTGTACTCGCAACTGATTTATATGACTGGGACATATGCAGTGTTTAAATTATAATGGATCATATTTATGATTTGATATTTTAGGATCCAGCCACACTGGTTTCTTATATTTTGGACATATGTAGTGGTTGAATTGAGGGAATTACAGTATATGCATGACTGGATATTGCTAAAAATTGCCACACTCCAAGGTTTTTGCTCCTAAAATAAAGTGTCTTGCTCAAGCTGACCGCATTTCTTTTTCGGTTGTATAGAGGCACCTCATTGTATATGTATGTTTGTATTTTAATTAATTTGTAAATAAAAAGATTGTGTTTTAAATATAATTCTTCTGCACTTCTTGGATCACAGTTAATTTTCTGTGCTCCTAGTATGTTTTAGAGCTATATGAAGTGTTGCCCACTCCCCCTTGGGGGTTATGGGTTTGGGCGTTATGCTTACACTTATATATATATATATATATACACACACACTAGCTGTTTCCAGCCAGCTATCGCTCGGCGCGCTCATTGCTAATTAACGCTGCTAGTGATTAAACTAAAGTAAATAATGACAACATTCAATGGCGCCTACGCAGGTGGTAATTTAACTTAAAATGAAGTTAATAATAATAATCATTCAAAATCTGAATAATACTAAAAATACATTTTATTCACAGTGTAAAATAAAAAACAAACTGGATTCAGTAAGATGTGCGTTTTTTATTCATTCCATCATCTAAACAAATTTCATAACGAAACATAAATTAAGTAAAAATTTCTCTGTAAACACAATTAAATGTATAGTCATTTTCGTCATTTTCAAAGATCTTTCCTTGACTTCTACCAGGTACAATTTAATGTGTGGGGACGGGATTGTGTGTCATAATGTGGTGGGGGGGGCAGGATTATGTGTGGTAATGTGGTGGGGGGCAGGATTATGTGTGGTAATGTGGTGGAGGCGGGATTATGTGTGGTAATGTGGTGGGGGGGCTGGATTATGTGTGGTAATGTGTTATGTGTGGTAATGTGGTGGGGGTGGCTGGATTATGTGTGGTAATGTGGGGGGGTGGCGGGATTATGTGTGGTAATGTGGGGGGGCGGGATTATGTGTGGTGGGGGGCAGGATTATGTGTGGCAATGTGGTGGGGGGCGGGATTGTGTGGTGATGTGGTGGGGGGCGGAATTATGGGTGGTAATGGGGTGGGAGGGCGGGATTATGGGTGGTAATGGGGTGGGAGGGCAGGATTATGGGTGGTAAAGGGGTGGGGGGCAGAATTATGGGTGGTGATGTTTTATGGGCGGTGATGTGGTGGGGGGCGGGATTGTGTGCGGTGATGGGATGGGGGGCGTGATTGTGTGTGGTGATGGGGTGGGCGGCGTGATTGTGTGTGGTGATGTGTTGGTGGGATTGTGTGGTGATGGGGTGGAGGGCGGTATTATGGGTGGTGATGTGGTGGGGGGCGGGATTGTGTGTGGTGATGTGGTGGGGGGTGGGATTGTGTGTGGTGATGTGGTGGGGGGCGGGATTGTGTGTGGTGATGTGGGGGGCGGGATTGTGTGTGGTGATGGGTTGGGGGGCGAGATTGTGTGTGTTGATGGTGTGGGGGGCGGGATTGTGTGTGGTGATGGGGTGGGGGGCGTGATTGTGTGGTGATGGGTTGGGGGGCGGGATTGTGTGTAGTAATGTGGTGGGAGGCGGAGCTACTGTGCAGGGGGTGGGATTAGCGAATAATCACGATGCTATATATATATATATATACAGTATATCTAAAACATAACGCTGGGAGCATCACTCTGTCCCAAGCCTTTATAGACTGCTCAAGCGCAACATGCCTGCTCAGTCTGGACCCCACAGGGTGACGCAGCCAGCCAGGGACAACTTACACCCCCCCCAATATATTGGCGATGGGGGCTCCGTGCTCCCCTGCATAACCCCAATATCCCGGCCATGGGGGCTCTGTGCTCTGCAGCTTAGGTCAGGGTAAATGTACAGTACAGGCCAAATGTTTTGGACACACCTTCTCATTTATGAATTAACACATGTGGAATTATATACTTAACAAAAAAGTGTGAAACAACTGAAAATATGTCTTATATTCTAGGTTCTTCAAAGTAGCCATCTTTTGCTTTGATGACTGCTTTCCACACTCTTGGCATTTTCTTGATGAGCTTCAAGAGGTAGTCACCGGGAATGATCCTCCAACAATCTTGAAGGAGTTCCCAGAGATGCTTAGCACTTGTTGGCCCTTTTGCCTTCACTCTTAAGTCCAGCTCACCCTATACAATCTCGATTGGGTTCAGGTCTGGTGACTGTGGAGGCCAGGTCATCTGGCGTAGCACCTCATCACTCTCCTTGGTTAAATAGCCCTTACACAGCCTGGAGATGTGTTTGGGGTCATTGTCCTGTTGAAAAATAAATGATGGTCCAACTAAACGCAAACCGGATCGAATAGCATGCCGCTGCAAGATGCTGTGATAGCTATGCTTGTTCAGTATGCCTTCAATTTTGAATAAATCCCCAACAAAGCACCCCCACACCATCACACCTCCTCCTCCATGCTTCACGGTGGGAACCAGGCATGTAGAGTCCATCCGCTCACCTTTTCTGCATCGCACACAGACACGGTGGTTGGAACCAAATATCTCAAATTTGGACTCATCAGACCAAAGCACAGATTTCCACTGGTCTAATGTCCATTCCATGTGTTCTTTAGCCCAAACAAGTCTCTTCTGCTTGTTGCCTGTCCTTAGCAGTGGCTTCCTAGCAGCTATTTTACCATGAAGGCCTGCTGCACAAAGTCTCCTCTTAATAGTTGTTGTAGAGATGTGTCTCTGCTAGAACTCTGTGTGGCATTGACCTGGTCTCTAATCTGAGCTGTGGTTAACCTGCGATTTCTGAGGCTGGTGACTCGGATAAACTTATCCTCAGAAGCAGAGGTGACTCTTGTTCTTCCTTTCCTGGGGCGGTCCTCATGTGAGCCAGTTTCTTTGTAGCACTTGATAGTTTTTGCAACTGCACTTGGGGACACTTTCAAAGTTTTCCCAATTTTTCGGACTGACTGACCTTCATTTCTTAAAGTAATGATGGCCACTCATTTTTCTTTACTTAGCTGCTTTTTTCTTGCCAGAATACAAATTCTAACAGTCTATTCAGTAGGACTATCAGCTGTGTATCCACCAGACTTCTGTACAACACAACTGATGGTCCCAACCCCATTTATAAAGCAAGAAATCCCAATTATTAAACCTGACAGTGCACAACTGTGAAGTGAAAACCATTCCCGGTGACTACCTATTGAAGCTCATCAAGAGAATGCCAAGAGTGTGCAAAGCAGTCATCAAAGCAAATGGTGGCTACTTTGAAGAACCTAGAATATAAGACTCTAAATGTTGGCCCGATTCGAACACATCGGGTATTCTAGAATGCACAGCCACGTAGTATATAACACAGCCCACGTAGTATATAACACCGCCCATGTAGTTTTTAACACAGCCCACGTATTTAGCACAGCCCATGTAGTATATAACAGCCCACGTAGCATATAACAGCCCACGTAGCATATAACAGCCCACGTAGCATATAACAGCCCACGTAACACATAACAGCCCACGTAGCATATAACAGCCCACGTAGTATTTTGCACAGCCCACGTAGTATATAGCATAGCCACACAGCCCACGCAGTATATAGCATAGCCATAGCACGCCCCCTGAGGAAGCGACGAGACTTGCACGCGAAACGCGCGTTGGGGTTTTGCGATCCCGGATTTACACAGGACGCCTGCATACAAATGGGTAAATTCATCTAACTATGTTAGTCTGTTGTACTAGTAACGATTGCCGTATGTTATGTGGGGAATTGATCTGATAACGCTATTAGAAGCACACTGCTTGGTTTTATCACCGCTTGCCACTGACTAGCAGGTCCCATGTGTGTGAGAGCACCTACTGATATGCACACGATTGGGAAGTAGTGTCCACTGAATTTACTTATGTCCTGTTGCTCCCTGGATCGCTCTTTTTGATGTACTTAGGATATAGTTGCTATTTACCACTTTATGGTACAGTTTTATGTATGTAACTTTTTTGAAATAAAATTTAATTTGTTGTATACCTATATTGGCTAGTTTTGACTCTCGGTTCTCCTCAGTATCATATAGCATAGCCATGTAGTATATTGCACAGCCCACACAGTATATAACAGCCATGTAATATATAGCACAGCCACGTAGTATATAGCATAGCCACACAGCCCACGCAGTAAATAGCATAGCCATGTAGTATATTGCACAGCCCACACAGTATATAACAGCCATGTAATATATAGCACAGCCACGTAGTATATAGCACAGCCACGTAGTATATAACAGCCACGTAGTATATAACACAGCCCACGTAGTATATAGCATAGCCACGTAGTATATAACACAGCCCACACAGTATATAACAGCCCACGCAGTATATAACACAGCCCACGCAGTATATAACACAGCCATGTAATATATAGCACAGCCAAGTAGTATATAGCACAGCCACGTAGCATATAACAGCCTATGTAGTATATAACACAGCCACGTAGTATATAACCACCCATGTAGTATATAGCATAGCCACGTAGTATATTGCACAGCCCACAGTATATAACACAGCCACGTAGTATATAACACAGCCCACGCAGTATATAACAGCCCATGTAGTATATAGCACAGCCACGCAGTATATAACAGCCCACGCAGTATATAACACAGCCACGTAGTATATAGCACAGGCCACGCAGTATATAACACAGGCCATGCAGTATATAACACAGGCCATGCAGTATATAACACAGGCCACGTAGTATATAGCATTGTGGGCACCATATCCCTGTTAAAAAACATTTAAAATAAAAACAAGTTATATACTCGCCTTCCGTCGGCCCTCGGATCCAGCCGAGGTCTTTACCGATGCTCCTAGTGACGCTCTGTTCCCAGTAATGCCTAGCATCAATAACCCGTGATCATGTAGCGGTCTCGCGAGACCGCCACTTGATCTTGGGGCATTGCCGCAATGCATTCTTGGGACCGGAGCGCGAAAGGCTGCGGTGGACTTCGGAAGGTGAGAATATAATGTTTTTTTTTTGGTTTTTTTTCATTATTTCTAACATATCTTTTTACTATTGATGCTGCTATGCAGCATCAATAGTAAAAAGTTGGTCCGGGATGGTCGCTGATTGGTCGCGCCCAGCCGGCCGCAACCAATCAGTGAAGCGGTGTTTAAATCGCGCGCATTGAAGCGTGATTTAAATCCCGTGTGAATGTTTCTGATTGGTCGCGGCCGGCCGCGAGCAATCAGCGAAACGGTGGGACCAGAGCATCGTGAGGAGCAGGAAAAGCTGCCTTGGACACCGGAAGGTGAGAATATCACAATTTTTTTTATTTTCAACATTATATCCTTTTACTATTGATGCTGCATAGGCAGCATCAATAGTAAAAAGTTGGTCCGGGATGGGGCGACACACTGGTGCTGACTGGAGGAGAGTAGGGAAGGGCCAATTCGCGGCCAGACTAAGCCTGTCGCTGTGACAGGGATTTTGCGGGATTTCCGTTACAGACAAACAGACAGACAAACAGATGGAAGTACCCCTTAGACGATTATATAGATAGATCATTTCAGTTGTTTCACACTTTTTTGTTATTTATATAATTCCACATGTGTTAATTCATAGTTTTGATTCCTTCAGTGTGAATGTACAATTTTCATAGTCATGAAAATACAGAAAAATCTTTAAATGAGAAGGTGTGTCCAAACTTTGGCTCTGTACTGTAGATCCCAGCGGAGCTCCAGGACCTTCAATGATGTCACCACCATGTGACCAGTGACACGTGTGGGTGGAGTCAGCCCTCCACTGTGCTGGCTGCAGGTGAGAGGCCAGTGACCAGGGGTCTGTGCGGGGTGGGGGGGGAGGTCTGTGTGTGTGTGTGTGTGTGTGTCGGTGCAGGCATCGTCCAATGGGACTACAAGTCCCATCTGGCTATGCCTGCTACAGTAACAGTGATTGACACATTAGCCAATGATGGGACAGTAGTAGTCCCATCATCCGGCTACTGCATACAGTACATACAACATACAGAACATACTAGATACAGTGCATGCAATATACAACATGCAGTGCATACTACACACAGTACATACAACATACAGAACATACAACACATACAGTACATACTACATACAAAGTAAAGTACATACAACTTACAGTGCATACAACATACAATGGATACAATATACAACACATACAGTACATACTACGTACAACATACAGTACATACTACATACAACACAGTACAAACACAGTACAACATACAACACATACATACAACATACAGTGCATACTACATACAACATGCAGTGCATACAACATACAACACATACAGTACATACAACATACAGTAAACATACAGTGTATACTAGATAAAGTACATACAGTGCATGCAACATACAGAACATAACATATAGAGCATACTCCATATAACATACAACACACAGTAGATACAACATACAGTACATACAATACATACTACATACAGTACATACAACATACATTGCATACAAAATACTGCATACAGTGCATAAAACATACAGAACATACAACATACAGTACACACAACGTACAACATACAGTGCATACAACATACAGTACATAACATGCAGTACATACAAAATACTACATACAGTGCATTCAACATACAGTACATACTACATACAGTACACACAACATGCAGTACATACAAAATACTACATACAGTACATACTACATACAGTAAATACAACATACAATACATACAACATACAGTACATACTACATACAGTGCATTCTACATACAGTACACACAACATACAAAATGCAGTACATACAAAATTCCAAATACAGTGCATACAACAGAGTACATACTACATACAGTACACACAACATGCAGTACATGCAAAATACTACATACAGTGCATACAACATACAGTACATACAACATACAGTACACACAACATACAGTACACACAACATGCAGTACATGCAAAATACTACATACAGTGCATACAACATACAGTACATACAACATACAGTACACACAACATGCAGTACATACAAAATACTACATACAGTGCATACAACATACAGTACATACAACATGCAGTACATACAAAATACTACATACAGTACATACTATGTACAGTAAATACAACATACAATACATACAACATACAGTACATACTACATGCAGTGCATACTACATATAGTACACACAACATACAACATGCAATACATACAAAATACTACATACAGTGCATACAGCATACAGTGCATGCAAAATACAATGCATACAACACATACAGTACGTACAACATACAGTACATACTACATACAACATACAACATGCAGTACATACAACACATACAGTACATACAACATACAGTACACACAACATACAGTACACACATATAGACATACAGTACATACAACAGAGTACATACTCACCAATCACCTGGATCCCGAAGCCATTGATCACCTGTAAAAAATATTAACATAATAAACAAACAATATACTCCCTGTACCGCAGATATCCAATTAATACGAGTGTACCACGACAATCTCCCATGGAGAGCTGCCACATCAGCTGATGCAACCGCTCTCCAGGGGCCCCGGGATACAATGGCGGAAGGTATCCTTCTGCACTATATCCCTCCGCTGCTGTGAGAAATAGTTCTCTCTCAGTACTCTCACTTGCAGCTTTGCTGTGTGGATAAATTCCCACTCAGCTTTGCCATAAAGTGAGAGCCTGAACTCAGGTAACCTCAGTGATACACTGCAGGAGACATTGTCTCCTGTAAGTGTGTCACTGAAGGTCCTATAGAGCAGTGACATCACCTGATGTCACTGTTCTATAGGAGAGATCATTGTGGGACATTCGTTATTAATTGGACTATTACAGAAAGGTAGTATACCGTTATTTTATTATTTTTAATTTTTTACAGGTGATCGAGTATGGTAAGTATGGTGAAATTAAGAATATTAAAATACTTTATTCTGGCTGTGTCTTTTTTTTAAACTCTTTCACTGCTTAGAGATGCGCCATTTCTGGGGTGGCTGCGTGCTGGTATTTGTAGCCGGGGGGGGGGGGGGCAATATCCATGGCCCCTCTCTAGGCTATGAATATCAGCCTGCAGATGTCTGCTTAGCCTTTCTGGCTATAAAATATAGGGGGACCCATGCCATTTTTGGGGGGGTCCCCCTATTTTAATAGCCAGTAAAGTCTATTCAGACAGCGGCAGGCTGATATTCATAGCCTGGGAAGGGGCCATGGGTATTACCCCCTTCCCAGGCTACAAATATTGGCCCCTGGCTGTCGGCTTTCCCCTCTCTGGTGCAGAAAATTGCGCGGGAGTCCACGCCATTTTTAAAATCAAAATTAAACATATTGTTCATTAATAAGCATCGGCCTTGTATTATATATCTATGGATATATGTATAGAGATGGATATGGATATATCTATCTATAGATATACTTATAGATAGACAGATATATCTATAGATATATATATCCATGTATCTATCTAACTATACTGTACATATATCTATCTATCTCTATCTCATTCCTTCTATCTATCTATCTCATTCCTTCTATCTATCTCATTCCATCTATCTATCTGTCTATCTATCCATCTAATCTGTGCGAATAGAGTGTGGGTAGGACAAATTTGTTTGTTTTTTTGTTCAATAAGAGATCTTTATTAGGGTAAGTTCACACAGGGCTTTTTTGTTGCTGTTTTTTCTGCAGCAAAACCTGATCTTCGCAGGAAAGAAGCTGCGTCAAAAACTCAGGTTTAGGTGCGTTTTTGGTGCTTTTTTTTGTTGCGTATTTGGTGTGGTTTTTTTCTTCTTTGTACATGCTAATGACATTGGATTTTCAGCAGCAAAAACGGAGCAAATAATGATACCTGTGTTCTTGCTGCTTTTTTTTCAACACTCATTCAAGTCAATGGGTGAAAAAAAATGCAGCAAAAACGCTGAAATCAGTAACATGCTCTATGTTCAATAAAAATGCAGCAAAGCACAAAATACTGATCACACAAAAACCCAATGTGTGTGCATGACATTTCAGAAATCTTATAGGCTTTGCTGGTATTGTAAAAAGCAGCTGAAAATTAGCATAGAAAGCGCAGCAAAAATGCCCTGTGTGAACTTACCCTTAAGCTTTCTAAAATGCATATAAATCCACATCAAAACAGCAAAAACACACCAAAAATGCATGAAAAACGCACCTGTGTTTCCTGGCAAGAGCTGCGGATTTAGTGCAGAAAAATCCGCAGGTAAATCTGCAACATGTGCACACAGCCAAAAGTATATCTTTATTTGGCACTCAAGGTAACTCACATGTATTTATTTACAGTCCACATCTGCTTCTCTCCTCACTGCTCCTCCCAGATCAGTCACAGTCAGGCTTCAATAAGGCCTCTTTCACACTTCCGTCGTTTGGCATCCGTCGTTTTGGGCAAAAAAGGGATCCTGCAAATGTGCTCGCAGGATGCGTTTTTTACCCATAGACTTGTATTAGCGACAGATGGCCACACGTCGCGTCCGTCGTACGATGGATCCGTCGTGTTTTGGCAGACCGTCGTCACAAAAAAAAAACGTCCAAGTGAACTTTTTTTATCCGTCGAGTCCGCCATTTTCGACCGCGCATGCGCAGCTGAAGCTTCACCCCTCCTCCCCGGACTTCAGAATGGGCAGCGGATGTGTCGAAAAACTGCATCCGCTGCCCACGTCGTGCAAAACTTTCACAACGTCCGTCGGCCCGACGCATTGCTATGGACCCGTACCAACGGAAGTGTGAAAGAGGCCTAAGCTGAATCTGATAACCTGCAGGCACCAGCCAAGAAAGAAAAAAACTCACACTGCAGAGCCAGCTCCTTTCATTCACAGCAGGGAGCCGGCTCTTTGTATCGGCTCATTCACAGGTGCTGTATCCATTATAGCCGCACTATCTGGTGTTGTCCTCTTACTGGATAGATCTGGAGGAAACACCTAAAGTGAATTCATTCTTTACATACAGATGATTATAGGCTGTATGTATTTAATAATAATAATAATAATCTTTATTTTTATATAGCGCTAACATATTCTGCAGCGCTTTACAGGTTGCACACATTATCGTCGCCGTCCCCGTTGGGGCTCACAATCTAAATTCCCTATCAGTATGTCTTTGGACATACTGATTTAGTCCTATTACCTGGAGATGTGAGGGGCTGGGGAACCTCCATTATGACGTTCTTGTACAGGTCTCTGTGTCCTTCTAAATACTCCCACTCCTCCATGGAGAAATAGACAGCGACATCCTGACACCTTATAGGAACCTGACACATACAATGATACCGTCATCCCCCCGATCCCTTCATAGCGTTACTGTATGATGTCCCAGCATTCCCAGCAGTGTCACCTCTCCAGTCAGCAGCTCAATCATCTTGTAGGTGAGTTCTAGGATCTTCTGGTCATTGATGTCTTCATGGATCAGGGGGTGAGGTGGAGGCCCCGTGATTGGGCTCAGGGGTCTTCCCCATCCCTCAGACACAGGGTCCTGACAGCGATCACTAGAGGTCTTCTTCACCATGGTGTAATCCTGGTAAGGCCGGCGTCACACTAGCGAGTTTTACGGACGTATGAGCGCATAAACTACGTCTGTAAAATACACATTGAATACGGTACAATGAATCTCTATGGCCCAGCTCCTATCTGCCGTAAATTACGCATCCGTAATATATGGTCTTGTACGGCCGTAGAAAATCACAGCATGCTGTGTTTGTCACCGTAGTGCGCAAAAAAAAAATCGCCAATGAAAGTCTATGGGGGCGAGAAAAATACGGATTACACACACGGACCATGTGTGTGACTTGCGAGAAATACGCACCGGTGTTAGAGAAAAGCCGGCATCTTACAGATGTGCCTTTTCTGGGGTGGCTGGGGGCAGATGTTTGTAGCCAGGGGGGGCCAATAACCATGGACCCTTTCTAGGCTATTAATATCTGCCCTCAGTCACTGGCTTTACCGCTCTGGCGGAGAAAATTGCACGGGAGCCCACGCCAATTTTTTCCGCGATTTAACCCTTTATTTTAACAGCTGCAGCGCCCAAATTTTGCACATACACACTACTAACAGTAGTGTGGAATATGCAAAAAAAAAGGGGATATGAGATGGTTTACTGTATGTAATCATGTCTCATATCCTGTCAGGTTTGTGAAGGAGAAATGAAAAGCCGGCAATTGAATTACCGGCTTTTAAGCTATCTAGCGCTGAATTAAATATAAATACAGTATATATATATATATATATATATATATATATATATTTATATTTATACTGTATATATGTTTTAACAAATATTTGAGCACAAAAATCCATTAGATGTCGGTTTTGCAAGCCTGCGAGAAAATATCGCAGTACGGATGCCATACGGATTACATACGGAGGATGCCATGCGCAAAATACACTGCTACACTGCAAACCTAAAGTTTATATTATCACACGGTGATTCAAACAGGTGCAGAGAGAAACTCAAATCCACAACACTTGGTGCAAATAATAAACGCAGCTTAACAGTCAATAGGAAACTTCAGAGGTAGATGCAAACAAGCAGTGTATGAAGCACAGTTATTCTTGAGGAAACTTGAATAGATCCTTGACTTAGTCCAGACACAGATAGATATGCTATAAGGCAGTTCAAATCATATCTTAGCTCAACCAGGGAGGCCTGGTTAATAGTCTCAGGTTTTGAAGAGCAGCAAACAGCTTACATGTCCAGCAAATGCAGATGGAAGTAACACGAGCAGCAGATGAAGGAGGATTACTGGAGACTTGTGTATGCAGCAGGAACTCAGAGCAGAGTGGCAGGATCTCCAACACAGGTTCACAGGAGCAGGTGCAGGTGCAAGGCCAGGGAGTAATCAGGAACTGGATGCAAAGCAGAATAATCTAGCACAGACTGAAGGCTGGGGTGAAGTTTTATAGCAGGAAGACAAGTGCACATGAGACCAAAGACGCCATGTTGGAAAAGGGCAGTAATGCACAAAAGGTAAAAAATGTTCAGAGTCCTGACAGGATCACTATTTTTGTAACATTTCTGCGTATTACAGCCGTAATAAATGGACCGTATTTTCATACGCTGGAGAGACACATTAATAAATCTCACTACAGACATTTCCAGAGTCCTCACCTCTCCAGTTCTGTCCATCTGTTATTGCCATAGATAAGAATGATGTAATGTGTCCTCACCTCTCCAGTAAGCCGGAAGAGGATCTCTAGGGTGAGGTGTAATATCCTCTCTGCCATCTTGTCTCTGTCCATATCCATCTTTGATGGGTAAATTAGGAAAATTCTCTTCTATAGAAGATCTTCACTGGGAGGATCCGATATGGTAGAGACCGTCTACACCGGCCGTCTATATGAAGGTTTCTAGTCTTCCCCGCACTGTAATCTTCTATCACGTTAGATCTCAGGTCTGATTCTTACACAGAAGTTTGAGGCTTTTACAAAAGCTTTTTTGTTTCCACAATCAACGGGGACAGAAATTATCTGATCCCAAAGTTTCCATGTACAGTGGTTTATGAGTTTTATTTCTGGCCTTAGGCTTTCCTATATTACAAGAAAAACACCAGGAAAAAAAAGATATTGAAATGTTTCTAAAGAAAATTGGCTCCAACAATTCTTAGAAAAAAAAACATGGAAAAAGCAGAAGACACATTTTATAATTTTCACATGTGTAAGATTGTGCTTACAAACGGGTAGGGGAATACTCGCTTGGCAGCGATATAACACACAGCAAGACATTTTTTTCTCTTGAAAGATTCACCTGGGTTTATTACTCCATAAACACCAGTGACACAAAACACAAAGCAACAGCCTTCATAGTATGTGTGTCATAGTAGTTTGTCTGATGCTAGAACTCTGTTTGGCATTGACCTGGTCTCTAATCTGAGCTGCTGTTAACCTGCGATTTCAGAGGCTGGTGACTCGGATAAACTTATCCTCAGAAGCAGAGGTGACTCTTGGTCTTCCTTTCCTGGGGCGGTCCTCATGTGAGCCAATTTCTTTGTAGCTCTTGATGGTTTTTGCAACTGCACTTGGGGACACTTTCAAACTTTTCCCAATTTTTCGGACTGACTGACCTTCATTTCTTAAAGTAATGATGGCCACTCGTTTTTCTTTACTTAGCTGCTTTTTTCTTGCCATAATACAAATTCTAAGAGAATGCCAAGAGTGTGCAAAGCAGTAATCATAGCAAAAGGTGGCTACTTTGAAGAACCTAGAATATAAGACATAATTTCAGTTTCACACTTTTTCTCCACATGTGTTAATTCATAGTTTTGATGCCTTCAGTGTGAATGTACAATTTTCATTGTCATGAAAATATGAAAATACAGAGAAATCTTTGAATGTGAAGGTGTCCAAACTTTTTGTCTGTACTTTATATATAAAGTGTATGTATGTATGTGTGTGTGTCAAGTCACGCCCATTCCACATAGCAACCAATCACTAAGCAGCTTTCATTTCACTAGAGCTGTTTAAAAGGAGCTGAGCTGTGATTGGTTGCTATGACCAACAGTTTTCCCACTCCACAACACCTCAGCAGACCCTGACCGGGTGGGAGAAATCTAGCATCCCTGGGAATATAAGTTTCCCACCATTGTCTGCCCCCAGAAAGGAGCAGAGAGAACATGACAAAAATGAATCACCTCCTCCTCTATTACTGACTGTCGCTATAAGGTATAAAAATACCATGCTCTGAGGGATTTTTGCATCAGTGACCATGGTCCTAAACACAAGCTGTGGGCTCCAACCCCCCTTCCCCTTTACACTGCCTTTGCTGATCTAGGCACCATCCCTGTGTAACTTGAGACTCCTCTCTGCTCTTTTCCCCTCCTGTCGGAATGTTAATTAGCCATGTAAGTCTCTTTTGTCTAAGTCCATGTGGTTGCTGAAAAGCGGGAAGATATTGAATAAGCCAGAACGCGCTGCACAAGTATGATAGATATGCCAGAAACATATTCAGAACGTGCATTAATAGAGCTTCAAGGCAACACCGGTGGCTGAATGCTAGCTACAACAGAACCCGAGAAATGGGTTTCTCCTGAACAGTATGGAATAGCTAGCCCGAGCTATCGTTTGGCCGTGGCAACGATTCCCAGACTTTTAAGAACTTGGATATGGGCCACCATTTGTATGGCAAAAATGTTAATTTTCTATGGCCACGACCTCTCCCCAACACTCAAGGTCCACCGGTGCCATTTGTTATGGTTGGGTGTTGTGAAATTGGATTCTGGGCTCCCCCGGTGGCCACTTGTGGAATTGAACTTGTGTTCATCATCCCCTCTGTTCACCTGCTCCTATCAGGATGTGGGAGTCGCTATATAACCTTGCTCCTCTGTCAGTTTCTTGCCGGTCAACAATGTAATCAGAAGCCTTCTGTGCTTGTTCCTGCTACTAGACAACTCCCAGCTAAGTTGGACTTTTGTCCTTGTGTGTTTTTGCATTTTGTTCCTGTTCACAGCTGCTGTTTCGTTACTGTGTCTGGAAAGCTCTTGTGATCGGAAATTGCCACTCTGGTGTTATGAGTTAATGCTAGAGTCTTAAAGGAATTTCTGGATGGTGTTTTGATAGGGTTTTCTGCTGACCATGAAAGTGTCCTTTCTGTCTTCCTGCTATCTAGAAAGCGGACCTCGATTTTGCTAAACCTATTTTCATACTACGTTTGTCATTTCATCTAAAATCACCGCCAATATATGTGGGGGCCTCTGTCTGCCTTTTGGGAAAATTTCTCTAGAGGTGAGCCAGGACTGTCTTTTCCTCTGCTAGGATTAGGTAGTTCTCCGGCTGGCGCTGGGCATCTAGGGTTAAAAGACGTAGGCATGCTACCCGGCCACTTCTAGTTGTGCGGCAGGTTTAGTTCATGGTCAGTATAGTTTCCATCTTCCAAGAGCTAGTTCTCATATATGCTGGGCTATGTTCTCTCGCCATTGAGAATCATGACAGTTGGGGATGAGGCCTTTCAGATGTTTGAAAATCTACTGAAGCCATATTCCAGTCGGGACTTGAACCACACTAAAAGGATCTTTAACTACAGACTGACCAGGGCTCGAAGAACAGTAGAGTGTACCTTTGGCATTCTAGTCTCAAAATGGCGTATTCTTGCAACAGCCATTAATCTAAAAATGGAGACAGTCGACGATGTGGTCAAAGCCTGTGTGGTTCTCCACAATTACATAATGACTAAGGAGCGACCCAACATTGAACTGGATGAACCAGTTGGAAACCCATTGCCAGATTACCAGCATCACCCGCTGCGGTCAACTGCTGAAGTTGGCCACATGCGGGACCAATTTGCTGCATTTTTTTGATTCTGATAATGGACGTGTGTCATGGCAGGACAATGTTGTGTAAATCTCCTGTTGGCATTTGGTCTGTACCAGTTATTTTCTTAAATGTTACTAATATTTGTTGTTAATAAACTTTATTTTTAGGTATCTTCACCGTGTCTCCTATGTATTTCCTCTACAAACCAAGGCTGCCCTCACACTAGCAGTATTTTGTCAGTATTTTACATCAGTATTTGTAAGTCAAAACCAGGAGTGGGTGATAAATGCAGAAGTGCTAAATATGTTAATAATATGAAGACCAAAAAAAGAAAAAGTTTGTAAAATGAACGGCACCAGAGCAGTACACCATCCGGACTCGGATATACTGTACGTGGATCCAATTTAACAGCCTGCATGAAATCTCAGGTTTGAGGTGCTCAGCATTAATAGGATATAGTCTAATAAACAAAAAATAAACAGAGATGCGGCACTCACCCTTTTTGGGTGAGTGCCGCATCTCTGTTTATTTTTTGTTTATTATACTTTTCCTCTAATTGTTCCACTCCTGGAATTGGCTTACAAATACTGACGTAAAATACTGACCACATACTGCTAGTGTGACGGCAGCCAGGTTGTTAGGGTACTGTCACACTATACGATTTACGTGATTTAACGATCACGACCTGCGATACGACCTGGCCGTGATTGTGTGGTCGCTGGGGAGCTGTCACACAGATAAGCATGTACTGTTTTTTTTTTTTTTACATTTACAATGGTAACCAGTGTAAACATCGGGTTACTAAGCGCGGCCCTGCGCTTAGTAACCCGATGTTTACCCTGGTTGCAAGCGAACACATCGCTGGATCGGTGTCACACACACCGATCCAGCGATGTCAGCGGGAGATCCAGCGGCGAAATAAAGTTCCAAACGATCTGCTACGACGTACGATTCTCAGCAGGGTGTCTGATCGCAGTAGCATGTCAGACACAGCGATATCGTATGGATATCGCTGCAACGTCACGGATCGTACCGTCGTAGCGATCAAAGTGCCACTGTGTGACAGTACCCTTATTGGTAAGGTTGTTGATGTCATAGCGTCCTGATTCTGTTCTGCAGTATCCATTGGATGCAGACTGAAGAGACAATGGCTGTTTGTAATACAAAACAGATCTATGCTCATCAAGTCAGGTGTCAGCAATAATGAATTCATGATGCACATATAACAGCCTCAGGAATTCACTATTTCTGACGCATGTCCAGGTGAGCATAGATATGCCGTGTATGACCACCATCGCCCCTTCACTTTGTGTGAAATAGATTACGTACACAGAAGAGAAAATGGAGGTTATACAAGGCAGATCTCTACTCACCAGGTCAGGTGTCCTAACTAATGAGTTTTTGGACACCTGACCTGTTGAGTATAGTTCTGCATTGTATTGCCGCCATTTTCTCTTCAGTCTGAAACAGTAGTCACAGACTAAGCAGAAGGAAGAGATTATGGATAAAATACAAGTATAAATTTTTTGGCCCACCTCATATCTCTGTACTAAAGACACACAAAACTGCAGTGTTGTACTGGAGCTATGATGTTGGCAAAAAATAGAGTGTGCGACGCAGTTTTTTATTTGGCGCACGGTGTGTGTTGCTGGCGGCAAAATACACAATTAACCAAACCTTTTTGGGGGCAAAAAACATTATTTATTTTTTTAACAAATAAAAAAAAATTAACTGCGCCTGCTTGGGGTAGAGTGCTGGAAACGGGGGGTATGTAGCTGTGAAGCTTGACTCACTGTGGACGACGCAGGGGTGGCAGGAGAAGGGGCAATTAAATTACTGGGGTCTGACAGATCGAGGATGGGGCTCGACGCATGAGAGGGCTGACACACACTGGAAGGGTGAGACAAACCTGACATAACAGACACATTGGGAGGTGAGGGGGAGGAATAAAAATAGTCCACTTTTTTGTTTCCCTTTTTGGGATCGGCACTGCGGTCTGGGGAGCCTCGACGGGCTCATTTCTTGCGGCCTAGTCATAGTGGCCAAACTGTCACTGTCTTTATCATGCTGCTGCATGGCCACCTCATTCCATAGCCGCCAGATCGTCACATTGTCCGAGTGCTGTGGAATCCGGGTGTCCCACAACGGGACTCGCTCATGGACCAGGGAGATGAGGATATCGTTGTCAATGAGGTCCTCATCCCGTTCTGGAACCTAAAACATAAATGAAGACATTAATGTTGTATGCATTAACATAAGGAAAAGAAAGAAAACAGAGGCTGAGAAATGGCATGAATAAGGAAAGTCAAGATAAAAAAGGAGTCCAGAAGAAAAATGTAAAGAAAGAGGAAAGTAAAGAAAGGAAGATTCAAGAATACTAAAGTGAGGATACAGTAAACAGTCAGCCAGGTATACTTACCCGCTGCCGCCATGCCACCCGACCGTGACCCCGCTGCTCCTGCTCACCCTCTGCCACAGTGGAAGAAGTGCTCTAAAAAAAGGAAAAAAAAATTGTCACATGTGAAGATGTGACAGTGAATACTTACCAATCTGAGGAGGTGAGTACTCACTTCACTGATGTTCGGCTTGAGAAGGCCCATGACGTTGCTCCTTATCAGAAGAATATGACATTCTGAGGCACGCAGAAAGAGAGAAATGGCAAAAATTAGGACATGTAGAGAAAGAAAATAGAAAATAAAGGCATTGGCTAGGATATACTCACATTGTTCAGTGTCTTGTTTCCTCCAAGGTTCTTGCCTGCGTCTGGTCTGCTTCTCTGCTGAGTATATAAACTGTGCAGGAGGTGTGGGTTAAGTCCGCGCTGCCTTAATGATGAAGTTCCAAGGATAATACATTTAAAAGGTGGTTTATTCAACGCGTTTCAAGGTCAGTGCGACCTCTTCTTCAGGAAATTCCACATACAACATACAGATACAACGTGCTTACATTGTTTAAATACCAACAGAGTTCAAACAAACAAACAAAAAAAAAGAAGCCAGATGGTCAGATGACATATGGTGTCAAAGTTCATGGTTCACAAAAGGTTAATACAACTTTGTCGACACAGAATTCATCGAAGGATAATCTTGCATTAATTTATATTTACAGGATATTAAGTTAAAAGAGATGGTAATCAGTTGGTTAAGTTAATCGGTTAAAGGTACCTTCACACATATCGAAATCGTTAACGATATCGTTGCAACGTCATGCTTTTTGTGACGTAGCAACGATCCCGCTAACGATCTCGTTATGTGTGACAGCGACCAACGATCAGGCCCCTGCTGGGAGATCGTTGGTCGTAGGGAATGATCAGGACCTTTATTTCGTCGCTGATCACCCGCTGTCAGCGCTGGATCGGTGTGTGTGACATCCAGCGATGTAATTGAGTGCCCTTGTGGCAAACAGTATGTTGGTAGAACCACTCAACCACTCCATCTACAGTTAAATTCACACAGGCACAACATCAAAAAGTGCCTCCTTACCCATGGACTATCTAGACATTACACTCTAATACATAATAAGGATTTTAATAATTTGAAAATCAGTCCCATTGATCACATCCCTGAAAAGGTTCCCAACAGAACTATGAAATTAAATAGAAAGGAGGTGTATTGGATGTACAAACTAGAGAGCCTGAAACCGCAGGGTCTGAATGAGATCACTGAGGCTTTCATTTAATTTGGTAATAAATATACAGAATTGTCTATTTTTTATAAATGCTAATCTATATATATACTGTATATTTTTAATTCATGAAAATGATCAAATAATTAGTCTGATGTATTTATTGTCCCTTGATATAAACAATGTTTTTAATTATTTAATTATTTAGTTTTTATAATTTAATCTATATATCCTAATTCGTGAGAAATATATTTAGTAAATAATTAGTCTAGTGTGTATATAGCCCCCTGATGTGGTTGATGATTGGTTTGTATTGGTGTCGATCTCCTGGATTGGAGTGTGGACATATTTTATTGTTTTGAGCTCAGTGCCATGTCGCTCCCAATTGAGTTAAATTACTTCCAATGTTTGCCTTGGTTAAAAAAAATAAAATAAAAAAAATAAAAATCCCGATATTATAGAATGGAACAACCCCAAAAAAGAAATAGAGACAACCTGTCCAGGAATTTCTATATATATGTTTATCTATTTTTTAGTAGTTGTTTTAATAATAAAAGATTTCTTTTTTTAACCCCTTAACGACCGCCGATACGCCTTTTAACGGCGGCCGCTAAGGGTACTTAAACCACAGCGCCGTTTATTAACGGCGCTGTGGAAAAAGTGAATAGCGCCCCCCAGAGTCGGATTTTCTCTGGGGTCTCGGTTGCCGGGGGTAGCCGAGACCCCAGAGAACATGATTCGGGTTTTTTTTACCGACCCCGAGTTGCGATCGCCGGTAATTAACCGTTTACCGGCGGTCGCAACAAAAAAAAAACAAAACGCGATTTTCCATTTAATTTCTCTGTCCTCCGATGTGATCGCACATCGGAGGACAGAGAAATGTGGTCCCCGATAGCCCCCCAATACTCACCTACCTCCCCCGATGCTCCTCGTGGCTCCCGATGGGCGCCGCCATCTTTTTCCGGGGAAAAAATGGCGGGCGCATGCGCAGTGCACCCGCCGCCGGGACCCGGAAGATACTTGGGGTCTCGGCTGCCAGGGGTAGCCGAGACCCCAAAGAACATGATCGGGGTCGGTTTTTACCGACCGCTGTTTTGCGATCGCCGGTAATTAACTGTTTACCGGCGACCGCAAAAAAAAAAAAAAGCGATGTCATTCTCTGTCCTCTGATGTGATCGCACATCAGAGGACAGAGAAATAGGGGGATTCGGGGACCCTGTTATACTTACCGGTGTCCCTGGGTCCTCCTGCTTCTTCTTCTGGCCGCCGGCTTCTTGCTCCGGGAAGAAAATGGCGGGCGCATGCGCAGTGCGCCCGCCATGATCTGCCGGCGGGCAGAGGAAGATTCTTCCTCTTTTTTTATTTTGGTCACTGTGAGATCCTATCACAGTGATCAAAATAAAAAAAAATAGTAAATACCCCCCCCTTTATCACCCCCTTAGTAAGAAAAAAATAATAAAATAAAAAAAAGTATGAATTTCTATTTTCCAAATAGGGTTAGGGGTAGGGTTAGGGGTAGGGTTAGGGGTAGGGTTAGGGTTAGGGGTAGGGTTAGGGTTAGGGTTAGGATATGTGCACACATAGAATGGTTCTCTGCGGATTTTTCCACAGCAGATTTGATAAATCCGCAGGACCAAAACGCTGCGTTTTTCCTGCGGATTTATCGCGGATGTACCGTGGTTTTTGTGCGGATTCCGCTGCGGTTTTACACCTGCGGTTTTCTATTATGGAGCAGGTGTAAAACCGCTGCGGAATCAGCAGAAAGAATTGACATGCTGCGGAATGTAAACCGCTGCATTTCCGTGTGGTTTTTTCCGCAGCATGGGCACAGCGTTTTATGTTTCCCTTAGGTTTACATTGTACTGTAAACTCATGGGAAACTGCTGCGGACCCACAGCTGCGGAAACGCTGCGGATCCGCAGCAAAATCCGCAACATGTGCACATAGCCTTAGGGTTAGGGCTTGGGTTAGGGTTAGAGCTAGGATTAGGGTTAGAGCTAGGGTTAGGGCTAGGGTTGGGGCTAAAATTAGGGTTAGGGTTGGGGCTAGGTTTAGGGCTAAAGTTAGGGTTTGGGATAAAGTTAGGGTTAGGGCTAGGGTTGGGGCTAAAGTTAGGGTTAGAGTTGGGATTAGGATTTGGATTAGGGTTGGCATTAGGGTTACATTTGGGATTAGGGTTAGGTTTGGGATTAGGGTTAAGGCTAGGGTTGGGATTAAGGATAGGGGTGTATTAGGATTAGGGTTAGGTTTTGAGGTTAGGGTTGAGATTAGGATTAGGGGGGTGTTGGGTTTAGGGTTTTGATTAGGGTTATGGTTAGCTTTGGGATTAGGGTTAGGGGTGTTTTGGGGGTTAGGGTTGTGATTAGGATTATGGATCGGGTTGGGATTAGGGTTAGGGGTGTGTTGGGGTTAGGGTTGGAGTTAGAATTGGGGGGTTTCCACTGTTTAGGTACATCAGGGGGTCTCTAAACGCCACAGCCAATTTTGTGCTCAAAAAGTAAAATGGTGCTCCCTTCCTTCTGAGCACTGCCGTGCGCCCAAACAGTGGTTTACCCCCACATATGGGGCATCAGCGTACTCGGGATAAATTGGACAACAACTTTTGGGGTCCAATTTCTCCTGATACCCTTGTGAAAATAAAAACTTGGGGGCTAAAAAATCTTTTTTTGTGGAAAAAAAAAATATTTTTTATTTTCACGACTCTGCATTATAAACTTCTGTGAAGCACTTGGGCATTCAAAGTTCTCACCACACATCTAGATAAGTTCCTTGGGGGGTCTAGTTTCCAAAATGGGGTCACTTGTGGGGGGTCTCTACTGTTTAGGTATATCTGGGGCTCTGCAAATGCAACATAACGCCCGCAGACCATTGTATCAAAGTCTGCATTCTAAAACGGCACTCCTTCCCTTCCGAGCTCAGCCATGCGCCCAAACAGTGGTCCCCCCCACACATGGGGTATCAGTGTACTCAGGACAAATTGGACAACAACATTTGGGGGCCAATTTCTCTTGTTACCCTTGTGAAAAAAAAAATTGGGGGGCTAAAAAAATATTTTTTGTGAAAAAAATATTTTTTTTTGTTTTCATGACTCTGCATTATAAACTTCTGTGAAGCACTTGGGCATTCAAAGTTCTCACAACACATCTAGATAAGTTCCTTGGGGGGTCTAGTTTCCAAAATGAGGTCACTTGTGGGGGGTTTCTACTGTTTAGGTACATCGGGGGCTCTGCAAACGCAACATAATGCCTGCAGACCATTCTATCAAAGTCTGCATTCCAAAACGGCGCTCATTCCCTTCCAAGCTCTGCCATGCGCCCAAACAGTGGTTTATCCCCCACATATGGGGTATCAGCCTACTCAGCATAAATTGCACAATAAATTTTGGGGTCCAATTTCTCCTTGTTACCCTTGTGAAAGTAAAAATTTGGGGGTGAAAAGATCATTTTTGTGGAAAAAATATGATTTTTTTTATTTTCATGGCTCTACATTATAAACTTCTGTGAAGCAGTTGGGGGTTCCTAGTGCTCACCACACATGTAGATAATCTCTTTGGGGGGTCTAGTTTCCAAAATGGGGTCACTTGTGGGGGGTTTCTACTGTTTAGGTACATCAGGATCTCTGCAAATGCAACATGACACCTGCGGACCATCCCATCAAAGTCTGCATTCCAAGCGGCGCTCCTTCCCTTCCGAGCCCTGACGTGTGCCCAAACAGTGCCCTCCCCCCACATATGGGGTATCAGCGTACTCAGGACAAACTGGTCAACAGATTTTGTGGTCCAATGTCTCCTGTTACCCTTGATAAAAATAAAAAATTGCAGGCTAAAAAATCATTTTTGAGTGAAAAAAAATGATTTTTTATTTTCACGGCTCTACGTTATAAACTTCCGTGAAGCACCTGGGGGTTTAAAGTGCTCACCACATATCTAGATAAGTTCCTTAAGGGGTCTAGTTTAAAAAATGGTGTCATTTGTGGGGGGTTTCCACTGTTTAGGCACATCAGGGGCTCTCCAAACGCGACATGGCATCCGATCTCAATTCCAGCCAATTCTACATTTAAAAAGTAAAACGGCGCTCCTTCTCTTCCAAGCTCTGCAGTGAGCCCAAACAGTGGTTTACCCCCACATATGGGGTATCAACGTACTCAGGAGAAATTGCACAACAACTTTTCTGGTCTAATTTCTCCTGTTACCCTTGGGAAAATAAAAATTTGGGGGCAAAAACATCATTTTTGTAGAAAAAATGCGATTTTTTTATTTTCACGGCTCTACGTTATAAACTTCCGTAAAGCACCTGGGGGATCAAAGTGCTCACCACACATCTAGTTAAGTTCCTTATGGGGTCTAGTTTCCAAAATGGTGTCACTTGTGGGGGGGTTCTACTGTTTAGGCACATCAGGGGCTCTCTAAACGCGACATGGCGTCCGATCTCAATTCCAGCCAATTCTACATTGAAAAAGTAAAACGGCGCTCCTTCTCTTCCAAGCTCTGCGGTGCGCCCAAACAGTGGTTTACCCCCACATATGGGGTATCGACGTACTCAGGAGAAATTGCACCACAACTTTTGTGGTCTAATTTCTCCTGTTACCCTTGTGAAAATAAGAATTTGTGGGCGAAAATATAATTTTTGTGTAAACAAATGCGATTTTTTATTTTCACGGCTCTACGTTATAAACTTCTGTGAAGCACTTGGGGGCTCAAAGTGCTCACCACACATCTAGTTAAGTTCCTTAAGGGGTCTAGTTTCCAAAATGGTGTCACTTGTGGAGCGTTTACACTGTTTAGGCACATCAGGGGCTCTCCAAACGTGACATGGCATCCGATCTCAATTCCAGCCAATTCTGCATTGAAAAAGTCAAACGGCGCTCCTTCTCTTCCAAGCTCTGCGGTGCGCCCAAACAGTGGTTTACCCCCACATATGGGGTATCAGCGTATTCAGGAGAAATTGCACAACAAAATGTATGGTTACATTTCTGTTTTTACACTTGTGAAAATAAAAAAATATGGTTCTGAATTAAAGTGTTTGCAAAAAAAGGTAAATGTTCATTTTTTCCTTCCACATTGTTTGAGTTCCTGTGAAGCACGTAAAGGGTTAATAAACTTCTTGAATGTGGTTTTGAGTACCTTGAGGGGTGCAGTTTTTAGAATGGTGTCACACTTGGATATTTTCTATCATATAGACCCCTCAAAATGACTTCAAATGTGATGTGGTCCCTAAAAAAAATGGTGTTGTAAAAATGAGAAATTGCTGGTCAAATTTTAACCCTTATAACTCCCTAACAAAAAAAACTTTGTTTCCAAAATTGTGCTGATGTAAAGTAGACATGTGGGAAATGTTACTTATTAACTATTTTGTGTAACATATCTCTCTGATTTAAGGGCATAAAAATACAAAATTTGAAAATTGCAAAATTTTAAAATTTGTTACCATATTTCCATTTTTTTCATAAATAATCGCAAGTAATATCGAAGAACTGTTAGCACTAACATGAAGTACAACATGTCACGAAAAAACAACCTCAGAATCAGCAGGATCCGTTAAAGCGTTCCAGAGTTATAATCTCATAAAGTGACAGTGGTCAGAATTGTAAAAATTGGCTTGGTCATTAAGTACCAAATTGGCTCTGTCACTAAGGGGTTAATAATACATTTTTGTTTAATAATAAACAAGGAATAACACAATATTCTATCTGTGCGCTTATTTACACCGGTGGGACGGGCGGTCTCCATCATCGGGATCCAATGGGATTCTCGGCTAAGAAGTTTTTGTCGCCAAGCTCCGCCCCTTCTGGGCTTACTGACCCTTTCCATTCCGTAAAACTGGAAGCCACTCAGATCACCTCCGTGCACCTGATAAAATGTCTGGATATATTAGAGGGATTATGTCTCTGGTCACTGGATCCCTGAGGGGCTCACCGAGGCTGCCGGAGTTCTCGTGTTGTGCAGCCGATATAGGAGATCACAGATACTGCAGGTAACCATGTATATGACACATGTACTACTGAAAGTCATAATGTCACCAATAACCATTGTGTCAGGCCTCACTTTCTAAATAAATTGCTTGGTATTTCCTACATATTTACATGCTCCACATCTGCCCCCGCAGCTGAAGAAACCTTTAGTAGACAACCAGGTCATTCTACCAGGACCATGCATTACCAGAGTAGGGGTGTTATGACCCCAATGGCGAGGGTCTCAGAGGAACGTGTAAGTCTGCGAGATACAAAAATCCAGCTCATAGGGCAGTGGTAACTGAGTTGACCAAATATCTACTCCTAACGCCAACACTAGAAGTAGCCGGGGATCATGCCTACGGTGATCGCTAGATGACTCGCGCCAGCCGGAGAATCTAACTACCCCTAGAAGAGGAAAACAAAGACCTCTCTTGCCTCCAGAGAAAGGGACCCCAAAGTTGGATACAAGCCCCCCACAAATAATAACGGTGAGGTAAGAGGAAATGACAAACACAGAAATGAACTAGGTATAGCAAAGAGAGGCCCGCTCACTAATAGAAGAATATAGCAAGATAACTTATTTGGTCAACAAAAACCCTATAAAAATCCACGCTGGAAATTCAAGAACCCCCGAACCGTCTAACGGCCCGGGGGGAGAACACCAGCTCCCTAGAGCTTCCAGCAAGGTCAGGATATAGTTTAGTACAAGCTGGACAAACATGCAAACAAATAGCAAAAAGCAAGAAAGCAGACTTAGCTGGATCTAGCAGGAACCAGGATCATTAGACAAGAGCACAGCAGATTAGCTCTGAAAACAACGATGCCAGGCATTGAACTGAAAGTCCAGGGAGCTTATATAGCAACGCCCCTGAACTAACGGCCCAGGTGAGCAAATAAGAGAAGACAGACGCTCCCAGAGTCAAATCACTAATAACCACTAGAGGGAGCAAAAAGCAAATTCACAACAGTACCCCCCCCTTAGTGAGGGGTCACCGAACCCTCACCACGACCACCAGGGCGATCAGGATGAGCGGCGTGAAAGGCACGAACCAAATCGGCCGCGTGAACATCAGAGGCGACCACCCAGGAATTATCCTCCTGACCATAGCCCTTCCACTTGACCAGGTACTGAAGCCTCCGCCTGGAGAGACGAGAATCCAAGATCTTCTCCACCACGTACTCCAACTCGCCCTCAACCAACACCGGAGCAGGAGGCTCAGCAGAAGGAACTACAGGCACAACGTACCGCCGCAACAAGGACCTATGAAACACGTTGTGAATAGCAAACGACACAGGAAGATCCAGACGAAAGGATACAGGATTAAGGATTTCCAATATCTTGTAAGGACCAATAAAACGAGGTTTAAATTTGGGAGAGGAGACCTTCATAGGAACAAAGCGGGAAGAAAGCCATACTAAATCCCCAACACGTAGTCGGGGACCCACACCGCGGCGGCGGTTGGCAAAGTGCTGAGCCCTCTCCTGTGACAACTTCAAGTTGTCCACCACAAGATTCCAGATCCGCTGCAACCTATCCACCACAGAATCCACCCCAGGACAGTCAGAAGGCTCCACATGACCCGAAGAAAAACGAGGATGGAAACCAGAGTTGCAGAAAAAAGGCGAAACCAAGGTGGCGGAACTAGCCCGATTATTAAGGGCAAACTCAGCCAACGGCAAGAAGGTCACCCAATCGTCCTGATCAGCAGAGACAAAACACCTCAAATAAGCCTCCAAAGTCTGATTAGTTCGCTCCGTCTGTCCATTAGTCTGAGGATGGAAAGCAGACGAAAACGACAAATCAATGCCCATCCTACTACAAAAGGATCGCCAGAACCTGGAAACGAACTGGGATCCTCTGTCCGACACAATATTCTCAGGGATGCCGTGCAAACGAACCACGTTCTGGAAAAACACAGGAACCAGATCGGAAGAGGAAGGCAGCTTAGGCAAAGGAACCAAATGGACCATCTTGGAGAAGCGATCACATATCACCCAGATAACAGACATGCCCTGAGACAGCGGAAGATCAGAAATGAAATCCATGGAGATATGTGTCCAAGGTCTCTTCGGGACAGGCAAGGGCAAGAGCAACCCGCTGGCACAAGAACAGCAAGGCTTAGCTCGAGCACAAGTCCCACAGGACTGTACAAATGACCGCACATCCCTTGACAAGGAAGGCCACCAAAAGGATCTGGCCACCAGATCTCTGGTGCCAAAAATTCCTGGGTGACCTGCCAACACCGAGGAATGAACCTCGGAAATGACTCTGCTGGTCCACTTATCAGGCACAAACAGTCTGTCAGGTGGACAAGACTCAGGCCTATCAGCCTGAAATCTCTGCAACACACGTCGCAGATCCGGAGAAATAGCTGACAAGATAACTCCATCCTTAAGAATACCAACAGGCTCAGCGACTCCAGGAGCATCAGGCACAAAGCTCCTAGAAAGAGCATCGGCCTTCACATTCTTTGAACCTGGTAAATACGAGACAACAAAGTCAAAGCGGGAGAAAAACAATGACCAGCGGGCCTGTCTAGGATTCAGGCGTTTAGCAGACTCGAGATACATCAGATTTTTGTGATCAGTCAAGACCACCACACGATGCTTAGCACCCTCGAGCCAATGACGCCACTCCTCAAATGCCCATTTCATGGCCAACAACTCCCGATTGCCCACATCATAATTTCGCTCAGCAGGCGAAAACTTCCTAGAGAAAAAGGCACAAGGTCTCATAACAGAGCAACCAGGGCCTCTCTGCGACAAAAGGGCCCCTGCTCCAATCTCTGAAGCATCCACCTCAACCTGAAAGGGAAGTGAGACATCAGGCTGGCACAAAACAGGCGCCGAAGTAAACCGGCGTTTCAACTCCTGGAAAGCCTCCACGGCCGCAGGAGCCCAGTTAGCCACATCGGAGCCCTTCTTGGTCATATCCGTCAAAGGTTTCACAATGCTAGAAAAATTAGCGATAAAACGACGGTAGAATTTAGCGAAACCCAAGAACTTCTGAAGACTCTTAACTGACGAGGGCTGAGTCCAATCAAGAATAGCTCGGACCTTGACTGGGTCCATCTCCACAGCAGAAGGGGAAAAAATGAACCCCAAAAAGGGAACCTTCTGTACACCAAAGAGACACTTTGAGCCCTTGACAAACAAAGAATTTTCACGCAAAATCTTAAAGACCATCCTGACCTGCTCCACATGCGAGTCCCAATTATCAGAAAAAAACAGAATATCATCCAGATAAACGATCAAAAATTTATCCAGATACTTCCGGAAAATGTCATGCATAAAGGACTGAAAAACTGAAGGCGCATTAGAGAGCCCAAAAGGCATCACCAAGTACTCAAAATGACCTTCGGGCGTATTGAATGCGGTTTTCCATTCATCACCTTGCTTAATGCGCACAAGGTTGTACGCACCACGAAGGTCTATCTTGGTGAACCACTTGGCACCTTTAATCCGGGCAAACAAGTCAGACAACAGCGGCAAAGGATACTGAAATTTGACAGTGATCTTATTTAAAAGCCGATAGTCAATACAAGGCCTCAAAGATCCGTCCTTTTTTGCCACAAAAAAGAATCCCGCACCAAGAGGGGAAGAAGACGGACGGATATGTCCTTTCTCCAGAGACTCCTTGATATATGAACGCATAGCGGTATGTTCAGGTACCGACAGATTAAACAGTCTTCCCTTAGGAAATTTACTGCCTGGAATCAAGTCTATTGCACAGTCAGATTCCCTATGAGGAGGCAATGCACTGGACTCAGACTCACTGAAGACATCCTGATAATCAGACAAATACTCCGGAACTTCCGAAGGCGTAGAAGAAGCAATAGACACAGGCAGGGAATCCCCATGAATACCACGACAGCCCCAACTTGACACTGACATAGCTTTCCAGTCTAGGACAGGATTATGGGTCTGTAACCATGGCAGCCCCAAAACAACCAAATCATGCATTTTATGTAGAACAAGAAAACGTATCACCTCGCGGTGTTCAGGAGTCATGCACATGGTAACCTGTGTCCAATACTGCGGTTTATTTTCTGCCAATGGCGTAGCATCAATACCCCTAAGAGGGATAGGATTTTCTAATGGTTCAAGAATAAAACCACAGCGCTTAGCAAATGACAGATCCATAAGACTCAGGGCAGCACCTGAATCTACAAACGCCATGACAGGATAAGACGACAGTGAGCAAATCAAAGTTACAGACAGAATAAACTTAGGATGCAAATTACCAACGGTGACAGGACTAACAACCTTAGCTATACGTTTAGAGCATGCTGAGATAACATGTGTAGAATCACCACAGTAGTAGCACAAGCCATTCCGGCGTCTATGAATTTTCCTCTCATTTCTAGTCAGGATTCTATCACATTGCATTAAATCAGGTGTCTGTTCAGACAACATCATGAGGGAATTTGCGGTTTTGCGCTCCCGCAACCACCGGTCAATTTGAATAGCCAGGGCCATGGTATCATTCAGACCTGTGGGAATGGGAAAACCCACCATAACATTCTTAATGGCTTCAGAAAGGCCATTTCTAAAATTAGCGGCCAGTGCACACTCGTTCCAATGTGTCAGCACGGACCATTTCCGAAATTTTTGGCAATACACTTCAGCCTCGTCCTGGCCCTGAGACATAGCCAGCAATGCTTTTTCTGCCTGAATCTCAAGGTTGGGTTCCTCATAAAGTAAACCGAGCGCCAGAAAAAACGCATCAATATCAACCAATGCCGGATCTCCTGGCGCCAACGAAAAAGCCCAATCTTGAGGGTCGCCCCGTAAGAATGAAATAACAATTTTTACTTGCTGAGCAGAGTCCCCAGACTAACAGGGTCTCAGGGACAAAAACAATTTACAATTATTCCTGAAATTCCTAAACTTAAATCGGTCTCCGGAAAATAGTTCAGGAATCGGTATCTTAGGTTCAGACCTAGGATTTCTGGTAACATAATCTTGTATGCCCTGCACACGAGCAGCAAGCTGGTCCACACTTGTAATCAAGGTTTGGACATTCATGTCTGCAGCAAGCTTAAGCCACTCTGAGGTAAAGGGGAAAAGAAAAAAAAAATGAGAGAGGGAAAAAAAAAACTCAAAATTTTCTTTCTTATAATCCCACTTCTGCAATGCATTAAACATTTAATACTGGCCTGGCATACTGTTATGACCCCAATGGCGAGGGTTTCAGAGGAACGTGTAAGTCTGCGAGATACAAAAATCCAGCTCATAGGGCAGTGGTAACTGAGTTGACCAAATATCTACTCCTAACGCCAACACTAGAAGTAGCCGGGGATCATGCCTACGGTGATCGCTAGATGACTCGCGCCAGCCGGAGAATCTAACTACCCCTAGAAGAGGAAAACAAAGACCTCTCTTGCCTCCAGAGAAAGGGACCCCAAAGTTGGATACAAGCCCCCCACAAATAATAACGGTGAGGTAAGAGGAAATGACAAACACAGAAATGAACTAGGTATAGCAAAGAGAGGCCCGCTCACTAATAGAAGAATATAGCAAGATAACTTATTTGGTCAACAAAAACCCTATAAAAATCCACGCTGGAAATTCAAGAACCCCCGAACCGTCTAACGGCCCGGGGGGAGAACACCAGCTCCCTAGAGCTTCCAGCAAGGTCAGGATATAGTTTAGTACAAGCTGGACAAACATGCAAACAAAAACAAATAGCAAAAAGCAAGAAAGCAGACTTAGCTGAATCTAGCAGGAACCAGGATCATTAGACAAGAGCACAGCAGATTAGCTCTGAAAACAACGATGCCAGGCATTGAACCGAAAGTCCAGGGAGCTTATATAGCAACGCCCCTGAACTAACGGCCCAGGTGAGCAAATAAGAGAAGACAGACGCTCCCAGAGTCAAATCACTAATAACCACTAGAGGGAGCAAAAAGCAAATTCACAACAAGGGGTCAGCAGATTAGGAAGGGTGGGAGCTCTCCTTTTTGAGAATAAACCCTCTCCTGAATACTATCCAGAGCAGGAACACTTCTGAGCATTGGCGAGTAGGGTTGAGCGACTTTAACTTTTTTGGGGTCGAGTCGGGTTTTGTGAAACCCGACTACGACTTTCTCAAAAGTCGAGTCGAGTGCAATCGGCTGATTATCGCGAAAAGTTGGGGATCGACCGAAACACGAAACCCAATGCAAGTCAATGGGGAAGCATAGTCGGCAGTGAGTGGGGGCCAGGAAAACACCTACAGTGCTGTTGTGAACTGTGTTTCTGGGCTCCCTCTTGTGGTCACGAACGGTATTGTATGAGTCATGTCTTTCTGCAGGCCTGGGCTTCAGCTGTTTCATTAATCTGTGGGTGTTCCCTATTTAGTTCTCCTTAGGACTCAGTCTCTTGCCTGGTATCGATGTATTCAGTCCAATTTGGTCTCCTCCTGATTCCTTGCCATCTGTCTCATGCAAGAAAAGCTAAGTTCAGTTTGCATACTTTGGATCAGTTGCATTATTAGTGTTTTTGTCCAGCTTGCTCAAAATGTGATTTTCTAGCTCGCTGGAAGCTCTAGGGCGCTGATATTCTCCCCTCACACCGTTAGTCGGTGCGGGGGTTCTTGAATATTCAGCGTGGATGTTTTTGCAGGGTTTTCTGCTGACCGCATAGTTCACTTTCTATTTTTCTGCCTATCTAGATTAGTGGGCCTCACTTTGCTGAATCTAGTTCATCTCTACGTTTGTGTTTTCCTCTTACCTCACCGTTATTATTTGTTGGGGGCTTTCTTTATCTTTGGGGTTAATTTCCCTAGAGGCAAGTGAGGTCTTATTTTCCCTTTAGGGGTAGTCAGTTCTCCGGCTGGCTCGAGACATCTAGAAACAACGTAGGCACATTCACCAGCTACTTTTAGTTGTGTGTTAGGATCAGGTATGCGGTTAGCCCAGTTTCCACCTCCCTAGAGCTGTTCTATGATTTTTGCAGACTTAGCCGGAATACCAGAGATCCTCTCCCACTAGGATCATAACAGTATACCAGGGTTAAAGGAAATGTTTATTGCATCGCAGAAGCGGGATTAAAAAGAAGTTCTGAGTATTTTTTTTTTTTTTTGTGTTGTTTTCCTTGCTGCAGTCTGTCTAGCTTCTTCCATCCCCTTATACTCTGAGTGGCTTGGAGCTCTGCTGCAGACATGAATGTTCAGACTCTGACTTCTAGTGTGGATCAGCTTGCTGCTAGGGTGCAAAGCATTCAGGATTTTGTTATCCATAGTCCTATGTCTGAACCAAAAATACCTATTCCTGAGCTGTTTTTTGGAGATAGATCTAAGTTCCTGAATTTTAGGAATAATTGTAAATTGTTTCTGTCTCTGAGACCTCGTTCCTCTGGTGATTCCGCTCAGCAAGTTAAAATTGTTATCTCCTTCTTGCGTGGCGACCCTCAAGATTGGGCTTTCTCTCTGGCGCCAGGAGATCCTGCATTGGTGAATGCTGATGCGTTTTTTTCTGGCGCTTGGTTTGCTTTATGAGGAGCCTAATCTTGAAAATCAGGCTGAAAAGGCGTTGCTAGCTATCTCTCAAGGTCAGGACGAAGCTGAGGTCTATTGTCAAAAATTTCGGAAATGGTCCGTGCTTACTCAATGGAATGAGTGTGCCCTGGCCGCAAATTTCAGAAATGGTCTTTCTGAAGCCATTAAGAATGTGATGGTGGGCTTTCCTATCCCTACAAGTCTGAATGATTCTATGGCTCTGGCCATTCAAATTGATCGGCGTTTGCGGGAGCGCAAATCTGCTAATCCTTTGGCGGTGCTGTCTGAACGGACACCTGACTCTATGCAATTATGCAATGTTACAGAATTCTGACCAGAGCCGAACGGCAAAATCATAGACGTCTAAATGGGTTGTGTTTTTACTGTGGTGATTCAACGCATGTTATCTCAGCATGCTCTAAACGCTTAAAAAAAGTTGTTAATCCTGTCGCCATTAGTACTTTACAGCCTAAATTTATTTTGTCTGTGACCTTAATTTGTTCATTATCTTCTTAGGCTACGTTCACATTTGCGTTGTGCGCCGCAGCGTCGGCGCCGCAGCGCACAATGCAAACAAAACCGCGGCAAAACGCACGCTAAAACGCTGCGTTTTGCGCCGCATGCGTCCTTTTTGGCCGAAAGTTGGACGCAAAAAAAATGCAACTTGATGCGTTTCTTGCGTCCAACGCTTGCGGCCATGCGGCGCAAAACGCAGCACAACGCATGTCCATGCGCCCCCATGTTAAATATAGGGGCGCATGACGCATGCGGCGCCCGACGCTGCAGCGCTGACCGCAAATGTGAACGTAGCCTTACTCAGTCATGGCTTTTGTGGATTCTGGTGCTGCTCTGAGTCTGATGGATTTGTCGTTTGCCAGGCGTTGTGGTTTTGTCCTGGAGCCTTTGGAATTTCCTATTCCTCTTAGAGGAATTGATGCTACGCCATTGGCGGAGAATAAACCTCAGTATTGGACGCAGGTGACCATGTGCATGACTCCTGTACATCAGGAGGTGATTCGCTTTCTTGTTCTGCATAATTTGCATGATGTTGTCGTTTTGGGTCTGCCATGGCTACAGTCCCATAATCCAGTTTTGGATTGGAAAGCTATGACTGTGTCAAGTTGGGGTTGTCGGGGGGTTCATGGCAATACTCCGTTGGTGTCTATTGCTTCTTCCACTCCTTCTGAGACCCCTGAGTTTTTGTCGGATTACCAGGATGTATTTAGTGAGCCCAGGTCCAGTGCCCTTCCTCCTCATAGGGACTGTGATTGTGCTATAAATTTGATTCCTGGTAGTAAATTTCCTAAGGGTCGACTCTTTAATTTATCTGTACCAGAGCATGCCGCGATGCGGAGTTATATAAAGGAGTCTTTGGAGAAGGGACATATTCGCCCATCCTCTTCCCCTCTTGGTGCAGGATTCTTTTTTGTGGCCAAGAAAGACGGGTCTTTGAGACCTTGTATAGATTATCGTCTTCTGAATAAGATCACGGTTAAATTTCAGTATCCTTTGCCATTGTTGTCTGATTTGTTTGCTCGGATTAAGGGTGCCAGTTGGTTCACCAAGATAGATCTTCGTGGTGCGTATAACCTTGTGCGCATTAAGCAGGGAGATGAATGGAAAACAGCATTTAATACGCCCGAGGGTCATTTTGAGTACTTGGTGATGCCTTTTGGACTCTCTAATGCTCCTTCTGTGTTTCAGTCCTTCATGCATGACATCTTCCGGAAATATCTGGATAAATTTTTGATTGTTTATCTGGATGATATTTTGGTTTTTTCTGATGATTGGGAGTCCCATGTGAACCAGGTCAGGATGGTGTTTCAGGTTCTGCGTGATAATACTTTATTTGTGAAGGGCTCAAAATGTCTCTTTGGAGTACAGAAGGTTTCTTTTTTGGGTTTTATTTTTTCCCCTTCTACTGTGGAGATGGACCCAGTCAAGGTCTGTGCCATTCATGACTGGACTCAGCCCACGTCTGTTAAGAGCCTTCAGAAGTTCTTGGGCTTTGCTAATTTTTACCGTCGTTTTATCGCTAATTTTTCTAGCGTAGTTAAACCTTTGACGGATATGACCAAGAAAGGTTCTGATGTTGCTAATTGGTCTCCTGCGGCCGTGGAGGCCTTTCGGGAGCTGAAGCGTCGGTTTACTTCAGTGCCAGTCTTGTGCCAGCCGGATGTCTCTCTTCCCTTCCAGGTTGAAGTTGATGCTTCTGAGATCGGTGCGGGGGCCGTTTTGTCGCAGAGAAGCTCTGATGGCTCTGTGATGAAGCCATGTGCCTTCTTTTCAAGAAAATTTTCGCCTGCTGAGCGGAACTATGATGTTGGTAATCGGGAGTTGTTGGCTATGAAGTGGGCATTTGAGGAGTGGCGACATTGGCTCGAGGGAGCTAAACATCGTGTGGTGGTCTTGACTGATCATAAAAATCTGATTTATCTCGAGTCTGCCAAGTGCCTGAATCCTAGACAGGCTCGTTGGTCGTTGTTTTTCTCCCGTTTTGACTTTGTGGTTTCATACCTGCCTGGTTCGAAGAACGTGAAGGCTGATGCGCTTTCTAGGAGTTTTGTGCCTGACTCTCCGGGAGTCTCAGAACCGGCTGGTATTCTCAGAGAGGGAGTGATTTTGTCTGCCATTTCCCCAGATTTGCGACGAGTGCTGCAGAAATTTCAGGCTGATAGACCTGATCGTTGCCCACCAGAGAGACTGTTTGTCCCTGATAGATGGACCAGCAGAGTTATTTCCGAGGTTCATTCTTCGGTGTTGGCGGGGCATCCTGGGATTTTTGGTACCAGAGATTTGGTGGCTAGGTCCTTTTGGTGGCCTTCCTTGTCGCGGGATGTGCATTCCTTTGTGCAGTCCTGTGGGATTTGTGCTCTGGCTAAGCCTTGCTGTTCTCGTGCCAGCGGGTTGCTTTTGCCCTTGCCTATCCCGAAGAGGCCTTGGACGCACATTTCCATGGATTTCATTTCGGATCTTCCAGTATCTCAGAAGATGTCTGTCATCTTGGTGGTGTGTGATCGTTTTTCTAAAATGGTCCATTTGGTGCCTTTGCCTAAGTTGCCTTCCTCCTCCGATTTGGTTCCTTTGTTCTTTCAGAATGTGGTTTGTTTGCACGGCATCCCTGAGAATATTGTGTCTGACAGAGGATCCCAGTTTGTGTCCAGATTCTGGCGATCCTTTTGTGCTAAGATGGGTATTGATTTGTCTTTTTCGTCGGCTTTTCATCCTCAGACTAATGGCCAAACCGAGCGAACTAATCAGACGTTGGAAACTTATTTGAGATGTTTTGTTTCTGCTGATCAGGATGATTGGGTGACCTTTTTGCCACTGGCCGAGTTTGCCCTTAATAATAGGGCTAGTTCTGCCACTTTGGTTTCGCCCTTTTTCTGCAATTCTGGTTTTCATCCTCGTTTTTCCTCGGGCCAGGTTGAACCTTCTGACTGTCCTGGGGTTGATTCTGTGGTGGATAGGTTGCAGCGGATTTGGAGCCATGTGGTGGACAATTTGAAATTGTCACAGGAGAAGGCTCAGCGTTTTGCCAACTGCCGCCGCGGTGTGGGTCCCCGACTTCGTGTTGGGGATTTGGTTTGGTTGTCTTCTCGGCATGTTCCTTTGAAGGTCTCCTCTCCTAAGTTCAAGCCTCGCTTTATCGGTCCTTATAAGATTTTGGAAATCCTTAACCCGGTGTCTTTTCGTTTGGACCTTCCAGCGTCATTTGCTATTCATAATGTGTTCCATAGGTCCTTGTTGCGGCGGTACGTGGTGCCTGTGGTTCCTGCTGTTGAGCCTCCTGCCCCGGTTTTGGTTGAGGGCGAGTTGGAGTACGTAGTGGAGAAGATCTTGGATTCTCGTATCTCTAGACGGAGACTTCAGTATTTGGTTAAATGGAAGGGCTATGGTCAGGAGGATAATTCCTGGGTTGTCGCCTCTGATGTTCATGCGGCTGATTTGGTTCATGCCTTTCACGCTGCTCATCCTGATCGCCCTGGGGGTCTTGGTGAGGTTTCGGTGACCCCTCCTCAAGGGGGGGGTACTGTTGTGAACTGTGTTTCTGGGCTCCCTCTTGTGGTCACGAACGGTATTGTATGAGTCATGTCTTTCTGCAGGCCTGGGCTTCAGCTGTTTCATTAATCTGTGGGTGTTCCCTATTTAGTTCTCCTTAGGACTCAGTCTCTTGCCTGGTATCGATGTATTCAGTCCAATTTGGTCTCCTCCTGATTCCTTGCCATCTGTCTCATGCAAGAAAAGCTAAGTTCTGTTTGCATACTTTGGATCAGTTGCATTATTAGTGTTTTTTGTCCAGCTTGCTCAAAATGTGATTTTCTAGCTCGCTGGAAGCTCTAGGGCGCTGATATTCTCCCCTCACACCGTTAGTCGGTGCGGGGGTTCTTCAATATTCAGCGTGGATGTTTTTGCAGGGTTTTCTGCTGACCGCATAGTTCACTTTCTATTTTTCTGCCTATCTAGATAAGTGGGCCTCACTTTGCTGAATCTAGTTCATCTCTACGTTTGTGTTTTCCTCTTACCTCACCGTTATTATTTGTTGGGGGCTTTCTTTATCTTTGGGGTTAATTTCCCTAGAGGCAAGTGAGGTCTTATTTTCCCTTTAGGGGTAGTCAGTTCTCCGGCTGGCTCGAGACGTCTAGAATCAACGTAGGCATGTTCACCGGCTACTTTTAGTTGTGTGTTAGGATCAGGTATGCGGTTGGCCCAGTTTCCACCTTCCTAGAGCTGTTCTATGATTTTTGCAGACTTAGCCGGAATACCAGAGATCCTCTCCCACTAGGATCATAACACAGTGCCCATTTTAATGGCAAAAACATCCATTCTTGTTTCTGAAGCTTGTCAATCTTAATTAACTTTATAATAATAGTTGGGCATTGGAAATTGGGGGTCATTTGGCTAAAGTTGTGGGGGGTAGGGCTGGTTCAAGTTTTTAGTGGGCCCAGGAAACGTGGACTACGTCACGGCGGTGGAGCAGTGACAGGTAAGTATTTCCACTTTGCAAGTGCTGTGATCCTGAGCAAGCAGGGGGGGCCCACTCGTTCGCATTGGCACTGGCACAGGGCCCCTCAAAGTACGGCGGTGTGTTTGCACGGCGGGGGCGCCTCCCACCGGCAGCAACACTTCTGCGTACTCTGAGGGGCCCTGTGCCTGTGACATCGCCAATGAGTATGCCCCCCCAACTGATGAAGGAAACTGCACTTTCATCTGCACCTTCCTCTTTGTCCCTGTGTAAGGTGGTATAGTATGCGGGAAGGGGAACCTGACTTTCAGCAGGGTCAGATTGTGGCTGTGTAGCGCGCAAGGGGAATGTAGTGGTCTGGGTCAATGTACCACAAGACTCATCTAGCACTGGCTGGGCAATGGGCAGGATGAGGAGGAAACACAGATATAGGCCCAAATAATAAAGTGGACTACATGCAGTTCAAAATTGGTAACAGGACTAACCAGGCGGCATTGGTTTGTTCAGTGGAGTAGAAAACCCAGGAGAGGCAGACACCATTTTAAGGGCCCAACCACAGTAGTAGGCCCAATGCAGTTTAATATTACAAATAAAGGCCAAAAGCCTGAAGATTGAAGCTCGGGAAAACAAAACAGGAGAAAACCCAGGAGCGGCAGACACCGTTTTAAGGTCCCAACCACACTAGTAGGCCCAATGCAGTTTAATATTACAAATCTAGCCCGAAAGCCTGAAGATTGAAGCTCTGGAAAATAACACAGGACAACACCAAGGTGTGGCAGACACCGTTACTAGGCCCAACCAAAATAGTAGGCCAACTGCAGTGTTATATAAACAACAACTTAATGAGAGCCTGAAGATTGAAGCTCAGCTCTGTTCAGTGGAGAACAGAAAGTAGCGGCAGACACCGTTAGCAGGCCCCAACCACACTAGTAGGCCAACTGCAGTGTTATATTAACAACAACTACTTAATGAGAGCCTGAAGATTGAAGCTCAGGCAAGTAAACCTGGAGAACACCTTGGAGCGGCAGACACCGTTAGTAGGCCCCAAACAAGATAGTAGGCAAACTGCACTGTTATCTTAACAACAACTACTTAATGAAAGCCTGAAGATTGAAGCTCAGCTTTGTACAGTGGAGGACAACTGTAATGGGAGACAGACACAATAAGTAGGCCTAAATAAGTAATTAGGTAAAATGCAGTTCAAAATTGGTAAGTGGAGTACACTTGCAGCATAGCGTGGTTCAGCGGAGGAGGGCATGTGTAATTAGTGGCTCTGACACAGGAAGTAGGCCTAAAATAAAAATGAAGGCTATATTAAGTTCAAAATTGGTAAAAGGAGTACACAAGTGGCATAGCTGGGTTCTATGGTGGAGGACAACTGTTATGACAGGCTTACACAGTTACTAGGCACAAAAAATTAAGTAGGATACATGCAGTTCACAATTGGTCACAGGAGTACACAGGCAGCATAGCTTTGTTCAGTGGAGGACAACTGCAAGGAGTGGACTGGCCGAGACAGACACAGGTAGTAGGCCTACAATAGAAAGTAGGCTCTATGCAGTTTAAAGTAGGCTACAGGGGTACACAGGCAGCATTGTTGAGGTCAGCGAAGGACGATTTCAAGGAGGGACCGCAGACAGACTTCCTAGGCATAAAATAATAAAGCAGTCTTGATGCGGTTTAAATTAGGCTACAGGGGTATACACGCATCATTAGTGTGCTCAGCGGAGGACAATTGGAAGGAGGGACTGCAGACAGACTTAGTAGGCCTAAAATAACAAAATAGGCTCTATACAGCTTCCATTATGTGGCAGGGGTACACAGGCAGCATTGGTGTGCTGAGTGGAGGACAATTGGAAGGAGGGACCTCAGACAGTAAGTACTCCAAAAAACTAAATAGATGTTAATGTCTCACAAAAAAAAAAGGTGCCATACTTAGGTACAGGGGTGGGCTCCTATGCTGACTTTCAGACATTGTAATTTGGCGCAAAGTATTTACTGGTGTAAATGTAGGACAGGGCCCCTGCCTAATTTAAATAGCATCATACATGTCACCAAATTGTTATTGTCAGTGCCAGGCATTGTTTGAGCTGGGGGGGGGACACTCTCTCGTGGGCGGCGGTACAGGCCCAGGGCCCCTCATGTTACAACGGTGTGTCTGACGTTGGGTGCGCGCCACCACCGCCAGAGACACTTCATTGTACTATGAGGGACCCAGTGGCAGTGCCGTCGACCAAAAGTGGGCACACCCACCTCTTCAGACAAACGGCACTCTGACGGGTGCTTGCGCCAAGTGGCGAGACCACGGCCTCGTGGGGGGAGTTAGGCCATTTAGGGAGGTGTAAACATGTCGTATGCTGGACAAACAGCAGCTGCAAATTAAGAGATTGGAACAGTCAGTAACACCAGTCTCAAAGCAAGACCTTTGTTCAGGAAAGCTAGGTGTCAGCCGGGAAAGGTGGGGCAAAATAATTAGAAATCCATGAGTGGTTCATTTTAATGAAGGTTAGATCATCAACATTTTGGCTCGCCAGAGGAGTCCTTTTTTCGGTCAGTATTGAACCAGCAGCACTGAATACTCTTTCTGATAGCACACTAGCAAGCTCCTGCAATGCATATTCGGCCAATTCAGGCCAGGTGTCTATTTTGGATGCCCAGTAATCAAAGGGGAATGACGGTTGAGGGAGAACATCGATAATGGAGGAAAAATAGTTAGTAACCATACTGGACAAATGTTGTCTCCTGTCACTTTGAATTGAGGCTGCAGTACCTGTCATGTCTGCGGTCATTGCAAAATCACTCCACAACCTGGTCAGAAAACCCCTCTGTCCAACGCCACTTCTGATTTGTGCACCTCTAACACCTCTGCCCTGTTGCCCCCTGCAGCTCGTGTGAGAACCATCACCGGCGCTGTGTGCTGGGAATGCCTGAATCAAACTGTCTACAAGAGTAGATTGTTTGGTTGCCAATATTTGTTCGAGGTTCTCATGTGGCATGATATTTTGCAATTTGCCTTTATAGCGAGGATCAAGGAGGCAGGCCAACCAGTAATCGTCATCGGTCATCATTTTTATAATGCGTGGGTCCCTTTTGAGGATACGCAAGGCATAATCCGCCATGTAGGCCAATGTTCCAGTTGTCAAATCAGTGCATGTGCTAGGTTGAGGAGCACTTTCGGGCAAATCAACGTCACATGTCTCCCTCAAAAAACCTGAACCCGGCCTTGCAACGCCAGCAGTTTCTATTGCCCCCTGAGAAGATTCCTCATCCAAAAAATACTCATCCCCATCATCCTCCTCGTCCTCCTCCTCTTCACCCGCCACCTCGTCCTGTAGACTTCCCTGAGCAGACAATGGCTGACTGTCATCTAGGCTTCCCTCATCCTCGGCTGCAAACGCCTGCTCCTTTATGTGCGTCAAACTTTGCATCAGCAGACGCATTAGGGGGATGCTCATGCTTATTATGGCGTTGTCTGCACTAACCAGCCATGTGCATTCCTCAAAACACTGAAGGACTTGACACAGGTCTTGTAGCTTCGACCACTGCACACCTGACAACTCCATGTCTGCCATCCAACTGCCTACCCGTGTATGTGTATCCTCCCACAAATACATAACAGCACGCCTCTGTTCGCACAGTCTCTGAAGCATGTGCTGTGTGGAGTTCCACCTTGTTGCAACGTCAATGATTAGGCGATGCTGGGGAAGTTTCAAAGACCGCTGATGGTTCTGCATACGGCTGGAGTGTACGGGCGAACAGCGGATGTGCGAGCAAAGTCTGCGCACTTTCAGGAGCAGGTCGTGTAACCCCGGATAACTTTTCAGAAAGCACTGCACCACCCGGTTTAAGGCGTGAGCCAGGCAAAGAATGTGTTTCAGTTGTGAAAGGGCTATGGCAGCCATAAAATTCCTTCCGTTATCACTCACTACCTTGCCTGCCTCCAGATGTACAGTGCCCAGCCATGACTGAGTTTCTTGGTGCAATAACTCGGACAGAACTTCCGCGGTGTGTCTGTTGTTGCCCAAACACTTCATTGCCAATACAGCCTGCTGACGCTTGCCACTAGCTGTTCCATAATGGGACACCTCGTGTGCAACAGTGCCAGCTGCGGATGGAGTGTTCGTGCGACTGTGGTCTGTGGATGAGCTCTCGCTTCTGCTGGAGAACGAGGAGGAGGAGGGGGGACGAACGCCTACAGCCAACTGTTTCCTTGATCGTGGGCTAGGAAGAACTGTCCCAATATTGCTGTCCCCTGTGGACCCTGCATCCACCACATTAACCCAGTGTGCCGTGATGGAGACGTAACGCCCCTGGCCATGCCTACTGGTCCATGCATCTGTTGTCAGGTGCACCTTTCTACTCACAGATTGCCTGAGTGCATGGACAATGCGGTCTTTTACATGCTGGTGGAGGGCTGGGATGGCTTTTCTCGAAAAGAAGTGTCGACTGGGTAGCTCGTAGCATGGTACAACGTAGTCCATCAGGGCTTTGAAAGCTTCGGTTTCAACTAACCGGTAGGGCATCATCTCTAACGAGATTAGTCTAGCAATGTGGGCGTTCAAACCCTGGGTATGCGGATGCGAGGATGAGTACTTCCTTTTCCTAACGAGTGTCTCATGTAGGGTGAGCTGGACAGGAGAGCTGCATAGGGTGGAACTAGCGGGGGTGCCAGTGGACATGGCAGACTGAGAGAGGGTTGGTGATGGTATTCTTGCTGTTGCCCTACATACAGTGTTTCCTACCACGAACCTGGTGATTCCCTGACTGTTTTGGCCTTGCGAGGAAACTGCCACATTTACTGCAGGTGGTGTGGTAAATGGTGGGCTTACAGTGAGGGAAGGGATGTAGCGTTGCTGACTAGCTTCATTGTGAGAGGGTGCTACAACGTTAAGGGACGTTTGGTAGTTAGTCCAGGCTTGCAAGTGCATGGTGGTTAAATGTCTACGCATGCAACCTGTATTTAGATTTTTAACATTCTGACCTCTGCTGAAGGTCCTTGAGCATTTCTTACAGATGACTTTGCACTGATCATTTGGATCTTGGTTAAAAAAATTCCAGACTGCACTCTTCCTACTATCGGATACCTTTTCAGGCATTGCACACTGAGCTACTTTAACAGGATGGCCACGCTGTCCTACAACTGGTTTTGTTTTTGCCACACGTTTTTGGCCAGATACGGGTTTGCCAGATGGAACCTATTGCGATGTTGATGAATGCTGCGGCTCCTCCTCCTCCGATTCAGAGCTACTGCCGCCTGCACCCTGTTTCCCCAATGGCTGCCAATCGGGGTCAACAACTGTGTCATCTATGACCTCCTCTTCTATGTCCTGGGCACCTTCCTCTGGGTCACCGTGTAAGCCGGTGCTATAGCGTTCGTGACGGGGCTCCATAGTCTCATCAGGGTTAGATTCTGGATCAGTACACTGCGAGGGCAATGTTCTGATCTGAGTCAAAGGAACAGCATAATAATCTGGCTGTGGCTGTGCATCTGTGCACTCCAGGTCCGATTCATCTTGTAATGGGCATGGCCTGTTAACAATTTCCCTTTCTAACCCAGGAACGGTATGTGTAAAGAGCTCCATAGTGTAACCCGTTGTGTCGCCTGACGCATCCTTCTCTGTTGTTCTGGGTGAAGAACACAAGGAAGCGACTTGTCCCTGACCGGGAACATCAACTGACGATGCAATGCTTTTACATTTTGCACTTTCCGAAGAGGAGGTGAAAGAGCTAGAGGCAGAGTCAGCAAGGAAAGCCAAAACTTGTTCATGCTGCTCCGGCTTTAAAAGCGGTTTTCCTACTCCCAGAAAAGGGAGCGTTTGAGGCCTTGTGTAGCCAGACGATGACGCTGGCTCAACAACTCTAGACTTAGGCGCTATATTGCTTTTCCCACGACCACCTGATGCTCCACCACCACTACCATCATTACCAGCTGGCAATGACTGCCCACGGCCACGACCACGACCTCTTCCACCAGACTTCCTCATTCTTTGAAAAATGTAACCAAACAAACGGTATTTGGTACTTTAAATCCAGTTAAAAGGTGTTCGCAAACTTGTGGTGAATTTAAATCTCCCTTTATAGGTGTGTGAGACTGCAGGGAAAATCAGGCCCACTGTATAACAGTACACAGCTTCAGTGGCAGACAGTGGCTGACAGATATGCCACTAACAGGACTGATGCAGATGCACACACTGGAAATATAAATCTCCCTCTTTATGTGTGGGAAACAGCAGAGAAAACAGGCCCACTGTATTACACTACACAGTTTGATTGGCAGAAAGAGGCTGGCAGATATGCCACTAACAGGACTGACGCAGATGCACACACTGGCAATATAAATCTCCCTCTTTTTTTTTTTTTAAATGGGAGACTAGTGATTTAATCAGGCCCACTATATCACAGTATAGTTTCTGTGGCACAAAATGACTGGCAGAAACCACAGACACGACTGGCACAGATTTGGCAATATTATTCTCCCTTTTCAGGTGTGGGACAGTGCAGAAAAATACAGGCACACTGTTTTACACTACACAGTTTCAGAGGCTGAAAGTGGCTGGAAGATATAAAAAAAAAAAAAAAAAAAAGGGGGACTGTACTACAATTACTATCTCCCTACAATAATTTCTGAAAAGTATGGCAGGCAGCAATAAAAAGGACTGCTGCACACAAAAATTGAGGACAAACAGACAAGATAGCTGTGCAGAAAGGAAGGAGCAACAGGATTTTTGCTTTTAAAAAAGCAGTTGGTTTGCACAGCGGCGTACACACAGCAACGCAGCTATCAGGGAGCCTTATAAGCTACAGAGCTGATGCACAGAAATCTAGCCTCCACTGTCCCTGCAAAGAAAAGGTGATGTTGGACAGTGGAAATCGCTACAGCACAAGCGGTTTGGGGGTGAATGGACCCTGCCTAACGCTATCCCTGCTTCTGACGAAGCGGCAGCAACCTCTCCCTATGCTCAGATCAGCAGCAGTAAGATGGCGGTCGGCGGGAACGCCCCTTTATAGCCCCTTTGACGCCGCAGAAAGCAAGCCAATCACTGCCATACCCTTCTCTAAGATGGTGGGGACAGAGACCTATGCCATCACGCTGCCCAAACTCTGCGTCCACCTTCATTGGCTGAGAAAAGGCGCTGAAAGCGTCATATGAAACGCGACTTTGGTGCGAAGATCGCGTACCGCATGGCCGATGCGATTCATGAAACCCGACTTTGCCAAAAAAAAACAAAAGTGTGAAACAACTGTAATGATGTCTTATATTCTAGGTTCTTCAAAGTAGCCACCTTTTGCTTTGATGACTGCTTTGCACACTCTTGGCATTCTCTTGATGAGCTTCAAGAGGTAGTCACCGGGAATGGTTTTCACTTCACATGTGTGCCCTGTCAGGTTTAATAAGTGGGATTTCTTGCCTTATAAATGGGGTTGGGACCATCAGTTGTGTTGTGCAGAAGTCTGGTGGATGCACAGCTGATAGTCCTACTGAATAGACTGTTAGCTGCTTTTTTTGCCGTAATACAAATTCTAAGTAAAGAAAAAAGAGTAGCCATCATTACTTTAAGAAATGAAGGTCAGTTAGTCCGAAAAATTGGGAAAACTTTGAAAGTGTCACCAAGTGCAGTTGCAAAAACCATCAAGCGCTACAAAGAAACTGGCTCACATGAGGACCGCCCCAGGAAAGGAAGACCAAGAGTCACCTCTGCTCCTGAGGATAAGTTTATCTGAGTCACCAGCCTCAGAAATCACAGGTTAACAGCAGCTCAGATTAGAGACCAGGTCAATGTCACACAGAGTTCTAGCAGCAGACACATCTCTACAGCAGCTGCTAAGAGGAGACTTTGTGCAGGAGGCCTTCATGGTAAAATAGATGCTAGGAAACCACTGCTAAGGACAGGCAACAAGCAGAAGAGACTTATTTGGGCTAAAGAACACAAGGAAAGGACACTAGACCAGTGGAAATCTGTGCTTTGGTCTGATGAGTCCAAATTTGAGATCTTTGGTTCCAACCACGGTGTCTTTGTGCAATGCAGAAAAGGTGAACGGATGGACTCTACATGCCTGGTTCCCACCGTGAAGCATGGAGGAGAAGGTGTGATGGTGTGGGGGTGCTTTGCTGGTGACACTGTTGGGGATTTATTCAAAATTGAAGGCATACTGAACCAGCAAGGCTACCACAGCATCTTGCAGCGGCATGCTATTCCATCTGGTTTGCGTTTAGTTGGACCATCATTTATTTTTCAACAGGACAATAATAATAATAATTTTTTATTTATATTGCGCCAACATATTCCGCAGCACTTTCCAATTAAGAGGGGATATGTACAGACAATATATTCAATACAAGTTAAGACAATTTAAACAGTGACATTAGGAGTGAGGTCCCTGCTCGCAAGCTTACAATCTACAAGGAAATGGGGGGACACAATAGGTGAAAAGTGCTTGTTATTTCAGGTCTGGCAATTCTAATAAATAGGGATTTTCATAAAAATCTGCTTGGTCTAGTCATCAGCCTGTGTATTTAAGTGCAATAGTCAAGTATCAAGTGCAGTTATCATGTGCATGGAGGGTGTGGAGACAGATGAATAGTAGGGTGCAGATTCAGAATAATATTTGGAAGGAGAAAACAGGGCAAAGGTAGTTTACTGAGTAGTTGATGTGGTAGGCTTGTTTGAAGAGATGGGTTTTCAAAGCGCACTTGAATAGGTCGAGGCTAGGTATCAGTCTGATCGTCTGGGGAAGTGCATTCCAGAGAGCTGGCGCAGCACGAGAGAAGTCTTGGAGACAGAGGTGCGAGGTTCGGATTACGGGGGATGTTAGTCTTAGGTCATTTGTAGAACGGAGGGCACGTGTAGGGCGATAGACGGAGATGAGAGAGGAGATATAAGGCGGTGCAGAACTGTGGAGAGCTGTTATGATCCGGTGTGTTGTGATTTTGCTTTTTGCTCCCTCTAGTGGTCATTAGTGATTTGACTCTGGAGCTTCTGTCTTTTCCTATATCCTCACCTGGGCCGTTAGTTCAGGGGCGTTGCTATATAAGCTCCCTGGACCTTCAGTTCAATGCCTGGCATCGTTGAAATCAGAGCTAATCTGTTGTGCTCTTGTCCTATGATCCTGGTTCCTGTATTTCAAGCTAAGTCTGCGTCCTTGCTTTTTGCTTTTGTTTAGTTTGGTATTTTTGTCCAGCTTGTTCCAATCTGTATCCTGACCTTTGCTGGAAGCTCTAGGGGGCTGGTGTTCTCCCCCCGGACCGTTAGACGGTTCGGGGGTTCTTGAATCTCCAGCGTGGATTTTTATAGGGTTTTTGTTGACCAGATAAGTTATCTTGCTATATTCTGCTATTAGTAAGCTGGCCTCTCTTTGCTGAACCTTGTTCATTTCTGTGTTTGTCATTTCCTCTTACCTCACCGTTATTATTTGTGGGGGGCTTGTATCTTGCTTTGGGGTCCCTTCCTCTGGAGGCAAGAGAGGTCTTTGTTTTCTTCTCCTAGGGGTAGTTAGATTCTCCGGCTGGCGCGAGTCATCTAGCGATCACCGTAGGCATGATCCCCGGCTACTTCTAGTGTTGTTGTTAGGAGTAGCTATTTGGTCAACCCAGTTACCACAGCCCTATGAGCTGGATTTTTGAATCTCGCAGACTTACACGTTCCTCTGAGACCCTGTCCACTGGGGTCATAACAGTATGCCAGGCCAGTATTAAATGTTTAATGCATTGCAGAAGTGGGATTATAAGAAAGAAAATTTTGAGTTTTTTTTTTCCCCTCTCTCATTTTTTTTTTTCTTTTCCCCTTTACCTCAGAGTGGCTTAAGCTTGCTGCAGACATGAATGTCCAGACCTTGATTACAAGTGTGGACCAGCTTGCCGCTCGTGTGCAGGGTATACAAGATTATGTTACCAGAAATCCTAGGTCTGAACCCAAGATTCCGATTCCTGAACTGTTTTCAGGAGACCGATTTAAGTTTAAGAATTTCAGAAATAATTGTAAATTGTTTTTGTCCCTGAAACCTTGTTCGTCTGGAGACTCTGCTCAACAAGTAAAAATTGTTATTTCATTCTTACGGGGTGACCCTCAAGATTGGGCTTTTTCGTTGGCGCCAGGAGATCCGGCATTGGCTGATATTGATGCGTTTTTTTCTGGCGCTCGGTTTACTTTATGAGGAACCCAATCTTGAGATTCAGGCAGAGAAAGCCTTGCTGGCTATGTCTCAGGGCCAGGACGAGGCTGAGGTGTATTGCCAAAAATTTCGGAAATGGTCCGTGCTGACACATTGGAACGAGTGTGCACTGGCCGCTAATTTTAGAAATGGCCTTTCTGAGGCCATTAAGAATGTTATGGTGGGTTTTCCCATTCCCACAGGTCTGAATGATACCATGTCCCTGGCTATTCAAATTGACCGGCGGTTGCGGGAGCGCAAAACCGCAAATTCCCTCATGTTGTTGTCTGAACAGACACCTGATGTGATGCAATGTGATAGAATCCTGACTAGAAATGAGAGGAAAATTCATAGACGCCGGAATGGCTTGTGCTACTACTGTGGTGATTCTACACATGTTATCTCAGCATGCTCTAAACGTATATCTAAGGTTGTTAGTCCTGTCACCGTTGGTAATTTGCATCCTAAGTTTATTCTGTCTGTAACTTTGATTTGCTCACTGTCATCTTATCCTGTCATGGCGTTTGTAGATTCAGGTGCTGCCCTGAGTCTTATGGATCTCTCATTTGCTAAGCGCTGTGGTTTTATTCTTGAACCATTAGAAAATCCTATCCCTCTTAGGGGTATTGATGCTACGCCATTAGCAGAAAATAAACCGCAGTATTGGACACAGGTTACCATGTGCATGACTCCTGAACACCGCGAGGTGATACGTTTTCTCGTTCTACATAAAATGCATGATTTGGTTGTTTTGGGGCTGCCATGGTTACAGACCCATAATCCAGTCCTTGACTGGAAGGCTATGTCAGTGTCTAGTTGGGGCTGTCGTGGTATTCATGAGGATTCCCTGCCTGTGTCTATTGCTTCTTCTACGCCTTCGGAAGTTCCGGAGTATTTGTCTGATTATCAGGATGTCTTTAGCGAGTCCAGGTCCAGTGCATTGCCTCCTCATAGGGAATGTGACTGTGCAATAGATTTGATTCCAGGCAGTAAATTTCCTAAGGGAAGACTGTTTAATCTGTCGATACCTGAACATACCGCTATGCGTTCATATATCAAGGAGTCTCTGGAGAAAGGACACATCCGTCCGTCTTCTTCCCCTCTTGGTGCGGGATTCTTTTTTGTGGCTAAAAAGGACGGATCTTTGAGGCCTTGTATTGACTATCGGCTTTTAAATAAGATCACTGTCAAATTTCAGTATCCTTTGCCGCTGTTGTCTGACTTGTTTGCCCGGATTAAAGGTGCCAAGTGGTTTACCAAGATAGACCTTCGTGGTGCGTACAACCTTGTGCGCATTAAGCAAGGGGATGAATGGAAAACCGCATTCAATACGCCCGAAGGTCATTTTGAGTACTTGGTGATGCCTTTTGGGCTCTCTAATGCCCCTTCAGTTTTTCAGTCCTTTATGCATGACATTTTCCGGAACTATCTGGATAAATTTTTGATCGTTTATCTGGATGATATTCTGTTTTTTTCTGATAATTGGGACTCGCATGTGGAGCAGGTCAGGATGGTCTTTAAAATTTTGCGTGAAAATTCTTTGTTTGTCAAGGGCTCAAAGTGTCTTTTTGGTGTACAGAAGGTTCCCTTTTTGGGGTTCATTTTTTCCCCTTCTGCTGTGGAGATGGACCCAGTCAAGGTCCGAGCTATTCTTGATTGGACTCAGCCCTCGTCAGTTAAGAGTCTTCAGAAGTTCTTGGGTTTCGCTAACTTCTACCGTCGTTTTATCGCTAACTTTTCTAGCATTGTGAAACCTTTGACGGATATGACCAAGAAGGGCTCCGATGTGGTTAATTGGGCTCCTGCTGCCGTGGAGGCTTTCCAGGAGTTGAAACGTCGGTTTACTTCGGCGCCTGTTTTGTGCCAGCCTGATGTCTCGCTTCCCTTTCAGGTTGAGGTGGATGCTTCAGAGATTGGAGCAGGGGCCGTTTTGTCGCAGAGAGGCCCTGGTTGCTCTGTTATGAGACCTTGCGCCTTTTTCTCTAGGAAGTTTTCGCCTGCGGAGCGAAATTATGATGTGGGCAATCGGGAGTTGTTGGCCATGAAATGGGCATTTGAGGAGTGGCGTCATTGGCTCGAGGGTGCTAAGCATCGTGTGGTGGTCTTGACTGATCACAAAAATCTGATGTATCTCGAGTCTGCTAAACGCCTGAATCCTAGACAGGCCCGCTGGTCATTGTTTTTCTCCCGTTTTGACTTTGTTGTCTCGTTTTTACCAGGTTCAAAAAATGTGAAGGCCGATGCTCTTTCCAGGAGCTTTGTGCCTGATGCTCCTGGAGTCGCTGAACCTGTTGGTATTCTTAAGGATGGTATTATCTTGTCAGCTATTTCTCCAGATCTGCGACGTGTGTTGCAGAGATTTCAGGCTGATAGGCCTGATTCTTGTCCACCTGACAGACTGTTTGTGCCTGATAAGTGGACCAGCAGAGTCATTTCCGAGGTTCATTCCTCGGTGTTGGCAGGTCACCCAGGAATTTTTGGCACCAGAGATCTGGTGGCCAGATCCTTTTGGTGGCCTTCCTTGTCTAGGGATGTGCGGTCATTTGTACAGTCCTGTGGGACTTGTGCTCGAGCTAAGCCTTGCTGTTCTCGTGCCAGCGGGTTGCTCTTGCCCTTGCCTGTCCCTAAGAGACCTTGGACACATATCTCCATGGATTTCATTTCTGATCTTCCGGTGTCTCAAGGCATGTCTGTTATCTGGGTGATATGTGATCGCTTCTCCAAGATGGTCCATTTGGTTCCTTTGCCTAAGCTGCCTTCCTCTTCCGATCTGGTTCCTGTGTTTTTCCAGAACGTGGTTCGTTTGCACGGCATCCCTGAGAATATTGTGTCAGACAGAGGATCCCAGTTCGTTTCCAGATTCTGGCGATCCTTTTGTGGTAGGATGGGCATTGACTTGTCGTTTTCATCTGCTTTCCATCCTCAGACTAATGGACAGACGGAGCGAACTAATCAGACTTTGGAGGCTTATTTGAGGTGTTTTGTCTCTGCTGATCAGGACGATTGGGTGACCTTCTTGCCGTTGGCTGAGTTTGCCCTTAATAATCGGGCTAGTTCCGCCACCTTGGTTTCGCCGTTTTTCTGCAACTCTGGTTTCCACCCTCGTTTTTCTTCGGGTCATGTGGAACCTTCTGACTGCCCTGGGGTGGATTCTGTGGTGGATAGGTTGCAGCGGATCTGGAATCTTGTGGTGGACAACTTGAAGTTGTCACAGGAGAGGGCTCAGCGCTTTGCCAACCGCCGCCGCGGTGTGGGTCCCCGACTACGTGTTGGGGATTTGGTGTGGCTTTCTTCCCGCTTTGTTCCTATGAAGGTTTCCTCTCCCAAATTTAAACCTCGTTTTATTGGTCCTTACAAGATATTGGAAATCCTTAATCCTGTATCCTTTCGCCTGGATCTTCCTGTGTCGTTTGCTATCCACAACGTGTTTCATAGGTCCTTGTTGCGGCGGTACGTTGTGCCTGTGGTTCCTTCTGCTGAGCCTCCTTCTCCGGTGTTGGTTGAGGGCGAGTTGGAGTACGTGGTGGAGAAGATCTTGGATTCTCGTCTCTCCAGGCGGAGGCTTCAGTACCTGGTCAAGTGGAAGGGCTATGGTCAGGAAGATAATTCCTGGGTGGTCGCCTCTGATGTTCATGCGGCCGATTTAGTTCGTGCCTTTCACGCCGCTCGTCCTGATCGCCCTGGTGGTTGTGGTGAGGGTTCGGTGACCCCTCACTAAGGGGGGGTACTGTTGTGATTTTGCTTTTTGCTCCCTCTAGTGGTCATTAGTGATTTGACTCTGGAGCTTCTGTCTTTTCCTATATCCTCACCTGGGCCGTTAGTTCAGGGGCGTTGCTATATAAGCTCCCTGGACCTTCAGTTCAATGCCTGGCATCGTTGAAATCAGAGCTAATCTGTTGTGCTCTTGTCCTATGATCCTGGTTCCTGTATTTCAAGCTAAGTCTGCGTCCTTGCTTTTTGCTTTTGTTTAGTTTGGTATTTTTGTCCAGCTTGTTCCAATCTGTATCCTGACCTTTGCTGGAAGCTCTAGGGGGCTGGTGTTCTCCCCCCGGACCGTTAGACGGTTCGGGGGTTCTTGAATCTCCAGCGTGGATTTTTATAGGGTTTTTGTTGACCAGATAAGTTATCTTGCTATATTCTGCTATTAGTAAGCTGGCCTCTCTTTGCTGAACCTTGTTCATTTCTGTGTTTGTCATTTCCTCTTACCTCACCGTTATTATTTGTGGGGGGCTTGTATCTTGCTTTGGGGTCCCTTCCTCTGGAGGCAAGAGAGGTCTTTGTTTTCTTCTCCTAGGGGTAGTTAGATTCTCCGGCTGGCGTGAGTCATCTAGCGATCACCGTAGGCATGATCCCCGGCTACTTCTAGTGTTGGCGTTAGGAGTAGCTATTTGGTCAACCCAGTTACCACAGCCCTATGAGCTGGATTTTTGAATCTCGCAGACTTACACGTTCCTCTGAGACCCTGTCCACTGGGGTCATAACACCGGTGACCCTGGAGCCGCATGAGACTATCTCTGGAGTAGGTGGAACCTGTACTGACCGCAACCCTAAACTGACACCACAAATAGAAGTAGCCGTGGGGTGTACCTAACACGGCCTAGACACCTCGACACAGCCGGAGAACTAAATACCCCTATAGATGGAAATGGGAATTCTATCTTGCCTCAAAGGATAGACAGCCCCTGACAAATATTGACTGTGAGTTTAAGAGGAAGGACGTACGCAGGCAGAAAAACAGGATTTAGCAAAAGAGGCACTTCTAGCTAAATAGAAAAGGATAGGACAGAATTCTAAGCGGTCAGTATTAAAATTCTAAAAAATATCCACAGCAGAAAATACAATAATCTACATCTAACTAAAGACATAGAATGTATATCTGCATCTCCAGAGAATCCAGCAAGACAGAAAAATCCAAACAAAGTCTAAGCTGGACAAAAACACAATAAATTGCACTGAACATAAAAGCAAACTGCAAGTATGCTGCAGGGACAAAAAACCAGACACTTATCTTAGCTGAGTTGATAGCAGGGCATGAGGAGCCAGACAGAGATGCAATCCCTCCAAGAACAATTGACAACTGGCAGGGACTACTGGATCCTACACCCTTGAATACCTGATAGAGCTGAAATCAGCAGAAACACCTGCCCTGGATTACAACCCAGAGACAACTGCACTACCACTAACAACCACCGGAGGGAGCCCAAGAGCAGAATTCACAACAGAGAGCTTTGTGGGTGAGAGAGATGAGTTTATACTGGACCCTGTAGCGAATGGGTAGCCAGTGTAATGACTGGCACAAGAAGGAGGCATCGGTGAAGCGGCTGGACAGAAATATGACCCTGGCTGCCGCATTCAAGATGGATTGGAGAGGAGAAAGTTTGATAAGAGGGAGACCGATCAGAAGAGAGTTGCAGTAGTCCAGACGAGAATGAATACGAGTGACAGTAAGAATCTTAGCAGTTTCAAAGGTGAGAAAAGGTCGGATTCTGGAGAGGTTTTTAAGATGCAGGTGACAAGAGCGAGTGAGTGATCGGATATAGGGAGTAAAGGAAAGTTCGGTGTCGAATATGACCCCAAGACAGCGGGCATGCTGCTTGGGAGTTATGGTTGAACCCTCCAGGGTAATTTCGATGTTTGGTAGAGTGAGGTTAGTAGAAGGGAGAAACACAAGTAGTTCCATTTTGGAGAGATTTAGTTTCAGACAGACGGAGGACATGATGGTAGAGACAGCAGACAGACAATCCTTGGTATTTTGAAATATGGTTGGGGTGATGTCAGGGAAAAAGTGTATAATTGGGTGTCATCAGCATAGAGATGATACTGGAACTCAAATCTGCTGATTGTTTGTCCAATAGGGGCCGTGCATAGAGAGAGAAGAGGAGGGGGCCTAGGACTGAGCCCTGAGGAACCCCAATAGTAAGGGGACGAGGAGAGGAAGAGGAGCCGGCAAAAGATACAGTGAAGGAGTGGTCAGAGAGGTAGGAGGAGAACCAGGAGAGGGCTGTGTCCTTGAGGTCTATGGAGCGGAGCATAGTGAGAAGGAGCTGGTGATCCACAGTGTCAAATGTGGCAGAGAGGTCCAGGAGAGTCAGCAGAGAGCAATGACCTTTGGACTTTGGATATAGCTGTTATTAGACCATTAGAGACTTTAGTGAGGGCAGTTTCACTGGAGTGTAAAGAGCGGAAACCAGATTCTAAGGGCTCGAGAAGAGAGTTATCCAAAAGATAGCGGATTAGATGGGAGTGGACCAAGCGTTCCAGGAGTTTAGAGACGAAGGAAAGGTTAGAGACAGGTCTGTAGTCAGCAGTGAAGTTCTGGTCCAGGGATGGTTTTTTAAGTAAAGGGGTTATGATGGCATGTTTAAATGAGGAGGGAAAGATACCTGAAGAAAGAGAGAGGTTAAATATTTTAGTCAGGTGAGTGGTGACCACTGGTGAGAGAGAATGCAGGAGATGTGAAGGAATGGGGTCACAGTTGCAGGTTGTAGGCCAAGCAGAAGCGAGGAGCTTGGAAACTTCTTCTGAAACAATCTCAAAGATGTTTAGTGAGCTTGGGGTGTGGCAGGGAAGGGGATCCAGGCACTGAGGAGATTAGGCTGAGATATCCTGATGGATGTGGTTGATTTTTTCTAGGAAATAAGTGGCCAGATCCTCACCACTGAGGTTGGTGATGGGGGCCTGTACTTTAGGTTTCAGGAGGGAGTTTATGGTTTCAAAAAGTCGTTTTGGGTTGTTGGATAGTGAGGTGATGAGGGTGGTGAAGTAAGATTGTTTGACCAGATAAAGGGCAGAGTTATAGGTTTTCAGCATGAACTTATAGTGGATGAAGTCTTATGCTAAGAGAGAATTTCTCCACTGCCGCTCTGCACACCTTGAGCAACGCTGAAGAAAGCGTGCATAGCGTTTGCATAGTGTGCCAGGGCTGGCATTGTCAGTGTCGGGTCTTTCTGCATGTAGAAGGTGCTGCTTCATCTAGGGCATTCTTATTATTATGTATTATTGAAGTGTGACAATGCTAAGTCTGGACAGGAAAGGGAGGAGATGGGGGCTAAAGATGTGTGGAGATTGTCCTGTTGTGAATTCTGCTTTTGGGCTCCCTCCGGTGGTTGTAGGTGGTAATGCAGTTGTCCCTGGGTTGCAGTCCTGGTCAGGTGTTTCTGCTGATTGCAGTTCTGACTGGGGTATTTAGGCGTGCAGGATTCATTAGTCCTTGCCAGTTGTCCATGGTTCTTGGAGGAGTTAGTCCTGGTTTGGTTCCTTCTGCCTTGCTGCCTAATCAGCAAAGATAAGTTTCTGTTTGTTTTTGTAGCACACATGCTGTGTGCTTAATAATTCAGTTCTATGCATTGTTTTTTTTTGTCCAGCTTAGATTGTCAGTATTTTCTCAGTCTTGTTGGATTCTCAGGAGTTGCAGATATACATTCCATGTCTTTAGTTAGATTGTGGAACTTTTTGTATTATCTGCTGTGGATATTTTTGGAAGGGTTTTAATACTGACCGCTTAGTATTCTGTCCTATCTTTCTCTATTTAGCTAGAGTTGGCTCTTTTGCTGAATTCTGTTTTTTGCCTACGTGTGTCTTTCCTCTCCTACTCACAGTCAATATTCATGGGGGGCTGCCTATCCTTTGGGGTTCTGCTCTGGGGCAAGATAGTATTCCTATTTCTATCTATAGGGGTATTTAGTCCTCCGGCTGTGACGAGGTGTCTAGGGTTTGTTAGGCACACCCCACGGCTACTTCTAGTTGCGGTGCGAGTTCAGGGATTGCGGTCAGTACAGTTTCCACCTACTCCAGAGAAAGTTTCATGCGGCTCCAAAGTCACCGGATCATAACAGTACAACTGACCGACAATGAGTTAAATGCATCTCAGAAGAAGGGAAGAAAGGTGTTGAGTCATTTTTTTTTTTTCTGCAGTTCGCTTCGCTTTGCTTTTTTTTTTTTCCTCCTCTCTATTTTCTCTGGGTGGCTGAGGAGTCTTGTGTTAGCATGAATGTTCAGGAATTAGCTTCTCGTGTAGACCAGCTTGCTGCTAGGCTACAGAGAATTTCTGATTATATTGTTCAGACTCCTGTTTTAGAGCCGAAGATTCCTACTCCTGATTTGTTTTTTGGTGACAGGTCCAAATTTTTGAGTTTTAAAAACAACTGTAAACTGTTTTTTGCTTTGAGACCTCGATCCTCTGGTGATTTCATTCAGCAGGTTAAAATCGTTATTTCCCTGCTGCGTGGCGATCCACAGGATTGGGCATTTTCCCTGGAATCTGTTGGCCCTGTTTCAGGGTCAAGAGGCAGCAGAATTGTATTGTCAGAAATTTAGAAAATGGTCTGTGTTGACTAAATGGAATGATGTTGCTTTGGCGGCAATTTTCAGAAAAGGTCTTTCTGAATCCTTTAAAGATATTATGGTGGGGTTTCCCACGCCTGTCGGTCTGAGAGATTCTATGTCTCTGGCCATTCAGATTATAGGCGCTTGCGGGAGCGCAGAACTGTGCGCGCTGTGGCGTTGTCCTCAGAGCAGAGTCCTGAGCCAATGCAGTGTGATAGGATTCTGTCTAGAACAGAACAACAGGGATTCAGACGTCAGAATAGGTTGTGTTATTATTGTGGTGACGCTTCTCATGTTATTTCAGTCTGCCTTAAGTGGACAAAGAGGATCGCTAGTTCATTTACCATCAGTACTGTACAACCTAAATTTCTGTTATCTGTGTCCTTGATCTGCTCATTGTCATCATTTTCTGTCATGGCGTTTGTGGATTCAGGAGCCGCTTTGAACTTAATGGACTTTGAGTTTGCCAGGCGTTGTGGTTTTCCCTTGCAGCCTTTGCAGAACCTTATTCCTTTAAGGGGCATTGATGCTACGCCTTTGGCTAAAAATAAGCCCCAGTTTTGGACACAGGTGACCATGCGCATGGCACCAGCCCATCAGGAAGATTGTCGATTTCTGGTGTTGCATAATTTACATGATGCTATCATGCTGGGTTTTACGTGGTTGCAGGTACACAATCCTGTGTTGGATTGGAAGTCTATGTCTGTGACTAGTTGGGGTTGTCAGGGGGTCCATAATGATGATCCTTTAATGTCCATCTCCTCTTCTTCCTCTTCTGAAATTCCAGAGTTTTTGTCTGATTTTCAGGATGTATTCGATGAGCCCAAGTCCAGTTCTCTTCCACCGCATAGGGACTATGATTGTGCGATTGATTTGATTCCAGGCTGTAAGTTTCCTAAGGGCCGACTCTTCAACCTGTCTGTGCCTGAACATACCGCTATGCGGAGTTATGTTAAGGAGTCTTTGCAGAAAGGGCATATTCGGCCATCTTCTTCACCGATGGGAGCGGGATTTTTTTTTGTTGCTAAGAAGGATGGCTCCTTGAGACCCTGTATTGATTATCGCCTCTTGAATAAGATCACGGTCAAGTTTTAATACCCTTTACCTTTGCTTTCTGATTTGTTTGCTAGGATTAAGGGGGCTAGTTGGTTTACAAAGATTGACCTTCGGGGGCATATAATCTTGTTCGTATTAAGCAAGGTGATGAATGGAAAACTGCGTTCAATACGCCCGAAGGCCATTTTGAATACCTTGTGATGCTGTTCGGGCTCACTAATGCTCCATCTGTTTTTCAATCTTTCATGCATGATATCTTACGGACTTATATTGATAAATTCTTGATTGTATATCTGGACGATATTTTGATTTTTTCTGATGATTGGGAGTCTCATGTGGAACAGGTCAGGATGGTGTTTCAGATCCTTCGTGACAATGCTTTGTTTGTGAAGGGGTCTAAGTGTCTCTTTGGGGTGCAGCAGGTTTCTTTTTTGGGTTTTATTTTTTCTCCTTCATCTATTGAGATGGATCCAGTTAAGGTTCAGGCCATTCATGATTGGATTCAACCCACGTCCGTAAAGAGCCTTCAGAAATTTTTGGGTTGTGCAAATTTTTATCGCCGTTTCATTGCTAACTTTTCCAGCGTGGTTAAATCCTTGACCGATTTGACGAAGAAAGGCGCTGATGTGGCGAATTGGTCCTCTGCGGCGGTTTCTGCCTTTCAAGAGCTTAAACGTCGATTTACTTCTGCTCCTGTGTTGCGTCAACCGGATGTTTCTCTTCCGTTTCAGGTTGAGATTGACGCTTCTGAGATTGAGGCGGAGGCTTCAGTATCTTGTCAAATGGAAGGGTTATTGCCAGGAGGATAATTCTTGGGTTTTTGCCTCTGATGTCCATGCTGCTGATTTGGTTCATCCATAAGCTGCTGGGTACATGTATTCTGATAAGTGTGGTAAGTGGAGGTGTCCTGGGTAGTGTTGAGCATTCCGATACCGCAAGCATCGGGTATCGGCCGATATTTGCTGTATCGGAATTCTGATACCGAGTTCCGATATTTTTGTGATATCGGAAATCGGAATCGGAAGTTCCTATAAGTTGCCAGGTGTGTGCGGTTCCTTCAGACCCTGGGAACCATCCAGGATAACTTCCGATATTTGTGTCCCATTGACTTGTATTGGTATCGGGTATCGGTATCGGCGAGATCCGATATTTTGCCGATATCGGCCGATCCAATCTGATACCGATACTTTCAAATATCGGAAGGTATCGCTCAACACTAGTCCTGGGTGAGGAGACAATTCTTGACAGAGAAGGAAAGAAGGTTGTGGTCCGAGAGTGGGAGAGGGGAGTTAGTAAAGTTGGGCAGCGATCCAGGATGGGAGAAAACCAGGTCCAGAGTATTCCCGTCCTCATGTGTAGGAGAATTATAAAACTGTGAGAGGCCGAATGAAGAAGTTAGAGAAAGAAGATGAGAGGCAGATTGGGAGAGGGGATTATTGATGGGGATGTTAAAGTCTCCCGTGATGAGGGTGGGGATGTCACAGGATAGAAAGTGAGTAAGCCAGGTGGCAAAGTGGTCTAGAAACAGGCAGGAGGAGCCTGGAGGGTGATATACAACTGCCTCTCGCAAGGAGAAGGGCTTAGAGTCTGACGGCATGGACTTCAAAGGAAGGAAATGTAAGTGAGGGAACTGGGGGGGATGACCTGGAAAGCGCATTGTGATGAAAGGAGCAAACCAACATCTCCACCCTGTCTGTTCTCAGGTCTGGCGGTATGTGAAAATTTCAGCCCATCAAACGAGAGAGCGGCAGCGGCAGTGGTGTCTGAGTGCTGGATCCAGGTTTCTGTAATAGCCAGAAGGTTAAGGGAATTAGAGAGGAAAAGATCATGAATGTAAGTTAGTTGGTTACACACAGACCGTGCATTCCAGAGAGCACAGTGGAAAGCGATAGGAGAAGGCATGCACTGAATGTTAATAAGATTAGCAGGGTTTCTATATGCAGCTGGAGGGGAGGAATGTATGCTGGTGGAGGGAGGCCCAGGGTTGGGGGAGATGTCTCCTGCAACTAGTAGAAGGAAAAAAAACAGAAAGAGCAGGTGGTGGGATGATTTGTATGAACTTTTGAGTGCTGCATGGAGGTTGTGGCTGGTTTGGAGTGGGTAAGAAATGTCAGTAGTGCCTCAGTTATAGATGGGAGAGGGGAGAAGGGAGATGTGGATATAGAGAGAGAGTGCCCAGAATGTGTTAAAGGGCAGGCGAGTTATGAGAAAGCAGAAGTAAAAACAAATAAGAAGCAGATTGATATGATCAAGGCATAATGTAGTATGACTGACCAAGAAGAATGACTGTTTGAAAAACGTATGCACCTTACCCATCTCCTGCCCTGTCCAACTTCCATTGTCTAACTGCCAAGCACTTTATACTGTTACACACGCGACACCGCGCGCATGCTATCCCAGCCAGACTAAATATATATGAAATGACTACTAGCATCATGAACCAAATGGCAACAATCAGCAACTAACCAAATAGCATAAGGCCAGAGCAGGCATTAATATGCAGGGTAAACAACCAATGCTTAACAAGGCCATAAAACAGTGGGAAAAAGGAGAAAAAAAAAGCTTTGAACACTTTAAATCAGAAACCAAAAACAGAGGGAAAAAAGCAACACAGGAGTGATGGATAAATTACCATGAGCAAAGCTTGCTAGATACGGTTCTGTTCACACTTGCAGTCAGCACACAAATGGATGATGAATAAATTACAATGAGCAAAGCTTGCTAGATATGGTTCTGTTCACACTTGCAGTCAGCACACAAATGGATGATGGATAAATTACAATGAGCAAAGCTTGCTAGATATGGTTCTGTTCACACTTGCAGTCAGCACACAAATGGATGGATAAATTACCCGTGTGAAGAAGAGAGGAACATCAGCTTCAATGCCATTGTCTAACTGCCAAGCACTTTATACTGTTGCACTTAATATCTGTTGCACACGCGACCCCGCACGCGTGCTATCCCAGCCAGACTAAATATATATGACTCCAAACACACCTCCAGGCTGTGTAAGGGCTATTTGACCAAGAAGGAGAGTGATGGGGTGCTACGCCAGATGACCTGGCCTCCAGTCACCAGACCTGAACCCACTCGGGATGGTTTGGGGTGAGCTGGACCGCAGGGTGAAGACAAAAGGGCCAACAAGTGCTAAGCATCTCTGGGAACTCCTTCAAGATTGTTGGAAGACCATTCCCGGTGACTACCTCTTGAAGCTCATCAAGAGAATGCCAAGGGTGTGCAAAGCAGTCATCAAAGCAAAAGGTGGCCACTTTGAATAACCTAGAATATAAGACATATTTTCAGTTGTATCAAACTTTTTTGTTAAGTATATAATTCCACGTGTTAATTCATAGTTTTGATGCCTTCAGTGTCATGATCTCCATGGCCAGAGAACTAGCATAAGCCTCTATAGGAACAAGCTCTTGGAAGATGTAACTATACTGACCATGAACTAAACCTACCGCATCATCTAGAAGTAGCCAGGTAGCATGTCCTACTTTTTATCCCTATATGCCCAGCGCCGGCCGGAGAACTAAATAATGCTAGCAGAGGGAAATATAAGACCTGACTCACCTCTAGAGAAATGCCCAAAAAGGAGACAGAGGCCCCCCACATATATTGGCGGTGATATGAGATGAAACAACAAACGCAGCAGGAAAATAGTTTTAGCAAATTTGAGGTCCGCTTTCTAGATAGCAGAAGACAGAAAGCATACTTTCATGGTCAGTAGAAAACCCTAACAAAACACATCCAGAAATTACTTTAGGACTCTGGCATTAACTCATAATACCAGAGTGGCAATTCCTGATCAACAAGAGCTTTCCAGACACAGTAACGAAACTGCAGCTGTGAACTGGAACCAAAATACAAAAACAAAACATGGACGAATGTCCAACTTATCTAGTAGATGTCTGGGAGCAGGAACAAGCACAGAGAGGCTTCTGATAACATTGTTGACCGGCAAGCATCTAACAGAGAAGCCAGGTTATATAGCGACACCCAGATCTAATCAGAACAGGTGAACAGGGAAGATGATGTCACAAGTTCAATTCCACCAGTAGCCACCGGGGGAGCCCAGAATCCAAATTCACAACAGTACCCCCCCCTCAAGGAGGGGGCACCGAACCCTCACCAGAACCACCAGGGCGATCAGGATGGGCCCTATGAAAGGCACGAACCAGATCAGAGGCATGAACATCAGATGCAGTGACCCAAGAATTATCCTCCTGGCCATATCCCTTCCACTTGACCAGATACTGGAGTCTCCGTCTGGAAACACGGGAGTCTAGGATTTTTTCCACAACGTACTCCAACTCACCCTCAACCAACACCGGAGCAGGAGGCTCAACGGAAGGCACAACCGGTGCCTCATACCTGCGCAATAACGACCGATGAAAAACGTTATGAATAGAAAAGGATGCAGGGAGGTCCAAACGGAAGGAAACAGGGTTAAGAATCTCCAATATTTTATACGGACCGATGAACCGAGGCTTAAACTTAGGAGATGAGACCCTCATAGGGACAAAACGAGAAGACAACCACACCAAATCTCCAACACAAAGCCGAGGACCAACACGACGGTGACGGTTGGCAAAAAGCTGAGTCTTCTCCTGGGACAACTTTAAATTGTCCATCACCTGCCCCCAGATATGATGCAATCTCTCCACCACCGCATCCACTCCAGGACAATCCGAGGATTCCATCTGACCGGAGGAAAATCGAGGATGGAACCCCGAATTACAGAAAAACGGGGAAACCAAGGTGGCAGAGCTGGCCCGATTATTGAGGGCGAACTCCGCCAATGGCAAAAAAGCAACCCAATCATCCTGGTCAGCAGACACAAAACACCTCAGATATGTCTCCAGGGTCTGATTAGTCCGCTCGGTCTGGCCATTAGTCTGAGGGTGAAAAGCAGACGAAAAAGACAAATCTATGCCCCTGCGATAGGGACATCAAAGTTTTTTCTGCCTGAAGTTCCAAATGAGGTTCCTCATACAGCAAGCCCAAGGCCAAAAAAAACGCATCCACATTGCGCAACGCAGGATCCCCTGGTGCCAATGCAAAAGCCCAGTCTTGAGGGTCGCCGCGGAGCAAGGAAATCACAATCCCAACCTGCTGTGCAGGGTCTCCAGCAGAACGAGATTTCAGGGACAAAAATAGCTTACAATTATTTCTAAAATTCTGAAAGCTAGATCTATTCCCTGAGAAGAATTCCGGCAAAGGAATTCTCGGCTCAGATACCGGAGCATGAATAATAAAATCTTGCAAATTTTGTACTTTCGTGGTGAGATTATTCAAACCTGCAGTTACACTCTGAAGATCCATTATTAACAGGTGAACACAAAGCCATTCAAAGATTATAAGGAGAGAGAAAAAAAAGAAAGACTGCAGCATAGACAGACTGGCAAGTGATCCAACCAAGAGCACAGAGAAAAAAAAAAAAAAAAAAAACTCTCAGCAGACTTCTTATTTCTCTCCTTTCTCAGCCAAGGATTTTAACCCTTTAGTGGGCCGGTCAAACTGTCATGATCTCCATGGCCAGAGAACTAGCATAAGCCTCTATAGGAACAAGCTCTTGGAAGATGTAACTGTACTGACCATGAACTAAACCTACCGCATCATCTAGAAGTAGCCAGGTAGCATGTCCTACTTTTTATCCCTATATGCCCAGCGCCGGCCGGAGAACTAAATAATGCTAGCAGAGGGAAATATAAGACCTGACTCACCTCTAGAGAAATGCCCAAAAGGAGACAGAAGCCCCCCACATATATTGGCGGTGATATGAGATGAAACAACAAACGCAGCAGGAAAATAGTTTTAGCAAATTTGAGGTCCGCTTTCTAGATAGCAGAAGACAGAAAGCATACTTTCATGGTCAGTAGAAAACCCTAACAAAACACATCCAGAAATTACTTTAGGACTCTGGCATTAACTCATAATACCAGAGTGGCAATTCCTGATCAACAAGAGCTTTCCAGACACAGTAACGAAACTGCAGCTGTGAACTGGAACCAAAATACAAAAACAAAACATGGACGAATGTCCAACTTATCTAGTAGATGTCTGGGAGCAGGAACAAGCACAGAGAGGCTTCTGATAACATTGTTGACCGGCAAGCATCTAACAGAGAAGCCAGGTTATATAGCGACACCCAGATCTAATCAGAACAGGTGAACAGGGAAGATGATGTCACAAGTTCAATTCCACCAGTAGCCACCGGGGGAGCCCAGAATCCAAATTCACAACACTTCAGTGTGAATGTACAATTTTCATAGTAATTTTCATAGTAATTAAAAATCTTTAAATGGGGTGTGTCCAAACTTTTGGTCTGTACTGTACCTGTGTGTCATCTCCTCCTGTATATAGTATATACCTTTGTCTCATCTCCCCTGTATATAGTATATATCTGTGTGTCCTCCCCCCTGTATATAGTATATACCTGTGTGTCCTCTCCCCCGTATACAGTATATACCTGTGTGTCGTCTCCAGGTTCCCTCCTGTCTGTACACGGTGGAGGCGCAGTGTCCCCGCAGCACAGAGCATTTCAGTAATACCATTTAGTTAGAAATTGTCAGACTCCCTCCCTTTGATGTGGGCTCCAGCGCTGAGCCACATCTTTTCTCGCACATGTCAGCAAGCGCGCCAGAAATCCCGCTCATCAGTGATCCCGTCACATGATCGCGGCTCAATGATGGGTTGGCATGACAACCAGAGGTCTCCAGCATAGGTCTATGGTTCAAGAAACACATGGGCTACTTGCACAATGAACAAGTCTGTAGGAACCTGTTCACACACCATCAAGAAACTTGAAGACACAAAAGAGCACAGTGAGGTCAAAAATACTCTGTTGCCAAGGTATACCCATATAGAGCAGTCCTACCTAATGTATATAATCCCTATCTGATGTATTTAAAAACCTGATCATCTGTATAGTACCTGTATAAGCAGGGTTCAGAGAGGGAATTTTCATGTGGACATGCTGGATGGAACAGCTTTGATGCAAATGACCCATAAGGAGTGGTGGACCTTGGCGATTGGTGGAGCAGCTTAGTATACATTTTTTTGCAACAAAACGTATCAACTAAATACCCTGTTTTTTCCATCTTTTGACTTAGCACTTGCTTATTACTGTGATTTTTTTTTACAACAGAGTATTTTTGACCTCACTGTGCTCTTTTGTGTCTTCAAGTTTCTTGGTGGTGTGTGAACAGGTTCCTACAGACTTGCTCATTGTGCAAGTAGCCCATGTGTTTCTGGTTCTGTAATTGTTCTCTTGTTTCTACAAGACTAGGGAGTCCACCACTCCTTATGGGTCATTTGCATCAAAGCTGTTCCATCCAGCATATCCACATGAAAATTCCCTCCGAACCCTGCTTATACAGGTACTATACAGATGATCAGGTTTTTAAATGCATCAGATAGAGATTATATACATTAGGTATTACTGCTCTATATGGGTATACCTTGGTGATTGGTGGAGCACCTCAGTATACATTTTTTTTGCAAAAAAAAGTATCAACTAAATACCATGTTTTTTCCATCTTTTGATTTAGCACTTGCTTATTACTGTGATTTTTTTTACAACGGAGTATTTTTGACCTCACTGTGCTCTTTTGTGTCTATAAGTCTATGGTTGTCACTGCCGGATTGCTATAAGCGCTGCCCGCTAGCCGAAAATGCATGCACCAGGGATCGTCTCACCGAACTACTGCTCTTCTTTTAACATGGGCAAAATGCTACTCAGGCAACAAAGGGTGAGGGTAAAACAGTGTGGCAATGCTTTATTGTACCACAAAACAGGCAGATAACACATAGAACAGTCCCAGCAAACATCCCAAGATGGTGCACATTAGAGACTCGCACTTCCGCCGACTCGCCGGGATAATAGCAGCTGTGACTACAGATCTTCCAGGGTCGCTACCCCACCAGTGGAATGCACAGAGAGGAGGTAACTACAAGCGTAGGAAGATGACAGTCCACTGAGTCCATACAAGCTACAAGGCCAGTGGATCTGAGGATCACAACCTGGCTTCATATTCCAGGGTCGGTTACTCCACCTGTGGCACGCACACAGAGAGGAGGTAACAACAAGTGTAGGAACATGACAGTCCACCGAGTCCATACAAGGTACAAGGCCAGTTGATCTGAGGATCACAACCTGGCTTCTCCAAACATATTCATGGTTCAGCGATGGTCTATGGAACAGATCTGTATTCTTCCAACTCAGGCTGAAAACCCCTAGGTTGTTACATATAGAATGATAGCTCCATGTCCCTCGTAATGGAGCCATGATGTAAAATGGCTGCTGTCCATTCTCTGGTCCTTTTGAGATGTATGGATGTCTTGGCAGAATCGCTCTGGCTGTTTCTCTCAGTATCTTTATACAGAGGCATGTAACCTATTTTTAGACTTAACAAGTGGCCCACATTCAGTATTTACATAAAGGGTAAGAATGCAGACGAGATCAAATAGCATTACTTGATTATTTAAATTATCTGCATAGCTTTTCCCTCTCTGCTTTAGAAGTCAACAAACTGGCTCAATAAAACAATGCATAATTAGCATAACAGCAAACATCACTAGTGATCAAGGATAAGCCACAATAAAAGTCAATATTCCAGGCTTACACTAAAGGCCCCGTCTCACTAAGCGAGATCGCTAGCGAGATCGCTGCTGAGTCACAAGTTTTGTGACGCAACAGCGACCTCAGTAGCGATCTCGCTATGTGTGACACGTAGCAGCGACCAGGCCCCTGCTGTGAGATCGCTGGTCGTGTCGGAATGGCCTGGACCGTTTTTTGATCGTTGAGGTCCCGCTGGGTAGCACACATCGCTGTGTTTGACACCTTACCAACGACCTCGTTGACGACTCAGACACTGAATCGTCATAATAGCTCCCATGTGACATTGTTGTACAGGTCGCTACAGGTCGCTGGTGAGATGTCAAACAGTGAGATCGCAGCTGCGATCGTTGGGAAGATCTCACTGTTTGACATCTCACCAGCGACCACATAGCGACGCAGCAACGATCCCTGACAGGTCGTATCGTTGTCGGGATCGCTTTAGTGTCGCTAAGTGAGACGGGGCCTTAACAAAAGTTTGTTTTCTTGACCAACCAGAAATCAACACTTGAAAACCAATTTGAAAACCAACATACAGATAACATTCTATTATTCTTCATTTGCTAAAAATAGTTTTCTGGTTAATTAAGATACAATGCTGCATGTTGCTGGGTCATGTCACACTGGGCCAGTCACTCCGTTACATTTTCATACTAAATAATAGCACAGATCCTCCATACATTATGGTTGCACATATCCCTAGTCTTTATAACGATATTGCCCTCATTCCTCGACAGCATGGCCATTAGAAGCTGCTATTGATCTTTGCAGTAGGTAAGTTTTTCCCCGAGTGGTACATATTGGGCCATTTGAAAATGGGAGTTTAGCCTAGGACAGTTTGCACTACTAATTAACAGCTGTTACAATACCAAACTAGGGCAGTCATTATAGGATAAAAACACAAGAATTATACTGTATTTTTCACATACTATCTATTCCTGACACTGGAGTGGCTTATAAACTTATGAAGTATATAGTTTGAGGTCTGGGATCTGCCAATATGTGGCTGGTTTTCTGACTGTTTCGGATAACATGATACATGGTTTTAGTTTTTTTGTCTAGTTTTGCTTAAATATAGGTCAATATTAAATAGTCTCCTGATGAGTCGCCTTTGGTGAGGACGATGAAACCTGTAGAAATGAGAGGCTTGGAGAGTGAGTGTGTATACGTTACCTCACTCTATATACTGAACTGTGGGGTATATGTTTTTTCTATTAGTCACCTACTGACTAACCTCCAGAGGGTGAATTAGGAGTATAGTTTTACATTTGGAAGTAATAAAGAGTAGTTTTATCCTTTTTTTCAGCAAACATGAGGAATGACAAGAGACAACCCATTTAAGAAGATTCAATTTTGGTTAAAACTATGCCAACATTATGATCATAAAAAGGCTTTTCCCCTATGTGATGTCTCTGATGTTTATTAACAGTTGATTTCCAAGTAAAGTATTTCCCACATTAAGAAAATGAAAAAGGCTTCTCCTCTGTATGACTGCTCTGATGTCTAACAAGAAGCGCTTTCCTGTTAAAACATATCCCACATTCCGAACAGGAAAAAGGCTTCTCCCCTGTGTGAGTTCTATGGTGCCTAACCAAATCTGATTTCAGGTTAAAACATTTCCCACATTCTGAACAGGAAAAAGGCTTCTCCCCTGTGTGAGTTCTCTGGTGACTAACAAGATTCCATTTCTGGTTAAAACATTTCCCACATTCTGAACAGGTAAAAGGTTTCTCCCCTGTGTGGATTCTTTGATGGCTATTAAGATTTATTTTCCATTTAAAACATTTCCCACATTCTGAACAGGAAAAAGGCTTCTCCCCTGTGTGAGTTCTATTGTGCCTAACCAAATCTGATTTCAGGTTAAAACATTTCCCACATTCTGAACAGGAAAAAGGCTTCTCCTCTTTGTGACTGCTCTGATGTCTAACAAGATGACATTTCTTATTAAAACATTTCCCACATTCTGAACAGGAAAAAGACTTCTCCCCTGTGTGAGTTCTATGGTGCCTAACCAAACCTGATTTCAGGTTAAAACATTTCCCACATTCTGAACAGGAAAAAGGCTTCTCCCCTGTGTGGGATCTCTGGTGACTAACAAGAAGCCATGTCTGGTTAAAACCTTTCCCACATTCTGAACAGGTAAAAGGTTTATCCCCTGTGTGGATTCTTTGATGGCTATCAAGATTTATTTTCCATTTAAAACGTTTCCCACATTCTGAACAGGAAAAAGGCTTCTCCCCTGTGTGGGATCTCTGGTGACTAACAAGATGCCATTTCTGGTTAAAACCTTTCCCACATTCTGAACAGGTAAAAGGTTTCTCCCCTGTGTGGATTCTTTGATGGCTATTAAGATTTATTTTCCATTTAAAACATTTCCCACATTCTGAACAGGAAAAAGGCTTCTCCCCTGTGTGAGTTCTATGGTGATTAACCAAATTTGATTTCCGGTTAAAACATTTCCCACATTTTGAACAGGAAAAAGGCTTCTCCCCTGTGTGAGTTCTATGGTGCCTAAATAAATCTGATTTCCGGTTAAAACATTTCCCACATTCTGAACAGGAAAATGACTTATTTGCTTTAGAAACAGATTGTTTTTTAATGCCTCGTTTATGACTTTGATTTTCCTTAGTAGTTAGCAATGAATCAGAAGACGGGACCTGTTTCATAGGACCAGATGACAGATCTTTGCTGTGAATGGATGATGATATATCTGGAGTAATGGCATTCCCTTCGGTTGTATCTTGTAGGATCTCAAGATCATCAGATTTAAAAACTGAAGATGTCAACTGCCCCTCTGATCTCCTGGTACAGTCATCTGCTAAGATAAAAAAACAAACATTTTTTTAATAAAATATCCTTGAGTTTTATATTTTTTAACATTTCAACTTAAACTATCCATAAAAATGGCAAGCTATGTAAAAACTTTAATTATTTACCAAACAATGACTGTTCACAGTCTAATAGAAAACCTTGTTGGATGAACCAGTAGTGTGTGGTGTTCAACTGTTTGTTCATTCTGCCTCCCAAATATTGAATAAAAAGAATCAATCAATGTTATGTAGGCAAAAATAATACCAATTCTCCTCTCACAAAAAAAACAAGTCCCCTGTCAAGTCCATCATCAATCAATGGATAAACAGAGGTTAGAATATAGCACGGAGAGTCTCCCAATAATTAAAATGTAACTTTTAATCACTAAGATAAAATGGACAAACTAACATGACAAAATTATCACATGTGAATAAGGTGCTCATGCAAACCAGTTCTCAAGATAAAAATTGGTTTGGTCTCACCAATGGGAACGACAAACGTCCACAGCAGGTTACTCCTGTTGCCTTCTCTAGATAGGAGAGTAAAGAGAGGGAGGGGGTATAGGGCTTTACTAAACTCCCTGCCGTGCCCCTTGTATTGCTCCTGTCCTAACAAGGACAGTCCCGAAGTATAACCTGCTAGGGACAACAACCATCCACTACATATAATATATAAGTCTCCATACGTGTTTCCTCCCCAGTCACGGGGATTCATCAGGGTAGTTCATTTAAAGGCAATGGGACATAAAGTATGCAAAAAATTGTGTTTGAATGGAAAGCAGGGTGACCTGTAGTTACGTTGAGTCGCGATGAGGCGCCCTCTGCTGGATGTCCTCATATGAACTCGAGCGTGGGAACTTTTCCCAGGCTCCAGTTCATGAGGACATCCAGCAGAGGGCGCATCACCTCAACTCAAGGTAACTACAGGTCATTCCACTGCAATCCATTCATTCCCCGGGGTTTTACAGGCACGAGCACTGCTTTAGCAGAGCTCCTGGCTGTAAAATGATTTAACCCCTTCAGATGGATTTACTTCGTGGGACTTGACCTGAGCGACGGAAGGTATGGGATATTGTTGTTGGTTTTTTTTCCTTTGTTACAGAACGAGGGTCTTCGGGTGGATTACCAATATAATAAAATATTACAACAACCTGTGTCTTTATTTCAGTAAAATACTTTTAAATAATGTGTGTGTTTTATTAACCATTTCGTACTATTGGATTAATAATGGATAGGTGTCATAATTGACGCCTCTCCATTATTAATCTGGCTTAATGTCACCTTACAATAGCAAGGTGGCATTAACCCTTCATTACCCCATATCCCACTGCTACACAGGAGTGGGAAGAGAGTGGCCAAGTGCCAGAATAGGCGCATCTTCCAGATGTGCCTTTTCTGGGGTGGCTGGGGGCAGATGTTTGTAGCCAGGGGGGTCAATAACCATGGACCCTCTCTAGGCTATTAATATCTGCCCTCAGTCACTGGCTTTACCACTCTGGCAGAGAAAATTGCGCGGGAGCCACGCCATTTAACCCTTTATTTTACAAGCTACCGCGCCCAAATTTTGCACATACACACTACTAACACTAGTAGTGTGGAATATGCAAAAATAAAAGGGATATGAGATGGTTTACTGTATGTAAACCATGTCTCATATCATGTCAGGTTTGGGAAGGAGAAAGAAAAAGCCGGCAATTGAATTACTGGCTTTTCACATATCTCGCGCTGAATTAAATATAAATACAGTATATATATATATATATATATATATATATATATATATATATATGTGTGTGTGTGTGTGTCTCAAAGACATACATATATATATACATACTGTATATATGTTTTAACGAACATTTGAGCACATAAATCCATTACATGTCGGTTTTGCAAGCCTGCGAGAAAATATCGCAGTACAGATGCCATACGGATTACATACGGAGGATGCCATGTGCAAAATACGCTGACACACCCTGCCTAAGGATGACATACGGACCACTATTTTGGGAACATTTCTGTGTATTACGGCCGTAAAACCGGTTTTTACGTACTGGTAATAGGATTTTACAGAGTCCACGACAGCACCCACAACGAGAGAGAGGGGATCCACCCACCTTCCGGACAGGAACCTACAGGTCAAAAAGGGGCGGTCCCCCTCGCCCTCCACTTTGTGTTCCAGAGTACAAGGGATACCGCCAATGAATCAGTACATGACAATATTATCTTAAACACTAATAAATACCACCACCTCTATAGAGTGATCTCTAAAGGTACCGTCACACTAGGCGAGGTTGCAGCGATATCGCCAGCGATCCGTGACGTTGCAGCGTCCTGCATAAGCGATATCGCTATGTTTGGCACGCAGCAGCGATCTGGATCCTGCTGGGATATCGCTGGTTGCAGGTAGAGTGGACGAACTTTCTTTCGTCGCAACTCTCCCGCTGACATCGCTGGATCGCCGTGTGTGACGCCGATCCAGCGATGTCTTCACTGGTATCCATGGTAAACATCGGGTTACTAAGCGCAAGGCCGCGCTTAGTAACCCGATATTTACCATGGATACCATGGTAAAAGTAAAAAAAAAACACTACATACTCACCTTCAGTTGTCCGTCACGTCCCCTGGAGCTTCCCGCACTGACTGTCTCAGCGCCAGCCGGCCGTAAAGCAGAGACTGCGGTGAACCTGCAGTAACAGCGGTTCACCGCTGGGCACCGCTGTTACAGCCGGCCGGCGCTGAGACACAGTCAGTGCGGGAAGCGCCGAGGGACATGAAGGACGACAGAAGGTGCGTATGTAGTGTTTTTTTTTTTTTTTTACAGGGGGACTTCGGCATCGCTGAAGACAGTTTCAGCGATGCCGAAGTCGCTCCCCTGATCGCTGGTCGCTGGAGAGAGCTGTCTGTGTGACAGCTCTCCAGCGACCAAACAGCGACGCTGCAGCGATCGACATCGCTGTCGCTATCGCTGCAGCGTCGCTTTAATGTGACGGTACCTTAAGGCACACCTTCCAACAGAGTGCAGAAATAAGTAACTAAACACGGGGGGGAATGTATGGGTGCTGTCGTGGACTCTGTAAAATCCTATTACCAGTACGTAAAAACCGGTTTTCCTATCGCCACGACAGCACCCACAACGAGACTTTCAAAGACTATTTAACTGGGAGGGATCACAGCACTAAGTACTGAACGGCCAAACTGTAAGCTGGAATTAGCAGATAGATCAAGGTGATAGTGCTTATAAAAGGTGGAAGGTGATGACCACGTTGCCGCCTTACATATCATTTCAATGGGAACATCTGCCTTCTCCGCCCAGGATGATGCCATGGCCCGAGTGGAGTGCGCCCTGATGCCTTCTGGTGGTGTTACTCCCTTGGCAGAGTAGGCAAGACATATCGCTTCTCTAATCCATCTAGCGATAGAGTTCTTCGTGACACCAGAACCCTTTTTCCGATTCTGGAAAGAAATAAACAGAGCCCTACTCTGTCTCCAGCTTTGTGTCCTATCCAGGTATTCTAATATTGCCCTCTTTACATCTAGGGTATGATATTTTTTCTCCTCTTCTGAACCTGGATTTTCATAAAAAGACGGTAAATAAATCTCCTGACTTCTATGAAATTTAGTTGCTACTTTCGGAAAGTATGCAGGATCAGGTTTTAAGACAATCTTATCCTGGAGAATTATTAGATAGGGAGGATCTACTGATAACGCATGTATATCACTGACCCTCCTGGCAGACGTTAATGCTAAAAGTAGAGCTGTCTTTAAGGTTAAATTTTTTATCGAAATAGAGTCTAATGGCTCAAAAGGAGGCTCGGTCAACGCCTCAAGCACCAAATTTATATCCCAAGGAGGTATTCTTACAATATGGATTGGGTTAGAACGCTGACATGCCTTAATAAACCTAGCAACCCATCTATTACCAGCTATATCCCTGTTATATAGAGCTCCCAAGGCTGAAACATGAACTCTTAGAGTGTTGACTGCTAAACCCAATTCCCAGCCCTTTTGAAGGAATTCTAAAATAGCTGAAATCGGAGCATTATCTCCTAATGGTTGCTGATAAAACATAAGGAATTTTTTCCAAATTTTCGTATAGATCTTTGTAGTAACTTCCTTCCTGCTTTTCAATAAGGTAGCTATTAAAGCATCGGAGAACCCCCTCTCCCTCAGAAGCTCCCTCTCAAGTTCCAAGCCGTTAAGTGAAGAGTCTCCAAATTTGGATGACGAAATGGACCTTGAGAAAGGAGTTCCGGAACCACTGGCAATACCCAGGGATCGGTCACAGACATTGTCCTGAGGAGAGAAAACCAAGGCCTCCTGGGCCAGAAGGGGGCGATTAAAATCACTCTGGCTCTTTCCTCCCGGATCTTCCTGAGAACTATCGGAATTAGACACATAGGGGGAAAGGCGTATGCCAGCTGGAAGTCCCAACGGACACGAAGGGAATCCACTATGAATGGTTGGTCTGCTATGTGTAAGGATGCGAACCTCCTGACCTTCCTGTTCTCCCTCGTAGCAAACAGATCTATTATCGGCAATCCCCACAGCTTGACTATTTGATCGAATATGTGTTGGTTTAAGGACCACTCTCCCTGACGAAGGGAATGGCGACTGAGGTAGTCCGCCTCTGTATTGAGTTCCCCTTTTATATGAACTGCCGACAGGGATTGTAAGTGATTCTCGGCCAGAGACAATATCTGTGCTGTAGTGGTCATTAGGGATCGTGATCTTGTCCCCCCCTGATGATTGATGTAGGCCACCACAGTCATATTGTCTGTTTGTATCTGCACATGCGAATTCCTCAGGGAAGGTAGTAAGCAAAGAAGAGCCTGATTGACTGCAGCAAGCTCTCTTAGATTTGAGGAATTCTGGGACTCTTGAATCGACCAACACCCCTGGGTTAGAATGTCTCCCATATGGGCTCCCCAACCGAACGGACTGGCATCTGTTGTAACTACGTTGTCCGGAGTGATGGTCCAGAGAACTCCTTTTGATAAATGTGCAAGATGAAGCCACCATCTCAGATCGTGAAGAGTGGCAGGTGATAGACTGAACTTTCTGCTCAGAGCACCGTGAAGATCTTTTCCTGCTTGAAGAACTTCGTATTGAAGCATTCGGGTATGAGCCTGAGCCCATCTTACCGCCGAAATACACGCAGTCAAAGATCCTAGTAGAGACATTGCGTCTCTTAAACTTAAGTTTGGAGCTTTCCTTACGGCCGTGATCCTTTGAATGATCTTCTGCTTCTCTTCTGGTAGGAAGGATGACTGATCTTCGGAGTCTAGAAGAACTCCCAGGAACAATTGACGTCTTGTGGGTTCCAGTTTTGACTTTTCCCAGTTGATTATCCATCCGAGTTCCTGTAGGGATGATATTATGGCATTTACCCTAGACGTACACTGAGCAATTGAATTTCCAACTATTAAAAAATCGTCTAGATAGGGCACTACAAGGGTTTCTTTTTCCCTGATATGGGCCATTACTTCCGACACAACTTTTGTAAAAACTCTAGGTGCCATGGACAGGCCAAAGGGCATTGCTAAAAATTGGAAATGTTTAATCTGATGGTTTACCCATACTGCCATCCTGAGGAATTGCTGGTGATTTCTGTGAACTGGAAGATGGTAGTATGCATCTTTTAGATCCAAGACCGACATATAGCACCTAGGAAACAAAAGCTTAGCTGTTGATTTAATGGATTCCATCTTAAAAGCGTGGTACTGAAGATATTTATTCAATTTACGTAAATTTATGATAGTCCTAAAGGACCCATCAGGTTTAGAGATTAAGAATAGCGGGGAATAAAACCCCGTCTTCTCCTGATGTTCTGGTACTTCTTCAATAACTCGCTTTGTAAGCAATTGTTGAATCTCTAATTCTAAGGCCTGTTGTTGGGCCGGAGTGTCCAGTGATGTCATAACAAAATGATTTGGGGGAGTTCTCAAAAATTCTAATTTTAATCCTGACTCAACTACCCCCATTATCCAGGCACTAGAAGTTATCCTTTTCCATTCCGCTGAGAAGAACCTTAGTCTTCCCCCTACTGGTAGATCTGTTTTATTTGTAATTACGTCTACATCTTGAGAAAGATGAAGGGTTTTTATAGTATCCACCTTTCTTCTTTTGATCCGACGTCTCCCAGTCACGATTGTATCCCTGCTGGTCTGACTGGAATTTTCTGAAGGGCATGCGTCTCCGGAAGGCATTCCTAAAAGTGGGATTAAAAGTTTTAGGAAATCCCTTCTTTCTGTCTTCTGCCTTTGCAAGGATGTCATCCAGCACCGGGCCGAATAGGTACTCACCCCTACACGGAATGGAGCACAATTTGGCTTTTGCCTGAGCATCCCCCTTCCAGGTCTTTAGCCAAAGTGCCCGTCGGGCTGCGTTTGAGAGACCCGCCGATCTTGCAGCCAATTTCAGGGAATCAATCGAGGCATCCGCCAGATAAGCCGCTCCTTCTCTGACCTGAGACAGGGAGTTTAACAATTTATCCCTAGGTACTTTAGCTTTAAGTTGTTCTTCCAGCTGAGTTACCCAGACCATAACTGATCTTGCCATACAGGTGCCTGCGATTGCGGGCTTAAAGGCTCCAGACGATGCTTCCCACACCTTCTTAAGGAGCATGTCAGCCTTTCTGTCTGAAGGATCTTTAAGGAGTCCTACATCCTCTAATGGTAGCGAGGCTGTTTTCGAGGTAGAGGCTACTGCCGCGTCTACTTTCGGGATTTTCATCCACTGGGATAAGGTGTCATCCTCAAAGGGGTACCTTCTTTTTGCGGCCGAAGGTAAGAACCCTTTATCCAGCTTGTCCCACTCCCGTGTGACCAGATCTTTAATGGTATCTACCACCGGGAAAGCTTTGCGACTTTTCTGGCTCAGCCCTGCGAACATGATCTCCTGGGTTGTTTTCGGTTCTTTACTCTCTGCCACACCCATAGTTGCACGGACTGCCTTAATTAAAGCCTCCATATTGTCGGTGGAAAAGCAAGGCCTTCCTTCCTCATCTGAGGAGGATGGTGATGAACTCTCCGAGCACTCACCCTCTTGCAACGAAGGGCTGGAATCGGATACCATTTCCATACTACTCTTCTCATGCCGTCTAGTTTTAAGGGACGATTTTATTTCTTCCCTTATTACTTCTCTCAAATCCGATACACGGAGGGGGGCCTCTTCCTCTAACGTACGGCATATACACAACTGACATAATTTCTTTAAATAGGTGTCAGGTAGTGGCTCCGTGCATAACGCACACTGCTTATGCTTAGACTTTGAGACCTTCTTCCCCTATAACAAAGCATAGTATAGAAGACAGTTGTATCAGCCAATGGCTCAGATATCAAACTCACCACTGCTGATGAAATTAGAGTACCGGTTTCTGAGGGGGTGAGGTGTGACGTGACGTCGGGTTGCCAGGATCCTGCTGCCCGCGTGCCACATCTCCACTACGAGATCTGCTGCTGCTCCTCTGTTCTCCTAACTGTCGGTGTTCGGCATCTCCTGTGGAAGACATGTTGCCGCACACCACTCACCAAGCGCTGCCATCTTTTCAAAGGTCCCGCGCTCCTCCTCCCGGTCTCCTCCGGAAGTCATTAGATCACTTCCGGGTCATAAGCGCCGACCTGCTCCTGCAGCGTCGCGCGCGCGTGGACGACCCGGGCGGCGTGCCTTCCCCCGGGAACGCCACCCTCGACCGGTCATGCCGCTCCTTGCCAGACGAGGGGGGAAGCTGAACACAGGACTTCCCCCGACGCTGCTTCTGGGCCCCCGACTCTGCCGTTCTCACCTGGACACTGCACAGAGGCTTGGCAGACCCAGGTAAGTGAACGAAAACCTGTAGGCTCCCGCCGTCCGGACAGGAACCCAAACTGGAGGGCGAGGGGGACCGCCCCTTTTTGACCTGTAGGTTCCTGTCCGGAAGGTGGGCGGATCCCCTCTCTCTCGTTGTGGGTGCTGTCGTGGCGATAGGAAAATACGGACCGTATTTTCATAAGCTGAGTGTGGCGCCGGCCTTATAGTGCAGAGGAGGCTTATGCACTTTTATGTTATGACAGCGAAGATAGCGCAGTGCCGGATGGGGATGAGGATTTCGAGTGCTTTAGGAGCAGCGACAGTGATAGCTCAGAAATGAGCAGTGATCCTGGTCCATCCTCACACACAAGGACCAGTACAAAAAGAAGGACAAATAGCACTTCTGGAGAAGTGTCTGCAACTCAGGGAACAATGCCCAGTATTAGCGCTGTCCCTAGTGCTCGTGAGTTGGCGCACACCAATGTCCAAAGGGCTTTGCCTCTTGATGTAGCATTTCCCAGATGGGAGGCTTCAGATTCGGCTAATCCATTCATCCCTAATTTTATTGCCATTCCTGGTATAAATGTGGAGGTGGAAAATTTTGGACCAATCAATTTTTTTTAATTTTTTTGACACATAGCTTGCTAGAGCATATTGTCCTACAAACAAATTCATGTGTGTCCCAACTCATCAGCCAGAATTCATGGTAATCATGGTAATACGGCCGGACTATACCACCTATAAAGCAATGACAGCCAGTGACTGAGAAGAATCTGTGACCTCTCTGCATTTAGTGGTCACTACTCACCTGGGTAGTCATATGTGGGAATCTCCTCTTTACACCACTCATCCCACCTCACATATGTCTCTGTAGTATTACTATGGGTCAGATTTTCACCCTGAAACAAATATTGTAAAAGTCACCGACAGATGGAGAAGTCGAATCTATGATCAGCTCTAATCCTGCCATCTCCACCGTTCTCATTCCACAAGTATAAAACATAATACTGGTGGGTAAAACAAGACTGAGCACAAGACCTTCACCGGCGTCTACACATCATAGGGGAGATCTCCTGACACCTTCTCTCCATCTACCTGATGATCCTGAGGAGCATTGGGATCTTCTTGCTTGCAGTCCTGTGGAAGAAGAGGACGGGGACATCTCTCTGGTGTTGTCCTCTTACTGGATAGATCTGGAGGAAACACATACAGGGAGTGAATTCATTCTTTACATACAGATAATTATAGGCCGTGTGTATTTAGTCCTGTCTATTACCTGGAGATGTGAGGGGCTGGGGAACCTCCATTATGACGTTCTTGTACAGATCTCTGTGTCCTTCTAAATACTCCCACTCCTCCATGGAGAAATAGACAGCGACACCCTGACACCTTATAGGAACCTGACACATACAATGATACCGTCATTCCCCGATCCCTTCATAGTGTTACTGTATGATGTCCCAGCATTCCCTGCAGTGTCACCTCTCCAGTCAGCAGCTCAATCATCTTGTAGATGAGTTCTAGGATCTTCTGGTCATTGATGTCCTCATGGATCAGGGGGTGAGGTGCAGGCCTCGTGATTGGGCTCAGGGGTTTTCCCCATCCCTCAGACACAGGGTCCTGACAGCGATCACTAGAGGTCTTCTTCACCACTGTGTAATCCTGGTAATGGAGAGACACATTAATAAATCTCACTACAGACATTTCCAGAGTCCTCACCTCTCCAGTTCTGTCCATCTGTTATTACCATAGATAAGAATGATGTAATGTGATGTCATCAGAATCTCTCACCTCTCCAGTAAGCCGGAAGAGGATCTCTAGGGTGAGGTGTAATATCCTCTCCGCCATCTTGTCTCTGTCCATATCCATCTGTGATGGGAAAATCAGGAAAATTCTCTTTTGTAGAAGATCTTCACTGAGAGGATCCGATATTGTAGAGACCTGAATGAGAAGATGAGCCGATGTAACATCATAAGAATCCTGTGTAATAATACAATTACTGGAGATAGTAAGGGAAACATATGAGATTTATTATTTTACAGTATTTAGTTTCCTTCTTTACATCTACTAATAAAACCTATATATTTAGGCCACAGACAACAAGCAGTTTCTTCCTCGGAGTCGGCAGCTGAATACGTTTCTCATAGACTCATCTTCCATAACGCTAATTCTCGTCTCATTTACCGACCCTGGAATCGGCATTAGTAATACTGCAGGAGATATTCATTACACGCGACATGAGAAATAACTACTTCATGATGAGGACGACATCTTCATCTTCTACTACGGCTCTAGAGACATATTTGGCCAGAGTCGGTCACTGACTCCATCACCGCCGGCCGTCTATATGAAGGTTTCCCGTCTTCCCCGCACTGTAATCTTCTATAACGTTAGATCTCAGCTCTGATTCACACACAGGAGTTTGAGGCTTTTAGAAAAGATTTTTTGTTTCCACAATCAACACGGACAGAAATGATCTGATCCCAAAGTCTCCATGTACAGAGATTTATGGGGTTTATTTCTGGCCTTAGGCTTTCCTATATTGCGAGAAAAACACCAGAGAAAAACAGATGTAAAATGTTTCTAAAGAAAATTGGTTCCAACGATTCTTGTAGAAAGAAAAAAACATGGAAAAAGCAGGAGACACATTTTATAATTTTTAACTTGTTAAACATTTATTAAAAAGAAATTAATCTTTTTGTGCACAGAACATAGATGTGCACCACAGGGACGGCACAGATGAGGCTTCAATAAAAACCCTGGCACTTTATCCACTTGCTGCTGTGAAAAGCAAAAATGGCATCTAAGAAGGTGACAGAGTTTGGCTGAACTCCCCCCGCCCCCAAGTACTCGATAGTATGGGGCGGCCTAGTTATTACGGTACTTACATGCCTAATAATGGTGTCTGGGCTGCAATGTATGAAGGTCTATTAGGCCGGGCAAGAGGCAGCTTCCAATAAGTTACATTTTAACGTCCCCATACACATTAGACTAAAGTTCCATGAAATCACTGATTTCGGGGGTTTGGGCGACTATATAATGTATTTGGGGGCCTCCCGACAGATGGTGTCAGGGCAGAGAAGGATCTGACATCCTGAATTTCAGAGGATAATCCGTTTGTTCTTCCTGTAGATAATCCTCCACTTGACCCTGGCTTCACTGATTGTTTGCGGCCGGCCGAGCGTGACCAATCAGCGACAGGCGCAGTCCGGCCGCGAATTGGCGCGGAATTTGAACCACGCTTCGCTAATTGATCGCGCCCGGCCGGCCGACTCCTGTGCATAAATTGCATTATTCTGAAAACTTCATAAATAAACCACATACATATTCTAGAATACCCGATGCGTTAGAATCGGGCCACCATCTAGTCTTCAATAAATGCACACGTTTATGTTGATATTTTGGACACTTTTCTTATCCCATCAATTGACAGGATGTTTGGGGATGATGAAATCATTTTTCAAGATGATAATGCATCCTGCCATAGAGCAAAAACTGTGAAAACATTCCTTGAAAAAAGACACAAAAGGTCAATGTCATGGCCTGCAAATAGTCCGGATCTCAATCCAATTGAAAATCTTTGGTGGAAGTTGAAGAAAATGGTCCATGACAAGGCTCCAACCTGCAAAGCTGATCTGGCAACAGCAATCAGAGAAAGTTGGAGCCAGATTGATGAAAAGTCCTGTGTGACACTCATTAAGCCCATTCCTCAGAGACTGCAAGCTGGAATAAAAGCCAGAGGTGGTGCAACAAAATACTAGTGATGTGTTGGAGGGTTTTTTTATTTGCTTTTCATGATTCCATAATTTTTTCCCCAGAATTGAGTGACTCCATAATTTTTCCCCTATGCTTGGTTAAAAAAGTAACCATTACTGACTACAACATTTTTGTTCTTGATTTCTTTTAGTGTTTCTTAAAGCCAGAAAGTTGCCATTTGAAATGACGTTAGTTTTGTGCCATGTCTGTGATCTGCTTTATTTTCTACAAAATCAAACAACTGAATGAACTTCCTCCAAGGCCGGTGATTCCATAATTTTTGCCAGGGGTTGTATATAAAGCTGAATGTGTGTGTGTGTGTGTTTGGATGTTGCTGCCTTCCTTGCCTCCTCATCATGGTTACCATATCCCTGTGAGATGCCGAGGTACTTGTAGTACGTCTGTACATCTGCTATCTGCCCTGCTGGTAATTCCACTCAATTAGTCTTGACTACCTTGCCTCTCTTTATTACCAACCAGCCGCACTTCTGCAGTCTGAAGAACGTCCCGATGTCTTCACTGTAGATCCTTGTCAGGTGGATCAGTGAATTGATGTCTCATTCATTTCTTGCATACAGCTTGATCCATATAGAGGAGGTGGCTGATGGAGCTTCCACTCTTGAACTTGTATCCATAGCCAGACTCTGTAATTATCTGACTGAGGGGGTTCAAGCCTATGCAGAACAGCAATAGGAACAGTGCACCACCTTGGTATAAGCTATATTTGATAGTCACTTGTGCTAGTTGTCTTGAGTTGACTTCCAATGTTGTTCTCCATAGCCCCATTGAGTTTCTGAGGAAGGTTCTTAATTTCCTGTTGACATTGTACAGAGCCAAGCATTCACAGATCCATGTGTGTGTCATAGGCTTTCCTGTAGTCAATCCAGGCTGTGCTGAGATTGGTCTGTCTGGATCTTGAGTGACTGCTCTATCTACTAGGAGCTGGTGCTTAGAGCCTCTGGTGTCAGTCCCAATGCCTTTCTGAGCTGGATTCATGTACTGGTTCATATGGTTCTGTAGCTTGGTGGCTATGATGCCTGACAGAAGCTTCCATGTTGTTGTAAGGCAGGTTATTGGGCGGTAGTTAGATGGAACTGTTCCTTTGTGAGAATCCTTCATGTTCAGCACTGTTCTTCCTTGTGTTAGCCAAGCTGGGTGGTGGCCTGCTTCCAGCAGTTGGTTCATCTGCATTGCTGTTGTGAAATTGGATTTTGGGCTCCCCCGGTGGCCACTGGTGGAATTGAACTGGTGTGCATCATCCTCTCTGTTCACCTGTTTCCATCAGGATGTGGGAGTCGCTATTTAGCCTTGCTCCTCTGTCACTTCCATGCCGGTCAACATTGTAATCAGAAGCCTTTCTGTGCATGTTCCTGCTGCTAGACAACTCCCAGCTAAGTTGGACTTTAGTCCTTGTTTGTTTTTGCATTTTGTTCCAGTTCACAGCTGTAGTTTCGTTTCTGTGTCTGGAAAGCTCTTGTGATCTGAAATTGCCACTCTGATGTTATGAGTTAATACTAGAGTCTTAAAGTAATTTCAGGATGGTGTTTTGATAGTGTTTTTAGCTGACCATGAAAGTGCCCTTGCTGTCTTCCTGCTATCTAGTAAGCGGACCTCAATTTTGCTAAACCTATTTTCATACTACGTTTGTCATTTCATCTAAAATCACCGCCAATATTTGTGGGGGCCTCTGTCTGCCTTTCGGGGAAATTTCTCTAGAGGTGAGCCAGGACTATATTTTCCTCTGCCAGGATTAGTTAGTCCTCCGGCCGGCGCTGGGCGTCTAGGGATATAACGCAGGCTACGCTACCCGGCTACTGTTAGTTGTGCGGCAGGTTTAGTTCATGGTCAGTTTAGTTTCCATCCTTCCAAGAGCTAGTTCTTATGTTTGCTGGGCTATGTTCTCTTGCCATTGAGAACCATAACACATTGCCATGCATTCATGTACCGCTGTGAATTTATTTAACCAGTAGGTAAGGATCATGTCTCTGCTGTCCAGCTCTTCATGTCCTTGACCCGTTCTTGGATGTCTGCTACTGTAATGGTGACTGCTTCCTGCTCTATGTGGTTGCTGTGTTTCATTCTCAGATATTGCAGCCACATTGCACTGGTGTTGTGTTTTTTTTACACTTTGGATGGTTCTTTGGAGAACAGGGCATTTATCTTCTTGGCCTCAGCTTCTCCAATGTATCTCCCTAGTCTTGCAGCAAGTTTTGTGAGCCTTTGTTTAGCAGTCTCTTCAGTTGGGGTCAGGCTTTGTACTTGTCCAGCTTGGTCTTATTCTTAGTCTTTACACACTACTGTATTTCTGATAGTTGGCTGACTTCCCTTCGTGACACCTTGATCTTTGTCTACAGTCTTCTTTTCCAACGGGAGCACGTACTTCTGTTGTTTTTGCTGGTTGTATAGCCAAGCATTTCCATGATTGCTGAGGCAGTAGCATAGATCAGGTTATTAGTTTGAGTTATGGTGGTGGTAGGTATTGATGCAAGAGCTGCTCTATTGGCATCCTCTAGCATACTGTCTGGTGGTCTTTATTTGCTGGGCCTTGGCAGTCGATCTCTGGTATTGATGGTATTTAGTTTATCTAAGATCTTCTGATTCAGACCAGCTGCAGTGCTCTCTAGCTGCAGGGTTGGATCAGAATCTTCAGGGAGTTGCACATGTTGTTCTTCCAGGTCTTCATGTGAGGTGGATCTGCAGTGCAGTTGATCCATCTCAAGTTGTGATAATAGCTTTCTCTTTATGATAATGAAACGTTGGGTGACTAGTCATTTTTCAGTTAGTGGACATGCAGGTCTTGTATCCATCCAGAGTTTCATATATCCTCTCCCATTTCATCTGCTGTTACTGTATCATTTCATCAGATCCAGGTTCTCTTGCCTTGTCCATGTATGGTTTGGTCCAGTAGCCCATTTATCATCAGATTGTCCTGGTTCCTCAACATCGGACGCGGACCTTGTTAATCCAGGCAACGTCCGAGCCGGCATGACTCTCTTTGCTCTTGACACTCTCATTTATTGAGGTAGGAACCATAGTGTTATGGACCCCCACAGATGCCGACCCTCTTCTTATCAACAGGGGGCGCAGCCTAAGGCAAAAGACTCAAGTTGCATCATGATAGGTGCTCCCCTGGGTGGATAGTATCATATTGTGCATGTAGGGGGCAGTACTGTGGGAACATTAAAAAGTGGGGGGATGGCAGTACTGTGGAAACATTATACTGTGTGTGAGGGGGATGCCAGTCCTGTGGAAACATTATCCTGTGTCTGTGGGAAGCCACTATTGTGGGAACAAAATACTGTGTGTGGTGGGATGGAGGTACTGTGAGATTATACTTTTTGTGGTGGGATGGAGGTACTGTAGGAACTGTAGGAACATTATACTGTGTGTGGGGGTATGGCAGTACTATGAGAAGATTATACTGTGTGTGGGGTTATGGCGGTACTATGAGAAGATTATACTGTGTGTGGGGTTATGGCGGTACTATAGGAACATTATACTGTGTGGGGGGGTATGGCGGTACTATGAGAAGATTATACTGTGTGTGGGGGTATGGCGGTACTGTAGGAACATTATACTGTGTGTGGGGGTATGGAGGTATTATGACAACATTATACGGTGTGTGGGGGTATGGCGGTATTATGAGAACATTATACTGTGTGTGGGGGTATGGTGGTATTATGAGAACATTATACTGTGTGTGTGTGGGGGTATGGCGGTACTATGAGAACATTATACTGTGTGTGGGGGTATGGTGGTATTATGAGAACATAAGACCTGGGCGGGATCTGGGGGAGGAGGCGGCTTTGTCGCCGCGCCCATCGGGCCAGACCGGCATGATTGACGGGCGAGGACGGCGACTTTGGTGGGTGGTTTTGGCGGCTTGGGTGGGGAATCAGGGTGGAGGAGAGACACTTTTGTGAAGCGCGGCTCATGCCCTGTGTAGCGGTGTTTTTGTCTCCGAGTGAAAAATCGGGGTGACAGGTTCCCTTTAAGCATAAATCAGATTTTGTTATGCACCAGAGAACCCACACATGGGAGAAGCCTTTTTCATGTTCAGAATGTGGGAAATGTTTTAAACAGATATCAGATTTTGTTAGTCACAAAAGAATTCACAGACGGGAGACGCCTCTTTCATGTGATTAATGTGGAAAATATTTTACACAGAAATTAACTCTTAATAAACATCAGAGCAGTCACACAGGGGAGAAGCCTTTTCCATGTTCAGAATGTTGGAAATGTTTTAACCAATAATTGCATTTTCTTAAAGTTGTTGTCCACTATTAAGGCAGTCTCTTGTCATTCCTCATGTTTGGCTTTGTTAACCCCTTTCCCACCTTGGACGTATCCATATATCCCTGTAACCTGGGTCATATTGACATCCCGACGATTTTGCTCTCGCATGACCTGTGCAAACGCGATCACCGCTGGGATTCGCCTGATTCTGACTGCTGACACCCGACACTCAGTGCCAGGAGTGGTCCCACACTGCTCCTGCGGTATTTTAACCCCCTAAGTGATGTGATCGAGCTCACAACAGACCGCCTCTTTGCCTTTGGATCGGAGACCCTGCAACATCTTTGTGGGGTCCTGATCGTTGCCATTGTAACCCAATGTCGTGATGATGACCTGAGCTAGCAAAGTTGCTGTATCATAATCGGCAACTTTGTGTGTCAGAGCAGCGGTGACAGTTTGCATAGCATAGGGATGCTGCTGTATCCCCATGCTATACAAGTGATCAGCCTGGAAAAAATGAAAGTCCCATAGTGGGACAAAGTAAAAAAAAAGTTAAAGAAAGTAAATAAAAAGTTTATAAAAAATGTAAAAATTTAAAAAAGATCAAAAATAAAAAGTAAAAATATATTGTACCCATAAATATTTGAATAACAAAATATAAGCAATAAAAGTACACATTTGGTATCGTCGCACCCAGAACAAACACCTATGAAACTGTCCCACTATTTAACCCCTTTAGTGAACACCATAAAAATTAAATAAAAAACAAGACAAAAAAACAATGCTTTGTCATCATACCGTTGAACAAAAAGTGGAATAAAAAGCGATCAAAAAAATAAATATAAATAAACATGGTACTGCTGAAAACGTCATCTTGCCTGCAAAAAAGGAGCCATCATACAGATCTATCAGTGGAAAAATAAAAAGGTTATAGCTCTAAAAATAAAGGAATGCAAAAATAATATTTTGTTCAACAGGAAAGATATATATCTTGGTACCGTGTTAGCCAGTAGATAGAATAATATTTAGAATTGAGAGTCCTCAGTGGTTGATACCTTTTAATGGCTAACTGAAAAGATGGTAACAAATTGCAAGCTTTTTTCTATAAATTGTTTTGTGTGAAAGCGCCAAAACATTAAAAAGATAAAACTGTGATATCACTGTAATCAACCTGTCTTATCAATTTTACCACATGCGGAGCGACATAACAATAAGAATCCTGAATTGCTGATTTTTGTTCATTCTTCCTCCCAAAAATCAGAATAGAAAGCGATCAAAGAGTATCATGTGTCTGATATTGGTACTAATAAAAACGTCAACTCGTCTCGCAAAAAATTTGCCCTCACATGATATGGTGATGCGCAATAAAAAGCATTTTTTAAGTGTGTGACAGCAGCCAAACAAAAAAACAATATAAATCTGGTATCACTGAACCAAAGAGTAAAGTTGCCTAATCACTTATACCGCATGAGGAATGATGTAGAATGTAAGTTCGCAAGGACAGGGTCCTCTCCCCTCTGCACCAGTCTGTCATTGTAAATTTGTTTACTGTAAACGTTATCTGTAACCCCTTTTCTCATGTACAGCACCATGGAATTAATGGCGCTATATAAATAAATAATAATAATAATAATAATTATACTGTGTGTGGGGGTATGGCGGTACTATGAGAACATTATACTGTGTGTGGGGGTATGGCGGTACTATGAGAACATTATACTGTGTGTGGGGGTATGGCGGTACTATGAGAACATTATACTGTGTGTGGGGGTATGGCGGTACTATGAGAACATTATACTGTGTGGGAGTATGGCGGTACTATGAGAACATTATACTGTGTGGGAGTATGGCGGTACTATGAGAACATTATACTCTGTGTGGCGGTAGTGTGAAAATCCCTTTTTTACGAGAGATGCCAGTACTGTAGGAACATTATACTGTGTGAGCGCCATCATATATATTACATAAGGGGTGTAAAAAGGAGAGTCATAAAAAAGCCTCCTCAGGGCTGTGCTGCGTTTGTACAGACTGCTATCTGCCGCCCAGACGGGACCATGTGACACCAATGGGAAGAGGGAGGGTTTCCGGAGGGAAGAGTCTAGAGGGTGCACCTGGTCAGGAGACCTTGATGGCGCAGTTACTGATATTATAAAGGCCAGAGCCCCAAAGGCAGAACAGATTTGGCGCCAACAAAGGAAAGGGGTGCGGGGAAGAATCTGAGGTACCAGCTCATGGTAAAGTGCCCGAGGCAGCTGGGTGTGGGGCAGAACCCTGCTTACAGGGCATAATGGGGGCATTACACTGTGTGGGGCCAAGAAAGGGGCCCTGTACTAGGAGAACACTCCGCTCCCTCACTTCCTGTCCTCCATAGTTGGCTCGTATGTATCTATTACAGGAAACAGAACAACAACGTTATGGTTCTTATAAAGGGGCAACAACAACCCCAAAAGAGTCTCCTCCGTGCAGAAGGGGTTAATGTCCCCGGCTGCGCTCAGTACTGGGGAATCTCCACATACCTCCACCTGCAGAGCCGCACTCCACAGATATGGCTGCTCTCTCTGTGCGCGCAGGACCTGTGATGAGGTCACAGGGGGAGGAGTCAGGGGTCACGTGATCCGCAGTGAAGACGCTACATGGAGACTTCTCCTCAGTCAGTGACATTCCCGCCATTATTCGCCCTCACTACTGGCACAATCACCTCGCGCCGCCTTTTCTACACAATGTTCTGTGTGGAATGTAACGTGTGATTTCTCTGGAGACAAATAGACCCCACACATGAGGGGATTATCACCGGTTACCGGACGTCTAGTATATGGCGGCATATGATTGTGCTATCGCCTCCACACCAGGAGCTAAAATGCCCAAATCTCGCTTATTTACCCCCTTCCAGTGTCCGGCTAAGGGTCATATACGGCCATGCCCCTCTCCAGTCGCTGTGGGGGTTTGGTAATAGGATGGAGGGCGGCGTCCATGCTTGGACTTCAGAGAGAGTAATAAAATCACAGCTCACCTTCCCTGTCCTTTACCCCTTACCCTTGACCTGTTTAGCCAGTTACCGGGAGATAAATGTTTTTACAGACTTAACGTGAGAGGGACATATAACCTTATACGTATCGCCATGGTGACGGATGGAAGACCGCACACAATACACCTGAGGGGCAGATTGAACATTTGATGCTGCCATTCGGGGTAACCAATGCTTTGGCAGTCTGTGAAAATGTCATTAATTATATTTTTCTCACTGATTGGTAGATTTGTGGTAATTTTCCTGGATGATATATTGAGTTCCTCACGTACTCTGGAGGAGCATGGTGAGCATGTCAGATAGGTTCTCCAGATTTTACATGACAACTATTTATTTGTTAACCTTGAGAAATGGCAATTTGTGGTACAGCAGGTCCAGTTCTCAGAACATTTGGCTTCTGCATTGAGGTTTCAGATGGACCCCGTTAAGGTCCAAGCAGTTCTTGATGGCTTCTAACCAAGTAACCTGAAAGTGTTACAGAGATTTCTTGTAGTCGAGATACTGAGGAACAAATAAGCGAAAAATAGGGTCTTATCTGATAACAAGATCTAATGAGAATAGAGGAGTATTACACTCACCTGATAGAGCGGCACCTCAGCAACATGTTCAATGCATAAATCAGCTGCTGCCGGACACGGGGCCAAAGACCGAGCAGAATAGCTGATCCGGGTACAATGTGTCTGTACCTGCACTGCTGATGAAGATTATCAGATATGGAGATTTCCTTAAAATCGTTTATTCAAATAGGTTTTCAAAGTCAACGCGTTTTACAGTCACGCAGGACCTCTTCCTCAGGAGAAAACCTGATAGCGGATGAACATGTCAAGCTTGGAACAGTTTATATGGAGTCTTTTTGAAAAAAAAAAAGCCAAACAAAGCACGATATGTCAAAGTTCATGAGAAAGTCCATCAAACAAAGATAATGGGGAGATGGAGAAATCAGGGACCACCTTGATATATTCTTATAATTCACATATATATACTTTTTATCTAGCAGGATATGTCCAGACATGTCCAGCTTTGCTAAGTTATTCTGCTCTATATATGTCTGAACACAATCAGGAGGGCACTTCACAACACTATATTCAACTAATCCCACACAAATTCTTGTGGGAAAAACGAAGAGATCGTCGACGGGAAGCGCGTCATTATGGGGGCGGAGCCATGCGCGATGCGCCGCTATTTGCCGGTGTTCTGGATACTTACCTCTCATATAAACAGCATGGTTGCCCCTCACCTCGGCACGCCCCCGGAAGAAGCAGGAGGCGAAACGCGTGTCGGGGTGAGTGGACGCCATCAGCACAAGTTAATACCATCTGTTATAGTCTTAGGGATTTAGTGGTCATTTATTGCTCCTATGTGGTTAATCCTGGATTACCTGTAACTATTGTATTGCATATCAAATCCACTGTGTGTGTTATACTGAGGTTGCCTCATGGTGGGTAAACAGGGATTTGTTACCATCATATATATTGGATATATTAAGCCATTGTGCTAATTACCTTACAACCATTGTGTTGGGGTTCATTTATCCACTGACACTATCCCAGTGCTACTGAGTATGGTTTATTGAATTTCTTCCTTGTCTTTTGGTGTCCCCTATGGTAATTTTGCTTTTTTATTCTGTGAATTTTAAACAATATTAATAAACATTTGGTTTTAATTATGGGATCTTTTCGTTCTTCCCACAAGAATTTGTGTGGGATTAGTTGAATAAAGTGTTGTGAAGTGCCCTCCTGATTGTGTTCAGACATATAACAAATGTTAATTATTGTGCTGTTTGTTATAACAGAGTGTCTACCCAATATGGATTTCAAGGCTAAGGAATTGACTTGGCGATCAAAAGCTGATAGTACTTTTAAGCAGAATACCATTCACGTTTCGCAAGATGCCAATGCAGGATGCAGAGAACTATTGTTTAAATATAAAAATATTCTACATGAAAAAACAAAAATTTGGTGGAATAAAGCCTCACTGGAAAATTATTTGGGTAAGAGGATAATTCCTAGAGGCCTCAGGGTACAGTTGTATCCGACTTTTGATTTGAACAGTGAAGAACTGACAACAAAATGGATGGATATTGCCTCCAATTGTTCTCTGGACTTTATCAAAATAATAATTGAGCACAATACAAATTGTCTCAGAGATATGGATAAAGAATTGGAGTCCATTTATAAATTGTTGGAGACAGGTATGAGTAAGGAATCTCTGGAATCCTGGTTCAAAGAACTAGGGAAAGATGTGGATAAATGGGAGGAGGATGTCAATGGTGGTAAACTGAAAAAACTCATACGGGACAATAAGGACTATGAAACATGTAAAGTCAATAAGTGGCAACAGAGGAGGGTAGAAACTCCATCTCAACAAACAGGAACTGATACATCCGATGCTTCAAGTGTATCTGAAAGTGAGAGCGGGAGGTCCTCCAATGAAACTACCTACAATCGTGATTTTCACCTGAAAAGTGGTAGACACAAATATGCGGACATATTTCACAAGCCCAAGGGACAAAGGAAACCGAGGGACACTATGAAGGTAATAAATCTGTCTAAACATGTTTTGACAAACTCACAGATAGGTTTATTGGAGAAGGGGCTTACTTTTTCTCCCTCCTCTCACCTAGACCCCTTTACTGCGAAAAAAGACTTACATTTGTTTGCTCGTAAGATTATCTTGAGAAAACTACATTTTAAACCGGTTGAGGGTGATCCGACAGTTTCAATTACAATGGAGGACAGAGAGGTGGTGGAAATCTTGGAATCTTTAGAAGCGGAACAAAAGGAGGTTAGTATAATTCCATCTAATATGTTTGTAAAATCCAAGAATTTCCCAGCTCTTAATTTATGCCCGGCAGTGGATGTATTCGCACGTCTAGTCAGTAATGAAATTCGAACTATGGCTCAGTCCCAGAGGTACAAGGACAATTTGTCTAGGGAAGAACGTGCGGCCCTCGATGAACTTAGAAGTTGGGATGACGTTGTGTACAAACCAGCTGATAAGGGGGGTAATTTGGTGGTTTGGCCGGTAGACATGTATGTAAGGCAAGCTCACAAGCTACTTAAAAATGAAACATGCTATAAGTGTGTGGTCTCTAACCCCACCCCCTTATTTCAACAGGAACTGATTGGGATCTTGGAGAAGGCCCATGAGGATGGCTTAATTACAAAAACCTTTTTGGATAGGATTCGGGATTATCAGCCCAAATTAGCAACTTTTTACCTAATCCCTAAGGTACACAAGAATGCCTTGGACCCCCCTGGGCGACCTATTGTGGCCGGAATTGGGGGTCTATGTAAAATTATTGCGGATGTGGTTGATTATTTTCTTAAACCCATCGTTTCTACCCTTCCCTCTTTTGTTAGGGATACCACCGAAGCTCTGCAACGGATTGATCAGTTACAGTTGGAGGAAAATCAAATCTTAGTTACGGCTGGCATCGAAACACAATGTCTTCATCTTTGATAAAAACATCTACCTCCAATTGCAAGGTACGGCTATGGGGGCTTCGTGTGCCCCCTCATATGCCAACTTGTTTTTAGAGGCCTGGGAGAGAGACATCTTTTTGGGGGATGGTATCGCTGAGATGGGACAGGTCCATAGTTGGATGCGATACATTGACGACTAGTGTTGAGCGATACCGTCCGATACTTGAAAGTATCGGTATCGGATAGTTTCGGCAGATACCCGAAAAGTATTGGATATCGCCGATACCGATACCCGATACCAATACAAGTCAATGGGACATCAAGTATCGGACGGTATCCTGATGGTTCCCAGGGTCTGAAGGAGAGGAAACTCTCCTTCAGGCCCTGGGATCCATATTAATGTGTAAAATAAAGAATTAAAATAAAAAATATTGATATACTCACCTGTCCGGAGGCCCCTGCACCTCACCGCTGTTAACCGGCAGCCTTCTTTGCTTAAAATGAGCGCGTTTAGGGCCTTCCGTGATGTCACGGCTTCTGATTGGTCGCGTGCCGCTCATGTGACCGCCACGCGACCAATCACAAGCCGTGACGTCATTCTCAGGTCCTAAATTGCTCATTTTAAGCAAAGAAGGCTGCCGGTTAACAGCGGTGAGGTGCGGGGGCCTCCGGAGAGGTGAGTATATCAATATTTTTTATTTTAATTCTTTATTTTACAAATTAATATGGATCCGATACCGATTCCCGATACCACAAAAGTATCGGATCTCGGTATCGGAATTCCGATACCGCAAGTATCGGCCGATACCCGATACTTGCGGTATCGGAATGCTCAACACTATTGACGACGTGATGTTTGTATGGGAAGGCAATGAGGAGGGTTTGGAGACATTAATGAGGAAACTCAATGATAACAACATTAATGTGAAACTCACCTTTAAATCTGGCAGAAATTTGGAATTCCTTGACATCTGGGTGGAAACTGCCATTGACGGTTCAGTGTATACGGACGTGTTCAGAAAACCGACATCCACCAACTCATACCTCCACGCGGAATCTTCCCATCCTGTGAGCACAATCAGAGGCATCCCAATAGGTCAGTTCCTACGCGTCAAACGGATATGTTCTAATGACGTTTTGTTTGAGAAACAGTGCGAGGAACTGACTAGGAGATTTGAGGACAGAGGGTACAGTCGGCGAATGATTAGGAGGGGTTATAGAAGGACTAAAGCCACCACAAGAAATGAATTATTGTACACCGACAAGGTCAGAGAGAAAAAGGATGATAAGCAGGTCTTTTTCATTTCCACCTATAATGGACAATGGAATAATTTGAGGGATCTAATTAATAGACATTGGAATATTCTGTTAACGGACCCTACCCTATCCTAAAACAATGTGTGGCCCGTCGCTCGGCTAATGTGAAGGATTTGCTGGTGCATAGCCATTATAATGCAAAACGACCCTCCACTCGTAGTAATTTATCCCCTGGTTTCCTCCCATGTGGGTTGTGTAAAGCGTGTTTAAATTTGGATAAGTCTAAACATTTTTTTAATGCCGATGGTACACGAAGATACGACATTCGCAAGCATCTTACTTGTTCGTCTAAAGAAATTATCTATCAGGCAATATGCCCTTGCGGGAAAATATATATTGGCCTGACCACCAGAGAATTCAAACTAAGGGTGAGAGAACACATTTTGGACATCGAAAAGGCGGCAAGTGTCAGGGATGAAACATTGCTAAAGACTTTACCACGACACTTCAGGAGATATCACAATTGCAAATCTCGGGGCTTCAGATTCAAAGCCATTGACCAACTGGATTTAGGAGTCAGAGGGGGTGATACAAGCAAGATGTTGGCACAACTGGAATGTCGCTAGATTTTTCATCTAGGTGCTTTGAGCCCTGTAGGTTTGAATGAGAACATGGGATTCTCTGCATTTCTGTAATTGGCATCTTTTTAGGGGTTGAGGGGTATATAGTATTATAATTGGATTTTTTGGTTTTTTATTGTTATAATGTACATATGTCTATGTTATGCATATTCTAATTTTTATTGTTTTTCTGTGTCTCTTTTAGTATATGAGAGGCTCTAAATATTTTGACATATTTATGAAATCTTTCTTTCCCATGGAGTGTGCGGCTCAGGATATTCAGTGGAGACAAGAGAAGGATTTATGAAGAAAGGAAGACCGTTCACTATTATTTTATATTAAAAAAAAATGAAAAAAAAAAATGTATACTATAAAAAATATTTATGTGTATTTTAAGTTGTATATATATTGTAGTAATTTGTATGGTTTTGTATATGGGTGTTTAAATGAGAGTATTTTATTCATTTAGTTATATTTATACATATTCTATCCCATTATATTATATATAAATTATATTATAAGGGGCATTAATAGGGTGGATTAATTGTTTTTGGTAATAGTTGTATATGTTTTTGGAAATTAGATATTGTATGCTATAATGGCACTGGAGGGTCTAGCACGGGTAATATAATAGTGGGGATGCCCTCAGATACTTACATTTGATAAAAAGTTAATTTTAATTCCCTTTCTATGCTGTTTAGTGGCACACATTAGTACGTGGGTACTGCTATATGCTGGTTTATCTAGTTGTTTTTTAGTTCACTGCACTTCGGTCACTGTTCACTGGATTATATAATAATTTTTGTAGCATTATTATTTTTCGATGCATTGATATATAAAATGGGTAAGAATGTTTGGTGGGGGTTCTTTCCATTCACTCCAATCAATTATTATTCCTTTTCTGCACTTTGATTAGTATTATATCTAATAAACATCGTAAATTTTATTTTTGTTCAATTGCACAGTCACTAGCACTTTTTGGTATATCACTTTTATATTCAGGCTTTTTCGTGTAACTGGGCACTATATTATATAGGTAATTATTCCTTTGGTTTCCCCCTCCTGCGCTGCTCTGCTGTATCATTCCTTCTTCGCTCCACACCAGGCATGTGCGCATGCGCAGTGACTTCAGCCCTCTGCCGCTCCCTGGAACGCTCAAACACTGACACGCATAGCTGGTGCTTGCGTGTCATTGAGCGTCGACGGGAAGTGCGTCATTATGGGGGCGGAGCCACGCGCGATGCGCCGCTATTTGCCGGTGTTCGGGATACTTACCTCTCATATAAATAGCACGGTTGCCCCTCACCTCGGCACGCCCCCGGAAGAAGCAGGAGGCGAAACGCGCGTCGGGGTGAGGGGACGCCATCAGCACAAGGTAATACCATCTATTATAGTCTTAGGGATTTAGTGGTCATTTATTGCTCCTATGTGGTTAATCCTGGATTACCTGTAACTATTGTATTGTATTATTGTATATCAAAACCACTGTGTGTGTTATACTGAGGTTGCCTCATGGTGGGTAAACAGGGATTTGTTACCATCATATATATTGGATATATTAAGCCATTGTGCTAATTACCTTACAACCATTGTGTTGGGGTTCATTTATCCACTGACACTATCCCAGTGCTACTGAGTATGGTTTATTGAATTTCTTCCTTGTCTTTTGGTGTCCCCTATGGTAATTTTGCTTTTTTATTCTGTGAATTTTAAACATTTGGTTTTAATTATGGGATCTCTTCGTTCTTCCCACAAGAATTTGTGTGGGATTAGTTAAGTTATTCTGCTGACAAGGGAGAGGCTAATCAAGATGTACCTTTGGGTCCTTGCAAAACAATATATCTGTCAACAGTGCACTTCTTATGTAAAAATCCCCTGATGAATCAAGAATGATCTCATGTAATAAACAGCTGATTCGCGCACAACATAATGTATACACCTACTCAAAAGAGTATATAACTGATTGCAACCATTAAACTTTATAGCATCTGAAACAGATTACGTCTGTCTCTGTCCCATCATTGCTCGAGCATCCTCATATCTGGCAACCTTCCAATATCCCTGAGGGTCTGACTTGCAGACCACCCTAACAACTTGGCGTCCCTGGGTGGGCTGGCTGAAACTGAAGACCCTCCAATATCTGGAACCCGGCAGCAAACGGACCTGAGGGTCAGAGGGAAGCACAGACAATATCACCGGTGAAGGCAAGCACCTTAGCTTCTTACAATCTCTCTGTGTCTCCATTTGTCTCACAGTCTTCAGACCAGATTCTAGGTATGCTATAGTCAAGTCTTCTTACTTGGCCAGCTCATATTATTTGACAAAGAACCGTAGAATATGCTAAGTGATACTTAAAAGGCATATTGGTTTGGTCAATTTCATGTGCTGAGATCCCTGTTATATGTTCTGTTATATGTCTAACACATGACTGAAGTGTGTGAGTCAACCTTGAGGAGACGTCCTCTTGGAGAGTGATAGAGATATGGTGTAAAAAGCTGATCAAATCGGGATAGGGCCTCTGCAGTTCCCTCTGGTGACTCCTTGGGGCACCCTGGGTCAGGAGTCAGTCTGTCTGTGTCTATCTGTCCTGCCTTGTACGCACAATCTGCTCCCCCCAGCTGGTGCTAGTAGATCGGGAGAGAATATTGATCACATTAATCTGCCTGTTGCTACTTAGTTTTGTTCTCTGGTTAATATATAGGGTTTCTGTGTACGCCATGTTACATCTAAAGGAGGTGCCATTGTCAGACTAGGAGGCCTGAGAGGGATTAGTGAAGTAACGCTGCGGCGGTCACAAGTGGCCAAATCACTAATCATTGTCCCTGGGGGGTCCACGCACCTACAAACTGTACAAGTTTAGGTACCGCAAGGAGTGGAAAGAGTAGAGGGGACTTACGGGTTAGCACACCAGCACTGTGACGTAAGTGTAGGTTACTAAGTTACTACTAGGTAGAGGCCATGAGAGGTGGGCACAAAGTAGAGGCTACACATTAGGAGAACAGTGAGACATTAGCCAGAAAAACCAGAGAACACAGAGGAGAGAGAGAGAGAGAAAAGAGCAGGCAGCAATGGGAAATATAGATAGCAAAGAGCACAGGGAGGGGTGCAGCGCCCATGAGATAGTGAAGAAAAGGAAAGGTAAAGTTGCTGTAAAGGATTCCAGTAAGTTGTTAAAAGGTTTGGGGATGAAGAGTGACACGCTAGATTCTTTCCTTTGGGACTCAGCTCTAGCAGGGAGTATGGGATGGATTAAGGATAAGTTATTAATACAGGCAAGAGCTTGGGCAGATGTAGCAAAGGAGTTAAAAAGAGAAGGAGGTTCGGTTAACGTAGAAACACTGCAAGGGATGAGATTCAGACAGAAAGCAAAAATCCCTCCGCCATATCAACCCCATCTCACGGCTCCTGCCCTGCCAGGTCCGGAAGGATGGTGTGTGTGTGTGGACAGCAAAACCCCGACAGGCGTGAACAATGTTCTGCCTCCGGGAGACCAAGACCCTATGGGGCAACAGGACTTTATCCTGTCATTCACACTCACACTAGAACACAAGACCCTGGGTACAATGTGACAGTAAAACCAGAAGAAAGCCTAGGCACACCCAACATTTCAGACGATGGAGATTACCAATCTCCAAATTTCCAGACTACGAACGCAACCGGCACTGCAGCAGCAACATCTATCCCCAGAGACTCAACTGCACCCATGACTATGACAACTGTCTCCCACTGCAAACCATGGAACCCAAAAGACCACATGACACTGGTCAAGGATGCCCCAGACCCATATGATTTACCCATGGCCTTCTATAGATGGATGGTAGGACTGAATAATACTTACACATGTACATGGGCAGACTTAGAGTCCATCTTAAGGGGGAACAATGGGGACACAAGAATGGAGTCAGTTCTGGAGGCAATAACTAGGGCAGGGAGATCATACAGTTTAGAACGAGAGTTGGGAACACAGTATGTCAGAACTGTAGATTCGGGGGTACACTTCCTCAGGGGTCTACATACATGGTGCCAGGAAAAGGTGGGGGAATCCACAATTTCCCTACTGGACGTAATACAAGGTCCTAATGACACAGTAGAACGCTTCTGGGGGAACTTGAAACTGAGACACGCAGATTTGGGTTATGAAGACATGGGAGAAGCGGGTAGGAAGCTTTTCCATGGGGCATTTATAGCAGGGCTTAAAGGGCCACTGTCACCCCCCTGTTATGATCCCAATGGCAGAGGATCTCAGAGATTACAGCAAAGTCTGCAAACATAAATACCAGCTCATAGGGAAGTGGTAACTAGGCTGACCATATACCTGATCCTAGCACAAACAACTAACAGTAGCCGGGGAACGTGCCTACGTTGATTCTAGACGTCTCGCGCCAGCCGGAGAACTAACTAACCCTATCAGGGAAAATTAGACCTCTCTTGCCTCCAGAGAAAAGACCCCAAAGTTATAATACAAGCCCCCAACAAATAATAACGGTGAGGTAAGAAGAAAAGACAAACGTAAGAATGAACTAGATTTTAGCAAAGAGAGGCCCACTGACTAATAGCAGAAGATAGTAAGATGACTTATATGGTCAGCAAAAAACCCTGCAAAATATCCACGCTGAATATCCAAGAACCCCCGAACCGACTAACGGTGAGGGGGGAGAATATCAGCCCCCTAGAGCTTCCAGCGATATCAGGAATCACATTTTGTACAAGCTGGACAAAAATATGAACAATGCAAATAAACAAAAATAAGAAAGCAGGACTTAGCTTATCTTGCAAAGAACCAGGACCTGAAGACAGGAGCAAACAGAAATGAACTGATTACAACGATGCCAGGCCCTGGACTGAGAATCCAGGAAGTTTAAATAGCAACACCCCAGGCCTAACGAACCAGGTGAGTACCAACCTGGGAAAAGACAATCCAAGTGCCAAACCACTAGTGACCACAAGAGGGAGCCAAGAAGTATAGTTCACAACACCCCCCCAGCTGTTCTAACCTAAAAGAGCCACCTTGTGCAGCAGTAATGCTGCAGTCTAACAAGGTGGCTCTTTTAGTTTTTGATTCATTTATTACCTCAATAAAGCGTTTTAAAAATTGGCCACAAAGACCAGATATTGTACCGGGAGGCGGTCCGAAGCGTCCTCTATGAATCTCCCAACTGCCGTCACTCTTCTCTTCAGGGGCGATGGTCGCCGCCCCCTGAGCGCTGTTTCTTCTTCTCCGGCGCCTGCGCTGTGCGTGCCTGCCTGGGGCCTGCGCAGTGTTCCTTGTCAGTCACAGCTCAGATGCCGGGTGCCTGACTGCGCCTGTGTGGGCAGTGCGCCCACCCTGTTGCTGAATCCCCGCCCCGCACTGTGTTATTCATTATGCACAGTGCGGGGCTGGGGTTCCTGGGAAGGAGGGGGAGCGTCAGAGATGGGAGAGCGTCCGAGATGGGGGAGCGCCTGAACAGCGCAGTGCGCATGCCCAGGAATGCCAGCCCCGCACTGTGCATAATGAATAACACAGTGCGGGGCGGGGATTCAGTAACAGGGCGGCCGCACTGCCCGCACAGGCGCAGTCAGGCACCCTGCGTCTGAGCTGTGACTGACAATGAAGACTGCGCAGGCCCCAGGCAGGCACGCACAGCGCAGGCGCCGGATTTAAGAAGCAACAGCGCGAAGGAGGCGGCGACCATCGCCCCTGAAGAGAAGAGTGACGGCAGTTGGGAGATTCATAGAGGACGATTCGGACCGCCTCCCGGTACAATATCTGGTCTTTGTGGCCAATTTTTAAAACGCTTTATTGAGGTAATAAATGAATCAAAAACTAAAAGAGCCACCTTGTTAGACTGCAGCATTACTGCTGCACAAGGTGGCTCTTTTAGTTTATAACGGCTGGAAGGGGTGACAGTGGCCCTTTAATCCACAGCTTAGGCAGAAGGTCCAGGCAGCTAAGCCCAACTGGAGAATATGCCAAATAGAGGAATTGGTGCGGGTGGCAAAAGGGGTTGAATTAGATCAGAAGACAGAGCCAATACAGATACATTATGCTTCCAATGACGTTCAGGGGCACAGGACGAATTCTACCAGAAGGGACCAACGGCAGATTGAGTGCTATAACTGTGGGAAGAGTGGGCACATCAGCCGTCAGTGCAGGGCACCCAGAAAAGAGACTCAGCCCAAGACGGACGCCCCAACCCAAAACCCACAACAGGAAACAGGCAACCCCGTAGCCATCTACCCTCTTAGGGCACCCACACACCCAAGCCCACAAGGGGTAGTCCCAGTACATCTCCCAGATGGTAGAAAAATCCCATTCCTGGTGGATACAGGGGCAGCCAAAACAGTAATCCGCCAGGAACATGTCAAATCATCAGACATATCAGACAACACCCTCTACACTCAAGGTTTTGAGGGACTGATCCAAGAATGTAAATTGACTAAACCACTGCCCCTCCGTTTAGTTGACCACACATGTCTCGCAAGGCTACTGATCAGTGACAAGTCACCTGTTAATTTGCTAGGTTCTGATGTACTACAGGCAATACAAGCACATATCATGTGCAAACCTGACGGTACCGTTAAGCTGACAGCTGGTGTTCCAGAATCCACGCTGTGTAAAGTACTGGCGTGCCTGCATGTATCAGACTCCCTCTCCCCACCTGAAGGTGATGAGTCACTAGCACAGGTCCCAGATGTGCTATGGTCAAAGTCCAAAACTGATATTGGACATATGCCAGTTCCTCCGGGAATGATTAACTTGAAGCCAGGAGCAAAGCCACCTCAAGTTAAGGTACCATCACACTCAGCAACTTTGCAAAGAGAACGACAACAATCCGTGACGTTGCAGCGTCCTGGATAGCGATCTCGTTGTGTTTGACACGCAGCAACGATCTGGATCCTGCTGTGCCATCGCTGGTCGGAGCTAGAATTCCAGAACTTTATTTCGTCGCCAGGTCGGCGTGTATCGTCATGTTTGACATCAAAAGCAATGATGCCAGCAACGAGCATAGGGGGCGTCGCAGCGTCTCCTTCTAGCCAGTTGGTACACTCCGGCTGGTTGACATGGAGCTAATAACCAGCTAGAACGAGAAGTGAGTCGCCGTTACGTCACTGGATCGCTCCTGCATTGTTCTGGAGTTGCTGTGTTTGGCTACGTTCACATTTGCGGTCAGCGCCGCAGCGTCGGGCGCCGCAGCGTCGGGCGCCGCAGCGTCGCCTGTTGTGATTCGGTTATTTGGCTCCCCCAGTGGTCGCTTGTGGTACTGGTGTCTTGTGAGCTTTTCACCTGTTTCTATCAGGATGTGGGAGTTTCCTATTTAGCCTTGTTCCTCAGTCATTCCAATGCCGGCCATCAATGTAACCAGAGTCTTTCTGTTGCATGTACCTGCTCCCAGTCTGCTGACCAGCTAAGTTGGACATTTCTGTCCTTAGTCTATTTTTGTATGTTTTGTCCAGTTTGTAGTTATGTGATTCTCTGCAGCTGGAAGCTCTTGTGGGCTGAAATTGCCACTCCGGTGCCATGAGTTGGCACATGAGTTTAAGGTAATTCCAGGATGGTTTTTGATAGGGTTTTGTAGCTGACTGCGAAGTCCACTATTGTATCCTTCTGCTATCTAGTTAGTGGGCCTCGCTGTGCTAAATCTGTTTTCATACTACGTTTGTCTTTTCACCTTAACTCACCGTTATTATATGTGGGGGGCTACTATCTCCTGTGGGGAATTTTCCTCTGGAGGCAAGCCAGGACTGTGTTTCATCTATTAGGGGTAGTTAGTCCTCCGGCTGGCGCGAGACATCTAGCGAAAACGTAGGCACGTTCCCTGGCTACTATTAGTTGTGTGTATAGGTTTAGCATCGCGGTCAGCTCTAGTTTCCATCACCCGAGAGCTTGTCCGTTTTTCTATGTTTCTGATGTTCCCCTGCCATTGGGAACCATAACAGTCGCCGCATGCATCATGCGCCCCTATATTTAACATGGGGGCGCATGGACATGCGTCGCACTTGCGTTTTGCGCTGCATGCGTCACTGCGGCGCACGCGTCCGGGCGCAGAGGACGCAGCAAGTTGCATTTTTGCTGCGTCCAAAATCAATGAAAAAAAGGACGCATGCGGCGCAAAACGCAGCGTTGTGCATGCGTTCACATTTGCGTTGTGCGTTGCGTCGCCGACGCTGCGGCGCACAACGCAAATGTGAACGTAGCCTTTGACGTGTCTACAGCGATCTAAACAGCGACGCTCCAGCGATCTAGTTTAGGACGGCTCTTTGTCTATATCGCTGCAGCATCGCTGAGTGTGATGGTACATTTAGACAGTACCCTTTAAGTGCTGCTCAGGGAGAAGCAATAGGGAAGAATATCACAGATCCAATTGCTTCTGGGGCCATAAAACCTACAAAGTTACAAAGTCTGTAGCAAACACTCCCCTATTTCCAGTAAAGAAAAAGGGTAGGAAGGGGGAGCCGGTAACGTACAGAATGGTCCATGACCTTAGGGCCATAAATGCAGTCACTGAATTACTCACACCAGTGGTACCAAACCCACATACAATCATGTCACAAATCCCGACAACGGCAGCTTGCTTCACCTGCATTGACATCGCAAATGCCTACTTCTCTGTGCCTCTACACCAGGACTCCAAATCTCAAAAAACTGACCGTCACATCCAAACATAGATCGTGTGAACAGGTGCTGAACCTAGAGTCACCAACTCGTACACAGTCAAATAAATAAGGCAGCACACTGTAGCGCTAAAACATGCAAACATGAAACATGAAAGTTGAACTGCATTACTGCACTAGAAATATGAAAAAATTAGAGCGTTTAGCGCATAATTTGGCCAATTCATGTGTACCTGGTAGCCACGTTAGGGCATCTCTCGTATACCAGGTCCTACACTTTCCTGACAGAGCACGCCACCTGAAAGAGGACAGGAAAAGGGCAATTCAACTGCTAAAGCCTCCCACAGGGATTTAACATCTACGCACTTTCTTGGGGTTAGCATCATATTGTAGGCCTTGGATTCGCTCTGCATCCATTCTCATGCAGCCACTCTGTGATTGTCTACCCACACAACCTTTTCACCTCAGTTAGCAGCAGAAGCATTAGACAGTTTTTACTCACTCAAATTGGCAATTGTCTCTGCTCCAGCCCTAGGTACCCCAGACTATGCAAAACTTTTCCTTCTGTATTGCACAGAAATGCAGGGACATCCTACAGGGGTCCTAGCCCCGAAATATGGTCAACAAAACAGGCCTGTTGCATACTACTCTGCCCGGTTAGATCCTGTTGCCAGAGGAGCCCCATCATGTGTTCGAGCAGTAGCAGCCGTCTCACTTCTGCTAGACAAGGCATCAGAGATTGTACTTGATTATTAAGTAACTATCTACACTCCACATGATCTACACAGCATACTCAGCCAGGTCCAACCTAAGCACATTGCTGTAGCCAGACATCTCAGACTTCAATGTGCACTCTTAATGCCTCCCAATGTCACCTTAAAACGATGCATGACTTTGAACCCAGCTACTCTAATTCCAATTGATGTAGTGGATTCAAAGGGGGGGGGGGAAGAGGAGGCAGGCCAAGGAAAACCACTGTTTTTGCAAAATTTGACAGAAGAAGAACTATTTGATGCATACCATGAACATGATTGTATAGCCCTTATGGCTCAAGAAACTGCAGGGTTTTCACATGTTTCTGATGTACCTCTCACTAATCCAGATGTTGAGCTTTTTGTAGATGGTTTAAGGAGCATTGGAGAGGATGGCCGGTTCTACACTGGGTATGCAGTGGTCACACAGCATGAGGTAGTAAAAGCAGAACCACTCCCTCCTCATAGGTCTGCACAGGAGGCGGAGCTGACGGCACTCATTGAAGCGCTTAAAGGGGCTGAAGGTAAATGGTACACCATTTACACAGACTCCAGGTACAGTTTTGGAGTCGCACATGACTACGGCCCCATATGGAGGGCAAGAGACTTTCTTACATCAACAGGTACTCCTATTAAGCATGGGCACCTCATCAAGCAGCTAATGGATGCACTACTACTTCCAAAAGAGGTTGCCATAGTTAAGGTAAAGGCAAACACCAGGCTTTCGACCGACGAAGCATGAGGCAATGACAAGGCGGACCGATCAGCTAAGGAAGCTGCAAGAAAGCCACGGCAACACGAAACCCCTGAGGTCCTCCCACTGATGATGGTAAGCACCGAGTATAACCAGTTGGACTTAAGTATCTTACAGGCTCTGACTCGGCAAGCCACCGGGGAAGAGAAAAAGGTCTGGTCAAAAGCTGGAGCTCAGGAGCACGAAGGTTTGTGGAAGGTGGGACAGCGGGTGTGTCTGCCAAGATCTCTGTATCCTGGAATGGCCCAAGCAGCCCACGGTCCAACGCACCTGTCCAAGAATGCCATGTGTGCTCTGGTGGAGAAGCAATGGGTCGCGCCTTGTTTCACAATGGTTGCTACTAGGTTTACACAGGCATGTCTCACATGTGCACAACACAATCCAGGTAGTGTAGTGAAAGTACCACAAAAACACACACCTAAGCCCCTCTACCCGTTTCAACGACTGCAGATTGACTTCATATAACATCCCAAGGTAGGAACGTATGAATATTGTCTTGTGTGTGTCGACCTCTTCTCAGGGTGGCCGGAAGCTTTCCCAATGCCAAAAGCTACTGCACGAGCCACTGCAAAGAAATTGATGTCATAAGTCTTCTGTAGATTTGGACTGCCTGAAACCATAGAATCTGACAGAGGTACCCACTTCACTGGAGAGGTAATGCAAAATGTTATGCAAATGTTAGGGGTCACACAGACATTTCATACCCCCTACAGACCACAAGCTAGCGGCAAGGTACAATGGCTAAATGGTACACTTAAGCTAAAGATCCAGAAAGCGAGTGAGGAATTGAGGAAACCATGGATAGAGTGTTCTCCATCAGGTACTCGCCTAATAGAAAGACAAAGGTGTCCCTTTTTGAGGTTTTGTTCGGGTCAGCACCGAGACTAGGCCTGTACTTCCCACAGACACTACAGCTTCAGTGTGATAGCCTCACCAGCTATGTCCAGGGTCTTCAAAAGAGGCTCTCATTTGTGCATAAACAAGTGTTTGATTCTATTCCAGACCCAGAGAGCCGAGAGGGAACCCATTCTCTCCAGCCTGGAGATTGGGTGGTGGTCAAGAGACACACATGGAGTGTCACGTGGCTACCGCGATAGAGAGGTTCCAGAGAACCGCAGTGCTCTGGGCCTCGTTCACACACAGTGAACAGAAGCTCTTCACCTATATTCTGACCTGGCTGCTTTGTGCTAGCAGTGCAGGAGTTAACCTTATCGCTGAGCTGCTGAGAGCTGGGTCTCTCTCAGCTGAAGTGGATTTTGTAATCTGATCCTCCACATAGACCCAGTCCTGACTTCAGCTATTGTCAGTGATCAGTTCTACTGCCTGGCTTGGAGGTTGAAGGAGCTTAGTGTTGGTGTTGGAGGTTTATTTACAGAGATTGGTGTCTGCGGTTTTGGTTGCATATTTAACCTGTTTTCCTTCCTAGTTTATTCCTTCTCTTCCCTTCTCTGTGTTTCCTCTGTGGTTGTGTGAGCATTTGGTGAGTTTGAGACTTTTAGTTACCTTGTCTGTATACCCTGTTATTTGTTGTATTATTACACTGGTTCAGTCCACCTCCTTTGGGGGGAGAAGGGGCCACTGATAGGGCCTGCACAGGAGACAGGGATAAGCTAGCGGCTCGGGCCTCCTAATCATCATAGGTACCCCCGAGATAAGGGAAAGCCAGGGCCCCATTAAAGTGGTAGAGACAGGTGCGGGTCCCAGTACGCCGTCCTGCTCCTTTAACGCCGCTTGCGGCGTGACAGTATCACTGACCTTAAAAATTTTTCTTGGTCCAATATGGACCCCATTGCTGCTTTAGCTGGACAAATGCAGCAACTCAGTCTAGAGGTGGCTGACCTCCGCTCGGCGGTTGTGCAGCTCACTCCAGTGGCCACTGCAGGGGTTGCTACACCTCCACAAGCTTCGCTGGAGCCGAAGATTGCGTTACCTGACAGGTTCTCAGGGGGGCGTGACAAATTTGTTACATTTAGGGAGGCCTGTAAATTGTATTTTAGGTTGCATCCTCACACTTCAGGTTCAGAGGAGCAGAGGGTTGGAATTATAGTATCGCTCCTACAAGGTGACCCTCAGGCCTGGGCATTTTCACTTCCCGCTGACGCTTTGCCGTTATGGACTGTGGAGGAGTTTTTTCGAGCCATCTTACACAGGGAGACCGGCCAGTAGAGGAGTACTGCTCTGAGTTTCGGAGATGGGCTACTGACACATTGTGGAATGACCCTGCACTCCGTAGTCAATTTTATCAGGGCCTATTTGATAAAATAAAAGATGCCTTCGCCCTACAGGAGACACCAACCACAATGGAGGCAGCTATGTCTCTTGCGATCCGTGTGGACCGCCACCTGCGCCAGAGACTTAATGAATCGCCGCTATTCAAGGGTAATTCAGATTTGGACTCACCAGAATCTGAGTCTCTAGGAGAACCTATGCAGTTGGGTGGCGCTTCTCGTTCTAAGGGGGCTGCAGTAGTACGGCGTAAGGAAGGTGCATGTTTTTTTTGTGGCAGAAGGGGTCATTATGTGAATGTGTGTCCTTCTAGAAGACAACTGCCGGAAAACTATTGAGCCCGGGTTGCGGGGAGGTTGGCAACTCGGGTGTACTAATTTCCTCTTTAGGTAAACCTCAATTTTTCCTACCGGCCGAGATTCGCCTTGGTGAAAATAGGTTCAATATCTCTGCCTTTCTGGACTCTGGGGCAGGGTTTAATTTAATTGATGCTGGGTTTGTTCAGGCACATGGGCTTAAGACTCAAGAGTTGTCTAGACCCATACCTATAATTGCCATTGATTCTGCACCTTTGAGCCAGAGGACTTTCACTCAGATCGTCTGTGGGGTGAGCCTACAAATAGGAGCATTACACTCTGAGTCATTAGATTGTTATGTGTTGGGGGGTTTGCCGTCGCCTATAGTTCTCGGTTTACCATGGCTCACGTTACACAACCCGGTGTTAGACTGGCAGACTCGGGAGATTACTAGATGGAGTGAGTTTTGTCAGGAACGTTGCCTGGGTCCTCGGCTGGCCAGATTGAGTTCTCTGGTTTTGCCAGAGTTCATCTCAGATTTTGAGGATGTATTCTCTGAGGAGGGGAGTCGAGAGCTACCTCCACACCGTCCTTATGATTGCGCCATACGTCTCATTCCTGGTGCTAAACTGCCTAAGAGTAGGCTATACAACATCTCAGCCCCAGATAGACAGGCCATGAAGGATTATATCACGGATAGTCTGGTCAAGGGTCATATCAGACCCTGGTCTCTGTTCTTCGCCAGGTTCAATTTCTACATTACGTACAGGCCAGGAAATAAGAATGTCAAGGCTGATGCGTTATCCCGTTGTTTCCCGGGGGGTGGGGATAATTGTGAACCAGGTCCTATTCTGCAGAAGGGTGTAGTAGTCGCCACAATTAATTCTGATCTTGAGAAAGAGGTGGTAGAGGCACAGGGGGACGCCCCAGCAGCCTGTCCGTTAGGTAAACTTTTTGTTCCAGCTAATCTCAGGGTCATAAATGAGCATCATGACTCGGTTTTGGCCAGACACCCTGGAAGTAAAGTTACTGCAGACCTACTCACTCGGCGTTTTTGGTGGTCTGGGGTAAGACATGATGTACAGGAATATGTCGCTGCCTGCAGTGTGTGTGCGCGTTCCAAGTCCTCTCGCTCTCGCCCTCGCCCATCTGGGTCTCTCCAACCTTTGGAGATTCCCAATAGACCTTGGACTCATTTGTCAATAGACTTCATCACTGAATTACCGGTTTCGGAGGGTAATACAGTTATTTTAGTCGTAGTTTTTTTTCCGTAAATATATTTATTGAAATTTTAATGAAATTTTAAACAGGAAAAACAATAAAAAGAATCATTACAATGTCCAGAGCTATACATTACGCCTCTGAGAACACAGCACAAGTGTAGTTGAACAAGGACTCTGGCACATAAAGGGTACATGCTTCTCATCTTGAGAATCACCTCGGGACATGGACCTTATACAGAATACAGAACCTGTAAGAAAAGCAATTGTAGAGATAGGAGAAAAGGAAAGAAAGAGAAGAAGAGAAAAAAAAAAGGGAGGGGGAGTAAGGAGGGAGAGGGGACGGGGGTTAAGGGAAACCCAGCAATGTAAACGCCCACGTATTGAGAATTATGAGTATGTACGCAGCCAAGTCAGGAACCCTGTGCTCTCCTTGAAGGATTGCCAGAGGAACCAGGTGCGTCCCTGGTCATATGCAGCATTACCATCACCCGCCGCCAGTGACTCCAGACGAAGTAATCTATCAATTTCAGCTATCCATTCCTCCGTGGAGGGGACCTCAGTAGACCTCCTCCAATGTCGGGGAATAACTGCCCTGGCAGCTATGAGGCAAAATCTCAGGATCCCCTTTTTAACGGAAGCTATCGAACTGGGTATCAGGGACAGTAGGGCCATTTGGGGGGAGGGCTCATGGCGGACCCCAGTCATCAAATGAAAGGCATCGAAAACTGAGTTCCAGAAGGGTTGCAGGGGACCACAGGACCACCAAACATAAAGCACAGAGCCCGTAGTGGAACCACATCTCCAGCAGGCATCCGAGATCTCCGGGTTAATCCTGTGGAGAAGGGTGGAACACCTATACCAGCATGTCAGTAATTTATAATTCCTCTCCTGCGCCTGACTGGACATCGTCATATTATGTGCAAGAGTGAAAATTTTCAGACTATCTGCCTCAGAAAAGGTGATCCCCAGGTCCCTCTCCCAAGCCTCCATAAATCCAAGCATAGTAGGGGGAAGTGAATTCAAGACCAGGCCATAGAGCACCGAAAGCACGTGGGAGGGACCCTCGGTAGGGAGCATCAGGGACTCAAATGGCGTCAGCGCCCCCATCGGCACACTGGAAAGAAAGCTCCGCAATTGCAGAAATTCCAGTCAGGACAGCGGTGTTGTAAGACCAGAACCTCGTAACCCCTGCACGCCGGAGAGCCCCGCAAGCTTATCCTTCAATCGACCCAGTGCCACCCCATCAACTCGTGACCAACACAGATACATAGATCTATTCATTGCTGGGGGAAAGGCCGGATTGTCATAAAGGGGACTCAGTCTGCTCAATCGGGAGGTCAGGCGTAATTTCACATAGTATCTATTCCAGAACCTCAAAAAAATCTGTGTGAGTGGAGCAAAACTCGACACAGGTGGGCGTCCGGTCCCCCCCAGCCAAGGCAGCCAGTACAAAGAAGAGGGCGATAAAAGTTTCTCCAGGAGCACCCACTGTTTATGAGCATCACTTAACCTCCAGTCGACAATCCTAGAGAGCAAGACTGCCTGATAATAACGTTTAAAATCAGGAAGGCCTACCCCCCCTTTAGTCTTGGGTCTCACTAACACTGAGAATCGAGTCCGCGGCTTCTTAGTTCCCCAAATAAAGCTATTGATGGCCGACTTTAGGCACCTGAAAAAGCAATCCGGAACCTGCACTGGAGCAGTCTGAAAAAGATAGAGGAATCGGGGTAAAATATCCATTTTGATCACTCCCACCCGTCCGAACCAAGATAGCTGAGGTCTGCCATACTGTTTAAGGTCCGAGATAGTTTTCTGCAGGAGCTGGACGTAGTTCAGAGCATATGTTGCGCTAATGTCAACAGGTATTAAGACTCCTAAATATTTTAATTTGTTTGTTTGTTTGAAAAAATATTTTAAGGCATCGGTCCTCCACTTAAAAGAGAAGGACGCCTGGAGCTGAGAGACTAGATCATCAGGCAGGGAGATATTGAGCGCCTCCGTCTTGGAGTAGTTGACTTTAAAGTTTGGAACCTCCCCGAACCTACGGAACTCTCAGAGGAGTACAGGAAAAGCCACAGTCGGGTTGGTAATGTAGAGCAATAAATCATCCGCATACAGGGATATCTTAAACTCATGTTGGCCAATCCGCAGACTCTCAATATCAGGTGTCTTCCGTAATGCCACTGCCAGATGCTCCATCGCAAGGATATACACTGTGTTCCAAATTATTATGCAAATTGCATTTAAGTGTCATAAAGATTTAATTGTTTTGTTTTTCAAATAAACTTGTGGATGGTATTGTGTCTCAGGGCTCAATGAATCACTGAAATCAATCTTAAACACATGTGATAATTAGTTTTCCAGGTGATCCACGCTGAGAGTTCAAGAACCCCCGCACCAACTAACGGTGTGAGGGGAGAAACTCAGCCCCCTAGAGCTACCAGCAAGTGAGGAAATCACATATTAGCAAGCTGGACAGAACTCATCATAAACAAGAAACATATTAAACACAGATGAGCAAAAAATGAACAAACAGAAACTTAGCTTCTCTTGGAGAGACTGATAACGAATGTAGTCAGGGGAACTCAGAATAGCACTGAATACATTGACAGCAGGCAACAACTGAAAGTCCAGGTGAGCTAAATAGGGAACCAACTAGCAGATGACGAGACAGCTGATCTCAGCCACAGACCCGCAGAATGACAAAAAGAGCCACCAGAGGGAGCCCAAAGACAGCACTCACTCAGTACCACTCGTGACCACAAGAGGGAGCCCAAGAACAGAGTTCACAACAGAAAACTACTCAAAAATGATGTTCCACATTATTATGCAGGTCACAGGTTTCAAGCAATATGGGAAATAAAAAGGATCTCTCTGCTGCTGAAAAGCATTAAATAGTGCAATGCCTTGGACAAGGTATGAAAAAATTAGATATTTCACAAAAACTTAAGAGTGATCATTATACTCTGATGAGATTTGTGACTGAAACAGAGCACAGACAGAGTTCATGCAGATAAAGGCATAATGAGGAAGTTTTCTGCCAGACAAATTCATTGGATTAAGAGAGCAGCAGCCAAAATACCATTACAAAGCAGCAAACAGTTATTTGAAGCTGCTGGTGCGTCTGGAGTCCCTCCAACCTCAAGGTGTAGGATCCTTCAAAGGCTTGCTGTGGTGCATAAACCTACTATTCGGCCACTCCTAAACAGTGTTCACAAGCAGAAGCAATTGCAGTGGGCCTAGACATACATGAAGACTAATTTTCAAACAGTCTTGTTTACTGATGAGTGTCGAGCAACCCTGGATGGTCCAGATGCATGGTTGGTGGATGGCCACCATGTCCTAACAAGGCTGCGATGTCAGCAAGGAGGTGGAGGAGTCATGTTTTGGGCTGGGATCATGGGGAAACAGCTGGTAGGGCCCTTTAAGGTTCCTGAAGGTGTGAAAATGACCTCAGCAAAGTAAATAGTTTCTGACTGACAACTTTCTTCCATGGTCTAAAAAGCAGAAATGTGCCTTCAGGAACAAAATCATCTTCATGCATTACAATGAATACCTCTGAGTCATTGGCTGCTATGGGCATAAAAGGAGATAAACTCATGGTGTGGCCACCATCTTCCCCTGACCTCAACCCTATAGAGAACCTTTGGAGGATCATCAAGCAAAAGATCTATGAGGGTGGGAGGCAGTTCACATCAAAAAAGCAGCTCTGGGAGGCTATTCTGACTTCATGCAAAGAAATACAAGCAGAAACTCTCCAAAAACTCACAAGTTCAATGGATGCAAGAATTGTGAAGGTGATATCAATGAAGGGCTCCTATGTTAACATGTAACTTGGCCTGTTAGGATGTTTTGGCGTTAAATAGCTTTTTTGTTCAGTGAATGTGATCTCCTAATGCTGCAAATTCCACAAATGATCATTTTCAGTTCTTTAAAAATATCAAATGTTTAGAAATACTACTGTGCCTAATAATTTAGAACAGTGCATTTTGAGTTTTTATTCATTTTTGAGATTATACTGTCATCATTGGGAGGTTTCTTCAATAAAATTCGATGTATAATCTAACGGGTGATGACTTTTATTAGACTGACTGTCATTTGCACTGATTATTTAGGAAAATCCGAGAAAAATGTAATTTGCATAATAATTTGGAACATAGTGTAAAGAAAGGGGGCAACCCTGAAGGGTCCCGTTTCTTATGTCAATGGGCGGGGAAAGGGTGCCGTTCACTCTAAGACGGGCCGTAGGCCTATGATACAGAGCAAAAATCCTCTCCAACATGTTAGGTCCCACTCCCAGTTGCTTCAGGGAGGCACGTAGAAAGGTCCAGCCTAGGCGATCAAACGCCTTCTCAGTGGGGCGCCCCCACTGCCGCAGGGCCGAGGGGTACCCGGTACCGGGCCTCTGAGTCTCTGTTTTGGGGTTGTCACGGTGGCTAGACCCGGTCCGTGGCCCTGCTGAGGGGCGTCCAGTGAGAAAGGTGGTAAATGGTGGTGTTGTTGTGGTGCGGTGCAGGTCGCAGTAAATAACAAGGACACCAGTTTGCAGTCTCTTTACCTCTTTACTGAAGGTTTCAGGGTCCTCAGTCCGGAATACGGTTAACCGAGCTGCGCAAGCCCGGCACCTCCAGAGTTCCCTTTGCAGGTGGAAATCGGTGCCTACCTTCTAGCGCTTGTGTGTTGTGGTCCTCCCCTGCTGTGCTTACGGGATAGTCCCCACAACTGTTGTGTCTGTTTCTTAAGTTCCCTCACAACTCGATTATGATGTTCTTCTTCGTCCCCCAGATGCTATGGCTAGGACGCACCCGTATGACGGGTAGGCTCGGAGTTCTTCCGGGACCCTAGAGTCGCCCCTCTCCAAATGTTGCCCCCTATGTCTTCTTAGGTGATTTGGGTGAGACAGCCCGCCTATAACTGACTGTCCTGCTGTAGGTTTGAAGTATTGCCTGGAGCCTAATACTTCCTCGGCGTTCCGGCCACCGGCTACGCGCCTCAGTAGGATGTTGCCTCGTCTTACAGCACGACTCCTACTGGTGTTTCTCCTTGTTGCGTTGATCTCGTTTCTCACTCAGCACAATAAACCTCGCTTCTTGTCCTTTCTTGGGGTACCGCCGCGATCAGGTGCAGGCGCGGTCCCGTAACGTTCTCTCCGTTCGCTAGGCCTCTGTCAGGATCCCACCCCTGACAGGGACCCCCCTGAGTCTCTCCCTGCAACACCCTCTGCCACAGGATGTTGCCTGTTCGATTCCCAGTCAGCTTCTGATCTAACTTCCTATCCAACCCCCAGTTTTACCAGACTGTGAGGAGTGGCCTAATACATAGCGCCCTTAGCTCCCCCTGGAGGCCAGACTGTGAAATGTATTGGTGTCTGTGATACCTGGTCAGGTGAACTCCTTCAGTGCCATCAGACGTACCATAGCCCCCCTTAGCGGCGGAGCAACAGGACTCTGAGGCGCTGCATCAGCGTCAATAGATAATAAACATGCTGGTACCTTTCCTGTGCGCATGTACGAGGTCAGAAGCAACGTCTTCACCGTGTTATCCTTGGCCTCCCTGTGCGGCACAAAGCCCCCCTGATCACTATGGATGGACCCAGGGAGAATAGGGTTCAGTCTACCAGCTAACACTTAGGCGAACACCTTCACATCCACATTAATGAGGGATATGGGCCTATAGCTTGCACACAATAGGGGATCTTTTCCCGGTTTAGGAATCACGGTGATTGTGGCCATCAGCGTTTGGGGGGCAAAGGGGCACCTGGCCGAGATGGAGTTAAACAGTTTGGTCATGAAGGGGACCAGGGAATTCGCATATAACTTATAGAAGGCGGCGGAGAATCCGTCAGGACCAGGGCTTTTACCATTAGCCAAAGATTTTATCGTGTCTAAAACCTCCTGTTCTGAGAGGACTCTCCAGGGCCTCAGACTCCTCCACCGACATAGGCGGGAGCTCAGTATCCCAGATGTAGTCGTCCATCCGTGCTTGAAACTCGGAAGGGGACATATCAGACAGCGGGCCGCTTAAATTGTAGAGAGAGTCATACCGTAATATGCTCTGAATGAGTCCACAATCTCCTCAGGAAAATGGACCAGTTCACTTGTAGCAGACCTCATGGTAGGGATATAAGTGGTGGGGGCACGGGGGTGCAAAAACCTCGCTAGAGCTCTCCCGGGCTTATCAGAGTACTTATACAGAAATTTATGAAAGTGGTCCCTCTTTCGTGCTAACGTTATGTCCAATAAGGCACTCAACTCACAGTGTGCCCGGAGGAGATCAGCCAGCACCTTAGCATCTCTAGTCCGTTTATGATCCAACTCCAGAGTTTGGATATGAGTCAACAAACCCACAATGTTAGTCTCCCTCTCTCTCTTCAGTCGGGCCCCCTGTTGTATAAATACTCCCCATATAACTCCTTTCAAAGCCTCCCATTGGTATGGGATGGCCGTGGGGTCATGCTTGTGAAAATCTAGAAAGTCCGAGATTGCTGTTCGCACGGTCGCCTGACACGTTAGATCTCCAAGGAGACCAGGGTTTAAGGACCAGGTCCATTCTCTCGGAGAAAGGCTCGGCAGCCGAAGGGAGAGCAAAACTGGGGCATGGTCTGACCACAACATCGTGTCAATGTCAGACTTTGGGTCAAGAGACAGGAGCCCGTGGCTGATCAAAAAATAATCCAATCTACTATAGGAATTATGTACTGTGGAGAAGTAGGTATAATCTCGGGTAGTGGGGTGTAGTAACCTCCATACATCCACCAATTTTGAGTCCGTCAGGGCCCGCCGCAGTCTCTCCAGCTGTGAGAGGGACACCGCCGACCTGCCCGAAGAGGAATCTACAGCGCGGTCCAACACCATATTGAAGTCCCCTCCCATAATCACATAGCCTTCCACAAAGGCCAAGAGGTCCCGTAGGTAGTTTCTGCACGCTCGGACCTGATCTTGATTGGGGAGATAAATGTTAGCTATGGTGAACAAATCATGGGCAATTTTGAGCTTCAAAAACACATATCGACCATTAGAATCCGCTTTAGAGGCAACTACATGAGCCTGTAATGACTTGTGCAATGCAATGCTGACTCCTTTAGACTTGGAGTCAGAGTTACTGCCATGGCACCACTGTGTGTAGTATTTATGGTTAAGCTTAGGGATTCTGTCTGATCGGAAATGTGTCTCCTGCAGCCGAAGTATGTCAACCCGTTTCTTATGTATACCGCATAAAACCTTTGATCGCTTTTCAGGGACATTAAACCCCCTGACATTAAGCGAGCAGAGTTGTAGGGATGCCATAGGAACTATCGGGCCTGCGGGTGGTACAATCGGGTCGGAAAGGAGTAGGAGGGGTGGAAAGTGGGGAAAAATAGAAACCGAGAAAGTAAAGCAACAAGGAAAGAGAGTAGTTCAGCCGGAAGACAGGGTTCCGACCAAAAAGAAAGAGAAAAACCAAGAAGCCACTAGGCCTCAAGGGTACAGGACAATATCAGAGAAAACTCTGAGAAGTAGTGTCAGAGACACACCCTAGTGGGGAGGTGATTGAGCAGAGAGCAACCAGCCGAGCCCCTGCAGCAAAAAAGAAAATAAAAAAATCCAGCTCTACCCAGTAGGCCCATGACCCTGGTACCATAAACATTGTTAACGAACATAACAGCGGACCGTGGGCCAAGTACATTTGTCGAAATGAGCAGTCATAACAAGCCCCCGAAGGGGTATCTACAAAAGTCACATTTCAGGAGAAAGAGCAGCGTTAGCCAACATAAAATAATATTAGCACATTAATGCGGTAGTGCCACAGTTGAGCACAGTACATGAGGAGTCAATTGACGTAGGTGGACATTCATAAATAGTTCAAAATGAACCATGCTAGGAACCCTGCTCAGGAGTCCCAGGAAGAATCAAATAGAAATGTCACCGCTACAAAACATGTGGCTCCAATCCATCCACAATTAACAGGCTAAAGCAAAGTCACGACCAAGCCCCCCGTGGGAGCCCGGCAACATGGAGGGACAATGTAGGCGGCAAGAAAGCAAAAAGAGAAAAGGGGCAGTAGTGATCATAAGGTCTGAATTACGTGATCAAGTGTCATCAGCATGAGTAACGGAGGCACGTCTACGGCGGGAGCCCCGTTTCCTCTTTCCCAGCGACCCGGTGGGGGGGCCTCCAGCACGGCGTGGGCCCCATAGGTCAGATGCAGTAAGGCGAGGCCAGTCTCCCAGTGTGACCATGGGTAAGCCCAGTGCAGCGGTGAAGTTCTGCAGATCTGACGGGGATCTCAAAATTATCAATCCTTTATCACTGCGTACTTGTAATTGAAATGGGTAACCCCAACTGTAGGGGATCTTATTTTCCCGCAGCACCTCCAGGAGGGGGCGCAGAGCCCTCCGTTTAGCCAGGGTGAAGCGTGAGAGGTCAGGCAAGAGAAGGACATCAGACCCATTAAAGTCAATAGCATCGTGGTCCCTCGCCTTACGCATGATGTCATCCTTAGTTTGGAAGTAGTGAATCCTACAGATGACGTCCCTCGGCTTAGATGTATCAGGGTTCTTTGGGCCTAGCGAGCGGTGGGCTCTGTCAATTTCAATGTGTTCAGTGGGTGACCTCCCTAAGAGAGAATTGAAAATGCCATGGAGGGCCGAGGAGAGGTCACGTGGGGCTACGGACTCAGGGATCCCACGGAGCCTGATATTATTCCTCCAGTTCCTGTTCTCAGAGTCCTCCAGCATATCTAGGACCACATTGAAAGTCTCTGAGTGTAGGTCCAGAAGCTACTGCTGACTCTGCAATTTTGAGGAAAGCAACTCCATTTTAGCTTCTAATGCAGAGACAGTGGTGGTAAGGTGGGACACGTCTTCCTTAAGGGACCCACTTCACTCCTGCACACTGCCTCCAGATGCTGTATATAGTCCTCCATGTCAGCATTTGTAGGGAAGGCACTCAGCTGTGCTCTCAGCTCAGAGGCAGTTAGATAGTCAGTTAGATAATCAGAGCCCAGGGGCCTTACAGGAGCCTGTGTGGGGAGGCCATGAGATGCAGTGATGGTGGGCACAATGTCCTTGGGCACTAGGCTGGGAGAGGCCCCTCTCTCATGTCTCCCTGGTGGTAGTAGTGGGGGGCCCATTTCAGTTTCCTGAGCCTGATAAGGGTGCAGTATAGGGGGAGACAGGTCCTCAGCCAGCTCAGCCTGTGACACGGTCTGTCCAGGAGGCGAGGGGCAGGTCACAGCTCTCACCTCTCCCTTGCTCTGTGCTCGGCTCCCTCCTGTCAGCTTCTGTGGTGAGCGGCTGGTCCCTGGTGCAGCACTCGTCCTCTCTCCTGTGCCTTCTATGCTGTGGCCCCATTCTTCTGTGTGCCTGTAGTCCTAGGTGTGGAGCTCCTGTGTGCGTGCTGCTGCATGGAGGAGGAGGCACCTCCCCCCTCCACCATGGCTGAAGGAGCTGCTCTCTTTCCCGCCCTTCCAGACACCGACATGTACCTGGTGATACTTGAGCCTGCGGGACCCGCTGTGAGCTCCCTGGGTGTCTGGGAGCGGAGCCCGACCTTGCTCTTCAACATTGGTGGGTGAGTGGAGCTGATGGTGGCTATATACGGTAATTGCTGCAGAGGTCTCAGGCACGCTGGAGCTCAGGAGAGATGTGTGCTCACAGCTCCATGCCCAAGCCACGCCCCCCTATTTTAGTCGTAGTTGATAGATTTAGCAAGATGTCTCATTTCATTGCGCTCCCCGCATTACCAAATGCTAAGACCCTGGCACAGGTCTTTATTAAGGAGGTTGTGAGACTGCATGGTATTCCTTCAGATATTGTCTCAGACCAGGGGGTGCAGTTTATTTCTAAGTTTTGGAGGGCTTTCTGAAGCCGGCTGGGGACTCATTTGTCATTTTCTTCAGCTTTTCATCCTCAATCCAATGATCAGACTGAACGCGTAAATCAAAATCTTGAGACTTATCTCAGGTGTTTCATCTCAGAGAATCAGGAGGACTGGGTTAAATAGTTACCGCTAGCAGAATTTGCTATAAACAATCATACTTATGAGTCTACTGGTAAGTCCCCGTTTTTCGGGGCATATGGTTTTCATCCTCAATCTAGTTCATTTAATAGGAGGGATTCCTCAGGTGTTCCTGAAGAGGAGAGGTTTTCTTCATCCATCACGTCCGTATGGCAAGGGGTTCTTGAAAAATTAAAGAGGATGGGTACCAGGTATAAGAATGCGGCTGATCGGAGACGTGTGGAAGGTCCGGACCTGTGTGTGGGTGATTGGGTTTGGTTGTCCTCGAAAAATATTAAGCTGAGAGTTCCCTCGTGGAAATTGGGCCCTAGGTTCATTGGCCCTTATAGGATTGTGGCCGTCGTGAATTCCGTTGCTTTTCGGCTGGCTTTGCCTCAGTCATTTAAGATCCATAATGTTATTCTCGCTCCTTACTCAAAAAGGTTGTGGCATCATCCAATCAGTCCCCTTCACCTCCATCTCTGGTCCTTTTTGATGGAAATCTCGAGTTCCAGATTTCCAGGGTTATGGATTCTCATTTAGTTCGTCGATCCCTACAATATCTGGTACACTGGAGAGGGTACAGTCCTGAGGAAAGGACGTGGTACCTGCTGCCGATGTCCATGCGGTTAGGTTGGTTCATTCAGCTCATCCTGAGAAACCTGGTCCTGAGGTTCCGGAGGTCCCTCGTAGAAGGGGGGTACTGGCACGGGGCTACCGCAACAGAGAGGTTCCAGAGAACCGCAGCGCTCTGGGCCTCGTTCACACACAGTGAACAGAAGCTCTTCACCTATATTCTGACCTGGCTGCTTTGTGCCAGCAGTGCAGGAGTTAACCTTATTGCTGAGAGCTGGGTCTCTCTCAGCTGAAGTGGATTTTGTAATCTGATCCGCTACATAGACCCAGTCCTGACTTCAGCTATTGTCAGTGATCAGTTCTACTGCCTGGCTTGGAGGTTGATGGAGCGTAGTGTGGGAGTTGGAGGTTTATTTACAGAGATTGGTGTCTGCGGTTTTGGTTGCATGTTTAACCTGTTTTCCTTCCTAGATTATTCCTTCTCTTCCCTTCTCTGTGTTTCCTCTGTGGTTGTGTGAGCATTTGGTGAGTTTGAGACTTTTAAGGCCCCGTCTCACATAGCGAGATCGCTAGCGAGATCGCTGCTGAGTCACAAGTTTTGTGACGCAACAGCGACCTCCATAGCGATCTCGCTATGTGTGACACGTACCAGCGATCAGGCCCCTGCTGCGAGATCGCTGGTCGTGTCGGAATGGCCTGGACCTTTTTTTGGTCGTTGAGGCCCCGCTGACATTGCTGAATCGGTGTGTGTGACACCGATCCAGCGATGTCTTCACTGGTAACCAGGGTAAACATCGGGTTACTAAGCGCAGGGCCGCGCTTAGTAACCCGATGTTTACCCTGGTTACCAGCGTAAATGTAAAAAAAAACAAACAGTACATACTCGCCTTCTGATGTCCGTCAGGTCCCTTGCCGTCTGCTTCCTGCTCTCACTGACTCCCGGCCGTACAGTGAGAAGTGAGAGCACAGCAGTGACGTCACCGCTGCGCTCTGCTCTCAGTGTACGGCCGGATCTCAGTCAGAGCAGGAAGCAGACGGCAAGGGACCTGAACACCGAAAGGCGAGTATGTACTGTTTGTTTTTTTTGGTAACCAGGGTAAACATCGGGTTACTAAGCGCGGCCCTGCGCTTAGTAACCCGATGTTTACCCTGGTTACCCGGGTGCTGCAGTGGTACTTCGGCATCGTTGAAGACAGTTTCAACGATGCCGAAGTCGTTCCCCTGATCGTTGGTCGCTGGGGAGAGCGGTCTGTGTGACAGCTCCCCAGCGACCACACAGCGACTTACCAACGATCACGGCCAGGTCATATCGCTGGTCGTGATCGTTGGTAAATCGCTTAGTGAGACGGGGCCTTTAGTTACCTTGTCTGTATACCCTGTTATTTGTTGTATTATTACACTGGTCCAGTCCACCTCCTTTGGGGGGAGAGCGGGCCACTGATAGGGCCTGCACAGGAGACAGGGATACTCTGGCGGCTCGGGCCTCCTAACCATCATAGGTACCCCCGAGATAAGGGAAAGCCAGGGCCCCGTTAAAGTGGTAGGGACAGGTGCGGGTCCCAGTACGCCGCCCTGCCCCTTTAACGCCGCTTACGGCGTGACACGGAGCCTCTGGAACTGAGGTTTGATGGACCCTTCCAAGTCCTCCTCACCACAGCCACATCAGTAAAGCTAGAGGGAAAGCCCACTTGGATCCATGCAAGCCACTGCAAGATCCTGGAACAGAAGAGCGATCGTCCTGCTCCTGATGATGATGAGGATCCTACTCCAGAGAGGACAGACAGCCCAGACAAGCCAAAGCGACACTTATAATAAAGCAGCCCCGCTCAGACTTGATGTTGCGAAAAATATGAACTGGATAAATTATCTTGACAATAATCAACAAAGATTTATAATGTACACTAGGGATGCACTGACAAACCTAGCAGACTCCTCTACTGTTGTGATTCGGTTCGTGGGCTCCCCCGGTGGTCTCTTGTGGTACTGGTGTCCTGCAAGCTTTGCCTTCTCAGTTCACCTGTTCCTATCAGGATGTGGGAGTATCCTATTTAATACTGTTATGGTTTCCAATGGCAAGGAAACATCAGAAGCATAGAATAAACGGACAAGCTCTCGGGTGATGGAAACTAGAGCTGACCGCGATGCTAAACCTACACACCACACTAGAAGTAGCCAGGGGGGCATTCCTGCGTTGTCTCTAGATGCCGCGCGCCAGCCGGAGAACTAACTACCCCTGGTAGAAGAAAACACAGTCCTGGCTTGCCTCCAGAGAATGTCCCCACAGGAGATAGCAGCCCCCCACATATAATAACGGTGAGAGCAGATGAAAAGACACACGTAGTATGAAAGCAGATTTAGCACAGAGAGGCCCGCTAACTAAATAGCAGAAAGATACAACAGAGGACTTCGCGGTCAGCTGCAAAAACCTTCAAAACACCATCCTGAAATTACCTTAACTCATGTGACAACTCATGCCACTGGAGTGGTAATTTCAGCCCAACAAGAGCTTCCAGCTGCAGAGATTCACATAAGTGCAAACTGGACAAAACATACAAAAATAGACTTAAGGACTAAAGTGTCCAACTTAGCTGAGCAGAAAACTGGGAGCAGGAACATGCAACAGAATCACTCTGGATACATTGATGGCCAGCATTAGAATGACTGAGGAGCAAGGTTAAATAGGATACTCCCACATCCTGATAGGAACAGGTGAACTGAGAAGGCAAAGCTTGCAGGACACCAGTACCACAAGAGACCACCGGGGGAGCCCACGAACCAAATCACAACATCTACATATAAATAGAGGCGCCATCAGTAAAATCACATACATAAAATTTGACACCTCACAATGATGAATATGTGAAATGCTATAATTGAGAATAGGATATGGCCTCCCCTCTTATGGGGGATTCGGCAGAACAATTGAGAAGAAAGTCCGACACTGGCGCTAGGCCTTTAGTGTACCTATGGGTTAGGGGAAGAATCATATCTTTTCTCAAAAGGGGGGACTGATGGGGAAATCAGGGACCACCTTGATCTATCATTTGATTCACATATATACTTTTCAGTCTAGCAGGATATGTCCAGACATGTCCAGCTTTGCTAAGTCATTCTGCTGACAAGGGAGAGGCTAATCAAGATGTACCTTTGGGTCCTTGCAACACAACATGTCTGTCCACAGTTCACTTATGTAAGGATCACCTGAAGAATTAAGAATGATCTCTTATGTAATAAACAGCTGATTCTCGCTCAGACATAATGTATACGCCTACTCAAAAGTGTATATAACTGATTGCACGTATCCAGTAAAGCATGGCATCTGAAACAGATTACGTCTGTCTCTGTCCCATCATTGCTCGAGCATCCTCATATCTGGCAGCCATCCAATATCTCTGAGAGTCTGACTTGCAGACCACCCTATGGATACGATAGATCTATCATCCATCTATAGATATATCGATAGATAGCTAGATATATCGACAGATGATCGATAGATAATAGATGATAAATAGATAGATCTATCGTATCTATCTATAATATATCTATCGATAATCTATATATAGCTAGATATATCAATAGATAATAGATAGATACGATAGATAAGATAGATACGATAGATAGATCTATCAATTATCTATCATCTATCTATTATCTATCGATAGATATATCGATAGCTAGATATATCGATAGATAATAGATAGATGCTACAGATAATAAGACAGATGATAGATAGATAATTCCAAGCCCGATGTTTAGTATATCTATGTATCTATAGATATATCTTTCCATAAATATATCTATATATAGATTTTCCATAGATATATAATAGCAAGGCCGATGTTTATTAATGAACGTTTCATTTAAAAAGAAAAAAAAAAAAACAAGGGGAAAAAAATTGTGTGGGCTTCCGCGCAATTTTCTGCGCCAGAGGCGGAAAGCCGACGGTCGGTGGCCAATATTTGTAGCCTGGGAAGGGGGTAATACCCATGGATCTTCCCAGGCTATGAATATCAGCCCGCAGCTGTCTGTGTAGCCTTTACTGGCTATTAATATAGGGGGACCCACCCAAAAATGACGTGGGTCTCCCTATATTTCATAGCCAGAAAGGCTACACAGACAGCTGCGGGCTGATATTCATAGCCTAGAGAGGGCCATGGATATTGGCCCCCGCCCGGCTACAAATACCAGCTCCCAGTCGCCCCAGAAAAGGCACATCTGTAAGATGTGCCAATTTTGGTACTTAGCCCCTCTCTTCCCTCTCCCCTGTAGAGGTGGGATATGGGGTAATAAGGGGTTAATGTCACCTTGCTATTGAAAGGTGACATTAAACCTGCTTAATAATGGAGAGGCGTCAATGACGCCTATCCATTACTCATACTATAGTAGTGAAAGAGTAAAAAAAAAAAAAGAGCCAGAAAAAGTATTTTAATATTCTTAATTCAACCATACTTACCATACTCGATCGCCTGCAAAAAATTCAAAATAATAAACCTTGTACTCACTTGCCGCTGTAGTCCAATTGATAACGAGTGTCCCACAATCAGTCCAGCTCTGCTACATCTGGATGCCTGACATCCAGATGTAGCAGAACTTGTAGATGATTGGTGGAGATAACTCTGCAGCGATCACCTACACTGCAGCGTTCGCACAATCAGCTGATCGTGAGAACCAGCCTAGTGACCGGAGATAACCCCCGGTCACGTGCACAGCAGTTCTCTCGAGAAGAAAAGTTATCACGAGAACTGCAGTGGACGCGGGACTTCCGGCGGTGGGGCAGGTAAGCCCGCATGTAAATTAGCAGACATGCGTAGTAAGCTGCGTTTACGCACTTACTACGCATATGACTAATCATAGATGCGATTTTACCGCATCTAATGATTATGCGAAATTTAAGGTGCGGCAACGGAGTGTCGCCGCATGGTAAACAGACATGATACGTTCTGAAAAGACGCGCCGCATGTTCGTTTAGGTGGGCCTGCTGCCTGCGTGTTTTAACACATAGGGGAGACGGGATTTCAGGAAATCACCTCCACTATGCTGGACCAAGACCAAAGTCAGCGCAGCCGTCTACCAGGACATTTTAGAGAACTTCATGCTTCCCTCTGCCGACAAGCTTTTTGGAGATGGAAATGTCATTCTCCAGCAGGACTTGGCACCTGTCCACACTGCCAACAGTACCAATACCTGGTGTAAAAACAACAGTATCACTGGGCTTGATTGGCAGCAAACTTGCCTCATCTTAACCCCATAGAGAATCTATGGATATTGTCAAGGGGAAGATGAGAGACACCAGACTCAACAATGCAGACGAGCTGAAGGCTGCTATCAAAGCAACCTGGGCTTCCATAACCCCTCAGCAGTGAAACAGGCTGATCGCCTCCATGCCACGACGCATTGATGCAGTAATTGATGCACAAGGAGCCCTGACCAAGTACTGAGTGCATTTACTGAGTATACATTTCAGTAGGCCAACATTTCAGATGTTAAAATCATTTTTCAAGCTGGTGTTATAAAGTATTCTAATTTACTGAGATAATGACTTTGGGGTTATCATTGGCTGTAAGTCATAATCATCAACATTAACAGAAATAAACACGTGAAATAGATCACTCAGTGTGTAATGACTCTATAGAATATATGAGATTCACTTTCTGTACTGAAGAACTGAAATAAATTAATAAATTCACTTTATGATGATATTCTAATTTTGTGAGAAGCCCCTGTAGGTGGCATTACTAATATGTGGGGGCACATTACTAATACGTGGGGGCAAGCAGGGGCCAGTAGTAATATATGGGGCACACGGGGGCCAGTAGTGATATACGGGGGCACACAGGGGCCAGTAGTGATATACGGGGGCACACAGGGGATTGACGCAACCGACGTGTGTCAATCCATCACAATGCGTCGCTTAATGTTAGTCTATGGGGAAAAAACGCATCCTGCAAGCACTTTTGCAGGATTTGTTTTTTCTGCAAAACGACGCATTGTGACGGATTGCAAAAAACGCTAGTGTGAAAGTAGCCTTAGCCGACTTGGATTTTGCCTGCTTTATATAAGAATGCTAAATCCCAGTAGATAGAAGGACCCTTATTGTATATAGATATATATGACTCCTGTCATGTCATTTTTTTTTGCAGCAATATTGAGCCGCAGACTAGATATGACATCTGATTACACATTTATTTATATGTGACAATTACACACACAAATTTTCCCCTTAATCCCAGTGTGTACAATATTCTGCGCCAATCTCATCCGCGTCCCGTTTTATTTACTGGTGATCATTTTTGTAGATCACACAACCACAGATTTTTTTCCATGCATGCACCTAGGATTGTTTAACCCTCAGGCGATTTTCTGTTTTATAACATTTTTTTTCCTTCCCATAACTTATTTTTCCATCCACATCACCATTGTTTTTTATTTTTTTATTTTGGCGGGACGTTCTTATTGATACCATTTTGGTGCGGATACCATGTTTTCATTGCAGCGCCCCAGAGTCCTGGTCACTGCAGTACTGATGCTCTGCCGCTAAGGGGGGCTATGGTACGTCTGATGGTACTGAAGGAATTAATCTGACCAGGTATCACATACACCAATAGATTTCACAGGCGGGTCTCCAGGGGGAGCTAAGGGTTCTATTCATTAGGCCACTCCTCACCTTTTGGGTAAAACTGGGGATCAGGCAGGAAGTTAGAGAGAGAGCTGACTGGGTTGGAACCAGGCAACACCTTGTGGCAGAGGGTGTTGTAGGGGAAGATTCGGTAGGGTCCCTGTCAGGGGTGGGATCCTGACAGAGGCCTGGAAAGAGGGAGAACGTCACGGGACCGTGCCTGCTCAGGATAGCGGCGGTGCCCTAAGAAAGGATCAGAAGCGAGATATATTGTGCTGAGTGAGAAACGAGATCAAAGCAAGAAGGAGAATACCAGTAGGAGTCGTGCTGTAAGACCGAGGCAACATCCTACTGAGGCGCACAGCCGGCGGCCGGAACGCCGAGGAAGTATAGAGCTCCAGGCCATACTTCAAACCAAGGGCAGGACAGTCAGTTACAGGCGGGCTGTCTCACCTAAATCACCTACGAAGACATAGGGGGCAACCTGTGGAGAGGGGCGACTCTAGGGTCACGGAAGAGCTCCGAGCCTACCCGTCATACGGGTGCGTCCCATCCGTAACATTAGGGAGGGACGGATTAGCAGAACATCATCTAATCGAGTTGTGAGGGAACACGAGAAACAGACACAACAGTTGTGGGGACTATCCCGTAAGCACAGCAGGGGAGGACCACAACACACAGCGCTAGCAGGAAGGCACAGATTTCCACCTGCAAAGGGAGTTCTGGAGGTGCCATTGGACCGGCCGGACTTGCGCAGCCTGGTTAACCGTATTCCGGACTGAGGACCCAGAGATCATCAGTAAAGAGGTAAAGAGACTGCAACCTGGTGTCCTCGTTATTTACTGCACCGCACCACAACAACACCATCATCTCTCACCACCCTTTCACTGGACGCCCCCGCGCAGGCAGGGCCACGGGCCGAGTCTAGCCACCGTGACAACCCCATCAGAGCAGAGACTCAGAGGCCCCGGTACCGGGTACCCCTCGGCCCTGCGGCGGTGGGGGCGCTGCAGAAACTTGGCGTCATGAACAGGATCTACTTAAGCCTGAAGAATCAGGTCATGTGTGCCTTGGAACTGTGATTTACTGTGCTTGGACTGTGCTTTATTGAAAAGAACTGTGTGCTGCCATTACTACAAGGATTACCACCAAAACCGCCGCCATTGCAGCGCTGAGGAGAAGCGCAGGAGAAGAAGAGGGGCGTGGAGTGGGCGTAGACAAGCTGGAGAGCGCGAAGGACAATGGCCGCCCAGTCTAAATATTTCTGCACTGTGAGGACGTGTCCGTCAGCAGCAGAGATCCGCCTCCTGATCCTCAATGGAGGGCGGAGACAGAGAAAACGAAACCGCCCACGGAGGAGAGAGCGGGAAAAGGACCAGGAAGTGACCCACGTGGAGGACGACATGGCCAGCAGCTCAGAACCCGAAAGTGGGGTTGAAGCAGAAGTCTTCCCCAACTACCCGGATGAGCACCGCAGCCAATCCTCCACGGACAGCACTGGTCTCTTGCAGGCTGAGATGGAGGACTTGATCGACCAGCTCCTTCAGCTGAACGTGAAGGCCCAGGCTCCGCACCAGGTAGCGCCGGAAGAAGGTCCTCAGGCGTCGGATCCTGCACCGCTACCGGAGCTACCGCTGAGATCCTCGCCGACACCGCCAGAGGAACCCGCCGCGGAGGAGGAGCCTGCATCGGCTGGTGAGTCCGCCGACCCTGTCCCGCCAGCCGAGGGCTTGCTAGTAGGCCCCATTGCGGCACCCCCTCTCCCTGGAACCCATAGACTCCAGCGCCTGTTGCCATGGGAGGAGCCCACGGGTCTGGAACACCGCCTGAAAGCCCCGATTCCACCCACTGCCCTGCTATGTGAGGTCCGCGCAGAGCGCACAGTGTGCCGCTGGGTGAACCCAGGATCCAACCTTATGGGGTTCCCCGGGGTGAAGACCCAGGAGGGAGAGATGGTACAGGCCCTAAGCTGGGAGGAATACCAGGTCCAGCTAGAGCAGCAATGGGAGAAGAAGGAGAAAGAATACCAGGCCGGGCTAGAGGCCTACCACCAAAAAGACTTGGCGGTCAAGGACCGGGCCCGCAAGGACCCACCGCTCACCAGGCCCCGCGCAGGCAGGGCACCGTTGTGGCCTTCAGGCTCCGCGGAGGTTGGGGCTTCATTAAAGAGCCGGGCCTGTATGCAGAAGTGTTTGTTAATCGGAGGGATGTCGAGTCTCACTTGAGGGAGGGTCACCCGGACTGGGACCTCTACCCAGGGGACGAAGTTACCTACACCCGGCACTTTGGGGAGAAGGGATGGTTCGCTTTAAATGTCCACAAGAGAAAGCCGATGGAACCCCCGACTAAGGTGCCGGAAAAGCTATCTCCCATAGCCAAGGTGGCCCACGACCACCACCAAGACCACCGTGGTCACTCCAACATGTGCGGTTGTGAAGACCACGACCTGCAGTATTGTCACCTCCACCGCCGTCGTGGCCCAGGAGACACCTTCTCAGGTGACCGGTGTTCCTGCTGCCCCAGGACAGAAGACAGTGGGTACGCGGACCCCCAGATGGGATGACAAACCCCCTTATGCAACACCAGGCGGTGGGCAATATCCAAAGGGATTGCCTCCACCGGTGCTGCCGCCTGCGTGGTTCCAGTAAGATCCTACTGCATTACTTGTAAATAGTTCATCTGACTGTTTGTTTTCTGCTATGTTGCTGCTAAAACCCGTCCAGGGTTAACTCTTAAAGGGATCCCTTTGTTGACCCGGGATCCCTATTGCTTTTGTTTTGTTTTCTACTTTTCTACACCAGTTATAAAAGACTGCCGAATCATGGACGGTGAATGATTCACAAACTGATCTTGTAAATAGTTTGCACCTTCTTAAAGGTGCTTTCTACTGGTTTTACTCAGAGAAGGACTCTTTGCAAAGATACGGTTCTTGGAACCCGCACCGGAGTCCTTGCTGTGTACGGACCTACAGCTTGAGAAGTTGCACTACCTCATAGAGACTTGGTCCCTTCTTAAAGGGGATGTTTACCTGTGCACTTATGGACAGTGTTGCCTTCAGATGGTTAAACGGCAATATTATCTTGAAAAGAAAAATGATGATAATGCTTACATGTAAAGTTATATGTAGAAAAATAGTTAATTGTCAGAAGAGTTTAATAATGTTGATAGAAGACTGAGGACAGAAAGTGAACCCGTACGGGGTTAGTCAGCGCGTCCTCTTAGGAGCCATACAGGAATGGCTCAGTAATTTCAAACTGAAAGTTGGATGATATGTTCTATACTGTGTATAGTAGTGGAGATGCAGTAGGCCCGGGCAGAAATGGGCGGTCCTGTATCGAAAGGAGAGGCAGCAGGCCTGGAGCAGCTAGGACAGGCGGTCCTGCAGACTTAAAGTAGGAGAATGCAGAAAAGTTAATTAGTTTTATAATGCTTTATGAGTGGGTCTTTAGTGGATAGGGTGTATACGTCCTTAAAGGCAAAGTTAAATTATTATTCAGAAGTTTGCACTAAGTAGAATACCCGGTTGGGTAAGAAGTTATTTATAGCATGTTGCTTATAATGTTTAACCATGTTTTGTAACGTTCAAGTGTCCTCACCTCCCATAAAGGGAAGCTCTGTTCAAATTTGCTTAATGTTCTTGCATTTTAAAATTGTATGTCTTTTTGCTAATCTGTATTGTTGTTTCTTCCCAGTCCAGGAGTACTGGATTTAACCAGGGGGGAGTGCAGCGCCCCAGAGTCCAGGTCACTGCAGTACTGATGCTCTGCCGCTAAGGGGGGCTATGTTACGTCTGATGGCACTGAAGGAATTCATCTGACCAGGTATCACATACACCAATAGATTTCACAGGCGGGTCTCCAGGGGGAGCTAAGGGTTCTATTCATTAGGCCACTCCTCACCTTTTGGGTAAAACTGGGGGTCAGGCAGGAAGTTAGAGAGAGAGCTGACTGGGTTGGAACCAGGCAACACCTTGTGGCAGAGGGTGTTGTAGGGGAAGATTCGGTAGGGTCCCTGTCAGGGGTGGGATCCTGACAGAGGCCTGGCAAAGAGGGAGAACGTCACGGGACCGTGCCTGCTCAGGATAGCGGCGGTGCCCTAAGAAAGGATCAGAAGCGAGATATATTGTGCTGAGTGAGAAACGAGATCAAAGCAAGAAGGAGAATACCAGTAGGAGTCATGCTGTAAGACCGAGGCAACATCCTACTGAGGCGCACAGCCGGCAGCCGGAACGCCGAGGAAGTATAGAGCTCCAGGCCATACTTCAAACCAACGGTAGGACAGTCAGTTACAGGCGGGCTGTCTCACCTAAATCACCTACGAAGACATAGGGGGCAACCTGTGGAGAGGGGCGACTCTAGGGTCCCGAAAGAGCTCCGAGCCTACCCGTCATACGGGTGCGTCCCATCCGTAACATTAGGGAGGGACGGATTAGCAGAACATCATCTAATCGAGTTGTGAGGGAACATGAGAAACAGACACAACAGTTGTGGGGACTATCCCGTAAGCACAGCAGGGGAGGACCACAACACACAGCGCTAGCAGGAAGGCACAGATTTCCACCTGCAAAGGGAGTTCTGGAGGTGCCATTGGACCGGCCGGACTTGCGCAGCCTGGTTAACCGTATTCCGGACTGAGGACCCAGAGATCTTCAGTAAAGAGGTAAAGAGACTGCAACCTGGTGTCCTCGTTATTTACTGCACCGCACCACAACACCATCATCTCTCACCACCCTTTCACTGGACGCCCCCGCGCAGGCAGGGCCACGGGCCGGGTCTAGCCACCGTGACAACCCCATCAGAGCAGAGACTCAGAGGCCCCGGTACCGGGTACCCCTCGGCCCTGCGGCGGTGGGGGCGCTGCATCATCACCTCTTATTTCATTTTATTGCAATGTTGCGGCGACCAAAAAAAAGTCATTATGGCATTTTGAGTTTTTTTCTCGTTATGCCATTTACCGATCAGATTATTTTATATTTTGATTGGTCAGACCTTTCTGATCACGTCAATTCCCTTTTTTTTTTTTTTACTGGAGCAAAAGCGATATTTTTTTTTCTTATATTTTTATGATATATGACGTAACTTGTAGATCACACAAACAAAGATTTTTTCCATGCATTCACCTAGGAGTGATTTAACTCTCCGGCGATTTTCATTTTTTTTACATTTTTTTTCCTGCCCATAACTTTTTTTCCATCCACATCGCCTTTGGGATTTTTTTTTATTTTGGCGGGACGTTCTTATTGATACCATTTTCGCGTGGATACCATGTTTTGATCACCTCTTATTTCATTTTATTGCAATGTTGCAGCGACCAAAAAAAAGTCATTAGGGCATTTCGAGTTTTTTTCTCGTTATGCCGTTTACTGATCAGATTATTTAACATTTTGATTGGTCAGACCTTTCTGAAGACGTCAATTCTAAATTTGTGTATTTTTTTAATTGAGCAAAAGCAATATTTTTTTTTCTTATATTTCTATAATATATGACGTAACTGCATCATGCGCTGTGAAGGGGTTAATACTATAATTATTGGCCAAATGGACCAGGTCTTTCTGCCAACATGGATTTAGCCTGCTCTCTGTGAGAAAGCTAAGGCTACTTTCACACTAGCGTCGGGCTCGACCCGTCGCTGTGCGTCGGGCCGACGTTCCCGACGCTAGCGTTGTCTCCGCCGCACAATGGGGGCAGCGGATGCATTTTTCCAACGCATCCGCTGCCCCATTGTGAGGTGCGGGGAGGTGGGGGCGGAGTTCCGGCCGCGCATGCACGGTCGGAAAAGACGTTTACGACGGAGCAAAAAAACGTTGCAAGCAACGTTTTTTGATCCCGACGGTCCGCCACTGCACGACGCATCCGTCGCACGACGGGTGCGACGTGTGGCAATCCGTCACAATGCGTCATCTAATGTTAGTCTATGGGGAAAAAAACGCATCCTGCAAACACTTTTGCAGGATGCGTTTTTTCGGCAAAACGACGCATTGTGATGGAATGCAGTTAACGCTAGTGTGAAAGTAGCCTAAATCCTATTTGGCTAAGGCCTCTTTCACACTTCCTTTTCTTGCAATCCGTCGCAATCCGTCGTTTTGGGCAAAAAACGGATCCTGCAAATGTGCTCGCAGGATGTGTTTTTTGCCCATAAACTTGTATTTGCAACGGATCACGATGGATTGCCACACGTCGCGTCCGTCGTGCGACGGATCCATCGTGTTTTGGCGGACCGTCATCACAAAAAAAGTTCAATGTAACGTTTTTTTGTACGTCGCGTCCGCCATTATCGACCTTGCATGCGCTGCCGAAACTCCACCCCCTCCTCCCCGGACTGCAGAATGGGCAGCGGATGCGTCGAAAAACTGCATCCGCTGCCCACGTCATGCAAAACTTTCACAACGTCCGTCGGTACGTCGGCCCGACGCATTGCGACGAAAGATGATCTACTAGATCTAGCAGGCTAAAGGACCAGGACCAAATTGGATTTAGCTTGCAGTATATAACAAATTCTAGTGGGCAACGCAGACCAACAGTGATTCCCCAATCTGATGCACTGTAGTGATTCCACTGGTTCATTGTCGGACTTCCGTACACGCTGGGGGCAGTCCGGCAATCCAACCTACTACAATGTTTCCGCCAGGTTATGCGTATTGCCGGTCACTGTGCTCCTTGAGTTCACCTCAAGTGACAGTTGACAGCTCAGAGGGTCTGTGATAATCGCAAACTGTAATCTCCAGTGACCCCACAGGTGGCGGCTTCCATGCCACCCTTAGGCCGGCGTCACACTAGCGAGTTTTACGGACGTAAGAGCGCAGAAAATACGTCCGTAAAACTCGCCAAACAAACGGCACAATTATTCTCAATGGGGCTGCTCCTATCAGCCGTATATTATGGTTCAGTATTATACGGCTTTCTACGGCCGTACAAAATCGCAGCATGCTGCGTTTGTCAGCGTATTGCGCAAAAAAACGCCAATGAAAGTCTATGGGGGCGAGAAAAATACGGATTCCACACGGATCAGCAGTGTGACTTGCGAGAAATACGCAGCGGTGTTATTGAAAAGCCGGTAATTCAATTGCCGGCTTTTCATTTCTCCTTCACAAACCCGACAGGATATGAGACATGATTACATACAGTAAACCATCTCATATCCCCTTTTTTTTTGCATATTCCACATTACTAATGTTAGTAGTGTGTATGTGCAAAATTTGGGCGCTGTAGCTGCTAAATTAAAGGGTTAAATTGCGGAAAAAATTGGCATGGGCTCCCGCGCAATTTTCTCCGCCAGAGTGGTAAAGTCAGTGACTGAGGGCAGATATTAATAGCCAGGAGAGGGTCCATGGTTATTGGCCCCCCCGTGGCTAAAAACATCTGCCCCCAGCCACTCCAGAAAAGGCACATCTAGAAGATGCGCCTATTCTGGCACTTGGCCAATCTCTTCCCACTCCCGTGTAGCGGTGGGATATGGGGTAATGAAGGGTTAATGTCACCTTGCTATTGTAAGGTGACATTAAGCCAGATTAATAATGGAGAGGCGTCAATTATGTCACCTATCCATTATTAATCCAATTGTCTGAAAGGGTTAAAAAACACACACACACATTATTAAAAATTATTTTAATGAAATAAACACACAGGTTGTTTTAGTATTTTATTGCTCTCTCAATCCATTTGAAAACCCTCGCTTGGCAAAATAATAAACCCACAATATACATACCCTCTGATGAACCATCACGTCCCACGAAGTAATCCATCTGAAGGGGTTAAAATATTTTACAAGCAGGAGCCCTGCTAATGGAGCTGTGCTCGTGCTTGTAAGCCCCGGCGAATGAAGGAAATGTAGGTCAATGACCTATAGTTACCTTCAGTCGCCGTGAGGCGCCCCCTGCAGGTTGTCCTCATATGAGCTCGAGCGTGGGAAAAAGTTCCCAGACTGCAGTCCATGAGGACATCCAGCAGAGGGCGCCTCACCGCGACTGAAGGTAACTATAGGTCATTGACCTACATTTCCTTCATTCGCTGGGGCTTACAAGCACGAGCACAGCTGCATTAGCAGGGCTCCTGCTTGTAAAATATTTTAACCCCTTCAGATGGATTACTTCGTGGGACGTGACGGTTCATCTGAAGGTATGTATATTGTGGGTTTATTATTTTGCCAAGCGAGGGTTTTCAAATGGATTGAGAGAGCAATAAAATACTAAAACAACCTGTGTGTTTATTTCATTAAAATAATTTTTAATAATGTGTGTGTTTTTTAACCCTTTCAGACAATTGGATTAATAATGGATAGGTGACATAATTGGCGCCTCTCAATTATTAATCTGGCTTAATGTCACCTTACAATAGCAAGGTGACATTAACCCTTCATTACCCCATATCCCACAGCTACACGGGAGTGGGAAGAGAGTGGCCAAGTGCCAGAATAGGCGCATCTTCCAGATGTGCCTTTTCTGGGGTGGCTGGGGGCAGATGTTTTTAGCCACGGGGGGGCCAATAACCATGGACCCTCTCCTGGCTATTAATATCTGCCCTCAGTCACTGGCTTTACCACTCTGGCGCAGAAAATTGCGTGGGAGCCCACGCCAATTTTTTCCGCGATTTAACCCTTTATTTTAGCAGCTACAGCGCCCAAATTTTGCACATACACACTACTAACATTAGTAGTGTGGAATATGCAAAAAAAAGGGGATATGAGATGGTTTACTGTATGTAAACCATGTCTCATATCATGTCGGGTTTGTGAAGGAGAAGGAAAAAGCCGGCAATTGAATTACCGGCTTTTCACATACATCGCGCTGAAGTAAATATAAATACAGAATATATATATATGTGTCTCAATGACATATATATATATATATATATATATATATACTGTATATATGTTTTCCCGAACATTTGAGCACATAAATCCATTAGATGTCGGTTTTGCAAGCCTGCGCGAAAATCTCGCAGTACGGATGCCATACGGATTACATACGGAGGATGCCATGCGCAAAATACGCTGACACACCCTGCCTACGGATCACTATTTTGGGAACATTTCTCCGTATTACGGCCGTATTACGGACGTATAATACGTTCCATATTGTCTTACGCTGAGTGTGACGCCGGCCTTAGTGTGTGTACGGAGGACACGGGGAGGGGTCACGTTCTATGATGTCACTGTGGCTTCTGTATGTATTGGAGCAGGGGATCGTCTTGGGACCTCGATGTGGATTACGCTGGACCTTGTGGATCTCATTGAATCTGCAGGTGTTTTTTTTTTGGTAAATGGGTGAAAGAGGGTGTCTGTTTTTATATTTTGATTACATGTTTTTAGTCTGTGTTTCTTTATTTTTACTTACAGTGTTAGTAAACGGGGTGTTTCATAGACACCTCTCTATTACTAACCCTCGGCTTGATGTCAGCTGGGATTTTTGACAAATCACAGTGTAGCGCCCCCACTGCCGCAGGGCCGAGGGGTACCCGGTACCGGGCCTCTGAGTCTCTGCTCTGGGGTTGTCACGGTGGCTAGACCCGGTCCGTGACCCTGCTGAGGGGCGTACAGTAATAGATGTAGATAGTGGTGGTGGTGCGGTGCAGTAAATAACGAGGACACCAGGTTGCAGTCTCTTTACCTCTTTACTGAAGATCTCTGGGTCCTCAGTCCAGAATACGGTTAACCAGGCTGCGCAAGTCCGGCCGGTCCGATGGCACCTCCAGAGTTCTCCTTGCAGGTGGAAATCGGTGCCTTCCTTCTAGCGCTATGTGTTGTGGTCCTTCCCTGCTGTGCTTACGGAAAGTCCCCACAACTGTTGTGTCTGTTTCTGAAGTTCCCTCACAACTCGATTAGATGATGTTCTGCTAATCCTCCGTCCCTCCCTGATGTTACGGTTAGGACGGCACCCGTATGACGGGTAGGCTCGGAGCTCTTCCGGGACCCTAGAGTCGCCCCTCTCCACAGGTTGCCCCCTATGTCTTCGTAGGTGATTTAGGTGAGACAGCCCGCCTGTAACTGACTGTCCTGCTGTTGGTTTAAAGTATGGCTTGGAGCACTGTACTTCCTCGGCGTTCCGGCCGCCGGTTGTGCGCCTCAGTAGGATGTTGCCTCGGTCTTACAGCACGACTCCTACTGGTATTCTCCTTCTTGCTTTGATCTCGTTTCTCACTCAGCACAATATATCTCGCTTCTAATGCCTCCTTGGGCACCGCCGCTATCCTGAGCAGGCACGGTCCCTTGACGTTCTCTCAAGTAGCCAGGCCTCTGTCAGGATCCCACCCCTGACAGGGACCCTACCGAATCTTCTCCCACAACACCCTCTGCCACAAGGTGTTGCCTGGTTCCAACCCAGTCAGCTTTCTCCCTAACTTCCTGCCTGACCCCCAGTTTTACCAGTATGTGAGGAGTGGCCTAGTGAATAGAACCCTTAGCTCCCCCTGGTGGCCCAACTGTGAAATGTATTGGTGTATGTGATACCTGGTCAGATGAGCTCCTTCAGTGCCATCAGACGTACCACAGCTCCCCTTAGTGGCGGAGCCACAGTACTGCAACGACCAGGACTCTGGGGCGCTGCAACAGTTGTAATTATACTTACAGCCCTGGCAAAAATTAAGAGACCACTGCAAAATGTCTAGGTTGTCTGATTTCTCTCTTTATAGGTATATTTTTGAGTAAAATGTAAATTGCTCTTTTATTCTATAAACTTCTGACATGTCTCAGAATTTTCAAGAAATAAATTTAGTATTTTTTTCTAACAAAGAAAATGGTCAAAATAAAAAAACCCCAGTGCTTTCAGACCTCAAATAATGCAAAGAAAACAAGTTCATAATCATTTAGAAACAACAGTACTAATGTTTTATCTCAGGAAGAGTTCAGAAATAGTGATGATGAGTGAACGTGCTCGCCACTACTCGTTACTCGCCCGAGTATCGGGGTACTCAGGGTACTCGGCGAGCAGCGAGCATTTCCGGTATTATTCGGCGGTAACTGCAGTCTCCACCCAGCAGTTTTGGCGGACTTCAGAGACCCAATCACGGTGCAGGGATTGTCTGCCAGGCCATGAAACGCCGCAGCCATCTTTGTTGTGTCGTGCAGTGATTAGCTGGGCCGCACAGCATCACCCCGAGTATAAGAGACCTGGTGCCGCCCTGCCCGCCACATTCTGTTCCTGTTTCAGCGAAAATAGGGAGAGCTGCTACCGAGATAGGGTCAGAATCGTGGTTTTAGAGGTAGTGTAGGTCTGCAACTCTTACATCCACAACTCCTCAGAAACCAAAAGTCCTTTTTAGGGCTAATTTGTGGGTCCCGATATTGCAGCGCTAGGCAGGCAGAGCACAGCATATCCACATCAGTGCAAGGCCTGCAGGCACTGTATGTGCGTCCATTGCTCCCACTGCATCCCTCCCAAAGCTCCATAACTGCCTGCTGCTGCAGCTTATTTACTGTCTATATACCTATTTCTCCTTCTTTTTTTTCCAAAAATCCCCCCCCCCCCCAAAAAAAAAATACTGTCTGTTCTGTCAGACTGAGGCCTGTTGAAAAGTTATAGTTTGTCAGGCATACGTAGCATAGTTGTGTGTGCGACCCTTGTGCCCCCCCCTTTTTTTTTTTTTTGGTGTTTTAAATTCACCGAAAAAGGCCTCATATATCTGCGTGCTCCATGTTTGGTCATTGGAGGCCAGTGTACTTATTTTTTGACTGTGTGATAGTCAAATTCTATACAGCACTATTTTGCATCAAAAAAATTCAAAAGCCACAGATTTGCCAGTGTGGTATTTCCGTTACAGCCGTCATATATCTCTGTGCTCCAAGTTTGCGCATTGGGGGCCGGTGTACTTATTTTTTGGCTGTGTGATACTCAAATTCAAAAACAGCACTATTTTGCATAAATTAACTTAAAAAAAAAAAAATTGAATACAGTTTGTTAGGTCAGGCTGAGGCCTGTCTGGTGTTTGGGTTTGAAAAATCATAGATTTGCAGGCATACTGATCACATATTATTTTGCTACTAATAAAGACATTTGTGTTGAGCATTTGAAATAGTGCAGTAGTCCATTTAAAATGGTTAAGGCAAGGGGCAACGGACGGGGAAGTGGACGTGATGCTGATGGTGCATCCAGAGGATGAGGCCGTGGGCAAGGTAAAAGTGGGCAACAACAAAGACCCACATCTTCTCGCTCGACATTCATGTCCCAGTTTCTAGGGTACCGCAGCACACAACTATTGAAGCCAGAGCAGTGTGTAACGGTTGTTGGTTGGATAGCGGATAATGCTTCCAGTCACTTAGCCACCACCACCACCACCTTGTCTTCCACACGGTCAAGTCTAAGTAGCCGTGAGTGTGGCCAGGATATTCCTCACCCTGATCCTCCTTCCTCCCACCATGCCGAGTGCCCTGAGACAACTGATCCCACACTTGGACACTCTGAAGAGCTGTTCAGTTTTCCATTTCAAGATTCAGAAATCTCTCCCAGTCAACTTGAAGTGGGGAAAGATGAGATCGCATGTAGAGCTGCCCAAAGCTTTGACCAGCCCCAGTCACACGAAGGCAATGGTGGGAAAGTGTCACAAGAGGTGGCCGTTGATAAGACACAATTGCCAGAAAGTCAGGAGGAGGAGCAGGGTGCGGATGTGGAAGATGAGGTGGTGGATGACATAGTAACTGACCCAACCTGACAGGAGGACATGCATAGCGAGGACAGCAGCACAAATGGGGAAGGAGGCATATCCCCCCAACAGGCAGGAAGAAGCTGTGTGGTGGCCACAGACAGAAGGCGTGCATCCGTTGCCCATAACACCAACATGAGTAAAGTTGCCATTACACCTGTGAGATCTTCCTGAATTTTTTAAAGACTCTGCCGATAACCCTAAACAGGCCATTTGCAGCACCTGCCATGCCCGCTTCAGCAGGGGTAGCAAAACAACCAGCCTTACCACCAGCATGATCAGGCACATGCAAGCAAAGCACCGGACTTTGTGGGCCGAACCCCAGGCTCGAGGACCACTGCCTGCTGGTCACACCACTGCTTCTTCTAGTTTTGCATAGAAGCCAATCCCCAGTACTGGACCCGTGGAAGCGCACGAGCGCGAAACGGCCATAGTCCTCTCCTCACTCCCCGCACCCTTCTACTTACCAGCCGCCTCTCCATGTAACATCCGCAATGTTGTGATATTTCAATAAAGGACAAGCACTGTTCAGCAAAAATCGGGTGAGTGCCACTTCTTCTTGTTTTCTGTTGGTTGGAGAATTTGCACACTTATTTCAGTAGAGCACCTCCCTCAGATTGCTGTTTTCAGACGCACTATAGAGGTCCTGCAACGAATCCTGTCTACAAAGGCATGTGAGTTGGTGTATATTGCCTGGTGCCATTCGTTTTGTATCTTTTTCTATAACGTTATCAAAATTTTGGCTGACACTCATTACTGGTTGGTGACACTTCTAGACCCACGAAACTAGGAGAACTTTTAATCTCTTCTGCCTGAGGCAGAGAGGTGTACTAAAATTTTGCAGTACCACAGGGCACTTGTAGCGGAATTACTTAGAAAATTCCCATGTGAGAACGCTGGCAGCAGACGTCAGAGTTTGTTGTACAACCAAGGACTCCAAGCAAGAGAGAGACAGGAGTACAATCCAGCTCAGGCAGGGGAACAATGGCCACGTTCTGGGACAGTTTTCTCAGACACTCCCATCGTGGCAGCACAGAGGCAAGGGGTGCTGTCACAAGAAGTGCAATGTTTAGGCTGGAGACACACTGGTGCGAGATACGGCCGAGTCTCGCTGGTTAAAAGCAAGCTGTGGCGCCGGCACTCCAGAGCGGAGCTGTGCAGCTCCATGTATTGCTATGCAGCTGCACGCTCCGCTCCGGAGTGCAGGTGCCACAGCTTGCTTTTAACCAGCGAGACTCGGCCGTATCTCGCACCAGTGTGTCTCCGGCCTTAGGAAGATGGTGAGGGAGTACCTTGCAGATCATACAAACATCCTCCGTGATTCCTCTGTGCCTTTGAATTATTGGGTATCCAAGCTGGACACGTGGCGTGAACTGGCTCTCTATGCCTTGGAGGTCCTGGCCTGCCGTGCTGCTAGCGTTCTGTCAGAGAGGGTTTTTAGTGCCGCTGGTGGAATTATAACAGATAAGCACATCCGCCTGTCAACTGAAAATGCTGACAGGCTGACTCTTATAAAAATGAACAAGGCCTGGATTGGGAAAGACTTCTGTACACCACCAAGTGAAAACAGCGAAACATAACCTCAAATGCATTTTCTCTTTTGGGGAGGCATATTCTCATGCACTTCTTCACAACCCCACATGGGTATACGCTTCCAGATTTGGTCTGTTTGTTCTTATCCTCTTCCTTATCCTCATCCTCCTCATCCAGAACCAATATATCACCAGGGTGAACGTGGTCTGTACTGTGCATTTTGGTCAAGGGTGCTGTGATGGCACTCTTTTATTTTTTAAAAAAGGACAACACATTGAGGAACTAGGCATGACATTACATTGGGCCTGCTTCTTAACTCGGTCACCTGCAAACTGTCCTGTACCTGCCAGTAGATAACCAGGGTGAACATGCTCTGTACTGTTATAGGCCAGTGAATTTTGGGCAAAAGGGCTGTGATGGCACTATTTTTTTAAGTCCAAAAAGGACAACACATTGGGGAATTGGGCATGACATTACATTGGGCCTACTTCTTAACTCGGTCGCATGCAATCTGTCCTGTTCCTGCCAGTAGATCCCCAGGGTGAACGTGCTCTGTACGGTGCATTTTGGCCAAGGGGGCTGTGATGGCACTCTTATTTTTTTAAAAAAGGATCCCACATTAGGGAGCTGGGCATGACATTCCATTGGGCCGACTTCTTAACTCGGTGTCCTGCAATCTAAAATGTTCCTTCCACTAGATCACCAGGGTAAACTTGCTCAGTACTGTTATAGGCCGTTGATATTTGGGCTAGTGGCATGCGATGGCACTTGTGTATTTTTAAAAAAGGTACCCCCATTGGGGAATTGTTTGGCAGATCATGCACTGCATTACAAGTCTCAGAGACCCACACCACTACATTGGCCCTAATTCTTAACTCTGTCTCCTGCAATGTCTCTTCCTTATCTCCGACGACATGACCTGGGTGAACATGCTTTGTATTGTTATAGGCCCGTGAAGTTTGGGCAAGGGTGGCTGTGATGGCAATAGTATATTTTTAAAAAAGGTACCCCCCATTGGTGAAACCACATCATTGATGGCAAACACTTCACATTTGTGTACCTTAAAGAGCTCACTGGAATAGCTCCTTGTAGTGTTGCCTGGTTGCTAAAATTGGACACAATACACTTCATATAAATTTGATAATGCAATGCTGTTAGTTTGGCTCAGTAGTTTATTACAAATATTTCTTTGTCCACTATATTAGTTTCTCTCCTTGAGAGCCATAACTCTGCCTCAAATGTACAAATGGCGAATATCCAAATGGCGATTTGTAAACAAGATTGAAATACTGTACACTGAATGCATTCAGACAATCACATAGCTGCATTGTTGTGAATTCTGCTCTTGGGCTCCCTCCGGTGGTTATAAGTGGTACTGCTGCTGTCTCTGGATTGCAGCATTCATCAGGTGTTTCCATTTAGTGCAATTTTGACTGGGCTATTTAGTCTTGCTGCATCCTTTAGTGAGTGCCAGTTGTCCATTGTTACTGGAGGATTCACATCTCTGCCTGGTTTCTCCTGCTCTGCTGCCCAAATCAGCAAAGTTCTGGCTTTTGTTTTTGCAGTCCACATGCTGTGGGCTTCACAGTTCAGTGCATTTCATGTTTTTGTCCAGCCTTAGTCTGTGTAAGAATTTGTTCAGCCAAGCTGGTATCTCTGAGAGATGCAGATTTACCCCTCCATATCTTTAGTTAGAGGTGGAGATTTTGGTATTTTCTGTGGTGGATATTTTCTAGTGTTTTAATACTGACCGTACAGTACTCTGTCCTTTCCTTTCTATTTAGCTAGAAGTGGCCTCCTTTGCTAAATTCTGTTTTCAGTTTGCGTATGTCTTTTCCTCTCCTCTCACAGTCAATATTTGTGGGGGGCTGTCTACCCTTTGGGGATTTTCTCTGAGGCAAGATAGTTTTCCCTTTTCTATCTATAGGGCTATTTAGTCCTCCAGCTGTGTCGAGGTGTCTAGGATTGGTAGGAACATCCCACGGCTACTTCTAGTTGCGTGTTAAGTTCAGGGTCTGCGGTCAGTACAGGTACCACCCTCTCCAGAGTACGTCTCATGCTGCTCCTAGGTTCATAACAGTTCACCAGATCATAACAGTACAACTGGCCAACAATGATTTAAACGCATCTCAGAAGAAGGGAAGAAAAGTGCTGAGCCATTTTTTTTCTGTAGTCTATTCTTCCCTCTTTTTCTCTGGGTGGCTCAGGAGTTAGGTGCTGGTATGGATGTTCAGGGATTGTTTTCTCTTGTGGATCAACTTGCTGCTAGAATACAGGGTATTTCCGATTATATTGCTCAGACTCCGGTTTTAGAGCCTAGAATTCCAACTCCTGATTTGTTTTTTGGGGACAGGTCCAAATTTTTGAGCTTTAAAAATAATTGTACACTGTTTTTGCTCTGAAACCCTGTTCCTCTGGTGATCCCATTCAGCAGGTTAAAATTGTCATCTCCCTGCTGCGTGGTGATCCTCAGGAATGGGCATTTTCCCTGGAATCTGGGAATCCGGCTTTGCTTAATGTGGATTTTTTTTTTCAGGCGCTAGGATTATTGTATGATGAACCTAATTCAGTGGATCATGCGGAGAAGTCCTTGTTGGCCCTGTGTCAGGGTCAAGAGGCAGCAGAATCATATTGCCAGAAATTTAGAAAATGGTCTGTGCTGACTAAATGGAATGAGGATGCTTTGGCGGCAATATTCAGAAAGGGTCTTTCTGAAGCCGTTAAAGATGTTATGGTGGGGTTCCCCACGCCTGCTGGTCTGAGTGATTCTATGTCTCTGGCCATTCAGATTGATCGGCGCTTGCGCGAGCGCAGAGTTGCGCACAATATGGTGTTGTCCTCCGAGCGGAGTCCTGAGCCTATGCAATGTGATAGGATTTTGTCTAGAGCTGAACGACAAGGATTCAGACGTCAGAATAGGTTGTGTTTTTACTGCGGCGATTCTGCTCATGTTATATCTGATTGCCCTAAGCGTACAAAGAGAATCACTAGTTCAGTTACCATCAGTACTGTACAACCTAAATTTCTGTTATCTGTGACCTTGATCTGCTCATTATCGTCATTTTCTGTCATGGCATTTGTGGATTCAGGTGCCGCTTTGAACTTGATGGACTTAGAATTTGCCAGGCGTTGTGGTTTCCCCTTGCAGCCTTTGCAGAGCCCTAGCCCTTTAAGGGGCATTGATGCTACACCTTTGGCTAGAAATAAACCCCAGTTTTGGACACAGGTGACCATGTGCATGGCGCCAGCCCATCAGGTAGATTGTCGTTTTCTGGTGTTGCATAATTTGCATAATGCTATTGTGCTGGGTTTTCCATGTTTACAGGCACATAATCCGGTGTTGGATTGGAAGTCTATGTCTGTGACTAGTTGGGGTTGTCAGGGGGGTCATAATGATGTTCCTTTGATGTCAATTTCCTCTTCCCCCTCTTCTGAAATTCCTGAGTTTTTGTCAGATTTCCAGGATGTATTCGATGAGCCCAAGCCAAGTTCCCTTCCACCGCATAGGGACTGTGATTGTGCTATTGATTTGATTCCAGGCTGTAAGTTCCCTAAGGGCCGACTTTTCAACCTGTCGGTGCCAGAACATGCTGCCATGCGGAGTTATGTTAAGGAGTCTTTGGAGAAAGGGCATATTCGGCCATCTTCTTCACCATTGGGAGCGGGTTTTTTTCTTGTTGCCAAGAAGGATGGCTCCTTGAGACCCTGTATTGATTATCTCCTCTTGAATAAGATCACGGTCAAATTTCAATACCCTTTGCCTTTGCTTTCTGACTTGTTTGCTAGGATTAAGGGGGCTAGTTGGTTTACTAAGATTGACCTTCGAGGGGCGTATAATCTTGTTCGTATTAAGCAGGGTGACAAATGGAAAACTGCGTTTAATACGCCCGAAGGCCATTTTGAATACCTTGTGATGCCATTCGGGCTCTCTAATGCTCCATCTGTGTTTCAGTCTTTCATGCATGATATCTTCCGGAATTATCTTGATAAATTCATGATTGTATATTTGGATGATATTTTGATTTTTTCCGATGATTGGGAGTCTCATGTGAAACAGGTCAGGATGGTATTTCAGATCCTTCGTGATAATGCTTTATTTGTGAAGGGGTCTAAGTGCCTCTTTGGAGTGCAGAAGGTTTCTTTCTTGGGCTTCATTTTTTCTCCCTCATCTATAGAAATGGATCCGGTTAAGGTTCAGGCCATTCATTATTGGGTTCAGCCCACGTCCGTGAAGGGTCTTCAGAAATTTTTGGGCTTTGCTAATTGTTATCGCCGTTTCATTGCCAACTTCTCCAGTGTGGTTAAACCCCTGACCGATTTGACAAAGAAAGGCGCTGATGTGACGAATTGGTCCTCTGCGGCTGTTTCTGCCTTTCAGGAGCTTAAATGCCGATTTACTTCTGCTCCTGACTTGCGTCAGACGGATGTTTCTCTTCCATTTCAGGTTGAGGTTGACGCTTCTGAGATTGGGGCAGGGGCCGTTTTGTCTCAGAGGAATTCTGATGGTTCCTTGATGAAACCGTGTGCCTTCTTTTCTCGAAAGTTTTCACCTGCGGAACTCAATTATGATGTCGGCAATCGGGAGTTGTTGGCTATGAAGTGTGCATTTGAGGAGGGGCGACATTGGCTTGAGGGGGCCAAGCACCGTATTGTGGTCTTGACCGATCATAAGAATCTGATTTACCTCGAGTCTGCCAAGCGGCTGAATCCTAGACAGGCTCGATGGTCCCTGTTTTTCTCCCATTTTGATTTTGTGGTCTCGTATCTTCCGGGTTCTAAGAATGTTAAGGCTGATGCCCTCTCTAGGAGCTTTTTGCCTGATTCTCCTGGGGTCCCTGAGCCGGTCGGCATTCTGAAGGAAGGGGTGATTCTTTCTGCCATCTCCCCTGATTTACGACGGGTTCTTCAGGAATTTCAGGCTGATAAACCTTTCCAGTGGGGAAACTGTTTGTTCCTGATAGATGGACTAGTAAGGTGATTTCTGAGGTTCATTGTTCTGTATTGGCTGGCCATCCTGGGATTTTTGGTACCAGAGATTTGGTTGGTAGGTCCTTTTGGTGGCCTTCTTTGTCACGGGATGTGTGTTCTTTTGTGCAGTCCTGTTGGACTTGTGCGCGGGCCAAGCCTTGCTGTTCCCGCGCTAGTGGGTTGCTTTTGCCTTTGCCGGTCCCTGAGAGGCCTTGGACGCATATTTCTATGGATTTTATTTCAGATCTTCCGGTTTCCCAGAGGATGTCTGTTATCTGGGTGGTTTGTGACCGGTTTTCTAAGATGGTTCATTTGGTACCTTTGCCTAAATTGCCTTCTTCTTCTGATTTGGTTCCGTTGTTTTTTCAGCATGTGGTTCGTTTGCATGGCATTCCGGAGAATATTGTGTCCGACAGAGGTTCCCAGTTTGTTTCTAGGTTTTGGCGGGCCTTTTGTGCTAGGCTGGGCATTGATTTGTCTTTTTCTTCCGCATTTCATCCTCAGACAAATGGCCAAACTGAGCGAACTAATCAGATGTTGGAAACTTATTTGAGATGCTTTGTGTCTGCTGATCAGGATGATTGGGTGGCTTTCTTACCATTGGCCGAGTTTGCCCTTAATAATCGGGCTAGTTCTGCTACTTTGGTTTCGCCCTTCTTTTGTAATTTTGGTTTTCATCCTCGTTTTTCTTCAGGGCAGGTGGAGCCTTCTGATTGTCCTGGTGTGGATTCTGTGGTTGACAGGTTACAGCAAATTTGGGCTCATGTGGTGGACAATTTGGTGTTGTCTCAGGAGGAGGCTCAGCGTTTTGCTAACCGTCGTCGGTGTGTTGGTTCCCGGCTTCGGGTTGGGGATTTGGTCTGGTTGTCTTCCCATCATGTTCCTATGAAGGTTTCTTCCCCTAAGTTCAAGCCTCGGTTTATTGGTCCTTATAGGATTTCTGAGATTATCAATCCAGTGTCTTTTCGGTTGGCCCTTCCAGCCTCTTTTTCCATCCATAATGTTTTCCATAGATCTTTGTTGCGGAAATATGTGGAGCCCGTTGTTCCCTCTGTTGATCCTCCTGCCCCGGAGTTGGTTGGTGGGGAGTTGGAGCATGTGGTTGAGAAGATTTTGGATTCTCGTTTTTCGAGGTGGAAGCTTCAGTATCTTGTCAAATGGAAGGGTTATGGCCAGGAGGATAATTCTTGGGTTGTTTCCTCCGATGTTCATGCTGACGATTTGGTTCGTGCTTTTCATTTGGCTCGTCCTGATCATCCTGGGGGCCCTGGTGAGGGTTCGGTGACCCCTCCTCAAGGGGGGGGTTCTGTTGTGAATTCTGCTCTTGGGCTCCCTCCGGTGGTTGTAAGTGGTACTGCTGCTGTCTCTGGATTGCAGCATTCATCAGGTGTTTCCATTTAGTGCAATTTTGACTGGGCTATTTAGTCTTGCTGCATCCATTAGTGAGTGCCAGTTGTCCATTGTTCCTGGAGGATTCACATCTCTGCCTGGTTTCTCCTGCTCTGCTGCCCAAATCAGCAAAGATAAGTTCTGGCTTTTGTTTTTGCAGTCCACATGCTGTGGGCTTCACAGTTCAGTGCATGTCATGTTTTTGTCCAGCTTAGTCTGTGTAAGAATTTGTTCAGCCAAGCTGGTATCTCTGAGAGATGCAGATTTACCCCTCCATACCTTTAGTTAGAGGTGGAGATTTTGGTATTTTCTGTGGTGGATATTTTCTAGTGTTTTAATACTGACCGTACAGTACTCTGTCCTTTCCTTTCTATTTAGCTAGAAGTGGCCTCCTTTGCTAAATTCTGTTTTCAGTCTGCGTATGTCTTTTCCTCTCCTCTCACAGTCAATATTTGTGGGGGGCTGTCTACCCTTTGGGGATTTTCTCTGAGGCAAGATAGTTTTCTCTTTTCTATCTATAGGGGTATTTAGTCCTCCGGCTGTGTCGAGGTGTCTAGGATTGGTAGGAACATCCCACGGCTACTTCTAGTTGCGTGTTAAGTTCAGGGTCTGCGGTCAGTACAGGTACCACCCTCTCCAGAGTACGTCTCATGCTGCTCCTAGGCTACCAGATCATGCATGCATGTCTTGTAAACCATTTACAGATGTGACAGACAATGCTCATTGTGACACAATCTTGATAAATGTTTGTTTTCACACTTCAGAAACAGTTTGAAGCCTCTATATGTTTGCTGTTTGTCATTGTAAAGGCCCCGTCTCACTAAGCGATTTACCAACGATCACGACCAGCGATACGACCTGGCCGTGATCGTTGGTAAGTCGCTGTGTGGTCGCTGGGGAGCTGTCACACAGACAGCTCTCCCCAGCGACCAACGATCAGGGGAACGACTTCGGCATCGTTGAAACTGTCTTCAACGATGCCGAAGTCCCCCTGCAGCACCCGGGTAACCAGGGTAAACATCGGGTTACTAAGCGCAGGGCCGCGCTTAGTAACCCGATGTTTACCCTGGTTACCAAAAAAAACAAACACTACATACTCGCCTTTCGGTGTCCAGGTCCCTTGCCGTCTGCTCCCTGCTCTGACTGAGCCGCCGTACACTGAGAGCAGAGCGCAGCGGTGACGTCACTGCTGTGCTCTCACTTCTCACTGTACGGCCGGGAGTCAGTGAGAGCAGGAAGCAGACGGCAAGGGACCTGACGGACATCAGAAGGCGAGTATGTACTGTTTGTTTTTTTTTACATTTACGCTGGTAACCAGGGTAAACATCGGGTTACTAAGCGCGGCCCTGCGCTTAGTAACCCGATGTTTACCCTGGTTACCAGTGAAGACATCGCTGGATCGGTGTCACACACACCGATTCAGCAATGTCAGCGGGGCCTCAACGACCAAAAAAAGGTCCAGGCCATTCCGACACGACCAGCGATCTCGCAGCAGGGGCCTGATCGCTGGTACGTGTCACACATAGCGAGATCGCTATGGAGGTCGCTGTTGCGTCACAAAACTTGTGACTCAGCAGCGATCTCGCTAGCGATCTCGCTATGTGAGACGGGGCCTTAAGACATTAAGGTTTACTGAAACTCAGCCTGTAGTGGTTTGATCTAAATCCTTGTGGTTTTTATTTTCTAGTGGTTTATGGCCCCTCGTCTGATGACTCCATGATATCTCAGTTTAATACAACCTTGAAAGCTGGCCACTTGAAGGTCTGGGTGAAACTAGAGTTACTACAAAGTGTAAATCACTATATAAGACCAGAGAAACATGACTAAGACAGATGCCAAAACTGGGGTACCTGTACATGTACACTGTGCTGATACCTGCATAATTGGGGATGCCCATGCAGTGTAGGTAATCTCCCAGGGGTTCTCTGTCTTGGTGTTGCTTCTCGGATATTCCAGACGGATATTTAAAAGCCTCTTGGTGATGATCTAAGTAGACTGTATGAAGTTAATCTTCATATATACGTAATCAGTATATTTATGTAATCCTTATGTAATTATTAACCTTTGTATGTTATTGTTAACATATACAAAAATGTACGCACTCACACTATTCAATCTTAATATTCCTTGAATTTTGTAGTTTGCAATGAAATTGCTTTGTATTGCTAGGATTAGACTTTTTGAAAGCCGTATCTGAACCTTAGTGTTAAAAACATGGCAAACACAATTGCCAAATTCTCCTGTAAATAATTCTGCAAAGAGGGAACCATCATACCATAAAAAATACGAGTGGATTTTCATGGGCACATCCAGTATGTGGGTTCCAAGGCCTAATGGGGTGCATATGACTGACTATGCAGCAGGGCTCGCCTTGCCGCCAATGTGTAAAACAAAGGAGTATGGAGTACACAGTGCATATTGTGAAGTGGATTTTCATGGGCCCATCCAGTATGTGGATTCCAAGGCCTAATGGTGTGCATATGACTGACTATGCAGCAGGGCTGGCCTTGCCGCCAATGTGTAAAACAAAGGAGTATGGAGTACAAAATGCATATTGTGAAGTGGATTTTCATGGGCCCATCCACTATGTGGGTTCAAAGGCATATTGGGGTGCATATGAATTGGTAGCAGGGCTGGCCTTGAATTCAATGCAACACTTTTTCAGGAGTCCCCCCTGGACATCTTATGACAGGGGTATTGTGGTGCGTCATAATTCTTGGTAGCCCATCCACTCACAGCATAGGCTACAACAGCTTAGGAGACCCACTGCTCCATAATGGCCCTTTAAGAAGATTAATGCCACCTGATGCACCAGTAAAAATAGGCTGTGACTTTAAGAGTCCCTCCTTTGTAAATGAAACAAGATGGGTCTGCTTATGTGTCACACACCACATGGCCAGCTAGGGGTGTTACATGTTACAATGACATTTCCCAGTGAATGCATTTGTAGTGGTTGAAAGCAATGTTAAAGGTGAAAAACGCTTCAAAAACGCTGCGTCTGAACTAAGCCTAAGAGGAAATTTTCTGTCTGGGTTAATAATTTGGCCTTACAGGCAAGTCATTAACCTACAAAGGATGTACCTTGACATATTTCCCAGCAAAACCCATTTTGGTTTCGTTTTAATGTGTCTATTGTGGCACCGGGAAAAATGGCATGAATCGTGGAAAAAAATGATTAAAGCTGTGAACTGTGAGGTCCCTGTGTCATTTGAGCAGTGTTTCTATCATTTTCAGATGTATTTAGACCTGAAAAGGACCCCCGGGGGGGATCACGGTAAAAATACTGAGGTCTCCCATAGGCTTAGGCTATGTGCACACGTTGCAGATTAGGCTTAGGAATTTCTGGTGCGGATTCTGCCTCTCCTGGCAGAAAACGCACCTGCGGATTTGTCGTGTTTTTTGTGCGGTTCCGCAGCATTTTTTCTGCGTTTTCTTGCAGATTTGCTGCGTTTTTCACCCCTGCAGTTTTCTATAATTGAACGGGTACAAAAGCGCTGCAGATTCACAAAAAAGAAGTGACATGCTACTTCTTTTAAATCGCAGCGTTTCCGCAGCGGATTTTCCGCAAAGTGTGCACAGCATTTTTTCTCATTGATTTACATTGTACTGTAAATCAATTGCAGATCTGCAGCGTTTCTGCACCTCAAAAACCGCTGTGGATCCGCAGAGAAAACGCAACGTGTGCACATACCCTAACATTGGGTTTGTTGTTCTACCCGAGTATTTCAATTTGCTCAACCAGAGCAACGAGCACCCGAGCATTTTAGTGCTCGCCCATCAATATTCAGAAATTAATATTTTGTGGAATAACCATGATTTTTAATCACAGCTTTCATGGGTCTTGGCATGCTTTCCACCAGTCTTTCACACTGCTTCTAGTGCAAAGATGTAAGCAGTTCTTCTTTGTTTGATGGCTTGTGACTATCCATCTTCTTGATTACATTCCAGAGGTTTCCAATGGGGTTCAGGTCTGGAGAAGGGGCTGCCCATGGCAGGGTTTTGATGTGGTGGTTTCTTAATTTTGGCCAGAGCTGTATATATTACCCCAATTGCCACTGCACAAAAGCAATCAGGAAGAGCTGAGTCGATGCTCAAGAATAAGCGCTTCTAATAGCTGCTCCATTTCTCGTGCAGCTGAGGACTAGTCTTATTAGTGTTGGTAGGGGCCAATATCCATGGTCCTTCACAGCTTTTTAATATCAGCCCTTAGCTGTCTGTTTTGCCGTAGCTGGTTATTAAAAATGGAGGGGGCCCCAATTAATTTTTTGGGTGAGTCCACCCATTTTATAATAACCAGCAAAGAAAAAGCAGACAGCTGTTCACTGATTAATAGGCTGAAAAGGTAAATGTTTATTGGGCTCTTCCCAGCATAACGAGACCAGCTCACAGCCAATGTAACCGGTAATTATGTTTCCAGGAGTCCATACTGACAGCACAAATATCCAGTTCCACCCCTCAATCCTCAGTGTTGTAACAAGAACCAACTCATGGAATGATGCAAATAAAACAAAACATTTTAATGAACAAATCATGTTACAAAATAGTATAAAGGCACATAAACTGACTATACCTGAATTTACAGCCAGAATGGGGGGGGGGGGGGAGTACCGGTGCTGTCAGTATGGACTCCTGGAAACATAATTACCGGTAAGACTAATACCGATTTTCCAGGACGTCCCTCCTGACAGCACCCTGGAGAGTACCAAAGCCCTTTTTAGAGTGGGATTACCGCTTGGAGGACTTTCCTCCCAAAAGCCGTGTGCTGGCCGGACATAACATTAAGTTTATAATGTCTACAGAAGGTGTCAGCCCTGGCCCATGTTGCTGCCTTACAGATCTGTTCTAATGAGGCTCCTACATGCTCCGCCCAGGAGGCCGACACCTGGAATGGGCTTTTAAACCTACTGGAGGGGACATACCTTCTGACTGATAAGCTTCTGAGATCACGGATGTGATCCAACGTGCAATTGAGGCCTTAGAGGCCTTCCCCTTGTTCTTTCCCCCAAAAAGAATAAAAAGGTTTGGATCTATACGCCAAGAGTCTGTGGCTTTCAAATAGTCCAGGACCCCCTGTCTGACATCCAGGGAATGGAGGACTCGCTCTTTCTCGTTAGAAGGGTTATTACAAAAGGAAGGAAGTATTATTGCCTGATTCCTATTTTTGATAGATGCTACCTTCGGGATAAATGTCGGATCTAATTTCAGAATTAGACTATCATCCCTGATCTGGAGGTAGGGATCCCTCGTACATAAAGCCTGAATTTCTCCAACCCTCCTGGCCGTAGTGATCGCTACTAAGAAAGCCATTTTCCGGGTGCGAATAGAAATGGGCATATCATCCCCCATAGAGCCCTGTGTAAGGGCGCTTACGCTAAGGTCCCAGGATGGGGATAACTGCCTAATGGTAGGACGCATTCGTTGAGTGGCCCGAATGAACCTTATTATCCATGGGTGAGATGCCAAAGGATAGTCCAGAAATGAACTTAGTGCAGATATCTGGACTTTTAATGTGCTGGGTCGAAGACCCAGGTTAAATCCTTTCTGTAGGAAGTCTAGGATGCATGGGATGTCCGGAGAGCCTGACACAACGTCGGACCTGCCACCTTCTAGACAAAATCGCTTCCAAATTTTTTGGTAAATGGCTGAAGTTACGGGTTTTCTACTACCTTGGATAATAGTTATGACCTGGTCTGACAAGCTTTTTGATTTCAGGATGTCCCTTTCAGGATCCAGGCTGAAAGACGGAGTCTGCTTGGGTCTGGATGGTATACTGGACCCTGGTGAATGACTCTCCCCCTGATAGGCAGTTCGACTGGGTTGTCGATGGCTAAGGTCCCCAGTACGGGAAACCAGCTTCTCCTTGGCCAAAACGGGACAATCAGGATGACCTTTGCTTGATCCTCCTTGATTTTCCGTAGAACAGCTGTAATTAACGCCAGGGGAGGGAACGCGTATGAGAGAGGCTGGTTCCACTGCTGGCTCAGTGCATCTACCCCTTCTGGAAGATCCGCAGGGTTCAGGGAGAAGAATCTTGGGGTCTTCGAGCTTCTTCTGTTTGCAAATAAGTCGATGTTGGGGGTTCCCCATCAGTGACATAATGTCCAGAAGATGCTCTGCTCCAGTTCCCACTCTGTTGGACACAGTTCCAGTCTGCTTAGGTAATCTGCTATCACATTCTGAGAGCCCTCTAGGTGGATAGCCGTTATTGATAACACTGTGTCCTCGGCCCAGTTGAAAATCATCTCTGCCAGATCTTGCAGTGGCTGATATCTTGGGCCTCCCTAGTGGTTCAGGAATGAAACTGTCATTACATTGTCGGAGAAGATTCTTACGTGTCGATCTGAGAGTGTAAGCCGATTGTGTCTTAGCGCTTGCCAGACGGCATATAGCTCCTTGAAGTTGGAAGATCTGCTTCTGATTCCTGCTGGCCACCTGCCCTGCAGGATTCTGCCTTGTAGATGAGCTCCCCAGCCCGATGCGCTGGCATCCGTGGTAACGACCACGTAAGGGGAGGTGGTCCATAGGACTCCCACCCTCCGGTTCTCTGTCTGTGTCCACCAGTAGAGAGATTTCCGTGATTCACCTGACAGCCTCAGTGGAGCCTCTAGGGAAGACTGACGGCGATCCCACACTGACAGGATCTGCCTTTGCAGGTGTCTTGAGTGTGTCTGAGCCCACCTGATGCATGGTATACAGGCTGTCATTAGGCCGAGAACTTTCATTGCCATCCTTATGGTGACTCGATGTTCCAATAGATACTTAACCCGTGTCTGAATTGTCACTCGCTTGACATCCGGTAAGAAGGATATTCTTAGTCTGGAGTCCAGACACACTCCCAGGAAAGTTTTCCTCCGTTCTGGTAGTAAATCGAACTTCTGCCAGTTTAGCACCCATCCAAGATGTTCCTTCACTGCGATTGTTCGAGCTCTGTGAGCCTCCAATAGTTCTACTGAATCTGCCACGAGAAGAAAGTCGTCCAGATACAGAATTATTATAACGCCTTGGCTCCTCAGGAAGGCCACCATTTCTGATACAAGTTTTTTAAAAATACAAGGAGCAGACGCCAGTCCGAATGGGAGACCTTGGAACTGATAGTGGCAGGTCCCCGTTGGCAGAGCTACAGCAAGCCTCAGCAGATTCTGAGATGAGGGATGTACTGGGACCTGATAGTAGGCCCTCCTTAGGTCGATAGTACACATAACCGCATCCTGATTTATGAGCTGAACTGCTGACCGAATAGATTCCATTCGGAACCGATTGTATCTCACCCAGGCATTCAAAGGCTTTAGATTTATTATAGTGCGAGTGTCGCCCGACGGCCTTATGATAGTGAATAGGGAAGAATAGTGCCCTTTTCCTATCTCTGACTGAGGGACCGGGATTATTACCTCTGTCCTGAGCATGACTTGTAAGTCTTTTAGTATGGTCGACTCTGCCGTGACTATAGTCACCTTTCTGGGGGAGGGAAGTAAAGCTCTATGCTGTATCCCTCTGACACAGTCCTGCGAACCCACTGACTGAGTAATCTGAGCCCAGTTTTTTGCAAACCGCCGCAGTCTTCCCCCAATGCAGGTGGCATCATTGTGACTTATTTCTAGCGGATGGACTAAAGAAAAAACCTTTGCTCCTACCACCCTGTCCACGGGAGCCTCTGTAGGATCCTCTGCTGGACCGACCCTGACCTCTAGGATCAAACTGCTTTTTGGACAAGAAACCTCTCCGAAAAGGCTGGGGCCGTTCGGGTTTGTCCTCCGGAAACCCTTTCTTTTTATCAGATGCTGACTCAAGGATAGAGTGCAGAGCAGGTCCAAACATCCTCTGTCCCGAAAACGGAATAGAACAGAGTTTGGACTTAGAGGCATTGTCACCTGACCAGGATCTAAGCCATACAACCCTTCTAGCCGCGTTAGATAGATAGGCTGCTATGTTTGTTCTGATCAGGGCCGCCGAAGCTTTCCAGGCCCTTTTTAGGAGAATGTCAGCCTTCCTATCCATAGGGTCACGAAGACTGGAGGAGTCCTCAAAGGGTATAGCAGTCTTTTTGGTGACTTTGGCAACAGGAACGTCAATTTTAGGGACCTCCTCCCATAACTTGACTTCCTCAGGGTCAAATGGCAAGCGGCCTTTAAAGTCACGGGAAAGTACCAATCTGCGCTCGGCCTCTTTTCACTCCTCTAGGACCATAGCTTTGATATGATCACTTACAGCATAGGAAATACAGTCTGATTTTGTGCCACGAGTCCCCGAACACCAAGTCCTGTCTGGACTGTGGTTTGGAAGTGTCCTCGATCTGCTTCGTATTCCTCACAGCCTGGACAAGTTTGTCCATCTCTTCAGATTGGAAGAGATACTTCCTGGCTCGATCCTGGCTCTCTACTGGAATTTCTCCCTCTTCTTCTGATAGCGAATCCCTGAGTTCGGAACCTTCATCAGAAGAATACTCTGACTCCCCCTGGGCTTCCTCCCGTCTGGCACGCTTGCGACCAGCTATAGGACTGGCAGGGCGTGAATGTGAAAGGCTGGCTATAGAGGCCTGAACCTCTTCCCGTATTAGGGATCTCATCTCGGAGAGCAGAGACGTCTGCTCATCCTTCATGACCTTAGAAGTACAGGTTGTACAGAGGGTCTTGCCATGGGAGTCTGGGAGCTTTAAATGGCATACAGGACATCTGTTGCTCTTCGCCGTGACCTTCCCAGATTTTTTAGCCGTAGCTGGGGGAGCAGCGGGGTTTCCCTTATCCTAAACAACATAAGATAGGGAGTAATAGGCTAGGAGGTGTGCGGTATATCATAATCTGAGGGAGTACTGCCGCAGGCAGACTTACCCCTTCCTCTTCATTTCTGTCTTCCATAGCTCGATCCTGAAGCATACAACGCAGCATCTGCCCACAGCTGGACGCTAATTCGACGGCGACCGCTCTGCTCCGCATTCTCCACAGTGGAGTGTTTGGTCTTCCTTGCTCATAGAACGCCACCGGAAGTGACGTTTCGCCGGCTCTGCCGAAACCGGAAGTGACACGGCTCCCTAGACCCGGAAGTGCCGGCCGGCTGTAGCGACTCCAGAACAGCGTGCCTGGCTGAATGGAGACCTGCCTGGATCGCTGCCGCGTCCTGAACCGAGAGCCCCCCCACCGGGAGGAACGGTTGAATCCCGGAGCTTAGTCCTGCTCTGGGCCTCTGGGGTAGAGGGACTCCCCACTGGGGAGTTTCAACCCTGAGCCGCTTGACAGGGGGAAGGATTTGGATGACCGCACGATCCCCCTGAGCCCGGTAAGCATGTGCTGCACCTCTTTGTGTGTCCCTCCATGCAGGGACAGGAAAAACACTGAGGATTGAGGGGTGGAACCGGATATTTGAACTCTCGTGTGTTTCCTGTCCCAGCAAGGAGGAGGAGGACGTCCTCCAGGGTGCTGTCAGGAGAGACGTCCTGGAAAAAGTAATAATAATAATCTTGAAAAAAAGAGGCATAGGTCCAAATGTAGGAGGATGAGCTTGAGGCGGATGTGGCGATGAAGGTGGAAGAGGCAGGGGATGAGGTATCCACCAGTTTTGTTTTTGTTTTTTTTTGGGGGGGGGGGTTTCTTATTAATTTTTTTTTTTTAGGGACAGCACTTAAAAGAACATAGTATAAAATAAAATAAAATAAAAAAGCACAATGTAGATACAGTAGTCGGATGTCCTAGTGGAGGAGGAGGTGGTGTAGGTGGACTAGCAGTAGGTGGACATTGCAGTGTAGGTAGAAGAGGTAGGCCTGATGGTATCCAACATTTTTGTGGATTTTATTTCTCTTCCTTTTTGGTAAGGCCCCAAAATAAAAGAAATGGCAAATAAAATATAACAATGTCTGGGTGCAGATGGTACATTTGTCTGGTCAGCCAAAGGTACAGACAAGTCCTGTGGACTCCACTCCTGGTTTCTTTTAATGAATGCGAGAGTGGCCACGTTGGCTTTGGACAGGTGGATGCGCCTATGTGTGATTATATCCCCTGCGGTGATAAACACACGTTCCAACATTACACTTGCTACGGGGCATGCCAGCACTTCCAAGTCAAAAAGTACAAGCCTAGGCCATGTGTCCAGTTTGGAAACCAAGAAGTTAAATGGGCAGACCCATCACTTAGTACATGCAGACGTGTGGGCAAGGACTCTTCCACCATGTTGTTATAACGCTGGCACCAGGTTGTATAGCCCATATCAGATGGTGGTGCTGGATGCTGTGGCATGCTGCTGATTTTTTTTTTTCACATTTTAGCCATGCTAACCCTCCCTTCCGAGGTGGTGCCCCAGCTGCGTTGGTGACTTCCTCCTCCTCTGCCTTGTGTTTCTTCTGTCAGGTGGGAATGCCGTCAGTAGTGCCCCTGTCAGCATATGCTTGTATTCACGCATTTTGCCATCCCGCTCCAGTGACAGAAGTAATAATGGTAGTTTGTCTTTGCAGCAGGGATCCAGCAGGGTGGCCACCCAGTAATCAGTAGGGGTATGATCTGGGAAACTCCGCGGTCGTTGCGCAGGCTCAGCAGACTGTATTGGCTCATCCCGCCCTCTCTCTGTTGGAGTCCCTCGAGGCTCTGTCCTGGGGTCTCTACTTTTTTCCATCTATACCCTTGGCCTAGGAGAACTCAAAGTCCCATGGCTTCCAGTATCACCTGTATGCGGGCGACACTCAGATCTACCTCTCTCGCCCAGATGTCACCTCTCTGCTGTCCAGAATCCCGAAGTGTCTATCAGCCATATCCTCCTTCTTCACCTCTCGCTTCCTAAAACTCAATGTAGACAATACCGAACTCATCATCTTTTCTCCATCTCGCGTATCCCCCCTACCTGATCTATTATGGTAAGCGGCATCACGCTCTCCCGCACCTGAAATCCGTTGCCTCGTGGTAACACTCGACTCTGCCCTGTCCTTCAAACCGCACGTACAAACTCTTGCCACCTCCAACTCATATTGCCAGAATCCATCCCTACCCTCTGCCCTCAATCTACTAAAACGCTTGTGCATGCCCTCATCATCTCTCGCCTCGACTACTGCAACATCCTCCTCTGTGGCCTCCCCGCTAACTCTCTTCCACCACTCCATTCTGTCCTTAACTCTGCTGCCCGGCTAGTCCACCTCTCTCTTCCCCTCTACAAATCCCTCCACTGGCTCCCAATCCCCCAACGAATCCAGTTCAAACTACTAACACTGATCTACAAAGCTATCCACAACCTATCCCCTCCCTATATCTCTGAACTATTCTCCCAATATCTTCCCTCACATAATCTTCGATCCTCACATGACCTCCTACTCTGCTCCACACTTATCCACTCCTCACTCAACCGCCTCCACAACATACAGCTAGTCCGGCTGTATGGGCTACATGGAAGTGCGGGTCCGGTCTACTGGTGAGGACGTCCCTACAGATAGTTTCCCCAATAACCTGCAATGTGTAAACTCAGCCTGATACAGATCCAACTGCGTTACTCTCCACTAATGTCACCCCGAGCTTAGAAATTATAGAAATGAAAATTCAACTCACAGCTGTCAAACAATTTTATTACAAGTCAAATAGTTAGAAATCAAAAAGAAATATATAAATAGATGCATACATACAAATGAATAAAGAGTTTTAGAAATCAAAACAATGAATTAAACATTAAAGACAGATTAATGACAAAAAAGCAATACACATTTTGTACCAAAGTCCCCTGTGCTTTAGCTGCAAAAATTGTATTGTGGTGCTTAAAGGGAACCTGTCACCCCCAAAATCGAGGGCGAGCTAAGCCCACCAGCATCAGGGGCTTATCTACAGCATTCTGTAATGCATTCTGTAATGCTGTAGATGAGCCCCCGATGTATCCTAAAAAAAAATAAATAAATAATATGAGAAAAAGAGATTATAGTATACTCACCCAGGGACAGTCCCGGTCCTGTCCGATGGGCATTGCGGTCCGGCGCCTCCTATCTTCATCAGATGACATCCTCGTCTTGTCTTCACGCTGTGGCTCCAGCACAAAGTACTGAAGTGCGCAGGCACCAGGCCTCTCTGAGCTTTCCTGGCGCCTGCGCACCGCGAAGACAAGAAGAGGACATCATCCTATCAAGATAAGAGGCCCAGGACCGGACCGCGACGCCCATCAGATCGGACCACCCGCGTGAGTATAATATCACCTCTATTTCTCATCTTTTAGGATACATCGGGGGCTTATCTACAGCATTACAGGATGCATTACAGAATGCTGGAGATAAGCCCCTGATGGCGGTGGCCTTAGCTCACCATCGACTTTGGGGGTGACAGGTTCCCTTTGACATAAAATTCCTCCCTCATTGAATACACTATAAAGGGAAGGACCGGACAGGGAGACAGAGGAGAGGAGCGGAGCGGACGGGGAGACAGAGGAGAGGAGCGGAACGGACGGGGCGGGGAGACAGAGGAGAGGAGCGGAACGGACGGGGCGGGGAGACAGAGGAGAGGAGCGGAACGGACGGGGCGGGGAGACAGAGGAGAGGAGCGGAACGGACGGGGCGGGGAGACAGAGGAGAGGAGCGGAACGGGCGGGGAGACAGAGGAGAGGAGCGGAACGGACGGGGCGGGGAGACAGAGGAGAGGAGCGGAACGGACGGGGCGGGGAGACAGAGGAGAGGAGCGGAACGGACGGGGCGACAGAGGAGAGGAGCGGAACGGACGGGGCGGGGAGACAGAGGAGAGAAGCGGAACGGACGGGGCGGGGAGACAGAGGAGAGGAGCGGAACGGACGGGGCGGGGAGACAGAGGAGAGGAACGGACGGGGCGGGGAGACAGAGGAGAGGAGCGGAACGGACGGGGCGGGGAGACAGAGGAGAGGAGCGGAACGGACGGGGCGGGGAGACAGAGGAGAGGAGCGGAACGGATGGGGCGGGGAGACAGAGGAGAGGAGCGGAACGGACGGGGCGGGGAGACAGAGGAGAGGAGCGGAACGGACGGGGAGACAGAGGAGAGGAGCGGAACGGACGGGGCGGGGAGACAGAGGAGAGGAGCGGAACGGACGGGGAGACAGAGGAGAGGAGCGGAACGGACGGGGAGACAGAGGAGAGGAGCGGAACGGACGGGGCGGGGAGACAGAGGAGAGGAGCGGAACGGACGGGGCGGGGAGACAGAGGAGAGGAGCGGAACGGACGGGGCGGGGAGACAGAGGAGAGGAGCGGAACGGACGGGGCGGGGAGACAGAGGAGAGGAGCGGAACGGACGGGGCGGGGAGACAGAGGAGAGGAGCGGAACGGATGGGGCGGGGAGACAGAGGAGAGGAGCGGAATGGACGGGGCGGGGAGACAGAGGAGAGGAGCGGAACGGACGGGGCGGGGAGACAGAGGAGAGTGTAACGCCGCTGGGTTTATACCTTGTTTATTCGGCGTTTCTCTGCATGTCTCTGCTTTAACCCTTGCTCCTCTCCCTCTAATGTGCAGGGATACTGTTGTCTGTTACCTGTATGGACGCTGCTCAGTTCCCTGCCACCGCTGCGTAGCTGTACATGTGCTGTAATGTCTTTGCTCTGCTGCATGGTCACTCGCATGTGCAGTCCCTGGCTGCCGCTTGGAAGCTAGCCATGTGTGTCCAGGCTAGCAGCCACTGCCAGGTGCCCTAAGCCACAGTTCCTGTGCTATCAGTACTGTAATGGTTTCTGTTTGTGCTTAGGGGGTGCGCGGCCACACCTACCCTGCTTTTATCAGGGTTTGAGTGTGCACCTGTGTTGCTTCCCTAGCCTATTGCTGAGGTGCAGCTCCTATATAAACTTCCTCTTTGCTACTGGGCGTGGCCAGAGCATTGCATTGTGTTTCTGTGTCTTGCCTTGTGAGGGATCCAGCTCCCGTTCTGTCTGCAGTACATTCTGGGAGAGCTGATACCTGACTCCCACCTGTTCTGGGGGCAGAGTACCCAGATCCGCCTATCCTGGAGGCTGCATATCCAGTACCTGATCCTGTCTGATCCTGCCTGCGTTATGTTTCTGAAGTCCTTTTGTGTCTGACAACCCGCACCCAGTGACTGAACTTTCCGGGCTCATCTTTTAAAGATGGAGTTCGGTGTTCTTGCTGAGCTCTTACTATTCTGTGCTCAGCCTTCCATGCGGTGCTAACCCCGTCTGGCCCAGGTCCAGTCCGGCGGTGTTTGCACCATCACGCTTGAGTTCCTTCCTAGGTCCGATGCCCGGAGCCTGACGGCCGTAGTTACGAACCTGACGACCTCCGCTACCTGGTCCTGTGCCATCCGTGTCCCAGCCGATGACCTGGGCTGCCATGCCAGTGTCCCAGATGTCTTTCCGGTATTCCTGATGTCCAGCCTGTGTCTGATGTCCTTCTGGTGTCCGATGTCCTGATTCCTAAGCTGCCACGCCAGTGTCCCAGCCGATGACCTGGGCTGCCACGCCAGTGTCCCAGATGTCCTGATGACTTGCCTGTGTCCTGATGTCCTGCCTGTGTCCTGAGGTCCACCCTGAGATGACGTCCTTCTGGGATCGGTGTCTGATGTTCTCCTGCTGAGCCTGTGCTACACCCGAAGCCTGAGAGAGAGGCCGGCCTAGTATGCCCGTGCCAGATGACCCTGGACTGCATTAACCCGTGATGATGTCCGTCTAAGCCTGTGTCCGATGTCCTGAGGACCTGCCTGTGTCCGATGTCCTGAGGACCTGCCTGTGTCCGATGTCCTGAGGACCTGCCTGAGATGACGTCCTTCTGGGATCGGTGTCTGATGTTCTCCTGCTGAGCCTGTGCTACGCCCGAAGCCTGAGAGGCCGGCCTAGTATGCCCCTGCCAGATGACCCTGGACTGCATCAACCCGTGATGACTCCTGCCATCAGACGTCCGTCTAAGCCTGTGTCCTGATGACCTGCCTGTGTCCTGAGGTCCACCCTGTGATGATGTCCTTCTGGGATCGGTGTCTGATGTTCTCCTGCTGAGCCTGTGCTACACCTGTGGCCTGTGAGAGACCGTCCTTGTATGCCCGTGCTAGATGATCCTGGACTGCATCAACCCGTGATGACTCCTGCCATCGTCTGACGTCTTAGTGGTGTACCCTTCCTTGACGTGAGGAATCGGGATCCTGACATCATTGTGTTTTGTTATGTGCTGTCATTTAAGTAAACTTTGTTTCTTCATACCTGAAGTTGTGCGGTGTAGTCTAGTTCTGCATATTGACATCTTGTTCACATGCTCAGCTGCCACAGAACCTGCTCGCTGCCCTTCCCTAGTCTGGGTGGGTCCAGGTTGCTCTATGTGGTCCAGTGGGCCCACATTGCATTCCCACTAGGGACGCTCGCCCACGTCGTCATGGTCAGGCGACGTGGAGGCGTCGGCTCGACCGCGTCTGCGGTCGCAGCCGTAACAGAGAGGAGCGGACGGGGCGGGGAGACAGAGGAGAGGAGCGGACCGGGCGGGGAGACAGAGGAGAGGAGCGGACAGGGCGACAGAGGAGAGGAGCGGACCGGACAGGGCGGGGAGACAGACCCTAGCAATACAATATAAATGGAGAGGAAGGGAACTTTTTTAGTAATTATACTCATCTATGTGACATTACCAGACGCCCGCAGTGTCAGCCCTTTGGGTCCTCACATGGATTGTGGGGGCACCGCCATTCCACTTGGTGAAGAGAAGTCCAGTGATGAGATCTGCAGGGAGGTCACTGCTCCGGGGACACAGGATGGGGAAAAGCCACAATACCTAGAAGAAAAGAGAAAAAATCATGCAGAAAGCGCGATACAAGTAGTGGCCGACACCAGTGGCCCCCGGGCTAATACTGAGCAGCACAGCGTGCGAGGGGAGAATAAAGCCAGGGATCTGGAGACATTATAATCACACAGAGGTCATAGGTCAGTCATCAACCTGACGTCATGTGTCCCCAATAATATTAATAATATTAACAGGACCGACCCCTCACCATCAGGCAGAGATTCTCATGCCAAGTAATATCAATCCCTCAGATCTCCATCATCATTCATCCCCTCCACTGTTCCCCCCACCGCAAGTGACATCACACACTGACTGCACAGCACGTGACATCAGCCCCCCAAACCACAGACCCATTCTGCAGGTAGACCCCCCTGCATGCAACATGAATATGGGAGGTGGAGCCACATATTCATGACTGTAAATGATCGGCCCCACGTGACCGCATACAGGAGAAGCCGCGGCCAGACCAGGAAGCAGCGAGGGAGCGGGTAAGTATTTTCTGACCAGCGGGGGGGCGCACAGGGGGTGGGAGGGCGGCGGACACATGGATCTTTATTTTAAACACTATTCTTCATATTTTCTCTACAGCAAACGTTGCTGCAGGGAAGATATGAATCGCAGCTTCAGCACCATGCAGAGTGGGTACCACACGCTCCGTGTGGTACCCACTCGCCATACGGGCGGCACACGTGTGCCGCACGTATGGCCTCCGTGAGTTCCCAGGCACACGGACACGGATAACTCCGGTACCGATTTATTCCGGTACCGGAATTATCTGGACGTGTGGGACAGCCCTGAGAAAGCTAAATCCTAGTTGGCTAAAGGACCAGGACCTTCTGTGCACTGGGATTTCGCTTTCTCACACAGAGCCGGCTATTTCCCAGTCGGCAGAGGGACCTGGTCCTTTAGCCGACTTGGATTTAGCCTGCTCTATATAAGAATGCTAAATCCCAGCAGATAGAAGGACCCTTATTGTATATAGATAGATATGAATCCTGTCATGTGATTTTTTGCAGTAATATTGAGCCGCAGACTAGATCTGACATCTGATTACACATTTATTTATATGTGACAATTATACACACAAATTTTCCCCGTAATCCCAGTGTGTACAATATTCTGCGCCAATCTCATCCGCGTCCCGTTTTATTTACTGGTGATCATTTTTGTAGATCACACAACCACAGATTTTATTCCATGCATGCACCTAGGAGTGTTTTAACCCTCGGGCGATTTTCCGTTTTTTAAATTTTTTTTTCCTTCCCATAACTTATTTTTCCATCCACATCGATGTTGGGATTTTTTTTTATTTTGGCGGGACGTTCTTATTGATACCATTTTGGCGCGGATACCATGTTTTGATCACCTCTTATTTAATTTTATTGCAATGTTGCGACGACCAAAAAAAACGTAATTATGGCGTTTCTAGTTTTTTCTCGTTATGCCGTTTACCGATCAGATTATTTTACATTTTGATTGGTCACACCTTTCTGAACATGTCAAGTCCCAATTTATTTATTTTTTTTAAATGGAGCAAAAGCGATATTTTTTTTTTCTGATATTTTTATGATATATGATGTAACTGCATCATGCGTTGTGAAGGGGTTAATACTATAATTATTGGCCAAATGGACCAGGTCCTTCTGCCGACTTGGATTTAGCCTGCTCTCAGCGAGAAAGCTAAATCCAAGTGGGATAAAGGACCAGGTCCCTGTGAGTGGTTTAATACCAGACTTAGTAAGCTAAAACACCAGGTCCTTCTGCCCACTTAGCTTTAGCTTGCTGTATATAACAAAGTCTAGTGGGCAGCGCAGTCCACCAGTGATTCCCCAATCTGATGCACTGTAATGATCCCACTGGTTCACTGTCGGACTTCCGTACTGTAGTGCCCCTGTGTCACGCTGGGGGCAGTCCGGCAATCCAACCTACTACAATGTTTCCGCCAGGTTATGCATATTGCCGGTCACTGTGCTCCTTGACTTCACCTCACGTGACAGTTGACAGCTCGGAGGGTCTGTGATAACCGCAAACTGTCATCTCCAGTGACCTCGCAGGTGGCGGCTTCCATGCCGCCCTTAGTGTGTACGGCGGACACGGGGAGGGGTCACGTTCTATGATGTCACTGTGGCTTCTGTATGTATTGGAGCAGGGGATCGTCTTGGGACCTTGATGTGGATTACGCTGGACCTTGTGGATCTCATTGAACCTAAAGGTGTTTGGGTAAATGGGTGAAAGAGGGTGTCTGTTTTTATATTTTAATTACATGTTTTTAATCTGTGTTTCTTTATTTTTACTTACAGTGTTAGTAAACGGGGTGTTTCATAGACACCTCTCTATTACTAACCCTGGGCTTGATGTCAGCTGGGATTTTTGACAAATCACAGTTGTAATTATACTTACAGCCCTGGCAAAAATTAAGAGACCACTGCAAAATGTCCAGTTTGTCTGATTTTTCTCTTTCTAGGTATATTTTTGAGTAAAATGTAAATTGTTCTTTTATTCTATAAACTTCTGACATGTCTCAGAATTTTCAAGAAATTTAGTATTTTTTTCTAACAAAGAAAAATGGTCAAAATAAAAAAAACCCAGTGCTTTCAGACCTCAAATAATGCAAAGAAAACAAGTTCATAATCATTTAGAAACAACAGTACTAATGTTTTACCTCCGGAAGAGTTCAGAAATAGTGATGAGTGAACGTGCTCGCCACTACTCGTTACTCGCCCGAGTATCGGGGTACTCGGCGAGCATTTCCGGTATTATTCGGCGGTAACTGCAGTCTCCACCCAGCAGTTTTAGCGGACTTTAGAGACCCAATCATGGTGCAGGGATTGTCTGCCAGGCCATGAAACACGGCAGCCATCTTTGTTGTGTCGTGCAGTGATTAGCTGGGCCGTACAGCATCACCCCGAGTATAAGAGACCTGGCGCGGCCCTGCTCGCCGCATTCTGTTCCTGTTTCAGCGAGAATAGGGAGAGCTGCTGCCGAGATAGGGTCAGAATCATGGTTTTAGAGGTAGTGTAGGTCTGCAACTCTTACATCCACAACTCCTCAGAAACCAAAAGTCCTTTTTAGGGCTAATTTGTGGGTCCCGAGATTGCAGCACTAGGTAGGCAGGGCACAGCATATCCACATCAGTGCAAGGCCTGCAGGCACTGTATGTGCGTCCATTGCTCCCACTGCATCCCTCCCAAAGCTCCATAACTGCCTGCTGCTGCAGCTTATTTACTGTCTATATATTTATTTTTCCTTTTTTTTTCAAAAATTCCCCCCCCCCCAAAAAAAATACAGTCTGTTCTGTACAGAGGCCTGTTGAAAAGTTATAGTTTGTCAGGCATACGTAGCATAGTTGTCTGTGCGACCCTTGTGCTCCCTTTTTTTTGGTGTTTTAAATTCACTGAAAAAGGCCTCATATATCTGCGTGCTCCATGTTTGGTCATTGGAGTCCGGTGTACTTATTTTTTGACTGTGTGATAGTCAAATTCTATACAGCACTATTTCGTATCAAAAAAATTCAAAGGCCACAGATTTGCCAGTGTGGTGTTTCCGTTACAGCCGTCATATATCTCTGTGCTCCAAGTTTGGGCATTGGAGGCCGGTGTACTTATTTTTTGGCTGTGTGATACTCAAATTCAATACAGCACTATTTTGCATAAATTAACTTAAAAAAAAAAAAATGAATACAGCCTGTTAGGTCAGGCTGAGGCCTGCCTGGTGTTTGGGTTTGAAAAATCATAGATTTGCAGGCATACTGATCACATATTATTTCGCTACTAATAAAGACATTTGTGTTGAGCATTTGAAATAGTGCAGTAGTCCATTTAAAATGGTTAAGGCAAGGGGCAAAGGACGGGGAAGTGGACGTGATGGTGCATCCAGAGGATGAGGCCGTGGGCAAGGTGAAAGTGGACAACAACAAAGACCCACATCTTCTCGCTCGACATTCCTGTCCCAGTTTCTAGGGTACCGCAGCACACAACTATTGAAGCCAGAGCAGTGTGTAACGGTTGTTGGTTGGACAGCGGATAATGCTTCCAGTCACTTAGCCACCACCACCACCACCTTGTCTTCCACACGGTCAAGTCTGAGTAGCCGTGAGTGAGGCCAGGATATTCCTCACCCTGATCCTCCTTCCTCCCACCATGCCGAGTGCCCTGAGACAACTGATCCCACACTTGGACACTCTGAAGAGCTGTTCAGTTTTCCATTTCAAGATTCAGAAATCTCTCCCAGTCAACTTGAAGTGGGGAAAGATGAGATCGCATGTAGAGCTGCCCAAAGCTTTGACCAGCCCCAGTCACACGAAGGCAATGGTGGGAAAGTGTCACAAGAGGTGGACCATGATGAGACCTAATTTCTAGAAAGTCAGGAGGAGGAGCAAGGTGCACATGTGGAAGACGAGGTGGTGGATGTCATAGTAAATGACCCAAGCTGGCAGGAGGACATGCGTAGCGAGGACAGCAGCACAAATGGGGAAGGAGGCATATCCCCCAACAGGCAGGAAGAAGCAGTGTGGTGGCCACAGACAGAAGGCGTGCATCCGTTCCCTGTAACACCAACATGAGTGAAGTTGCCATTCCACCTGTGAGATCTTCCCGAGTCTGGCTATTTTTTAAAGACTCTGCCGATAACCCTAAACAGGCCATTTGCAGCACCTGCCATGCCTGCTTCAGCAGGGGTAGCAAAACAACCAGCCTGACCACCAGCATGAGCAGGCACATGCAAGCAAAGCACCGGACTTTGTGGGCCGAACCCCAGGCTCGAGGACCACTGCATGCTGGTCACACCACTGCTTCTTCCACTGTTTTGCATAGAAGCCAATCCCTAGTACACCGTGCATGTGAAGATGCCTCTAGCCCTGCACCTGTTGTGGCCCACAGTCAAGCAGCACCATCAGCAAGCCCGTCCACGTCCTTGACCCAGCACAGCATTCAGTTGTCTATAACCCAGTCTTTGGAACACAAGCAGAAATACCCAGCCAACACCCCACAGGCCACAGTCCTCAATTCTAATATTTCTCTTCTGCTTGTGCTAGAAATGCTGCCTTTTAGGCTTGTTGAGACGGAAGCATTCCGCAACCTGATGGGGGCGCTCATCCCAAGGTACTCGGTCCCCAGTCGCCACTATTTCTCCCGGTGTGCCGTACCGGCATTACACCAGCATGTGTCCCACAACATTACCCGTGCCCTCAACAATGCTGTTACCGGGAAAGTCCACCTAACCACGGACACGTGGACAAGTGCTTGTGGGCAGGGACGGTAAATCTCAATGACGGCACACTGGGTTAACATAGTGGAAGCCGGGACCCAGTTGGACCTTGAGATGGAACACATCCTCCCCACGCTGAGGATTGCTGGCCCTATGTCAATCAGGGTTGCCCCCACAGTCTACAGCTCCTGCACCTCCTCCTCCTCCTATTCATCCTCCATCTCTGAAATCAACACATCAGTCAGAAGCTGGAAGCACTGCAGCACTGCCTCAGCCAAGCAGCAACAGGCTGTGCTGAAGATAATCTGCATAGGTGACAAACCGCACAATGCAGAAGAGTTGTGGACAGCGCTGAAAAAGCAGTCAGATGTTTGGATGACACCGCTGAGCCTACAGCCAGGCATGGTCATGTGTGACAATGGCCGTAACCTGGTGGCGGCTCTGAGGCAAGGTGAGCTCACACACGTACCTTGCTTGGCCCATGTGCTTAATCTCTTGGTTCAACGTTTTCTGAAAAGCTACCCGGAGCTGCCGGATCTGCTAGTGAAAGTACGCCATCTGTCTGACCATTTTAGAAAGTCAGCTACAGCTTCAGTCGCCCTTGCCGTGCTTCAGCAGCGTTTTCAGATTCCAGCTCACTGACTATTGTGTGATGTCCCCCATCCCCACGCGCTGGAACTCTACGCTGCATATCTTGGAAAGGATTTGTGAGCAGAAGAGGGCCGTTGTTGACTACTAACATTAACAAGGCCGTCGAATTTCAGGTCAGACTCCACACATAAGACCTCAGGAGTGGACATGGATGTCAGACATATATAACATCCTCCAAAACTTTGAGGACTGCACTAAGATGATGAGTGGCGATGATGCCATAATTAGCATCACTATCCCGCTTCTCAGCATTCTGAAAAACTCTCTGCTCACAATCAAAGAGGATGCATTGCAGGCGGAGCACGAGGACATGGAACAAGGAAACATACAGGGGGATTACACTCAGCCCAGCCTCATGTCTTCTCAACGTGGATTGGTAGGCAATCAGGAGGAGGAGGAAGAACAGGAGCTACTTTCATGTGCTATAGATGGTACTACAAACACATCTGTATTAGCTTCTGTTCAGCAGGGATGACCTGAGGACAGGGAGGAGGAGGAGGAGGACAGCATCGTCAGTCGTCTTGTTGATGAGGACACGGAAGTCTTGCCTGTTAGCAGTCTGGCACGCATGGCTGACTTTATGTTGCACTGCATTTCACGTGACCCTCGGATTATCAAAATTTTGGGTGACACTCATTACTGGTTGGTGACACTTCTAGACCCACGCTACAAGGAGAACTTTCAATCTCTTCTGCCTGAGGCAGAGAGGTGTACTAAAATTTTGCAGTACCACAGGGCCCTTGTAGCGGAATTACTTAAAAAATTCCCATGTGAGAACGCTGGCAGCAGACGTCAAGAGTTTGTTGTACAACCAAGGACTCCAAGCAAGAGAGAGACAGAAGTACAATCCAGCTCAGGCAGGGGAACAATGGCCAAGTTCTGGGACAGTTTTCTCAGGCACTCCCATCGTGGCGGCCCAGAGGCAAGGGGTGCTGTCACAAGAAGTGCAATGTTTGGGAAGATGGTGAGGGAGTACCTTGCAGATCGTGCAAACATCCTCCGGGATTCCTATGTGCCTTTGAATTATTGGGTATCCAAGTTGGACACCTGACATGAACTGGCTGTCTACACCTTGGAGGTCCTGGCCTGCCCTGCTGCTAGCGTTCTATCAGAGAGGGTTTTTAGTGCCGCTGGTGGAATTATAACAGAAAAGCGCATCCGCCTGTCAACTGAAAATGCTGACAGGCTGACTCTTATAAAAATGAACAAGGCTTGGATTGGGAAAGACTTCTGTACACCACCAAGTGAAAACAGCGAAACATAACCTCAAATACATTCTCTCTTTTGGGGAGGCGTATTCTTATGCACCTCTTCACAACCCAACATGGGTATACGCTTACAGATTTGGTCTGTTTGTTCTTATCCTCCACCTTATCCTCATCCTCCTCATCCAGAACCAATATATCACCAGCGTGAACGTGGTCTGTACGGTGCATTTTGGCCAAGGATGCTCTGATGGCACTCTTTTATTTTTTTTAAAAAGGACAACACATTGGGGAACTGGGCATGACATTACATTGGGCCTACTTCTTAACTCGGTCTCCTGCAAACTGTCCTGTACCTGCCAGTAAATCACCAGGGTGAACGTGCTCTGTACTGTTATAGGCCAGTGAATTTTGGGCAAAGGGGCTGTGCTGGCAATATTTTTTTAAGTCCAAAAAGGACAACACATTGGGAAATTGGGCATGACATTACATTGGGCCTACTTCTTAACTCAGTCGCCTGCAATCTGTCCTGTATCTGCCAGTAGATCACCAGGGTGAACGTGCTCTGTACGGTGCATTTTGGCCAAGGGCAAGGGGGCTGTGATGGCACTCTTATTTTTTTTAAAAAGATCCCACATTGTGGAATTGGGCATGACATTCCATTGGGCTGACTTCTTAACTTGGTCTCCTGCAATCTAAAATGTTCCTGCCACTAGATCACCAGGGTAAACGTGCTCAGTACTGTTATAGGCCGTTAATATTTGGGCTAGGGGCATGCGATGGCACTAGTGTACTTTTAAAAAAGGTACCCCCATTGGGGAATTGTTTGGCAGATCATGCACTGCATTACAAGTCTCAGAGACCCACACCACTACATTGGCCCTAATTCTTAACTGTCTCCTGCAATGTCTCTTCCTTATCTCCGACAACATGACCTGGGTGAACATGCTTTGTATTGTTATAGGCCCGTTAAGTTTGGGCATGGGTGGCTGTGATGGCAATAGTATATTTTTAAAAAAGGTACCCCCCATTGGTGAAACCAGATCCTTGATGGCAAACACTTCACATTTGTGTACCTTAAAGAGCTCACTGGAAAAGCTCCTTTTTGTGTTGCCTGGTTGCGCAAATTGGACACAATACACTTCAAATAAATTTGATAATGCAATGATGTTAGTTTGGCTCAGTAGTTTATTACAAATATTTCTTTGTCCACTATATTAGTTTCTCTCCTTGAGAGTGATAACTTTGGCTGCCTCAAATGTACAAATGGCGATTTGTAAACAAGATTGAAATACTGTACACCGAATGCATTCAGACAATCACATAGCTGCATGTCTTGTAAAACATTTACAGATGTGACAGACAATGCTCATAGTGACACCATGTTGATAAATGTTTGTTTTCTCACTTCAGAAACAGTTTGAAGCCTCTATATGTTTGCTGTTTGTCGTTGTAAAACATTAAGGTTTACTGAAACTCTGCCTGTGGTGGTTTGATCTAAATCCTTGTGGTTTTTATTTTCTAGTGGTTTATGGCCACTCGTCTGATGACTCCATGATATCTCAGTTTAATACACCCGTGAAAGCTGGCCACTTGAAGGTCTGTGTGAAACTAGAGTTACTACATAGAGTAAATCACTATATAAGACCAGAGAAACATGACTAAGACAGATACCAAAACTGGGGTACCTGTACATGTACAGTGTGCTGATACCTGCATAATTGGGGATGCCCATGCAGTGTAGGTAATCTCAAAGGGGTTCTCTGTCTTGGTGTTGCTTCTCAGATATTCCAGACGGATGATATTTAAAAGCCTCTTGGTGATGATCTAAGTAGACTGTATGAAGTTAATCTTCATATATACACATAATCAGTATATCTATGTAATCCTTATATGTAATCATTACTTTTTGTATGTTATTGGTAACATATACAAAAATGTACGCACTCACACTATTCAATCTTAATATTCCTTGAATTTTATAGTTTGCAATGAAATTGCTTTGTATTGCTAAGATTAGACTTTTTTAAAGCCGTATCTGAACCTTAGTGTTAAAAACATGGCAAACAATTGCCAAATTCTCCTGTAAATAATTCTGCAAAGAGGGAACCATCATACCATAAAAAATACGAGTGGATTTTCATGGGCACATCCAGTATGTGTGTTCCAAGGCCTAATGGGGTGCATATGACTATGCAGCAGGGCTGGCCTTGCCGTCAATGTGTAAAACAAAGGAGTACGGAGTACAAAATGCATATTGTGAAGTGGATTTTCATGGGCCCATCCACTATGTGGGTTCAAAGGCTTATTGGGGTGCATATGAATTGGTAGCAGGGCAGGCCTTGAATTCAATGCAACACTTTTTCAGGAGTCCCCCCTGGACATCTTATGACAGGGGTACTGTGGTGCTTCGTAATTCTTGGCAGCCCATCCACTCACAGCATAGGCTACAACAGCTTAGGAGACCCCCTGTTTAATAATGGCCCTTTAAGAAGATTAATGCCGCCTGATGCACCAGTAAAAATAGGCTCTGTGACTTTAAGAGTCCCTCCTTTGTAAATGAAACAAGATGGGTCTGCTTATGTGTCACACACCACATGGCCAGTTAAATGTTACAATGACATTTCCCAGTGAATGCATTTGTAGTGGTTGAAAGCAATGTTAAAGTTGAAAAACGCTTCAAAAACGCTGCGTCTGAACTAAGCCTAAGAGGGAGAGGAAATTTTCGGCCTGGGGTTAAATATTTGGCCTTACAGGCCAGCAAAACCCGTTTTGGTTTCGTTTTAATGTGTTTTTTGTGGCACCAGGAAAAATGGCATGAATCTCGGAAAAAAATTATTAAGGCTGTGAACTAGGAGTCAGGAATTCTTTCAGGGGCGATCCCCATGATGTTCCTGTGTCTTTTGAGCAGTGTTTCCATCATTTTTAGACCTTAAAAGGACCCCCGGGGGAGATCGTAGTAAAAATACTTGGGTCTCCCATAGACTTATATTGGGTTCGCTGTTCTGGCCGAGTACCCGAGTATTCCAATTTGCTCGACCCTATCACTATTCAGAAATTAATATTTTGTGTACTAACCATAATTTTTAATCACAGCTTTCATGCATCTTGGCATGCTTTCCAGCAGTGTTTCACACTGGTTCTGGCGCAAAAATGTAAGCAGTTCTTTGTTTGATGGCTTGTGACTATCCATCATCCTCTTGATTACATTCCAGAGGTTTCCAGTGGGGTTCAGGTCTGGAGAATGGGCTGCCCACGGCAGGGTTTTGATGTGGTGGTTTCTTAATTTTGGCCAGAGCTGTATATATTACCCCAATTGCCACTGCACAAAAGCAATCAGGAAGAGCTGAGTCGATGCTCAAGAATTAGCGCTTCTAATAGATGCTCCATTTCTCGTGCGGCTGAGGACTAGTCTTATTAGTGTTGGTAGGGGCCAATATCCATGGACCTTCACAGCTTTTTAATATCAGCCCTTAGCTGTGTTTTGCCGTAGCTGGTTATTAAAAATGGAGGGGGCCCCAATTAATTTTTTGGATGAGTCCACCCATTTTTTTAATAACCAGCAAAGAAAAAGCAGACAGCTGTTCACTGATTAATAAGCTGAAAAGTTATTGGGCCCTTCCCAGCATAATGAGACCAGCTCACAGCCAATGTGGTCTCGTATTTTCGCGTGGTAAAATGGGGGTAGTAAGCGGTAAAGATGAAAAATGGAACAAAAAGGGGGTAAGCAGGACAACAGCCCTGAAAACAAATGTGGATAGTAAGATCACTTAAAATAACAGAGAATAAAAAGTAATAATAATCTTGAAAAAAGAGGCATAGGTCCAAATGTAGGAGGAGGTGTAGTAGGTGGATGAGCTTGAGGCGAATGTGGCGATGAAGGTGGAAGAGGCAGGGGATGAGGTATCCAACAGTTTTTTGGAGGGTTTCTTATTAATTTTTTTTTTTTTTTAGGGACAGCATTTAAAAGAACATAGTATAAAATAAAATAAAAAAGAACAATGTAGATACAGTAGTCGGATGTCCTAGTGGAGGAGGTGGTGTAGGTGGACATTGCAGTGGAGGTGGAAGAGGCAGGCCTGATGGTATCCAACATTATTTTTGTGGATTTTATTTCTCTTCCTTTTTGGTAAGGCCCCAAAATAAAACAAATAGCAAATAAAATATAACAATGTCTGGGTGCAGATGGTACCTTTGTCTGGTTTGCCAAAGGCAAAGACAAGTCCTGTGGACTCCACTCCTGGTTTCTTTTAATGAATGTGAGAGTGGCCACGTTGGCTTTGGACAGGTGGATGCGCCTATGTGTGACTATATCCCCTGCTGTGATAAACACATGTTCCAACATTACACTTGCCACGGGGCATGCCGGCACTTCCAAGTCAAAAAGTACAAGCCTAGGCCATGTGTCCAGTTTGGAAACCAAGAAGTTAAATGGGCAGACCCATCACTTAGTACATGCAGACGTGTGGACATTGACATGTACTCTTCCACCATGTTGTTATAACGCTGGCACCTGGTTGTATAGACCGTATCAGATGGTGGTTCTGGATGCTGTGTCATGCTGATGAATTTTTTTTCACATTTTAGCCATGTTAACCCTCCCTTCTGAGGTGGTGCCACAGCTGCGTTGTGACTTCCTCCTCCTCTGCGTTGTGTTTCTTCTGTCAGGTGGGAACGCCGGCAGTAGTGCCTCTACCAGCATGTGCTTTTATTCACACATTTTGCCATCCTGCTCCAGTGACGGAACAAATAATGGTACTTTGTCTTTGCAGCAGGGATCCAGCAGGGTGGCCACCCGGTAATCAGTAGGGAAGATCTGGGCAACTCTGCGGTCGTTGCGCAGGCACAGCAGACTGTATTGGCTCATTCCGCCCTCTCTCTGTTGGAGTCCCTCAAGGCTCTGTCCTGGGGCCCCTACTTTTTTCCATCTATACCCTTGGCCTAGGATAACTCATAAAGTCCCATGGCTTCCAGTATCACCTGTATGCTGATGACACTCAGATCTACCTCTCTGGCCCAGATGTCACCTCTCTGCTGTCCAGAATCCCGAAGTGTCTATCCGACATATCCTCCTTGATCACCTCTCACTTCCTAAAACTCAATGTAGACAATACCGAACTCATCATCTTTCCTCCATCTCGCGTATCCCCCTACCTGATCTATCTATTATGGTAAGCGGCATCACGCTCTCTCCCACACCTGAAATACGCTGCCTCGTGGTAACTCTCGACTCTGCCCTGTCCATCAAACCGCACGTCCAAACTCTTGCCACCTCCTGTCGCCTCCAACTCAAACATATTGCCAGAATCCGTCCCTTCCTCTGCCCTCAATCTACTAAAATGCTTGTGCATGCCCTCATCATCTCTCGCCTCGACTACTGCAACATCCTCCTCTGTGGCCTCCCCGCTAACTCTCTTGCACCACTCCAGTCTGTCCTCAACTCTGCTGCCCGTCTAATCCACCTCTCTCCTCGCTACTCCCCTGTTTCTCCCCTCTGCAAATCCTTCCACTGGCTCCCAATCCCCAACGAATCCAGTTCAAACTACTAACACTGACCTACAAAGCCATCCACAACCTGTCCCCTCCCTATATCTCTGAACTAATCTCCCAATATCTTCCCTCACGTAATCTCCGATCCTCCCAAGACCTCCTACTCTCCTCCACACTTAAGGCCTCGTCACACTTAGCGACGCTAAAGCGATCCCGACAACGATACGACCTGTCAGGGATCGTTGCTGCGTCGCTATGTGGTCGCTGGTGAGATGTCAAACAGTGAGATCTTCCCAACGATCGCTGCTGCGATCTCACTGTTTGACATCTCACCAGCGACCTGTAGCGACCTGTACAACGATGTCACATGGGAGCTATTATGACGATTCAGTGTCTGAGTCGTCAACAAGGTCGTTGGTAAGGTGTCAAACACAGCGATGTGTGCTACCCAGCGGGACCTCAACGATCAAAAAAAGGTCCAGGCCATTCCGACACGACCAGCGATCTCACAGCAGGGGCCTGGTCGCTGCTACGTGTCACACATAGCGAGATCGCTACCGAGGTCGCTGTTGCGTCACAAAACTTGTGACTCAGCAGCGATCTCGCTTAGTGAGACGGGGGCTTTATTCCTCACACAACCGCCTCCAAGATTTCTCCCCAATATCCCTCATCCTCTCGAATTCCACGCCTCAACACGTCCGATTATCCACCACCCTTGGATCCTTCAGACGGAATCTGAAAACCCATCTCTTCAGGAAAGCCTACAGCCTGCAATAACCATTCTGCTGCCTCACCACCACCAGAGCTACTGCACCCCCGACCTTTTGTCTCTTCCCCATTATCCCATAGAATGTAAATCCGCAAGGAAATGAAATTTCAACTCATAGCTGTCAAACAAGTTTATTACAAGACGAATAGTTAGAAATAAAAAAGAGAAATATATAAGTATGCATACATGCAAATCAATAATAAAGAGTTTTAGAAATCAAAACAATGAATTAAACATTAAAGACAGATTAATAACAAAAAAGAAAAACACATTTTGTACCAAAGTCCACTGTGCTTTAGCTGCAAAAATTGTATTGTGGTGCTTAAAGGCAACCTGTCACCCCCAAAATCGAGGGCGAGCTAAGCCCACCAGCATCAGGGGCTTATCTCCAGCATTCTGTAATACATTCTGTAATACTGTAGATAAGCCCCCGATGTATCCTAAAAAATGAGAAAAAGAGGTTATATTATACTCACCCAGGGACAGTCCCAGTTATGTCCGATGGGCATCGCGGTCCGGAGCCTCCTATCTTCATCAGATGACGTCCTCTTCGTGTCTTCACGCTGTGGCTCCAGCACAAAGTACTGCAGTGCGCAGGCCCCAGGCCTCTCTGAGCTTTCCCGGCGCCTGCGCACCGCGAAGACTAGAAGAGGACGTCATCCTATCAAGATGGGAGGCCCAGGACCGGACCGCGACTTGGATCGGACCGCCCGCGTGACTATAATATAACCTCTTTTTCTCATCTTTTAGGATACATTGGAGGCTTAACGACAGCATTACAGAATGCTGGAGATAAGCCCCTGACGCTGGTGGGCTTAGCTTACCATTGATTTTGGGGGTGACAGATTCCCTTTAAGCGAGCGGGGGAGACAGAGGGCGAGCGGGGGAGACAGAGGGAGAGCAAATCGAGAAAAAGGGATTTTTTTTTTTTTTGTAATTATACTCATCTATCTGACATTATCAGATGCACACGGTGTCATCCCTTCGGGTCCTCACATGGATTGCGGGGGCACCGCCATTCCACTTGGTGAAAAGAAGTCCAGTGATGTAATGACATCTGCAGGGAGGTCACTGCTCTGGGGGGCACAGGATGGGGAAAAGTCACAATACCTAGAATAAAACAGAAAACTGGATACAAGTAGTGGCCGACACCAGTGGCCACCGGGCTAATACTGAGCAGCACTGCGTGCGAGGGGAGAATAAAGCCAGGGACCTGGAGACATTGGTGTCACGCAAAGGTCATAGGTCAGTCATCAACCTGAGGTCATGTGTGACCAATAATATTAATAATATTAACAGGACCGACTCCTCACCATCAGGCAGAGATTCTCATGCCAAGTAATATCAATCCCTCAGATCTCCATCATCATTCATCCCCTCCATGTTCGCCCCCACACACGTAGCACTATACTTCCCTGCACCCCCCACCGCAAGTGACATCACACACACTGACCTGCACAGCACGTGACATCAGCTCCCCACACCACATAGACCCATGCGAGTAACATCAGCCCCATTCTGCAGGTAGACCCTCCACGCAGGCAACATGACCCCCTTCCCAACAGAGACTCCAGCACACAGCCCCCCTTCACAACAGACACCCAGCCCCGCTAGCAAGAAACATGACCCCCTTCCCACTGAGACCCCCAGCATGCAGTCACCCTTCCCCAGGCAGGCCCCTCCAGCACGCAGTCCCATGCAAACAACATCTCCCCATTCTCCCCAGGCAGCCCCATGCAAGCATCACCACCCCATTCTCCCCAGGCAGCCCCATGCAAGCAACACCACCCCATTCTCCCCAGGCAGCCCCATGCAAGCATCACCACCCCATTCTCCCCAGACAGCCCCATGCAAGCAACACCACCCCATTCTCCCCAGGCAGCCCCATGCAAGCATCACCACCCCATTCTCCCCAGGCAGCCCCATGCAAGCATCACCACCCCATTCTCCCCAGGCAGCCCCATGCAAGCATCACCACCCCATTCTCCCCAGGCAGCCCCATGCAAGCATCACCACCCCATTCTCCCCAGCAGCCCCATGTAAGCAACACCACCCCATTCTCCCCAGGCAGCCCCATGCAAGCATCACCACCCCATTCTCCCCCAGGCAGCCCCATGCAAGCATCACCACCCCATTCTCCCCCAGGCAGCCCCATGCAACCATCACCACCCCATTCTCCCCCAGGCAGCCCCATGCAACCATCACCACCCCATTCTCCCCCAGGCAGCCCCATGCAACCATCACCCCATTCTCCCCCAGGCAGCCCCATGCAAGCATCACCCCATTCTCCCCTAGGCAGCCCCATGCAAGCATCACCCCATTCTCCCCCAGGTAGCCCCATGCAAGCATCACCACCCCATTCTCCCCCAGGCAGCCCCATGCAAGCATCACCACCCCATTCTCCCCCAGGCAGCCCCATGCAAGCATCACCACCCCATTCTCCCCCAGGCAGCCCCATGCAAGCATCACCACCCCATTCTCCCCAGGCAGCCCCATGCAAGCATCACCACCCCATTCTCCCCAGGCAGCCCCATGCAAGCATCACCACCCCATTCTCCCCAGCAGCCCCATGCAAGCAACACCACCACCCCATTCTCCCCAGCAGCCCCATGCAAGCAACACCACCCCATTCTCCCCAGCAGCCCCATGCAAGCAACACCACCACTCCATTCTCCCCAGGCAGCCCCATGCAAGCAACATCCCCCCATTCTCCCCAGGCAGCCCCATGCAAGCAACATCCCCCCATTCTCCCCAGGCAGCCCCATGCAAGCAACATCCCCCCATTCTCCCCAGGCAGCCCCATGCAAGCATCACCCCATTCTCTCCAGGCAGCCCCATGCAAGCAACACCACCCCATTCTCCCCAGGCAGCCCCATGCAAGCATCACCACCCCATTCTCCCCCAGGCAGCCCCATGCAAGCATCACCACCCCATTCTCCCCCAGGCAGCCCCATGCAAGCATCACCACCCCATTCTCCCCCAGGCAGCCCCATGCAAGCATCACCACCCCATTCTCCCCAGGCAGCCCCATGCAAGCATCACCACCCCATTCTCCCCAGGCAGCCCCATGCAAGCATCACCACCCCATTCTCCCCAGCAGCCCCATGCAAGCAACACCACCACCCCATTCTCCCCAGCAGCCCCATGCAAGCAACACCACCCCATTCTCCCCAGCAGCCCCATGCAAGCAACACCACCACTCCATTCTCCCCAGGCAGCCCCATGCAAGCAACATCCCCCCATTCTCCCCAGGCAGCCCCATGCAAGCAACATCCCCCCATTCTCCCCAGGCAGCCCCATGCAAGCAACATCCCCCCATTCTCCCCAGGCAGCCCCATGCAAGCATCACCCCATTCTCTCCAGGCAGCCCCATGCAAGCAACACCACCCCATTCTCCCCAGGCAGACTCCTACTTACCTGATCTATGACTATGGAGAATGACCCCAAAATACCCCAAATCTTGCACAAAAATCCTCGAAATCCAGCCATGACATCCACAGCCTCCTCCTGTCTGCTCTGCTCTATGGAGGAAGAGGCAAATCCTGCACAAAACATTCCAAAACCAAATCCTGCACGAAATCCCGCCATGACATCCACAGCTTCCTCGTGTCTGCTCTGTCTGTTCTATGGAGGAAGAGGCGCCGCCCCCTCCGGTCACATGGCCATGACGTCAGCAGAGGTCCTTTACCGACCTGGATTCAGCCTCTAGCAGCCATATCTGTGGAGTGCGGCTCTGCAGGTGGAGGTATGTGGAGATTCCCCAGTACTGAGCGCAGCCGGGGACATTAACCCCTTCTGCACGGAGGAGACTCTTTATAAGAACCATAACGTTGTTGTTCTGTTTCCTGTAATAGATACATACGAGCCAACTATGGAGGACAGGAAGTGAGGGAGCGGAGTGTTCTCCTAGTACAGGGCCCCTTTCTTGGCCCCACACAGTGTAATGCCCCCATTATGCCCTGTAAGCAGTACCTACAGTACCGCCATACCCCCCCACACAGTATAATGTTCTCACAGTACCACCATACCCCCACACACAGTATAATGTTCTCATAGTACCGCCATACCCCCACACACAGTATAATGTTCTCATAGTACCGCCATACCCCCACACACAGTATAGTGTTCTCATAGTACCGCCATACCCCCACACACAGTATAATGTTCTCATAGTACCGCCATACCCCCCCACAGTATAATGTTCCTACAGTACCGCCATACCCCCCCACAGTATAATGTTCCTACAGTACCACCATACCCCCACACACAGTATAATGTTCTCATAGTACCGCCATACCCCCACACAGTATAATGTTCTCATAGTACCGCCATACCCCCACACACAGTATAATGTTCTCATAGTACCACCATACCCCCACACACAGTATAATGTTCTCACACTACCGCCATACTCCCACACAGTATAATGTTCTCATAGTACCGCCATACCCCCACACAGTATAATGTTCTCATAGTACCACCATACCCCCACACACAGTATAATGTTCTCACAGTACCACCATACCCCCACACACAGTATAATGTTCTCATAGTACCGCCATACCCCCACACAGTATAATGTTCTCATAGTACCGCTATACCCCCACACACAGTATAATGTTCTCATAGTACCACCATACCCCCACACACAGTATAATGTTCTCATAGTACCGCCATACCCCCACACAGTATAATGTTCTCATAGTACCGCTATACCCCCACACACAGTATAATGTTCTCACAGTACCGCCATACCCCACACACATTATAATGTTATCACAGTACCGCCATACCCCACAGACAGTATTATGTTCCTACAGTACCTCCATCCCACCACACACAGTATAATGTTCTCACAGTACTGCCATACCCCCCCACACAGTATAATGTTCTCATAGTACCGCCATACCCCCACACACAGTATAATGTTCCTACAGTACCGCCATACCCCCACACACAGTGTAATGTTCTCATAGTACCGCTATACCCCCACACACAGTATAAAGTTCCCACAGAACCATCATCCCTCCAAACTTATTATTTTGTTCACACAATAGTGGCTAACCAAAGACACAGGGCAGCGGGATACTCTGCATCAGGCTGTTGCTGTTAAAGGGGATGTCACGGTGGCTGTGACCCGGTCCGTTGCCCTGGGACTCACTGTAAAAGGGGAACCTGCTTTAAAGGGGAATTGTGATAAAGTCTGTTGTGACACCACCTGTGGTTTTCGGTCAGGGTGACCGGCACTGCTTTAAAGGGGTCCTCTGGGGGATGTTGTTACAGCAATGATGGTGACACTCCCCACAGGTGAAGCGGGGTCCACAGGGCTCCCAAGGTGTGTGGCAAAGATGGTGTATGCCAACGAATAAGGGGAGGACACAAGTTGTAAAGTCTTTACCTGTTTACTGTTATTAGCAGGCCACAGTCCAGGATACCAGGCACGGGTGGTGGTGTGGTCCAGCCGGCTTGGAGGCAAAGGTGATCCCTCTACCAGGGGAGGTCCATAAGCCTTTCCTACTTGTGCTAAGATGACGAGGTCCCTGCTGCTTGTAGCTTGCTGGCAAGGAATCCTCTCTCTCCTGTCCTGGGAAAGTTGCCTGCACGATGGGCAGTTTGAGCCTTTTTATAGGGTCTCTACCACAACCCGAGCTCTTAGAGTACTGCTGTACCTCATGCTTGGTTAGTGTAGGCAGTTAACATGTAGTCTAGTGCCCTCCAGTTCTTCTTCGTGTCTTAGAGTCCCACAAAAGCCTCGGGCTCCCGGTACCCATTTTCTGTGCTTTGGCTCTGGGGTGCCCAGTCACAGTTCCCCTCTGAGCCCTGTTCTACTGTTGCGCTCCTTTCCTCAATGCTCCACTGCATGCAACAACCTTTCAGATTCTCTCTCTTCCCTGGAGCCGCAGCACAATCCTGGCTGCCAGCTCCAATGTCTGCTATCTCAGACTTTCTTCTCCTTCTGTGTCTCTCTCAGACTGCCTAACTCCTCCTCCAGACCAGGATATACAGTTAGGCCCATATATATTTGGACAGAGACAACATTTTTCTAATTTTGGTTATAGACATTACCACAATGAATTTTAAACAAAACAATTCAGATGCAGTTGAAGTTCAGACTTTCAGCTTTCATTTGAGGGTATCCACATTAAAATTGGATGAAGGGTTTAGGAGTTTCAGCTCCTTAACATGCGCCACCCTGTTTTTAAAGGGACCAAAAGTAATTGGACAGATTCAATAATTTTAAATAAAAAGTTCATTTTTAGTACTTGGTTGACAACCCTTTGTTGGCAATGACTGCCTGAAGTCTTGAACTCATGGACATCACCAGACGCTGTGTTTCCTCCTTTTTGATGCTCTGCCAGGCCTTCACTGCGGTGGTTTTCAGTTGCTGTTTGTTTGTGGCCTTTCTGTCTGAAGTTTAGTCTTTAACAAGTGAAATGCATGCTCAATTGGGTTGAGATCAGGTGACTGACTTGGCCATTCCGGAATATTCCACTTCTTTGCTTTAATAAACTCCTGGGTTGCTTTGGCTTTATGTTTTGGTTCATTGTCCATCTATAGTATGAAACGACGACCAATCAGTTTGGCTGGATCTGAGCACACAGTATGTCTCTGAATACCTCAGAATTCATTCGGCTGCTTCTGTCCTGTGTCACATCATCAATAAACACTAGTGACCCAGTGCCACTGGCAGCCATGCATGCCCAAGCCATCACACTGCCTCCGCCGTGTTTTACAGATGATGTGGTATGCTTTGGGTCATGAGCTGTACCACGCCTTCACCATACTTTTCTCTTTCCATCATTCTGGTAGAGGTTGATCTTGGTTTCATCTGTCCAAAGAATGTTCTTCCAGAACTGTGCTGGCTTTTTTAGATGTTTTTTAGCATAGTCCAGTCTAGCCTTTTCATTCTTGATGCTTATGAGTGGCTTGCACCGTGCAGTGAACCCTCTGTATTTACTTTCATGCAGTCTTCTCTTTATGGTAGATTTGGATATTGATACGCCTACCTCCTGGAGAGTGTTCTTCACTTGGTTGGCTGTTGTGAAGGGGTTTCTCTTCACCATGGAGATTATTCTGTGATCATCCACCACTGTTGTCTTCCGTGGGCGCCCAGGTCTTTTTGCATTGATGAGTTCACCAGTGCTTTCTTTCTTTCTCAGGATGTACCAAACTGTAGATTTTGCCACTCCTAATATTGTAGCAATTTCTCTGATGGGTTTTTTCTGTTTTCGCAGCTTAAGGATGGCTTGTTTCACCTGCATGGAGAGCTCCTTTGACCGCATGTTTACTTCACAGCAAAACCTTCCAAATGCAAGCACCACACCTCAAATCAACTCTAGGCCTTTTATCTGCTTTAGTTGAGAATGACATAAAGAAGGGATTGCCCACACCTGTCCATGAAATAGCCTTGGAGTCAATTGTCCAATTACTTTTGGTCCCTTTAAAAACAGGGTGGCACATGTTAAGGAGCTGAAACTCCTAAACCCTTCATCCAATTTTAATGTGGATACCCTTAAATGAAAGCTGAAAGTCTGAACTTCAACTGCATCTGAATTGTTTTGTTTAAAATTCATTGTGGTAATGTCTATTACCAAAATTAGAAAAATGTTGTCTCTGTCCAAATATATATGAACCTAACTGTATATTCATGTTTGAGGGAAGCTCCCCTGAATCCGGGTCCTGAGCTCCCCCTCCTGGCCTGGATTCAAAATGTGTTGAATGCATGTGCTTACCTGGTAAAGAGAATCCTCCTTGCCTCCACACATGACATCGCCCTCCCCGAAAGTAAGGCAACATCACTGCAACAACCTGTTACCTGGGGTGTTGCATTTCCACAGGGCTGGCATCCCCCTCATACACAGTGTGTCCCCACAGTACTGCCATCCCCCCACTTTCTAATGTTCCCACAGCACTGCCCCCTACATGCACAATATGGTACCATCCACCTCACTGACTACCTCCGACCACCAACAATTAATAAAATGCTCAGCCTCATTCTTGGTGCAAATACTAATGAACCCAGGATCTATGAGATATTTACCATACGATAGTTGGATAGGCAGGAGTGTATCATCCATAAAGGTAGCCCACTCGGTTGCTATGATGCCTATGAATTGACAGGGCTCGGTGGGGTGTGGTATTGGTCACCCTCTCCTTCCCATCATCCCAATTTCAGTGATATCCACATTCCCATGACGGTGATACCGCTGAATAGATTAGTGAATCAGGGAGTGGAAAGCCCCTGATCCACCATTCAGCCTTCACTTCTGAGTCTGAGACTCCGTGCACTGCAGGCACAATGACGTCACTACATCACACCTGTAGTACGGAGCCTCAGTACTCACACCGCACAGACCAGAGCAGCGCTCCTCAGGAACCGGGTTGGCTTAGTAGTGTGTTTTTTTTTTTTTTTTCCAAATATCAGGAATTGTGGGGGCATCATATTAAGAGAAGAGCTGTTGGGACTCTCATACTGAATGTGTGGCTGGTAGGGGCCGTTATACTGGGGTTGTGGTGGACTGTAAATGCCTCCATACTGAGTGGGGTTTTATTTTGTGTAGCAGGTTGTGGTGGCCATAATTAGAGATGAGCGAATATGTTCATAAAACGATTGCCAAACATAAATTCAGCACGAATATGGTACATTCGGATTCATGATCGGTAACACGAGCATTTTTCTTAAGATCGGAAAAAGTCGATAACTTTCAGTAAAAGATATAACAGAACCCGGCAATATATTTGCCGCGTTTAGTAAAATCACAGCCAGCCACCAATGTGGGAGACTGGGGTTCAAATCCTGGCTCTGCCCTGTTGGACATAATGTACCAGTGTTGTCGCTGGTCTCGACCTACTCTCTGATGAGTCCACCGTAGAGATGACGTCACAGCACCGGAGAGATAAGACACAATACACCAGGGCTGTATCTGAAATATCTCTAGTTCTATTAAGCTTACACACACTTTTTATGCATTCTTGTGTCGGAGGCGGATTCTCCATATATGGGCTAAGCGTTATATTGCCTCCCTATGGTTTCGCAAACATATTTTTACACAGTACATTATTCGTTATTTTACCAAGGACATTCCCTGCTACAATTAGTTCTTAGCAATCAGCAAATAACAGCACAATGAAGAATAGTGAATAACAACTTGTTTTTCTGACCTTTTGTGACACAAAATGGAGGCAAGCAAGATAAAATGGATCCTGCTATAACACCAGTAGTGGTCCATAACACTATGGTGCCTACCTCAATAAGCATGAGAGGGTCACGAGCAAAGAGAGTCATGCTGCGTAGCCTGGATTAACAAGGTCCATGTCAGATGTCGAGGAACCAGGAAAATCTGATGATACATGGGCTACAGGACCAAACCATACATGGACAAAGCAAGAGGGAATGGTCGCCAGTGAAGAGATTTGCAGAGGGCAGAAGCGGAGGAGTAGCGAGGACAGAGATGAATTAGTCGGGCAGCAGAGTTAAGGATGGACTGGAGAGGTGCAAGGGTTTTTAGCAGGGAGGCCACAGAAAGGGATGTTGAAGTAGTCGAAGCGCGAGATCACACATCCTGAATCCCATAGCCCAGTGCCCATATACCCATCATACATCCTCCATCCCATAGTCCCATGCCCATATACCGATCACACATTCTCCATCCCATAGTCCAGTGCTCATATACCCATCATACATATCCTCCATCCCATAGTCCCATGCCCATATACCCATCACACATCCTCCATCCCATAGTCCTGTGCCCATATACCCATCATACATATCATCTGTCCCATAGTCCAGTGCCCATATCCCTAGACCAGTGTCCATATACCCATCATACATCTCCATCCCATAGCCCAGTGCCCATATACAGTCATGGCCAAAAGTATTGACACCCCTGCAATTCTGTCAGATAATACTCCGTTTCTTCCTGACAATGATTGCAAACACAAATTCTTTGGTCTTATTATCTTCATTTAATTTGTCTTAAATGAAAAAACACAAAAGAAAATGAAGCAAAAAGCAAAACATTGATCATTTCACACAAAACTCCAAAAATGGGCCAGACAAAAGTATTGGCACCCTCAGCCTAATACTTGGTTGCACAACCTTTAGCCAAAATAACTGTGACCAATCGCTTCCGATAACCATCAATGAGTTTCTTACAATGCTCTGCTGGAATTTTAGACCATTCTTCTTTGGCAAACTGCTCCAGGTCCCTGATATTTGAAGGGTGCCTTCTCCAAACTGCTATTTTTAGATCTCTCCACAGGTGTTCTATGGGATTCAGGTCTGGACTCATTGCTGGCCACCTTAGAAGTCTCCAGTGCTTTCTCTCAAACCATTTTCTAGTGCTTTTTGAAGTGTGTTTTGGGTCATTGTCCTGCTGGAAGACCCATGACCTCTGAGGGAGACCCAGCTTTCTCACACTGGGCCCTACATTATGCTGCAAAATTTGTTGGTAATCTTCATACTTCATAATGCCATGCACATGGTCAAACAGTCCAGTGCCAGAGGCAGCAAAGCAACCCCAAAACATCAGGGAACTTCCGCCATGTTTGACTGTAGGGACCGTGTTCTTTTCTTTGAATGCCTCTTTTTTTTCTCCTGTAAACTCAATCTTACCCCGAGACATAAAAAAGCCAGGCTGGAGTTTGCCCAAACTTACCTGAAAAAGCCTAAAACGTTTTGGAAGAATGTTCTCTGGTCAGTTTAGACAAAAGTAGAGCTTTTTGGGCAAAGGCATCAACATTGAGTTTACAGGATAAAAAAAGGCATTCAAAGAAAAGAACACGGTCCCTACAGTGTCAGTGTCTGCTGAGGTGTTGTGGAGCGGGAAAACTGCTGCTCATAGCAACCAATCACAGCTCAGCTTCTTTTAAACAACTCTGTTGAAATGAAAGATGCTTAGTGATTGGTTGCTGTGTAGAATGGGTGTGGCTTGACACACACACACACACACACACACACACACACACATACACACACACACATACATACACTCAGCTTTATATAGATAGATTTTTTTCTTTACGTTGGAGGGCCCAATTCCAGCTGTTGCTGTCGGACCTGTGATTTCTATCTCCTCCGCTGTGTACAGGATAATAGAGTATAATAAAGTAGTTATGGACGAGACTTAACTAACTTTGTGCGGTGACTCTGCTTTCCATATAGTGACAGATATTTCTTATTGCTGAAACTCTGATGTTTTTCACTTTAACCCTTTGTTAAACCCCTCTGATCAGTGCGATCATACAACATACAAGCCTCTGATGGCTCCAGTGATGCCCTGTACTACTGTAGTGCCGTGTATCATCACTGCGGTCAGTGTAATACTAACGGCCCCATACACATGAGATAAGAGTTGGCAGAACGGTCATTTGGCAGACGGCCATCTCTCCTGACTCCCCCATACACACAAATATTCCAGCTTTCCTGGGGTCTGTATGAGAGAGGCGCCTCCAGACTCCTCTAGCGGAGGATTATCTACAGGAAGAACAAACAGATTATCCTCTGAAATTCAGGATGTCAGATCCTTCTCTGCCCTGACATCATCTGTCGGGAGGCCCCCAAATACATTATATAGTCGCCCAAACCCCCGAAATCAGTGATTTCATGGAACTTTAGTCTAATGTGTATGGGGGCGGTAAAAGGTAACTGATTGGATTCTGCCTCTGGCCTAATAGACCTTCATACATTGCAGCCCAGACCCCATTATTAGGCATGTAAGTATCGTAATAACTAGGCCGCCCCATACTATCCAGTACTTGGGGGCGGGGGGCATTCAGCCAAACTCTGTCACACCTGAGATCTAACGTGGTAGAAGATTACAGTGCAGGGAAGACGGGAAACCTTCATATAGACGGCCGGCGGTGATGGAGTCAGTGACCGACTCTGGCCACATATGTTTCTAGAGTCGTAGTAGAAGATGAAGATGTCGTCCTCATCATGAAGTAGTTATTTCTCATGTCGCGTGTAATGAATATCTCCTGCAGTATTGCTAATGCCGATTCCAGGGTCGGTAAATGAGACGAGAATTAGCGTTATGGAAGATGAGTCTATGAGAAACGTATTCAGCTGCCGACTCCGAGGAGGAAACTGCTTGTTGTCTGTGGCCTAAATATATAGGATTTATTAGTAGATGTAAAGAAGGAAACTAAATACTGTAAAATAATAAATCTCCTCATATGTTTCCCTTATTATCTCCAGTAATTGTATTATTACACAGGATTCTTATGATGTTACATCGGCTCATCTTCTCATTCAGGTCTCTACAATATCGGATCCTCTCAGTGAAGATCTTCTACAAAAGAAAATTTTCCTGATTTACCCATCACAGATGGATATGGACAGAGACAAGATGGCGGAGAGGATATTACACCTCACCCTAGAGATCCTCTTCCGGCTTACTGGAGAGGTGAGAGATTCTGATGACGTCACATTACATCATTCTTATCTATGGGAATAACAGATGGACAGAACTGGAGAGGTGAGGACTCTGGAAATGTCTGTAGTGAGATTTATTAATGTGTCTCTCCATTACCAGGATTACATAGTGGTGAAGAAGACCTCTAGTGATCGCTGTCAGGACCCTGTGTCTGAGGGATGGGGAAGACCCCTGAGCCCAATCACGGGGCCTCCACCTCACCCCCTGATCCATGAGGACATCAATGACCAGAAGATCCTAGAACTCACCTACAAGATGATTGAGCTGCTGACTGGAGAGGTGACACTGCTGGGAATGCTGGGACATTATACAGTAGCACTATGAAGGGATCGGGGGATGACGGTATCATTGTATGTGTCAGGTTCCTATAAGGTGTCAGGATGTCGCTGTCTATTTCTCCATGGAGGAGTGGGAGTATTTAGAAGGACACAGAGATTTGTACAAGAACGTCATAATGGAGGTTCCCCAGCCCCTCACATCTCCAGGTAATAGACAGGACTAAATACACACGGCCTATAATTATCTGTATGTAAAGAATGAATTCACTCCCTGTATGTGTTTCCTCCAGATCTATCCAGTAAGAGGACAACACCAGAGAGATGTCCCCGTCCTCTTCTTCCACAGGACTGTAAACAAGAAGAACCCAATGCTCCTCAGGACCATCAGGTAGATGGAGAGAAGGTGTCAGGAGATCTCCCCTATGATGTGTAGACGCCGGTGAAGGTCTTGTGCTCAGTCTTGTTTTATCCACCAGTATTATATGTTTTATTCTTGTGTAATGAGAGCGGTGGAGATGGCAGGATTAGAGCTGATCATAGCTGTGACTTCTCCATCTGTCGGTGACTTTTATAATATTTGTTTCAGGGTGAAGATCTGACCCATATTAATACTACAGAGACATATGTGAGGGGTGATGAGCGGTGTAAAGAGGAGATTCCCACATATGGCTACCCAGGTGAGTAGTGACCACTAAATGCAGAGAGGTCACAGATTCTTCTCAGTCACCGCCTGTGGCTGCTTTATCGGTGGTGTAGTCCGGCCGTATTACCATGATCACCATTTTGCCTCTAGACCACAACCAAAACTGCCTCCAAAATTCGCCTCCGACCAAAACTGTTCAAGGAGGAGGTCTTGGGAGGACCGGAGATTGCATGAGGGAAGGTATTGAGAGATTACCGTATTTTCCGGCGTATAAGACGACTGGGCGTATAAGACGACCCCCCAACTTTTCCAGTTAAAATATAAAATTTTCTTAAAAGTCGGGGGTCTTCTTATACGCCGTATGTCGTCTTATAGGGCCGGTGACTAATGTGCCTTTTGGGGGGGGGAGTGGTCCTGATGAAGACGAGGGGGCGTCTCACAGGAAAGTGCGTGGAGTATCCCCCATTACCTCATCGTAGCCCTGCAGCGTGGGGTCTCTGTGCTGGGAGCGGCGGCGGCTGCTCCTCTTTGTGCCACGTGGGTGCTGTGCTGTGGGGCGGCGGCTCCTCTTCTGCAGTGTGGGGCCTCTGTGCTGTGGGGCAGCGGCGGCGAATCTTCATGCAGTCAGTCGGGGCTCCTCCAGCATCTCCTCCAGGCCCGGAGGCACCGGCATCTCCATTGCTGCGATGCGGTGGCCTCTGGGAAAATGGCCGCTGGGGGCGGCGCGTGCTCAGATTCAGATCTCGTCCCGAGATCTTGGGAGACGAGATCTGAATCTGAGCAGCGGCCATTTTCCCGGAGGCCACCGCATCGCACCAATGGAGCTGCCGGCGGGGCCTCCTGGCTTTAAGGAGATGCCGGAGGAGCCCCGACGGTGCAAGAAGATTCGCCGCCGCTGCCCCACAGCACAGAGGCCCCACACTGCAGAAGAGGAGCCGTCGCCCCACAGCACCCACGCGGCACAAAGAGGAGCAGCCGCCGCTCCCAGCACAGAGACCCCACGCTGCAGCGCTACGATGAGGTAATGGAGGATAGTCCACGCACTTTCCTGTGAGACGCCCCCTCGTCGTCGTCAGGACCACTCCCCCACCCACCATATACACCCGGCGTACAAGACGATACCTGGCGACTTTTAAGAAGATTTTCGGGGTTTAAAAAGTCGTCTTATACGCCGGAAAATTTGGTAGTTCAGAGGAGAAAGGTTATCGATGACTTTGTAGGTCGGTGTTAGTAGTTGAAACTGGATACACTGGGAATTTGGGAGCCAGTGAAGGGATTTGCAAAGAGGGGAAGCAGGGGAGTAGCGAGGAGAGAGATTAGTTAGTCGGGAAGCAGAGTTAAGGGTGGAGTGGAGGGGTGCGGGAGTGTTAATAAATAGGCCACAGAGGAGTATGTTGCAATAGTCGAGGCGGGAGATGACTAGGGCATGCACAAGCATTTTGGTAGAGTGTGGGTTGAGGAAAGGACGGAATCTGGAAATATTTTCGAGCTGGAGGCTACAGGAGGTGGCGAGAGCTTGGATGTGTGGATTGAACGACAGGGCAGAGTCAAGGGTTACTCTGAGGCAGCGGATGTCCGGGACAGAGGAAAGTGTGATTTCATTTATTTTGATAGATCAGGCAGGGAAGATGTGCGAGATGGAGGAAACCTAATTAGCTCAGATTTAGTTTAGCCAAATGACAGCGTACGTAGAATGTGCTGACAAGATAGAAAATCACTTGAAGAAAAATATTATGATGGGCCTGTAAGAGAAAGCGGAGGGTAATGATGCTGTTGGCTTCCTAGAACCCTGAGATCTTATCGGATGAATCTCCCTTCTCTCCCTTCTGTGCTGCTGAATGTGATCATATGGTCCCTACAAGACCAGGTCCAGTCTTTCTGGCCAAACTTCACTTTTATGATCGACAACATTAAATGTGCAGTGAGGCCAAGTGTGAATTTCTGGACAATAACAGAGTTTCCCTTTATCCTGACTTTCCAATTTGTATTAAAACCGACTAACTTCAAGGAGGATTGTGATAATCTACATAAACCCATCACACCGGTGCCATGATATATCTCTGAGCTGTGCGTGGCTGATGGCTGTAATATACATTTATTCCCGCCTGCAGGAGATGTGTTGGCTCCAGCCCTGGTTTCATGGATTCACTCCACCTCATAAATTACATTGTTTTTGATCCTAAGAAATTCAGATTACTGCACAATCTCTCCTGAAATGGGGAGCAATATTATTTTCTCTAATCTTCTGGTCAGGATTCATAGTAGCTCCAATGGTCCAACATAAATGAGTGCAACTCTGGTTTACTGTTGTGTAATCTGTATTTGTAGTTTTCAGTTAACGAGATTCTCCTGCTCTGGGGCGGGGCTTTGTGGTGCTCTGGGGCAGGGCTGTGCATGTTATGTGGGTGGGGCTACATGTGCTCTGGGGTGGGACTGTGGGCGGGGCGGGGCGTGGGATGGGCTTTATGTGGTGGTCTGGGGCGGGGCTTTATGTGGAGCTCCGATTACATATTCATCTGTATTGGCTTATGACAGGTCGCTGATCCCTCACTGACCTGCCCCCATTTTTACATAATGCATATTATAGTGTTGATATTATTGTTGATAAAACCTATAATATTGTGGCTATTGTGAGGCTTATGAACAATTTTACATCCTGTAAAATGACACCAGCGGCTCCTGTCCAATAGCATCTCTTACTTATAGATTCTACTGTGCAGGCGCAGCCATAAACCGTATGACCTGTCATAAGTCAATAAAGATGCATATGTAATCAGAGCACCACATGAAGCCCCGCCCACAGCCCCGTCCCAGAGCACCACAAAGCCCTGCCCACAGCCCCGCCCCAGAGCACGAGAATCTCATTAATTGAAAACTACAAATACAGATAAAGCAACCACAAGACGGATTTCATCACCAGGTATCGGTGTAATCAGTATAACTGCACCGACCTGACAGTGTCTGTAGTCACTGAGCACAATCCTGCTGACAGGTTCCCTTTAAGACATCTCCGCTCTGCACTATTATACACAGTTCTCTTTAAATGTGTAAAATTTCTTCTTGAAACTCATCTGACAGAAAATATTGGAGCTTCCGATAGTTTAGATTGTGAAGTCACCGAGCCCCGTGCTCTAATTACCCCAGAGAGGTTTCACCACTAGCTCCTCATTTATTACTGATGGAGACTGTTCAGTTTGAGCATTTCAGTAGATGTTATTGTCTATAGTCAGTTTTTGATTACAGTAGTGTCCAGAATCCTCTGATTTATCCTCTTCCTGCAGCCAGTTTTGTGTTCTTAATCAGGCCCCATTTTTAACCCGTGGAGCTTTTTTTGTTTTTTCCCTCTCCTCTTCCCAGAGCCATAACTTTATTTTTCTGTCAATTTGGCCATGTGAGGGCTTATCTTTTGCAGAACAAGTTGTACTTTTGAACGACATCATTGGTTTTACCATGTCTTGTACCCGAAAACAAGAAAACTATTCCAAGTGCGGTGAAATTGTCAAAAAGTGCAATCCCACACTTGTTTTTTGTTTGGCTTTTGTGCTAGGTTCACTAAATGCTAAAACTGACCTGCCATTCTCCAGGTCATTACGAGGTCATAGACACCAAACATGTCTAAGTTACTTTTAATGTAATTGGTAAAAAAAAAATTCCATGTCCATGATGATGCAGGACAAGAGCGCGTCAGGTCTATACCCTCCAGATAGAGTGTCCTGTATCATCATGGACAGCCAACATAAAAAGATAAGTAGCAGTCTGTGATAATATATGAATACACTCCTGATGAATCTCTTGTGGGAGGAGAAACGCGTCGAGTTCATGAGACTGATTGATACCTGCCTGTCTAGAGGCTCATGAGGCTTACAGTCTGAGTCTGTGAGACTAATGTACATATACCGTATATACTCGAGTATAAGCCGACCCTCCTAATTTTGCCACAAAAAACTGGGAAAACTTATTGACTCGAGTATAAGCCTAGGGTGGAAAATGCAGCAGGTACCGGTGAATTTCAAAATTAAAAATAGATGCTCCATACCGTTCATTATGGCCCCATAGATGCTCCACATAAAGCTGTGCCATATATACAATGCTCTGCACCGTTGCCCCATAGCTGTGCCATATATATAATGCTCTGCACCATTGCCCCATAGCTGTGCCATATAGTGCTCTGCACCGTTGCCCCATAGCTGTGCCATATAGTGCTCTGCACCGTTGCCCCATAGCTGTGCCATATATATAATGCTCTGCACCATTGCCCCATAGCTGTGCCATATATATAGTGCTCTGCACCGTTGCCCCATAGCTGTGCCATATAGTGCTCTGCACCGTTGCCCCATAGCTGTGCCATATATATAATGCTCTGCACCGTTGCCCCATAGCTGTGCCATATAGTGCTCTGCACCGTTGCCCCATAGCTGTGCCATATAGTGCTCTGCACCGTTGCCCCATAGCTGTGCCATATAGTGCTTTGCACCGTTGCCCCATAGCTGTGCCATATAGTGCTCTGCACCGTTGCCCCATAGCTGTGCCATATATATAATGCTCTGCACCGTTGCCCCATAGCTGTGCCATATATAGTGCTCTGCACCGTTGCCCCATAGCTGTGCCATATATAGTGCTCTGCACCGTTGCCCCATAGCTGTGCCATATATATAGTGCTCTGCACCGTTGCCCCATAGCTGTGCCATATATATATAATGCTCTGCACCATTGCCCCATAGCTGTGCCATATAGTGCTCTGCACCGTTGCCCCATAGCTGTGCCATATATATAGTGCTCTGCACCGTTGCCCCATAGCTGTGCCATATGTATAGTGCTCTGCACCGTTGCCCCATAGCTGTGCCATATAGTGCTCTGCACCGTTGCCCCATAGCTGTGCCATATAGTGCTCTGCACCGTTGCCCCATAGCTGTGCCATATGTATAGTGCTCTGCACCGTTGCCCCATAGCTGTGCCATGTAGTGCTCTGCACCGTTGCCCCATAGATACTCCACATAAATCTGTGCCATTGCTGCTGCTGCAATAAAAAAAAAAAAACACATACTCACCTCTCTTGCTTGCAGCTCCTCGGCGTCCCGTCCCGGCGTCTCTCCGCACTGACTGATCAGGCAGAGGGCGGCGCGCACCCTATATGCGTCATCGCGCCCTCTGACCTGCACAGTCAGTGCGGAGAGACCCCGGGAAGATGGCGCGACGCCCGGCGTGTGGAACGAGGGAAGGTAAATATGACATACTTACCTGCTCCCGGCGTCCCGCTCCTTCCCCCGGACAGCTGGTCTTCGGTGCCGCAGTCTCTTCCTCTATCAGCGCTCACCGTTACCGCTTCATTAGAGAAATGAATAGGCGGCTCCGCCCCTATGGGAGTGGAGTCCATATTCATTTCTCTAATGAGCGGTCCCACGTGACCGCTCAGGGGAAGAGCTGCGGCACCTGGAGACCGTGGGACGGGCTGGGGGAGCGACAGGAACGCCGGAACTAGGTGAGTATATGACAGTCCTCACCCGCCGACCCCACCACCGATCATGACTTGAGTATAAGCCGAGAGGGGCACTTTCAGCCCAAAAATTTGGGCTGAAAATCTCGGCTTATACTCGAGTGTATACGGTACCTATCTATGGATTAAAAATTAAAGTTTGAATCTGAAAGACTGATGTTTGTAGGCCTCTTCATGGGTCTATGAAAGTATGTGAACCTGGGTTTTTACGGCATGCAGGTTTTTTCCATATGGAATATTAACTCTTATATGTAACTGATGTTATGTTTGATCTATTGAGACAATTATCGTAGGGTATTGTGCAATATATGAGTATATTTTTTTATACCTAGGACATTTGTTTGTGCACAATCCTTGTCCTGGGTTTCTTTTCTATTGAGATCTACGGTTACTATTACCCATATGAATATTGTATAACACCGATACCTAGGGCATTTCCTGCAAGACTCTATTTTTCATCTTCTCTGTCTCCATGGTTCATCATTGCTTGTCGGTACATGGTCTTATACTTCAGCACTTTACATTATAGCTAGATATTGCCCCTATACTAATCTAGTTAGGGCATTCTCTTTGGGACAGCCGTCGAGGAGCGGTGGCGCCGTATATCGTAAAATTTCGGGTGCCAACCTCCGCTGTGAGACAGGGTTAGATTAACGGACAGTTTTCATCATTTATTGGTCTCTATCTACCAACAGTACATCTATACACCTTTCCATCCCTTCCCGTATAGGGAGTTTTAGGATAGAAGGGACAGTCGACGGTGAGCGGGGGCACCATTGCGCAGGTTTAGGGTGCCAACCTCCACTGTCAGGTAGGGTGCTGACGAGCGATAGGCAACTAGGGATAGGCACCTCCCTAGGCCTTTTCTATAGAAGTACATTTCTTGGGTGACGGTTTTGTGTGCACTAATTTTTAATTAATTAAGTTAATAAAGGTATTTTTTAATCTTGGGGTTATTCTGTGAACTGTTTTCTCTGGTTGTTATGCCAACGCACCGATGACCTCCGATCACGTGACGAGGGTCACCTGTGCGCGCATTTATGGCTGTATGGCCAGAAGCGCTTGTTAAATGCCGCTGTCAGCATTTGACATCGGCATTTAACTAGTTAATAGTGGCGGGTGGATCGCAATTCCACCCGCCGTTATAGCAGGCTTATGTCAGCTGTACAAAACAGCTGACATGTCCCGGCTTTGATACGGGCTCACCGCAGGAGCCCGCATCAAAGCAGGGGATCTGCCATCAGACGTGCTATCCCGTCCGATGGCAGAAAGGGGTTAAAATCTGACGTGTGTCACTTTATGTGGTGATAACTTTGGAATTATTCACAATAGATGATAGAAATAAATGGATCTTACAAATTATTTTCCACCTTCTCACAATACCCTACATATGATTGTACACTACTCTCTGGGCACATGGCAGTGTTCAGAAGGGAAGGAGCGCCATTTAGCTGTTTGAATGCAGATCTAGCTGGAATAATTTGCAGACACAATGTATTGGGATCACTGTTCGTGGTCAACTGGCAGCTCAAAAGATCTCCACCATGAACATGCTTGGCACTATCTTCTCTGCTTTCCATATCCCAAGGATTGCCTTGCTCATTGCCCTTTAACACCATTACATGGATCTAGACTTACACTGGGACCCCTAGGCTTGGACCATGGTGATACCTGCTATTCTGTGGTATGAGATGGCAAGAAGAATAGTCAGGTAGCTGGGTCAGAACTAGAATACAGAATACAGAATCAGAAGACACAAGAGTAGTCAGTAAACGGGCCACGGTCACAACAGGAAACAAATACACAAGCCACAAGCTGAGCACAGAGGACTGAACCAGAGGAGAACAACGCTGTTTCTGGCAGATTCCTGCCATGTGCTTTGAGCTTAGTAGGGTGTGGTACTTTCCAATTGGCTGAAGTAGGCAGCAGATTAAGGCCCCGTCTCACTTAGCGACGCTAAAGCGATCCCGACAACGATACGACCTGTCAGGGATCGTTGCGTCGCTATGTGGTCGCTGGTGAGATGTCAAACAGTGAGATCTTCTAACGATCGCAGCTGCGATCTCACTGTTTGACATCTCACCAGCGACCTGTAGCGACCTGTACAACGATCTCACATGGGAGCTTTTATGACGATTCAGTGTCTGAGTCGTCAACGAGGTCGTTGGTAAGGTGTCAAACACAGCGATGTGTGCTACCCAGCGGGACCTCAACGATCAAAAAAAGGTCCAGGCCATTCCGACACGACCAGCGATCTCACAGCAGGGGCCTGGTCGCTGCTACGTGTCACACAAAGCGAGATCGCTACTGAGGTCGCTGTTGCGTCACGAAACTTGTGACTCAGCAGCGATCTCGCTAGCGATCTCGCTTAGTGAGACGGGGGCTTTACTCCAGCTGGACAGCAGGAACAGATCCCAGATGAGATTGGACACACCATATGCAGAAGCCATAATATGACTAAATGACAGAAAACCAGAATAGTTGAAATCCCCATAAAGTGATTGCATTTTATAAATTAATACACTGAGGGTTATAAACTGTACATATGTGGTCAAAATTGTTGGTACTTCTCGTTTAATGACAGAAGAAAACAGAATGGTCACAAAAATAACTTGAATCTGACAAAAATAATAAGAAATATAAGATCTCTGAAAATGAACAAGTGAAAGTCAGACATTGCTTTTCATCCATGCTTCCACAGAATGTAAAAAAAATAAAACTCATGAAATAGGCCTGGACAGAAATGATCCCCTGAAAATAATGTGACAAAAGGGACATGTTAAATCGCGGTGTGTTCACAAACTAGCATCACAGGTGTCTACAATATTGGAATCAGTGAGTGGCCTGTATATAGGGCTACAGATACTCACTGTGCTGTTTGGTGACATGGTGTGTATCACACTCAACATGGACCAGAGGAAGCGAAGGAAAGAGTTGTCTCAGGAGATTAGAAAGAAAATTATAGACAAACATATTAAAGGTAATAGTTATAAGACCATCTCCAAGCAGCTTCATGTTCCTGTGACTACAGTTGCACATATTATTCTGAAATGTAAGATCTATGAGACTGTAGCCAACCTCCCTGGACACAGGAGGAAAATTGATGACAAATCAAAGAGACGGATAATAAGAATGGTAACAAAAGAGCCCAGAAAAACTTCTAAACAGATTAAATGTCAACTTCAAGCTCAAGGAACAGATCGCACCATCCTTCGTTGTATGAGCCAAAGTGGTCTTCATGGGAGACGACTAAGGAGGACAGCATTGTTGAAAAAAAAATCATAAAAAAAGCCAGACCAGAATTTGCCAAATTACATGTTGACAAGCCACAAAGTTTCTGGGAGAATGTCCAATGGACAAATGAGACAAAAATTGAACTTTTTGTTAAGGTAGATCAGCTCTATGTTCAGACGGAAAAATGAAGCTTATCAAGAAAATAACACTGTCCCTACTGTGAAACATGGAGGAGGCTCTGTTATGTTTTGGGGCTGCTTTGCTGCATCTGGCACAAGGTGTCTAGAATCTGCAGCGTTCAATTAAATCTCAAGACGATCAAGGGATTCTAGAGAGAAATGTGCTGCCCAGTGTCAGAAAGCTTGGTCTCAGTCGCAGGTCATGGGTCTTGCAACAGGATAATGACCCAAAACACACAGCTAAAAACACCCAAGAATGGCTAAGAGAGAAACAATGGACTATTCTGAAATGGCCTTCTGTGAGCCCTGACCTAAATCCTATTGAGCATCTTTGGAAAGAGCTGAAACATGCAGTCTGAAAAAGGCAACCTTCAAACACGAGACAACTGGAGCAGTTTGCTCTTGAGGAGCGGCCAAAATACCTGTCGAGAGGTGCAGAAGTCTCATTGACAGTTACAGGAATCCTTTGATTGCAGTGATTGCCTCAAAAGGTTGTGCAGCAAAATATCAACCCTTTCACACCAGAGCCTGTTTTTGCCAATTTTTTTTCAATTCTGACCAGTGTCACTTTATGAGGTCATAACTCTAAAACGCTTCAATGAATCCTGGTGATTCTGAGACTGTTTTTTTTACATATTGTACTTGTTGGTAGTGGTAATATTTCTTCGATATTACTTGAGTTTATTTGTTTAAAAAAATGGAAATTTGGAGAATTTTGCAATTTTCCAAATTTTTGTTTTTATGCTCTTAAATCAGAGAGAGATGTCACACAAAATAGTTAATAAATAACATTTCCCACATGTCTACTTTACATCACCACAATTTTGGAAAACAATTTTTTTTTAGTTAGGAAGTTGTAAGGGTTAAAAGTTGACAAGCGATTTCTCATTTTTACAACAAAATTTACAAAACCATTTTTTTAGGGACCATCTCACATTTGAGGTGAGTTTGGGGGGGTCAATATGACAAAAAATACCCAAAAGTGACACCATTCTAAAAACTGCACCCCTCAAGGTGCTCAAAACCACATTCAAGAAGTTTATTAATAGTGATGAGCGAGTATACTTGTTGCTCGGGTTTTTCCGAGCACGCTGGGGTGACCTCCGAGTATTTGTTATTGCTCGGAGATATAGTTTTCATCGCCTCAGTTGCATGATTTACGGCTTCCAGATACACTGAATACATGTGGGGAATGCCTGTTTGCTAGGGAATTCACACATGTATTCAGCTTATCTGGAAGCCGTAAATCATGCAACTGAGGCGATGAAAACTATATCTCCGAGCAATAACAAATACTCGGAGGTCACCCCAGCGTGCTCGGAAAAACCCGAGCAACAAGTACACTCGCTCATCACTATTAACCCTTCAGGTGCTTCACAGAAATGAATGGAATGTGGAAGGAAAAATAAACATTTACTTTTCTTTCACAAAAATTTTCATTTAGACCTTATTTTTTTTTACTTTCACAAGGAGAAAATGGACTATATATATTCTGCAATTTCTCCTGAGCATGCCGATACCCCGTATGTGGGGGAATACTACTGTTTGCGTGCATGGCAGAGCTCGGAAGGGAAGGAGCACCATATTGGAAAGCAGATTTTTCTGGAATTGTTTGTGGGTGACATGTCACATTGTCAGAGCCCCTGAGGTGCCAGAACAGCATAAGCCCCCAAAAGTGACTGCATTTTCCACAATACTTCCCTGAATGAAATCTTCTAGTGGTGCAGTGAGCATACTGACACCAAAGCTGCTCCATAGAAAATTACACCATTGGGCAGTGAAGAAAAATAATTACATTTTTACCACTAAAATGTTGTTTTAACCCCAGAATTTACATTGGAAAATAGTAACAATTAGCACGAATCAGGGACACTACCCAAAGAATACTATAAAAAATATATCTAACACAAGTCAGACACACATTGTGTCAACTATTGTGAACCATATGTATTCCTGGGAAGTGGATCTAGCAAAATGGAAGGACAGTCGGAAATACCATATTAATACCACTAAGAAGAAGAAAAAAGACCGACCGGAAAGTCCAAAGAATATATTTCAATAATGTTATCATATGATTTTATTGTTAAATAACCGGTTTAAACCCAATGAGATCAAACAAAAATATACCCAGAATAAAGAATGATGGTACTTAAAAACAACTTTCTGTATGTTATTGCAGGAACGCCAAAATCCAGTTCGTATATACTGTATATATATATATATGTGGAATACCCTCAGTGTGACTAGAGACTCCTAAACACACGGTAATACCTGTGGAGCACAAACTAAATACATGTCAGGGGACCCCTGACTAAGGCAGCGTGCCGAAACGCATCGGGTGTGGGTGCCAGTCTAGGAGACCGGGCATTTATTACAACACTCTGTAAGTTTTATGTTATGTAGCTTGTTCTGATGATAAATACTGAGTTCTTTATCTTACAGCTACTTTGTCGATATAGTATGTGGGGACACTCACCCCTGGTGGGTTTTTTCTTGCACTATTTTAGCAATTTATTGTTGCTCATTTGGTATTCTTTTTCAGCAATGCAATGTTTGCACATGATAGATAGATATAGATATATATATATATATATATATATATATATATATATATATATATATATATATATATATATATATATATATATATATATATACATACACACACAGTGGGGCAAAAAAGTATTTAGTCAGTCAGCAATAGTGCAAGTTCCATCACTTAAAAAGATGAGAGGTGTTGTGAAATTGGATTCTGGGCTCCCCCGGTGGCCACTGGTGGAATTGAACTTGTGTGCATCATCCTCTCTGTTCACCTGTTCCCATCAGGATGTGGGAGTCTCTATATAACCTTGCTCCTCTGTCAGTTTCATGCCGGTCAACAATGTAATCAGAAGCCTTTCTTTGCATGTTCCTGCTACTAGACAACTCCCAGCTAAGTTGGACTTTCGTCCTTGTTTGTTTAGGACTGTATTTTCCTCTGCTAGGATTAGTTAGTCCTCCGGCTGACGCTGGGCGTCTAGGGATAAAACGTAGGCACGCTACCCGGCCACTGTTAATTGTGCGGCAGGTTTAGTTCATGGTCAGTTTAGATTCCATCTTCCAAGAGCTAGTTCTTATATATGCTGGGCTATGTTCTCTCGCCATTGAGAATCATGACAGAGAGGCGTCTGTAATTTACATCATAGGTAGACCTCAACTATGGGAGACAAACTGAGAAAAAAAAATCCAGAAAATCACATTGTCTGTTTTTTTATCATTTTATTTGCATTTTATGGTGGAAAATAAGTATTTGGTCAGAAACAAAATTTCATCTCAATACTTTGTAATATATCCTTTGTTGGCAATGACAGAGGTCAAACGTTTTCTGTAAGTCTTCACAAGGTTGCCACACACTGTTGTTGGTATGTTGGCTCATTCCTCCATGCAGATTTCCTCTAGAGCAGTGATGTTTTTGGCTTTTCACTTGGCAACACGGACTTTCAACTCCCTCCAAAGGTTTTCTATAGGGTTGAGATCCGGAGACTGGCTAGGCCACTCCAGGACGTTGAAATGCTTCTTACGAAGCCACTCCTTCATTGCCCTGGCGGTGTGCTTTGGATCATTGTCATGTTGAAAGACCCAGCCACGTTTCAACTTCAATGCCCTTGCTGATGGAAGGAGGTTTGCACTCAAAATCTCACGATACATGGCCCCATTCATTCTTTCATGTAACCAGATCAGTCGTCCTGGCCCCTTTGCAGAGAAACAGCCCCAAAGCATGATGATTCCACCACCATGCTTTACAGTAGGTATGGTGTTTGATGGATGCAACTCGGTATTCTTTTTCCTCCAAACACGACAAGTTGTGTTTCTACCAAACAGTTCCAGTTTGGTTTCATCAGACCATAGGACATTCTCCCAAAACTCTTCTGGATCATCCAAATGCTCTCTAGCAAACTTCAGATGGTCCCGGACATGTACTGGCTTAAGCAGTGGGACACGTCTGGCACTGCAGGATCTGAGTCCATGGTGGCGTAGTGTGTTACTTATGGTAGGCCTTGTTACATTGGTCCCAGCTCTCTGCAGTTCATTCACTAGGTTCCCCCGCGTGGTTCTGGGATTTTTGCTCACCGTTCTTGTGATCATTCTGACCCCACGGGGTGGGATTTTGCGTGGAGCCCCAGATCGAGGGAGATTATCAGTGGTCTTGAATGTCTTCCATTTTCTAATTATTGCTCCCACTGTTGATTTCTTCACTCCAAGCTGGTTGGCTATTGCAGATTCAGTCTTCCCAGCCTGGTGCAGGGCTACAATTTTGTTTCTGGTGTCCTTTGACAGCTCTTTGGTCTTCACCATAGTGGAGTTTGGAGTCAGACTCTTTGAGGGTGTGCACAGGTGTCTTTTTATAATGATAACAAGTTTAAACAGGTGCCATTACTACAGGTAATGAGTGGAGGAAAGAGGAGACTCTTAAAGAAGAAGTTACAGGTCTGTGAGAGCCAGAAATCTTGATTGTTTGTTTCTGACCAAATACTTATTTTCCACCATAAAATGCAAATAAAATGATAAAAAAACAGACAATGTGATTTTCTGGATTTTTTTTTCTCAGTTTGTCTCCCATAGTTGAGGTCTACCTATGATGTAAATTACAGACGCCTCTCATCTTTTTAAGTGGTGGAACTTGCACTATTGCTGACTGACTAAATACTTTTTTGCCCCACTGTATGTATGTATGTGTGTGTATATATATATATATATATATATATATATATATATATATATATATATATATATATATATATATATATATATATATATATATATAGTCATGGCCAAAAGTATTGACACCCCTGCAATTCTGTCAGATAATACTCAGTTTCTTCCTGAAAATGATTGCAAACACAAATTTGTTATTATTATCTTCGTTTAATTTGTCTTAAATTAAAAAACACAAAAAGAATGGTCCTTAAGCCAAATTGAATATAATTCCACACCAAACACAAAAAGGGGTGGACAAAAGAATTCGCACCCTAACCATAATTTGTGTAAATAACAGCACCTGTAACTTACCTGTGGCACCTAACAGGTGTTGTCAATAACTAAATCACACTTGCAGCCAGCTGACATGAATTAAAGTTGACTCAACCTCTGTCCTGTGTCCTTGTGTGTACCACACTGAGCATGGAGAAAAGAAAGAAGACCAAAGGACTTGAGAAACAAAATTGTGAGGAAGCATGAGCAATCTCAAGACTACAAGTCCATCTCCAAAGACCTGAATGTTCCTGTGTCTACCGTGCGCAGTGTCATCAAGAAGTGTAAAGCCCATGGCACTGTGGCTAACCTCCTTAGATGTGGACCGAAAAGAAAAATTGACAAGAGATTTCAACGCAAGATTGTGCGGATGTTGGATAAAGAACCTCGACTAACATCCAAACAAGTTCAAGCTGCCCTGCAGTCCGAAGGTACAACAGTGTCAACCCGTACTATCCGTCGGCGTCTGAATGAAAAGGGACTCTATGGTAGGAGACCCAGGAAGACCCCACTTCTTACTCCGAGACATAAAAAAGCCAGGCTGGAGTTTGCCAAAACTTACCTGAAAAAGCCTAAAACGTTTTGGAAGAATGTTCTCTGGTCAGATGAGACAAAAGTAGAGCTTTTTGGGCAAAGGCACCAACATAGAGTTTACAGGAGAAAAAAAAGAGGCATTAAAAGAAAAGAACACGGTCCCTGCAGTCAAACATGGCGGAGGTTCCCTGATGTTTTGGGGTTGCTTTGCTGCCTCTGGCACTGGACTGCTTGACCGTGTGCATGGCATTATGAAGTCTGAAGATTACCTACAAATTTTGCAGCATAATGTAGGGCCCAGTGTAAGAAAGCTGGGTCTCCCTCAGAGGTCATGGGTCTTCCAGCAGGACAATGACCCAAAACACACTTCAAAAAACACTAGAAAATGGTTTGAGAGAAAGCACTGGAGACTTCTAAGGTGGCCAGCAATGAGTCCAGACCTGAATCCCATAGAACACCTGTGGAGAGATCTAAAAATGGCAGTTTGCAGAAGGCACCCTTCAACTATCAGGGACCTGGAGCAGTTTGCCAAAGAAGAATGGTCTAAAATTCCAGCAGAGCATTGTAAGAAACTCATTGATGGTTACCGGAAGCGGTTGGTCACAGTTATTTTGGCTAAAGGTTGTGCAACCAAGTATTAGGCTGAGGGTACCAATACTTTTGTCTGGCCCATTTTTGGAGTTTTGTGTGAAATGATCAATGTTTTGCTTTTTTCTTCATTCTCTTTTGTGTTTATTCATTTAAGACAAATTAAATGAAGATAATAATTACAAAGAATTTGTGATTGCAATCATTTTCAGGAAGAAACTGAGTATTATCTGACAGAATTGCAGGGGTGTGAATACTTTTGGCCATGACTGTGTGTATATGTGTGTATATATATATATATATATATATATATATATATATATATATATATATATATATATATATATATATATATATATATATATATATATATATATATATATATACATACACACACAGTGGGGCAAAAAAGTATTTAGTCAGTCAGCAATAGTGCAAGTTCCATCACTTAAAAAGATGAGAGGTGTTGTGAAATTGGATTCTGGGCTCCCCCGGTGGCCACTGGTGGAATTGAACTTGTGTGCATCATCCTCTCTGTTCACCTGTTCCCATCAGGATGTGGGAGTCTCTATATAACCTTGCTCCTCTGTCAGTTTCATGCCGGTCAACAATGTAATCAGAAGCCTTTCTTTGCATGTTCCTGCTACTAGACAACTCCCAGCTAAGTTGGACTCAGGATGTGGGAGTCTCTATATAACCTTGCTCCTCTGTCAGTTTCATGCCGGTCAACAATGTAATCAGAAGCCTTTCTTTGCATGTTCCTGCTACTAGACAACTCCCAGCTAAGTTGGACTTTCGTCCTTGTTTGTTTAGGATTGTATTTTCCTCTGCTAGGATTAGTTAGTCCTCCGGCTGGCGCTGGGCGTCTAGGGATAAAACGTAGGCACGCTACCCGGCCACTGTTAATTGTGCGGCAGGTTTAGTTCATGGTCAGTTTAGATTCCATCTTCCAAGAGCTAGTTCTTATATATGCTGGGCTATGTTCTCTCGCCATTGAGAATCATGACAGTTTGACCGGCCAAAAAGGGTTAAATTATTGGCTGAGAAAGGAGAGAAAAAAGAAGTCTGCTGAAATTTTTTTTTTTTTTTCTCTTGTTCTGAGTGTGCTCATAATTGAATCACTTGCTAGTCTGCCTATACTGCAGCCTTCCTCTCTTTCTCTCCTTCTAATCCTTGAATGGCTCTGTGTTCACCTGTTTGAAATGGATCTTCAGAGTGTAGCTACAGGTTTGAATAATCTCGCCACGAAGGTACAAAATTTGCAAGATTTTGTTGTTCATGCACCTATGTCTGAACCTAGAATTCCTTTGCCTGAATTTTTTTCAGGGAATAGATCTTGCTTTCAAAATTTTAAAAATAATTGCAAATTGTTTTTGTCCCTGAAGTCTCGCTCTGCCGGAGATCCTGCACAACAGGTCAGGATTGTAATTTCCTTGCTCCGGGGCGACCCTCAAGATTGGGCTTTTGCATTGACACCAGGGGATCCTGCGTTGCTCAATGTGGATGCGTTTTTTCTGGCCTTGGGGTTGCTTTATGAGGAACCTCATTTAGAGCTTCAGGCGGAAAAAGCTTTGATGTCCCTATCTCAGGGGCAAGATGAAGCTGAAATATACTGCCAAAAATTCCGTAAATGGTCTGTGCTTACTCAGTGGAATGAGTGCGCCCTGGCGGCGATTTTCAGAGAAGGTCTCTCTGATGCCATTAAGGATGTTATGGTGGGGTTCCCTGTGCCTGCGGGTCTGAATGAGTCCATGACAATGGCTATTCAGATCGATAGGCGTCTGCGGGAGCGCAAACCTGTGCACCATTTGGCGGTGTCTACTGAGAAGACGCCAGAAAATATGCAATGTGATAGAATTCTGTCCAGAAGCGAGCGGCAGAATTTTAGACGAAAAAATGGGTTGTGCTTCTATTGTGGTGATTCAACTCATGTTATATCAGCATGCTCTAAGCGTACTAAGAAGCTTGACAAGTCTGTTTCAATTAGCACTTTACAGTCTAAGTTTATTCTATCTGTGACCCTGATTTGTTCTTTATCATCTATTACCGCGGACGCCTATGTCGACTCTGGCGCCGCTTTGAGTCTTATGGATTGGTCCTTTGCCAAACGCTGTGGGTATGATTTGGAGCCTTTGGAAGCTCCTATACCTCTGAAGGGGATTGACTCCACCCCATTGGCTAGTAATAAACCACAATACTGGACACAAGTAACTATGCGTATTAATCCGGATCACCAGGAGATTATTCGCTTTCTGGTGCTGTATAATCTACATGATGTTTTGGTGCTAGGATTGCCATGGCTGCAATCTCATAACCCAGTCCTCGACTGGAAAGCTATGTCTGTGTTAAGCTGGGGATGTAAAGGGACTCATGGGGACGTACCTTTGGTTTCCATTTCATCATCTATTCCCTCTGAGATTCCTGAATTCTTGTCTGACTATCGTGACGTTTTTGAAGAACCCAAGCTTGGTTCACTACCTCCGCACCGGGAGTGCGATTGTGCCATAGATTTGATCCCGGGTAGTAAATACCCTAAGGGTCGTTTATTTAATCTGTCTGTGCCTGAACACGCTGCTATGCGAGAATATATAAAGGAGTCCTTGGAAAAGGGACATATTCGTCCTTCGTCATCTCCCTTAGGAGCCGGTTTTTTCTTTGTGTCTAAGAAAGATGGCTCTTTGAGGCCGTGTATTGATTATCGGCTTTTGAATAAAATCACGGTTAAATATCAATATCCGTTACCACTGCTGACTGATTTGTTTGCTCGTATAAAGGGGGCCAAGTGGTTCTCTAAGATTGATCTCCGTGGGGCGTATAATTTGGTGCGAATCAAGCAGGGGGATGAGTGGAAAACCGCATTTAATACGCCCGAGGGCCACTTTGAGTATTTGGTGATGCCTTTTGGTCTTTCAAATGCCCCTTCAGTCTTCCAGTCCTTTATGCATGACATTTTCCGCGATTATTTGGATAAATTTATGATTGTGTATCTGGATGATATTCTGATTTTTTCGGATGACTGGGACTCTCATGTCCAGCAGGTCAGGAGGGTTTTTCAGGTTTTGCGGTCTAATTCCTTGTGTGTGAAGGGTTCTAAGTGCGTTTTTGGGGTTCAAAAGATTTCCTTTTTGGGATATATTTTTTCCCCCTCTTCCATCGAGATGGATCCTGTCAAGGTTCAGGCTATTTGTGATTGGACGCAACCCTCTTCTCTTAAGAGTCTTCAGAAATTTTTGGGCTTTGCTAACTTTTATCGTCGATTTATTGCTGGTTTTTCTGATGTTGTTAAACCATTGAGTGATTTGACTAAGAAGGGTGCTGATGTTGCTGATTGGTCCCCTGATGCTGTGGAGGCCTTTCGGGAGCTTAAGCGCCGCTTTTCTTCCGCCCCTGTGTTGCGTCAGCCTGATGTTGCTCTTCCTTTTCAGGTTGAGGTCGACGCTTCTGAAATCGGAGCTGGGGCGGTGTTGTCGCAGAGAAGTTCCGACTGCCCCGTGATGAGACCTTGTGCTTTTTTTTCCCGTAAATTTTCGCCCGCCGAGCGGAATTATGATATTGGGAATCGGGAGCTTTTGGCCATGAAGTGGGCTTTTGAGGAGTGGCGTCACTGGCTTGAGGGGGCCAGACATCAGGTGGTGGTATTGACTGACCACAAAAATTTAATTTACCTTGAGTCTGCCAGGCGCCTGAATCCTAGACAGGCGCGCTGGTCGTTGTTTTTCTCTCGGTTTAATTTTGTGGTGTCATACCTACCGGGTTCTAAGAATGTTAAGGCGGATGCCCTTTCTAGGAGTTTTGAGCCTGACTCCCCTGGTAATTCTGAGCCCACAGGTATCCTTAAGGATGGAGTGATATTGTCTGCCGTTTCTCCAGACCTGCGGCGGGCCTTGCAGGAGTTTCAGGCGGATAGACCGGATCGTTGCCCACCTGGTAGACTGTTTGTTCCTGATGATTGGACCAGTAGAGTCATCTCTGAGGTTCATTCTTCTGCGTTGGCAGGTCATCCTGGAATCTTTGGTACCAGGGATTTGGTGGCAAGGTCCTTCTGGTGGCCTTCCCTGTCACGAGATGTGCGAGGCTTTGTGCAGTCTTGTGACGTTTGTGCTCGGGCCAAGCCTTGTTGTTCTCGGGCTAGTGGATTGTTGTTGCCCTTGCCTATTCCGAAGAGGCCTTGGACGCACATCTCGATGGATTTTATTTCGGATCTGCCTGTTTCTCAGAAGATGTCTGTCATCTGGGTGGTGTGTGACCGTTTCTCTAAGATGGTCCATTTGGTTCCCTTGCCTAAGTTGCCTTCTTCTTCCGAGTTGGTTCCTCTGTTTTTTCAAAATGTTGTTCGTTTGCATGGTATTCCGGAGAATATCGTTTCTGACAGAGGGACCCAATTCGTGTCTAGATTTTGGCGGGCATTCTGTGCTAGGATGGGCATAGATTTGTCTTTTTCGTCTGCTTTCCATCCTTAGACTAATGGCCAGACCGAGCGGACTAATCAGACCTTGGAGACATATTTGAGGTGTTTTGTGTCTGCGGATCAGGATGATTGGGTTGCTTTTTTGCCATTGGCGGAGTTCGCCCTCAATAATCGGGCCAGCTCTGCCACCTTGGTGTCCCCGTTTTTCTGTAATTCGGGGTTTCATCCTCGATTTTCCTCCGGTCAGGTGGAATCTTCGGATTGTCCTGGAGTGGATGCTGTGGTGGAGAGGTTGCATCAGATTTGGGGGCAGGTAGTGGACAATTTGAAGTTGTCCCAGGAGAAGACTCAGCTTTTTGCCAACCGCCGTCGTCGTGTTGGTCCTCGGCTTTGTGTTGGGGACTTGGTGTGGTTGTCTTCTCGTTTTGTCCCTATGAGGGTTTCTTCTCCTAAGTTTAAGCCTCGGTTCATCGGCCCGTACAAGATATTGGAAATTCTTAACCCTGTGTCCTTCCGTTTGGACCTCCCTGCATCTTTTTCTATTCATAATGTTTTTCATCGGTCATTATTGCGCAGGTATGAGGTACCGGTTGTGCCTTCCGTTGAGCCTCCTGCTCCGGTGTTGGTTGAGGGTGAGTTGGAGTACGTTGTGGAAAAGATCTTAGACTCCCGTGTTTCCAGACGGAAACTCCAGTATCTGGTCAAATGGAAGGGATACGGTCAGGAGGATAATTCTTGGGTGACTGCCTCTGATGTTCATGCCTCCGATCTTGTCCGTGCCTTTCATAGGGCTCATCCTGATCGCCCTGGTGGTTCTGGTGAGGGTTCGGTGCCCCCTCCTTGAGGGGGGGGTACTGTTGTGAAATTGGATTCTGGGCTCCCCCGGTGGCCACTGGTGGAATTGAACTTGTGTGCATCATCCTCTCTGTTCACCTGTTCCCATCAGGATGTGGGAGTCTCTATATAACCTTGCTCCTCTGTCAGTTTCATGCCGGTCAACAATGTAATCAGAAGCCTTTCTTTGCATGTTCCTGCTACTAGACAACTCCCAGCTAAGTTGGACTTTCGTCCTTGTTTGTTTAGGACTGTATTTTCCTCTGCTAGGATTAGTTAGTCCTCCGGCTGGCGCTGGGCGTCTAGGGATAAAACGTAGGCACGCTACCCGGCCACTGTTAATTGTGCGGCAGGTTTAGTTCATGGTCAGTTTAGATTCCATCTTCCAAGAGCTAGTTCTTATATATGCTGGGCTATGTTCTCTCGCCATTGAGAATCATGACAGAGAGGCGTCTGTAATTTACATCATAGGTAGACCTCAACTATGGGAGACAAACTGAGAAAAAAAAATCCAGAAAATCACATTGTCTGTTTTTTTATCATTTTATTTGCATTTTATGGTGGAAAATAAGTATTTGGTCAGAAACAAAATTTAATCTCAATACTTTGTAATATATCCTTTGTTGGCAATGACAGAGGTCAAACGTTTTCTGTAAGTCTTCACAAGGTTGCCACACACTGTTGTTGGTATGTTGGCTCATTCCTCCATGCAGATCTCCTCTAGAGCAGTGATGTTTTTGGCTTTTCACTTGGCAACACGGACTTTCAACTCCCTCCAAAGGTTTTCTATAGGGTTGAGATCCGGAGACTGGCTAGGCCACTCCAGGACGTTGAAATGCTTCTTACGAAGCCACTCCTTCATTGCCCTGGCGGTGTGCTTTGGATCATTGTCATGTTGAAAGACCCAGCCACGTTTCAACTTCAATGCCCTTGCTGATGGAAGGAGGTTTGCACTCAAAATCTCACGATACATGGCCCCATTCTTTCATGTAACCAGATCAGTCGTCCTGGCCCCTTTGCAGAGAAACAGCCCCAAAGCATGATGATTCCACCACCATGCTTTACAGTAGGTATGGTGTTTGATGGATGCAACTCGGTATTCTTTTTCCTCCAAACACGACAAGTTGTGTTTCTACCAAACAGTTCCAGTTTGGTTTCATCAGACCATAGGACATTCTCCCAAAACTCTTCTGGATCATCCAAATGCTCTCTAGCAAACTTCAGATGGGCCCGGACATGTACTGGCTTAAGCAGTGGGACACGTCTGGCACTGCAATTTTGTTTCTGGTGTCCTTTGACAGCTCTTTGGTCTTCACCATAGTGGAGTTTGGAGTCAGACTCTTTGAGGGTGTGCACAGGTGTCTTTTTATAATGATAACAAGTTTAAACAGGTGCCATTACTACAGGTAATGAGTGGAGGAAAGAGGAGACTCTTAAAGAAGAAGTTACAGGTCTGTGAGAGCCAGAAATCTTGATTGTTTGTTTCTGACCAAATACTTATTTTCCACCATAAAATGCAAATAAAATGATAAAAAAACAGACAATGTGATTTTCTGGATTTTTTTTTCTCAGTTTGTCTCCCATAGTTGAGGTCTACCTATGATGTAAATTACAGACGCCTCTCATCTTTTTAAGTGGTGGAACTTGCACTATTGCTGACTGACTAAATACTTTTTTGCCCCACTGTATGTATGTATGTGTATATATATATATATATATATATATATATATATATATATATATATATATATATATATATATATATATATATATATATATATATATATATATATATATATATATATATATATATATAGTCATGGCCAAAAGTATTGACACCCCTGCAATTCTGTCAGATAATACTCAGTTTCTTCCTGAAAATGATTGCAAACACAAATTTGTTATTATTATCTTCGTTTAATTTGTCTTAAATTAAAAAACACAAAAAGAATGGTCCTTAAGCCAAATTGAATATAATTCCACACCAAACACAAAAAGGGGGTGGACAAAAGAATTCGCACCCTAACCATAATTTGTGTAAATAACAGCACCTGTAACTTACCTGTGGCACCTAACAGGTGTTGTCAATAACTAAATCACACTTGCAGCCAGCTGACATGAATTAAAGTTGACTCAACCTCTGTCCTGTGTCCTTGTGTGTACCACACTGAGCATGGAGAAAAGAAAGAAGACCAAAGGACTTGAGAAACAAAATTGTGAGGAAGCATGAGCAATCTCAAGACTACAAGTCCATCTCCAAAGACCTGAATGTTCCTGTGTCTACCGTGCGCAGTGTCATCAAGAAGTGTAAAGCCCATGGCACTGTGGCTAACCTCCCTAGATGTGGACCGACAAGAAAAATTGACAAGAGATTTCAACGCAAGATTGTGCGGATGTTGGATAAAGAACCTCGACTAACATCCAAACAAGTTCAAGCTGCCCTGCAGTCCGAAGGTACAACAGTGTCAACCCGTACTATCCGTCGGCGTCTGAATGAAAAGGGACTCTATGGTAGGAGACCCAGGAAGACCCCACTTCTTACTCCGAGACATAAAAAAGCCAGGCTGGAGTTTGCCAAAACTTACCTGAAAAAGCCTAAAACGTTTTGGAAGAATGTTCTCTGGTCAGATGAGACAAAAGTAGAGCTTTTTGGGCAAAGGCACCAACATAGAGTTTACAGGAGAAAAAAAAGAGGCATTAAAAGAAAAGAACACGGTCCCTGCAGTCAAACATGGCGGAGGTTCCCTGATGTTTTGGGGTTGCTTTGCTGCCTCTGGCACTGGACTGCTTGACCGTGTGCATGGCATTATGAAGTCTGAAGATTACCTACAAATTTTGCAGCATAATGTAGGGCCCAGTGTAAGAAAGCTGGGTCTCCCTCAGAGGTCATGGGTCTTCCAGCAGGACAATGACCCAAAACACACTTCAAAAAACACTAGAAAATGGTTTGAGAGAAAGCACTGGAGACTTCTAAGGTGGCCAGCAATGAGTCCAGACCTGAATCCCATAGAACACCTGTGGAGAGATCTAAAAATGGCAGTTTGGAGAAGGCACCCTTCAACTATCAGGGACCTGGAGCAGTTTGCCAAAGAAGAATGGTCTAAAATTCCAGCAGAGCATTGTAAGAAACTCATTGATGGTTACCGGAAGCGGTTGGTCGCAGTTATTTTGGCTAAAGGTTGTGCAACCAAGTATTAGGCTGAGGGTACCAATACTTTTGTCTGGCCCATTTTTGGAGTTTTGTGTGAAATGATCAATGTTTTGCTTTTTTCTTCATTCTCTTTTGTGTTTATTCATTTAAGACAAATTAAATGAAGATAATAATTACAAAGAATTTGTGATTGCAATCATTTTCAGGAAGAAACTGAGTATTATCTGACAGAATTGCAGGGGTGTGAATACTTTTGGCCATGACTGTGTGTATATGTGTGTATGTATATATATATATATATATATATATATATATATATATAATATGTGTGTGTGTGTTTTTCAATTGGATTTTTGCATTTTGAGCATTGTATATATCATATTTTTAACACATGTATGTAGTTTGTGCACCACATGTCTCTAGTCACATACAATTTTGAATTTGAGGGTATGCCATCTATCTATCTTTATACGAACTGGACTTTTAAGTACTATCATTCTTTATTATGGATATATTTTTTTATCTCATTGTTTTTAAACCTGTTAATTAACAATAAAATCATATGATTACAATATTGAAATATATTCTTTGGACTTTCTAGTCGGTCTTTTTTCTTCTTCTTGGTGGTATTGACATTGGAAAATAGATAGGCAAATGGTCACTACACCAACAGATGAATTCACAGAGGGGTGTCATTTCCAATTCCCAGAGGGGTGTCATTTACAAAATGGGGTCACTTCGATTCTTCTGTTATGGCACTTTTGAGAGCTGCTAAGTGCCAGAACAACAGAATCTCCCCTGAAGTGACCCCATTTTGGAAAATGACAGCCCTCTGGGAATTCATCTATGGATGTAGTGACCATTTCCACTACATGGATGATTTCTAGAAACACGTAGTGGAAGTTTTAGAGCAAAAAATGTCATTGTAGTGCCCAATATATTGTGCCCAGCTTGTGTCTCTGGAGACATCCCCCCACCTACCCCCGGAAATTAAGTCCGCTCTACTCAAATGTGTCTGTCACTAAATAAACCAAATGCTTGAATGTCAAAACCGTTTAAAACGTGATTCTGTGTGGAAGATTGTAAATCAGTCATGGAGGCATAAGGCCGGGAATGATGGGCATTGTGGGCAATAATAGCGGGTATCATGCCTCATTCCTCTCTTGGAACATACACAACATCTTCTCTGGAGGTTCTTTCTTGTTTCAGTTGCTGGAATGAGGGCAATAAAATGTCGCTCAGTGAGTCTTCTGACATCTTCAGATTCTAAAGGATTGGTGGGGACAAAATTTTCAAAAACAAGATTTTCAATGACCTTTTCCTGATCAGGAAAGTATCTGCATTTCCGGCTTTTTTGTATAACACAAAAGAATATGTGGCCACCTGAAACAAATAAATGACCAACTTTTTATACCAGGTATATGATTTTCTTGATACCTGGTATGGCTGTAGAACCTGATCTGCAAGGTCCACACCCCCCATATATTTGTTGTAGTCAATGACAGACACAGGTTTTGGAGTAGTGGATCTCTGTTGGTCTGCAGTGGCCCTTGTGGAATCTGTGTGGATCGAGCTCAGGATAAAAATATCTTTATCCTTATACTTAAGAGCACGCATCTCTCCATTGTGTGAAGCCCCTGTTGGCTCCTTTCAGAACTTTTCGTTGACCAATGATTGTGGAAACCCCTGACAGTTTTTGCGAATGGTCCCACAAGCCCCCATGTTATGTTCAACCAGACTTTTAAAATAGGGCTATGCTGGTGTAGTAGTTGTCAACATACAGATTGTAGCCTTTTTGTAATAATGGAGTTATCAGCTCCCAAACATTTTTTCCAGATGTCCCCAGATAAGGAGGGCATCCTGGTGGGTTTAGTTGCTATCTTTCATAAATTAGGCTACTTTCACACTTGCGTTTGGAGCCGCTGCGGAGGGCTGTGGACTTCCTCCGTGAAGCCCCGCCCCCACCGCTAGCTCCGCCTATTTCTGCATGCAGCCGGCATGCGGCCTGTGTACCTATATTTAACATTAAATAGAGAAAAAAATAGAGAAAAAAAGAGAAAAAAAGAATCAGCACTCCTAATGTGAACACGTGCAAAGCTGCAAGCTGCATCATATAGACAAAAAAACACACAGCAGCACATGTATATGAATCTAGGCCATGTGAAAACACAGACAAATATACAATATGAATTATACCTCAAAAATATTTTTTTTAAAAAATTTTTCAAAAATAATTTTTTTCATAAAACTTACAGTAATGAAGATTCTTAGCGCATAAATTGGCCAATTCATGTGTGCCCATCAACCACGGCAAGGTGATCTCCCTCTTTATGAAAAAAATATTTTTTTTAAAAAAAATTAAAAAATATATATATTTTTGAGGTATAATTCATATTGTATATTTGTCTGTGTTTTCACATGGCCTAGATTCATATACATGTGCTGCTGTGTTTTTTTGTCTATATGATGCAGCTTGCAGCTTTGCACGTGTTCACATTAGGAGTGCTGATTGTTTTTTTTTCTCTATTTAGTTATTGGATGTAGCTGCATCCAGGCTGATCTTGCCCTCCCCCCATTGACCTTGCAGGTGGCGGTAATCAGCTCTACCTGCCCAAAAATTGTAGGTTTAGCCCAGAGTGACATGTTTTGTCCAAAGTTGTAGGCTGGTGGCCCAAGGGTGGCATGTACGGTAGAGTAGGACCCATCAGAGGGAGATTACCTTGCCGTGGTTGATGGGCACACATGAATTGGCCAATTTATGCGCTAAGAATCTTCATTACTCTAAGTTTTTTATGAAAAAAAAAATTTTTTAAAACATTTTTTGAAAAAATATTTTTGAGGTATAATTCATATTGTATATTTGTCTGTGTCTTCACATGGCCTAGATTCATATACATGTGCTGCTGTGTTTTTTTGTCTATATTTAACATTAGGTACGCAGGTCAGGCCGCAGTATTATTATTATTATTATTATTATTATTATTTATTGTTATAGCGCCATTTATTCCATGGCGCTCTACAAGTGAGGAGGGGTAGACATAATAAAAACAAGCACAATAATCTAAAACAAGTACAATAATCTTAAACAATACAAGTCATAACTGGTACAGAAGGAGAGAGGACCCTGCCCGCGAAGGCTCACAATCTACAAAACGACGCATGCGGCAGCATCCGCATACTGCGGCCCGACCTGCGTACCTAATGTTAAATATAGGTACACAGGCCACATGCCGGCCGCATGCAGAAATAGGTGGAGCTAGCGGCGGGGGGCGGGGCTTCACGGAGGAAGTCCACAGCCCTCCGCAGCAGCTCCAAACGCAAGTGTGAAAGTAGCCTTACCCCCTTAGTGACAGAGCCAATTTGGTACTTAATGACCGAGCCAATTTTTACAATTCTGACCAGTGTCACTTTATGAGGTTATAACTCTGGAACGCTTTATCGGATCCCGCTGATTCTGAGAATGTTTTTTCGTGACATGTTGTACTTCAAGTTAGTGGTAACATTTCTTCGATATTACTTGCGATTATTTATGAAAAAAATGGAAATATGGCGAAAATTTTTAAAATTTTGCAATTTTCAAACTTTGTATTTTTATGCCCTTAAATCAGAGAGATATGTCACAAAAAATAGTTAATAAATAACATTTCTCACATGTCTACTTTACATCAGCACAATTTTGGAAACAATTTTTTTTTTTGTTAGGGAGTTATAAGGGTTAAAAGTTGACCAGCAATTTCTCATTTTTACAACACCATGTTTTTTTTAGGGACCACATCACCTTTGAAGTGATTTTGAGGGGTCTATATGATAGAAAATAACCAAGTGTGACACCATTCTAAAAACTGCACCCCTCAAGCTGCTCAAAACCACATTCAAGAAGTTTATTAACCCTTTACGTACTTCACAGGAACTAAAACAATGTGGAAGAAAAAAATGAACATTTTACTTTTTTTTGCAAACATTTTACTTCAGAACCATTTTTTTTAATTTTCACAAGTGTAAAAACAGAAATTTAACCACAAATTTTGTTGTGCAATTTTTCCTGAGTACGCCGATACCCCATATGTGGAGGTAAACCACTGTTTGGGCGCACCGCAGAGCTTGGAAGTGAAGGAGCACCGTTTGACTGTTTCAATGCAGAATTGGCTGGAATTGAGATCGGACGCCATGTCGCGTTTGGAGAGCCCCTAATGTGCCTAAACAGTGGAAACCCCCCACAAGTGACACCATTTTGGAAACTAGACCCCCCAAGGAACTTATCTAGATGTGTGGTGAGCACTTTGAACCCCCAAGTGCTTCACAGAAGTTTATAACGTAGAGCCGTGAAAATAAAAAATCGCATTTGTTTTCACAAAAATGATTTTTTCGCCCACAAATTCTTATTTTCACAAGGGTAACAGGAGAAATTAGACCACAAAAGTTGTTGTGCAATTTCTCCTGAGTACGTCGATACCCCATATGTGGAGGTAAACCACTGTTTGGGCGCACCGCAGAGCTTGGAAGTGAAGGAGCACCGTTTGACTTTTTCAATGCAGAATTGGCTGGAATTGAGATCGGATGCCATGTCGCATTTGGAGAGTCCCTGATGTGCCTAAACAGTGGAAACCCCCCACAAGTGATACCATTTTGGAAACTAGACCCCTTAAGGAACTTATCTAGATGTGTGGTGAGCACTTTGAACCCCCAAGTGCTTCACAGAAGTTTATAACGTAGAGCCGTGAAAATAAAAAATCTCATTTTTTCTACAAAAATGATCTTTTTGCCCCCAAATTTTTATTTTCACAAGGGTAACAGGAGAAATTAGACCACAAAAGTTGTTGTACAATTTCTCCTGAGTACGTCGATACCCCATATATGGGGGTAAACCACTGTTTGGGCGCACCGCAGAGCTTGGAAGAGAAGGAGTGTCGTTTTACTTTTTCAATGTAGAATTGGCTGGAATTGAGATCGGACGCCATGTCACGTTTGGAGAGCCGCTGATGTGCCTAAACAGTAGAGACCCCCCACATATGACACCATTTTGGAAACTAGACCCCTTAAGGAACTTATCTAGATGTGTGTTGAGCACTTTAAACCCCCAGGTGCTTCACAGAAGTTTATAACGTAGAGCCGTGAAAATAAAAAAATCGCATTTTTTCTACAAAAATGATTTTTTGCCTCCAAATTTTTATTTTACCAAGGGTAACAGGAGAAAATGGACCCCAGAAGCTGTTGTACAATTTGTCTTGAGTACACCGACACCCCATATGTGGGGGTAAACCACTGTTTGGGCGCATGGCTGAGCTCGGAAGCAAAGGAGCGCCATTTGACTTTTCAATGCAAAATTGACTGGAATTGAGATCGGACGCCATGTCGCGTTTGGAGAGCCCCTGATGTGCCTAAACAGCAGAAACCCCCCAAAAGTGACCCCATTTTGGAAACTAGACCCCCCATGGAACTTATCTAGATGTGTAGTGAGAACTTGGAATGCCCAAGTGCATCACAGAAGTTTATAATGCAGAGTCGTGAAAATAAAAAATATATATTTTTGAACAATAAAGATTTTTTAGCCCCCAAGTTTTTATTTTCACAAGGGTAACAAGAGAAATTGGACCCCAAAAGTTGTTGTCCAATTTGTCCTGAGTATGCTGGTACCCCATATGTGGGGGTAAACCACTGTTTGGGCGCACGGCAGAGCTCGGAAGGGAAGGAGCGCCATTTTGGAATGCAGACTTTGATAGAATTGTCTGCGGGCGTTATGTTGCCTTTGCAGACCCCTAATGTACCTAAACAGTAGAAACCCCCAACAAGTGACCCCATTTTGGAAAATAGACCCCCCAAGGAACTTATCTAGATATGTGGTGAGAACTTTGAATGCCCAAGTGCTTCACAGAAGTTTATAATGCAGAGTAGTGAAAATAAAAAATATTTTTTTTCCCACAAAAAAGATTTTTAGCCCCCAAGTTTTTATTTTCACAAGGGTAACAGGAGAAATTGGACCCCAAAAGTTGTTGTCCAATTTATCCCGAGTACGCTGATGCCCCATATGTGGGGGTAAACCACTGTTTGGGCGCACGGCAGAGTTCAGAAGGGAGGGAGTACCATTTGACTTTTTTAGCGCAAAATTGGCTGTCGTGTTTGGAGACCCCCCTGATGTACCTAAACAGTGGAAACCCCCAAATTATAACTCCAACACAGCCCTAACCCTAATCTCAACCCGATCCGTAATCCTAATCACAACCCTAACGATAATCACAACCCTAACCCCAAAACAGCCCTAATCTCAACCCTAACCATAACCCTAATCAAAACCCTAAATCCAACACACCCCTAATCCCAACCCTAACCCTAATCCCAACCCTAATCCCAAACGTAACACTAATCCCAACCCTAATCCCAAACGTAACACTAATCCAAACCCTAATCCAAACCCTAACCCCAATCCCAACTCTAACCCTAACTTTAGCCCCAACCCTAACTTTAGCCCCAACCCTAACCATAACTTTAGCCCCCGTCGTCACAAAAAAAGTTCAATGTAACCTTTTTTTTGTACGTCGTGTCCGCCATTTCCACGGATGCGTGGCTGTAACTCTGCCCCCTCCTCCCCAGGACATAGACTGGGCAGCGGATGCGTTGAAAAACTGCATCCGCTGCCCACGTTGTGCACAATTTTCACAACGTGCGTCGGTACATCGGGCCGACGCATTGCGACCGCCCCGTACCGACGCAAGTGTGAAAGAAGCCTAAGGCTACTTTCACACTAGCGTCGTACTCGGCCCATCGCAGTGTGTCGGGCCGACGTACCGACGCTAGCGTTGTAAGCGCCGCACAACGGGTGCAGCGGATGCTGTTTTTTCAACGCATCCGCTGCCCCATTGTGAGGTGCGGGGAGGCGGGGGGCGGAGTTCCGGCCACGCATGCGCGGTTGGAAATGGCGGACACGTCGCACAAAAAAGTTACATGTAGTTTTTTTTGTGTCGACGGTCCGCCGAAGCACGACGCATCCGTCGCACGATGGATGCGACATGTGGCAATCCGTCGCAATGCGTCGCTAATGCAAGCCAATGGAGAAAAAACGCATCCTGCAAGCACTTTTGCAGGATGCGTTTTTTTCTCCAACGACGCATTGCGACGGAAGCCAAAAAACGCTAGTGTGAAAGTAGCCTAACCCTAGCCCTAACCCTAACCCTAAATTTAGCCCCAACCCTAATCCTAACTCTAACCCTAATCCTAACTCTAACCCTAACTCTAACCCTAACCCTAACTCTATCCCTAACTCTAACCCTAACCCTAATTTTAGCCCCAACTTGTCTTCTCCTGCCGGCCGGCAGATGGCAGCAGATGGCGGGCGCACTGCGCATGCGCCCGCCATGATGAAAAAGCCGGCTGGCAGGAGAAGACAGAAGAGGACCCAGGGACCCCGGGTGAGTATGATAGGGTCCCCGAATCCCCCTATTTCTCTGTCCTCTGATGTGCGATCACATCAGAGGACAGAGAAATAACTGATCGCTTTTTTTTTTTTTTTTTTTTTTTGCGGTCGCCGGTAAACTGTTAATTACCGGCGATCGCAAAGCAGGGGTCGGTGCAAACCGACCCCGATCATGTTCTTTGGGGTCTCGGCTACCCCCGGCAGCCGAGACCCCAAAGAACATCCGGGTGCCGGGCGGCGGGCGCACTGCGCGTGCGCCCGCCATTTTTTCCCGGAAAAAAGATGGCGGCGCCCATGGGGAGACACGAGGAGCACCGGGGGAGGTAGGTAAGTATTGGGGGGCTATTGGGGGCCATCGGGGACCACATTTCTCTGTCCTCCGATGTGCGATCACATCGGAGGACAGAGAAATTAAACGGCAAATCGCAGTTTTTTTTTTTTTGTTGCGACCGCCGGTAAACGGTTAATTACCGGCGATCGCAACTCGGGGGTCGGTAAAAACCCCCCGAATCATGTTCTCTGGGGTCTCGGCTACCCTCGGCAACCGAGACCCCAGAGAAAATCCGACTCTGGGGGGCGCTATTCACTTTTTCCACAGCGCCGTTAATTAACGGCGCTGTGGATTAAGTACCCTTAGCGGCCGCCGTTAAAAGGCGTATCGGCGGTCGTTAAGGGGTTACAAAAGCTAATGTGTATCCTGTTGAACTGTCGCACATATTATAGAGCTTTATTCTGAACCTTGCCCTCTTAGAAGGAATAAATTGCTTGAGGTGCAGTCTTCCTTTGAATTTTACAAGTGACGCATTAATGGAAATGTTTTCTTTGGGGGTGTAAAGCTTTAAGAAGTTTTCTGTCAAGTCTTCAATGATGGGTCTGATTTTGAATAGTCTGTCATGTTCTGAGGCATTTCTGGGCAGGCATTGACTCTTGTCGTTAAAATGCCGAAATCTCATGAGCATTTCAGAATGGGTCCTAGGAAGAATGGCAGAAAACATTGGGGTGGCTTGAACAGGGCAGTTGCACCAATAGGACCGAATGCTCATTTTTTTTTTTAACAAACCCCATAGCGAATGTAAGTCCTTAAAATGTAGTAGGATCATGGATTCTGGCTGATGAATTGGGACGCATATAAATTTATTTGTAGGACAGTATGCTCTAGCAAGCTAATAGAAAACTCTGAAGTGACCAAGTTATTGGGGAGACAATTGAGAAAAGCCTACTTCTTTAGACTAACCCTAACTTTAGAGTAAACCCTGACTTTAGCCTAACAGTAACCCTAACTGTAGCACTAACCCTAACCTGCCTTCTGTTTTTACTTTATAACAAGATCGCTGACTGACACAGCTGTTGCCAGCAGCACTTCTAACACTGTTTCTTCTCTAATCTCTCACTGACAGGAGATCTGAGGACAAACAGTGTTTTTCTCAGGCAGATTGTCCGAGGAAGTTGGTTGCTACAACAAACTTTCCTAGTGATTTGTCTCATTGGCTGGTGTGACGCTTACCTCATCAAGACCTGAACCAATCAGGTCTCGATGAGGTCTGGGGTCACAGGAACTGTTATGTGCCGGAATCCCCTCGTTATAAGGTACGTGGAAGTCCCGATGAGCACAAAACCATCGACCGTAGACAAATGGTAGCTAAATGCTGGCACTAGCAAGGCTTTGTGCAGCGCCAATGTTTACGGTTGGTAGTCAAAGCGGTTAAGTTAAGGGTGCCATAATTTCTATCCAGGCCTATTTCATGGGTTTTATTTATTTATTTTTTTAATCTGTGGAAACCTGGTTGAAAAGCAATATCTGACTTTAATTTGTTCATTTTCATAGATCTCTTATTTATTACTTTTGTCAGATTCAAGTTATTTCTGTGACCATTGTGGGTTTTTCAGTCATTACACGAGGGGTACCAACAATTTTGACCAAGTGTGTAGGAGGAGTGAATATTTTGACTCCACAGCCATTTTCCGGAAATTAAGTGGATGTTGGAGAGTGAAAATTACACATTTGCAATTTTATTACCCAGCACAGATTGTGCTCCAGGAGACACACACCGCAAATTAAGTGGATTCTCTCTATATAATATTGCTAAATACAGGGATCCTAAATGTTGTTTGAGCACACTGCAAGACTCAGAAGTGAGAGCGGATTTTGCTGGATTGGTTTATAGAAACTCTGTTGCTTTTCAACAGCCTATGAGCCACTAATAGTGTGGAAACCTCTGTTTTTCCATTGACAGATGATGGACCTGAGTGGGGACTTGTTTTTTGTGAGATGAGAATTGGTATTATTTTTGTCTAAATAGCATTGATTGGTTTCTTTTTATTCGATATATGGAAGGCAGAATGAACAAACAGTTGAACACCACACACTACTGGTTCATCCAACAAGATTTTCTATTAGACTGTGAACAGTCATTGTCTTAGTAAATAAAGTTGTACATAGCTTGCCATTTGTATGGACAGTTTAAGCAGAAATGTTCAATGATATAAAACTCAAGGATATTGTGTTAAAAAAAATTTGTTTCTTAGCAGATGACTGTACCAGGAGATCAGAGGGACAGTTGACATCTTCAATGTTTAAATCTGATGATCTTGAGATCCTACAAGATACAACTGAAGTGATTGCTGTTTCTACAGATATATCATCATCAATTCACACCAAAGATCTGTCATCTGATCCTATGAAACGGGTCCCATCTTCTGATTCATTACTGACTGCTAAGGAAAATCAAAATCACAAAAGAGGCAACAAAAAACAAACTGCTCCTAAAGCAAAGAAGTCATTTTCATGTTCAGAATGTGGGAAATGTTTTAAGCAGAAAGGGTATCTTGTTATTCACCAGAGAACCCACACAGGGGAGAAGCCTTATTCCTGTTCAGAATGTGGGAAAAGTTTTACCCAGAAAGGGTATCTTGTTAGTCACCAGAGAACCCACACGGGGGAGAAGCCTTTTCCTTGTTCAGAATGTGGGAAATGTTTTACCCAGAAATCAGATTTAGTTACTCACCAGATAACCCACATAGGGATGAAGCCTTTTTCATGTTCAGAATGTGGGAAAAGTTTTAAACAGAAACGGAATCTTGTTAGTCACCAGAGAACCCACACAGGGGAGAAGCCTTTTACCTGTTCAGAATGTGGGAAAAGTTTTATCCAGAAAGGGAATCTTGTTATTCACCAGAGAATCCACACAGGGGAGAAGCCTTTTTCCTGTTCAGAATGTGGGAAAAGTTTTAACCAGAAAGGATATCTTGTTAGTCACCAGAGAACCCACACAGGGGAGAAGCCTTTTTTCTGTTCAGAATGTGGGAAAAGTTTTAACCAGAAAGGGTATCTTGTTAGTCACCAGAGAACCCACACAGGGGAGAAGCCTTTTTTCTGTTCAGAATGTGGGAAATGTTTTACCCTGAAAGCAGATTTGGTTACTCACCAGAGAAGCCACACAGGGGAGAAGCCTTTTACCTGTTCAGTATGTGGGAAAAGTTTTAACCAGAAAGGGAATCTTGTTGTTCACCAGAGAATCCACACAGGGGAGAAGCCTTTTTCCTGTTCAGAATGTGGGAAAAGTTTTAGCCAGAAAGAATATCTTGTTAGTCACCAGAGAACCCACACGGGGGAGAAGCCTTTTCCTTGTTCAGAATGTGGGAAATGTTTTAACCAGGAAAGGAATCTTGTTATTCACCAGAGAACTCACACAGGGAAGAAGCCTTTTTCGTGTTCAGAATGTGGGAAATGTTTTAACCGGAAAAGGAATCTTGTTATTCACCAAATAACCCACACAGGGGAATATCCTTTTTCCTGTTCAGAATGTGGGAAATGTTTTACCCAGAAAGCAGACATGGTTAGGCACCATAGAACTCACACAGGGGAGAAGCCTTTTTCCTGTTCAGAATGTGGGAAATGTTTTAACCAGAAATCATATTTGGTTAATCACCAGAGAACTCACACAGGTGAGAAGCCTTTTTCCTGTTTAAAATGTGGGAAATGTTTTAAATTGAAAGCACTTCTTGTTAAACATCAGAGCAGTCACACAGGGGAGAAGCCTTTTTCATTTTCTTAATGTGGGAAATATTTTAATTGAAAATCAACTGTTAATAAACATCAGAGACGTCACATAGGGGAGAATCCTTTTTTATGTTCATAATGTTGGAATAGTTTGAACCAAAATTGAATCTTCTTAAATGGGTTGTCTATTGTCATTCCTCGTGTTTGCTGACAAAAGGGTAAAACTAAACTTTATTAATTCCAAATGTAAAACTATACCGATAATTCACCTCTTGAAGGTTAGTCAGTAGGTGTCTAATAGAAAAAACATGTACCTCACAGTTCAGTATATAGGGTGAGGTGACATATACACACTCACTCTCCAAGCCTCTCATTTCTATGTGTTTCATCATCCTCACCAAAGGCGACTCAACAGGAGACTATTTAATATTGACCTATATTCAAGAGAGACTAGACAAAAAAAAACTAGTCATGTATCATGTTATCCGTAACAGTCAGAAAACTAGCCACATATTGGCAGATCCCAGACCTCAAGCTATATACTTCGTAAGTTTATAAGCCACTGCAGTGTCCGGAATAGATAGTATGTGAAAATACAGTACAGTATAATTCTTGTGTTTTTTCTCCTATGGGGACTGCCCCAGTTTGGTATTGTAACAGCTGTTAATTAGTCGTGCAGACAAATTGTCCTGGACTAAACTCCGTTTTCAGACGGCCCAATATGTACCACTCGGAAAACTTACCTGCTCCAAAGATCAATAGCAGCTTCTAACTAATGGCCATGCTGCGTTCTGTCAAGGAATGCAATATCGTTATAAAGGCTAGGGATGTGTGCAATCATAAGACATGAGAAGGACAGGACAGCAGCCATTTTACATAATGGCTCCATTACGAGGGACACGGATCTATCATTCTATAGGAAAACAACCTAGGGGTTTTCAGCCTCGGTTGCAAGAATACAGATCTGCTCCATTGACCATCATTGAACCATGGATACGTATGGAAAAGCCAGGTTGTGATCCTCAGATCAACTGGCCTTGTACCTTGTATGGACTCAATGGACTGTCATCTTCCTACGCTTGTCGTTACCTCTTGTCTGTGTGCGTGCCACAGGTGGAGTAACCAACCCTGGAATATGAAGCTAAGCTGTGATCCTCGTATCAACTGGCCTTGTATGGACTGGCATCTTCCTACGCTTGTCGTTACCTCTGTGCGTACCACAGGTGAGGTAGTGACCCTGGAAGATCTGCAGTCACAGCTGCTATGTTCCCGGTGAGTCAGCGGAAGGGCGAGACTTTGAAATGTTCAACATCTTGGCTACTGTGCTGTGACTGTTCTGTGTTATCTGCCTATTTTGTGGTACAATAAAGCATTGCCACACAGTTTTACTTTCACCCTGTGTTGCCTGAGTAGCGTTTTGCCCATGTTTAAAGGAGAGCAGGAGTTTGGCGAGATGATCCCTGGGTTCATGCCTTTTCGGCTATCGGGCGGCGCTCATAGCAATCCAGCAGTGACAACCATAGATTTCTGCTGGAGACCTCTGATTGTCATGCCAACCCATCGGTAACCTGCGATCATGTGACGGGGTCACTGATGAGCGGGATTGCCGGTGCACTTGCTGACATGTGCCAGAAAAGATGTGCTTCAGCACTGGAGCCAGCATCAAAGGGAGGGAGTCATACATCTGCGTACATTTACGCCTGATGTCGGAAAGGGGTTAAAAGGGATTGTTTTAGGCTAGTTTCACACTAGCGTTCGGCAGGGCTGCGAATGAAAGCCTTCTAACTCCGTGAAGCCCCTCCCACTGCCGCTCCTCTTCCTTCAGCTTCGTCTACGTCTGCATGCGTCCTGCATACCCTATCTTTAACATTTGGTACGCAGGCCATGCGGATGTATGCGGATGCTTCTGCATTCGTCGTTTTGAAGCTGCGCCGACCGCAACATGTGGAGTTTGATGCAGGTCAGCGCAGCGTGAAGACGACACATGCTGAGGCATCCGCATACATCTGCATGGCCTGCGTACCCAATGTTAAAATTAGGGTATGTAGGATGCATACAGATGTAGGCGGTGTCATGAATCCCACCGTGCTGACACCAATATGTCATGAATCCCTCCAGATATGTCAGGGATCCCACCACTCTGTCAAGGATTACGGGGAAGATACCTTTGTCATCCCCGCCACTCACCAATTTGTCATGAACCGGGGTTGTTTGGTTGCCCCTTGTTCCTTCTGAAGGGGATTTATCTATATCCCACTTCCCAGTTCAGCTTTGAAACTTGCAGCTCTCTTGGCACCCCCCTTAACCTCAGGTCAGTCAGGGTACTGCATCTAGGGTAATTAGTCACCAGAAGGGCTGCCTGCTATGTATTGGTTATTGGGCACGCTGCAGCGAGGGCAATATAACTACTCCCACACAGGCGGGAATAATAATTATAGTGCTTTGGAACAAAGCACTATATTGTAATCCGAACGTGGTTAACTTCTTCTTATTATAGTGCTTTGGAACAAAGCACTATACTGTTATTCCATCGTGGTAAACTTCTTATTATTATTATGGTGCTTGAACCTCCTAGGTTCAAGCAACATATTGTAATCCGATTTCTTATATTTTATTATTCTTCTCTCCGTTTTCCGCAATTAATGTGGACCGAACCGCTCGGCGCAGAGACCCCGTTCAGGCGGCGTTACGAAGGCCTCGGTGGGGACAGGTGTGCTATGACTTTTAGAGTCGATCCGATTTGTAGTTTTAATAAAAATCGCATTTAAAAAAAAAAAATTCCCATAGGAAATAATGGCGACATTTCCATTACCCCCAACTTGACCTTCCAAAGATGGCAGCTATGCAAATGTACGGTGTCCATTTTAGGACATGATCATTTATCAAAGTCAAACATCAGAATAATGGGACTATGACACTTTCCCGTCCCGTGTGTGAAAAGTGCACCCCCGGCCCCGTGGGTGAAAAGTAAGTGCACCCCCGGCCCCGTGGGTGAAAAGTAAGTGCACCCCCGGCCCCGTGGGTGAAAAGTAAGTGCACCCCCGGCCCCGTGGGTGAAAAGTAAGTGCACCCCCGGCCCCGTGGGTGAAAAGTGCACCCCCGGCCCCGTGGGTGAAAAGTAAGTGCACCCCCGGCCCCGTGGGTGAAAAGTAAGTGCTCCCCGGGTGTGCAAAAGTAAGTGCGACCCGGGTTTGCAAAAGTAAGTGCGGCCCGGGTTTGCAAAAGTAAGTGCGCCCCGGGTGTGCAAAAGTAAGTGCGGCCCGGGTTTGAAAAAGTAAGTGCGCCCCGGGTGTGCAAAGGTAAGTGCGCCCCGGGTGTGCAAAAGTAAGTGCGCCCAGGGTGTGCAAAAGTGCGCCTCGATGTGCAAAAGTAAGTGCGCCCCGGGTTTGCAAAAGTGCGCCCCCAAAGTGCAAAAGTAAGTGCGCCCCCAATGTGCACAAAAGTAAGTGCGCCCCGGGTGTGCTAAAGTGCGCCCTGGGTGTGCAAAAGTAAGTGCGCCCCTAATGTGCAAAAGTAAGTGCGCCCCGGGTTTGCAAAAGTAAGTGCGCCCCCAAAGTGCAAAAGTAACTGCGCCCCCAATGTGCAAAAGTAAGTGCGCCCCGGGTGTGCAAAAGTAAGTGCGCCCCGGGTGTACAAAAGTAAGTGCGCCCCGGGTGTGCTAAAGTAAGTGCGCCCCGGGTGTACAAAAGTGCGCCCCCGATGTGCAAAAGTAAGTGCGCCCCCGATGTACAAAAGTAAGTGCGCCCCGAGTGTGCAAAAGTAAGTGCTCCCCGAGTGTGCAAAAGTAAGTGCGCCCCAGGTGTGCAAAAGTAAGTGCGCCCCGGGTGCAAAAGTAAGTGCGCCCGTGGTGTGGCCCCGGGTGTGCAAAAGTAAGTGCGCCCCGGGTGCAAAAGTAAGTGCGCCCGTGGTGTGGCCCCGGGTTTGCAAAAGTAAGCGTGCCCCGGGAGGGCAAAAGTAAGCGCGCCCCCGGTCCCGTGTGTGCAAAGTAAGTGCGCCCCGGGTGTGCAAAAGTAAGTGCGCCCTTCGGCCCCATGTTTGCACAAGTTAGTGTGCCACCGGCCCCGGGTGTGCAAAAGTGCGCCCCCGGCCCGTGGGTGAAAAGTAAGTGCACCCCCGACCCCGTGGGTGAAAAGTAAGTGCAACCCCGGCCCCGTGGGTAAAAAGTAAGTGCACCCCGGCCCCGTGGGTGAAAAGTAAGAGCACCCCCGGTGAGCAAAAGTAAGTACGCCCCGGGTGTGCAAAAGTAAGTGCGCCCGGGTGTGCAAAAGTAAGTGCGCCTGGGTTTGCAAAAGTAAGTGCGCCCCGGGTGTGCAAAAGTAAGTGCGCCCCCGATAAGCAAAAGCAAGTGCGCCCCGGGTGTGCAAAAGTAAGTGCGCCCCGGGTGTGCAAAAGTAAGTGCGCCCCGGGTGTGCAAAAGTAAGTGCGCCCCGGGTGTGCAAAAGTAAGTGCGCCCCGGGTGTGCAAAAGTAAGTGCGCCCCGGGTGTGCAAAAGTAAGTGCGCCCCAGGTGTGCAAAAGTAAGTGCGCCCCCAATGTGCAAAAGTGCCCCCGGGTGTGCAAAAGTAAGTGTGCCCCGGGTGTGCAAAAGTAAGTGCGCCCCCAAAGTGCAAAAGTAAGTGCGCCCCTGGTGTGGCCCCGGGTTTGCAAAAGTAAGTGCGCCCCGGGTGTGCAAAATTAAGTGCGCCCCGAGTGCAAAAGTAAGTGCTCCCCGAGTGTGCAAAAGTAAGTGCGCCCCAGGTGTGCAAAAGTAAGTGCGCCCCAGGTGTGCAAAAGTAAGTGCGCCCCGGGTGCAAAAGTAAGTGCGCCCGTGGTGTGGCCCCGAGTTTGCAACAGTAAGCGCGCCCCGGGAGGGCAAAAGTAAGCGCGCCCCCGGTCCCGTGTGTGCAAAGTAAGTGCGCCCCGGGTGTGCAAAAGTAAGTGCGCCCTTCGGCCCCATGTGTGCACAAGTTAGTGTGCCACCGGCCCCGGGTGTGCAAAAGTGCGCCCCCGGCCCGTGGGTGAAAAGTAAGTGCAACCCCGGCCCCGTGGGTAAAAAGTAAGTGCACCCCGGCCCCGTGGGTGAAAAGTAAGAGCACCCCCGGTGAGCAAAAGTAAGTACGCCCCGGGTGTGCAAAAGTAAGTGCGCCCGGGTGTGCAAAAGTAAGTGCGCCCCGATGTGCAAAAGTAACTGCGCCCCCGATGTGCAAAAGTAAGTGCGCCCCAATGTGCAAAAGTAAGTGCGCCCCCGATGTGCAAAAGTAAGTGCGCCCCGGGTTTGCAAAAGTAAGTGCGCCCGGGTTTGCAAAAGTGCGCCCCGGGTGTGCAAAAGTAAGTGCGCCCCCGATAAGCAAAAGCAAGTGCGCCCCGGGTGTGCAAAAGTAAGTGCGCCCCCAATGTGCAAAAGTAAGTGCGCCCCGGGTGTGCAAAAGTAAGTGCGCCCCGGGTGTGCAAAAGTAAGTGCGCCCGGGGTGTGCAAAAGTAAGTGCGCCCCGGGTGTGCAAAAGTAAGTGCGCCCCAGGTGTGCAAAAGTAAGTGCGCCCCAGGTGTGCAAAAGTAAGTGCGCCCCCGATGTGCGAAAGTAAGTGCGCCCCCAATGTGCAAAAGTGCCCCCGGGTGTGCAAAAGTAAGTGCGCCCCTGGTGTGGCCCCGGGTTTGCAAAAGTAAGTGCGCCCCGGGTGTGCTAAAGTAAGTGCGCCCCGGGTGTGCTAAAGTAAGTGCCCCCCAGTGTGCAAAAGTAAGTGCGCCCCCGATGTGCAAAAGTAAGTGCGTCCCGGGTTTGCAAAAGTAAGTGCGCCCCCAATGTGCAAAAGTGCGCCTCGGGTGTGCAAAAGTAAGTGTGCCCCGGGTGTGCAAAAGTAAGTGTGCCCCGGGTGTGCAAAAGTAAGTGCGCCCCGGGTTTGCAAAAGTGCGCCCCGGGTGTGCAAAAGTAAGTGCGCCCCGGGTGTGCAAAAGTAAGTGCGCCCCCGATAAGCAAAAGCAAGTGCGCCCCGGGTTTGCAAAAGTAAGTGCGCCCCCAATGTGCAAAAGTAAGTGCGCCCCGGGTGTGCAAAAGTAAGTGCGCCCCGGGTGTGCAAAAGTAAGTGCGCCCCGGGTGTGCAAAAGTAAGTGCGCCCCCGATGTGCGAAAGTAAGTGCGCCCCCGATGTGCGAAAGTAAGTGCGCCCCCAATGTGCAAAAGTGCCCCCGGGTGTGCAAAAGTAATTGCGCCCCCAAAGTGCAAAAGTAAGTGCGCCCCTGGTGTGGCCCCGGGTTTGCAAAAGTAAGTACGCCCCGGGTTTGCAAAAGTAAGTACGCCCCCAATGTGCAAAAGTAAGTGCGCCCCCAATGTGCGAAAGTAAGCGCCCCCAATGTGCAAAAGTGCCCCGCGGGTGTGCAAAAGTAAGTGCGCCCCCAAAGTGCAAAAGTAAGTGCGCCCCTGGTGTGGCCCCGGGTTTGCAAAAGTAAGTGCGCCCCCGGTCCCGTGTGTGCACAAGTTAGCGTGCCACCGGCCCCGGGTGTGCAAAAGTAAGTGCGCCCCGGGTGTGCAAAAGTAAGTGCGCCCCAGGTGTGCAAAAGTAAGTGCGCCCCCAATGTGCAAAAGTGCCCCCGGGTGTGCAAAAGTAAGTGTGCCCCGGGTGTGCAAAAGTAAGTGCGCCCCCAAAGTGCAAAAGTAAGTGCGCCCCTGGTGTGGCCCCGGGTTTGCAAAAGTAAGTGCGCCCCGGGTGTGCTAAAGTAAGTGCGCCCCGAGTGTGCAAAAGTAAGTGCGCCCCGAGTGTGCAAAAGTAAGTGCCCCCCGAGTGTGCAAAAGTAAGTGCCCCCCGAGTGTGCAAAAGTAAGTGCCCCCCGAGTGTGCAAAAGTAAGTGCGCCCCGGGTGTGCAAAAGTAAGTGCGCCCCCGATGTGCAAAAGTAAGTGCGCCCCCGATGTGCAAAAGTAAGTGCGTCCCGGGTTTGCAAAAGTAAGTATGCCCCGGGTTTGCAAAAGTAAGTGCGCCCCCAATGTGCAAAAGTAAGTGCGCCCCGGGTGTGCAAAAGTAAGTGTGCCCCGGGTGTGCAAAAGTAAGTGCGCCCCGGGTGTGCGAAAGTAAGTGCGCCCCCAATGTGCGAAAGTAAGTGCGCCCCCAATGTGCGAAAGTAAGTGCGCCCCCAATGTGCAAAAGTGCCCCCGGGTGTGCAAAAGTAAGTGCGCCCCCAAAGTGCAAAAGTGTGCCCCGGGTGTGCAAAAGTAAGCGCGCCCCGGGAGGGCAAAAGTAAGTGCGGTCCCGTGTGTGCACAAGTTAGCGTGCCACCGGCCCCGGGTGTGCAAAAGTGCCCCCCCGGCCCCCGACCCCATGGGTGAAAAGTAAGTGCAACCCCGGCCCCGTGGGTGAAAAGTAAGTGCACCCCGGCCCCGTGGGTGAAAAGTAATTGCACCCCCGGTGAGCAAAAGTAAGTACGCCCCCAATGTGCAAAAGTAAGTGCGCCCCCAATGTGCAAAAGTGCCCCCGGGTGTGCAAAAGTAAGTGCGCCCCTGGTGTGGCCCCGGGTTTGCAAAAGTAAGTGCCCCCCAGTGTGCAAAAGTAAGTGCGCCCCCGATGTGCAAAAGTAAGTGCGTCCCGGGTTTGCAAAAGTAAGTGCGCCCCCAATGTGCAAAAGTGCGCCTCGGGTGTGCAAAAGTAAGTGTGCCCCGGGTGTGCAAAAGTAAGTGCGCCCCGGGTGTGCAAAAGTAAGTGCGCCCCGGGTGTGCAAAAGTAAGTGCGCCCCGGGTGTGCAAAAGTAAGTGCGCCCCCGATAAGCAAAAGCAAGTGCGCCCCGGGTTTGCAAAAGTAAGTGCGCCCCCAATGTGCAAAAGTAAGTGCGCCCCGGGTGTGCAAAAGTAAGTGCGCCCCGGGTGTGCAAAAGTAAGTGCGCCCCGGGTGTGCAAAAGTAAGTGCGCCCCGGGTGTGCAAAAGTAAGTGCGCCCCGGGTGTGCGAAAGTAAGTGCGCCCCCGATGAGCGAAAGTAAGTGCGCCCCCAATGTGCAAAAGTGCCCCCGGGTGTGCAAAAGTAATTGCGCCCCCAAAGTGCAAAAGTAAGTGCGCCCCTGGTGTGGCCCCGGGTTTGCAAAAGTAAGTACGCCCCGGGTTTGCAAAAGTAAGTACGCCCCCAATGTGCAAAAGTAAGTGCGCCCCCAATGTGCAAAAGTGTGCCCCGGGTGTGCAAAAGTAAGTGCGCCCCGGGTGTGCAAAAGTAAGTGCGCCCCCAATGTGCGAAAGTAAGTGCGCCCCCAATGTGCGAAAGTAAGTGCGCCCCCAATGTGCGAAAGAAAGTGCCCCCGGGTGTGCAAAAGTAAGTGCGCCCCCAAAGTGCAAAAGTAAGTGCGCCCCTGGTGTGGCCCCGGGTTTGCAAAAGTAAGTGCGCCCCCGTCCCGTGTGTGCACAAGTTAGCGTGCCACCGGCCCCGGGTGTGCAAAAGTAAGTGCGCCCCAGGTGTGCAAAAGTAAGTGCGCCCCCAATGTGCAAAAGTGCCCCCGGGTGTGCAAAAGTAAGTGTGCCCCGGGTGTGCAAAAGTAAGTGCGCCCCCAAAGTGCAAAAGTAAGTGCGCCCCTGGTGTGGCCCCGGGTTTGCAAAAGTAAGTGCGCCCCGGGTGTGCAAAAGTAAGTGCCCCCCGAGTGTGCAAAAGTAAGTGCCCCCCGAGTGTGCAAAAGTAAGTGCCCCCCGAGTGTGCAAACGTAAGTGCCCCCCGAGTGTGCAAAAGTGCGCCCCGGGTGTGCAAAAGTAAGTGCGCCCCCGATGTGCAAAAGTAAGTGCGCCCCCGATGTGCAAAAGTAAGTGCGTCCCGGGTTTGCAAAAGTAAGTATGCCCCGGGTTTGCAAAAGTAAGTGCGCCCCCAATGTGCAAAAGTAAGTATGCCCCGGGTTTGCAAAAGTAAGTGCGCCCCGGGTGTGCAAAAGTAAGTGTGCCCCGGGTGTGCAAAAGTAAGTGCGCCCCGGGTGTGCGAAAGTAAGTGCGCCCCCAATGTGCGAAAGTAAGTGCGCCCCCAATGTGCGAAAGTAAGTGCGCCCCCAATGTGCGAAAGTAAGTGCGCCCCCAATGTGCGAAAGTAAGTGCGCCCCCAATGTGCAAAAGTGCCCCCGGGTGTGCAAAAGTAAGTGCACTCCCAAAGTGCAAAAGTGCGCCCCGGGTGTGCAAAAGTAAGCGCGCCCCGGGAGGGCAAAAGTAAGTGCGGTCCCGTGTGTGCACAAGTTAGCGTGCCACCGGCCCCGGGTGTGCAAAAGTGCGCCCCCGGCCCCCGACCCCGTGGGTGAAAAGTAAGTGCAACCCCGGCCCCGTGGGTGAAAAGTAAGTGCACCCCGGCCCCGTGGGTGAAAAGTAATTGCACCCCCGGTGAGCAAAAGTAAGTACGCCCCCAATGTGCAAAAGTAAGTGCGCCCCCAATGTGCAAAAGTGCGCCCCGGGTGTGCAAAAGTGCGCGCGCCCCGGGTGTGCAAAAGTAAGTGCCCCCCCCGATGTGCAAAAGTAAGTGCCCCCCGGGTGTGCAAAAGTAAGTGCGCCCCGGGTGTGCAAAAGTAAGTGCGCCCCCAATGTGCAAAAGTAAGTGCGCCCCCAATGTGCAAAAGTAAGTGCGCCCCCAATGTGCAAAAGTGCACCCCGAGTGTGCAAAAGTAAGCGCGCCCCGGGTGTGCAAAAGTAAGCGCACCCCGGGAGGGCAAAAGTAAGCGCGTCCCCGGTCCCGTGTGTGCAAAGTAAGTGCACCCCGGGTGTGCAAAAGTATGTGCGACCCCGGTGTGCAAAAGTATGTGCGCCCCCGGTGTGCAAAAGTAAGTGCGCCCCGGGTTTGCAAAAGTAAGTGCTCCCCCAATGTGCAAAAGTAAGTGCGCCCCCAATGTGCAAAAGTAAGTGCGCCCCGGGTGTGCAAAAGTAAGTGCGCCCCGGGTGTGCAAAAGTAAGTGCACCCCGGGTGTGCAAAAGTAAGTGCGCCCCGGGTGTGCAAAAGTAAGTGCGCCCCGGGTGTGCAAAAGTAAGTGCGCCCCCGATGTGCAAAAGTGCCCCCGGGTGTGCAAAAGTAAGTGCGCCCCCAAAGTGCAAAAGTAAGTGCGCCCCTGGTGTGGCCCCGGGTTTGCAAAAGTAAGTGCGCCCCGGGTGTGCTAAAGTAAGTGCGCCCCGAGTGTGCAAAAGTAAGTGCCCCCGAGTGTGCAAAAGTAAGTGCGCCCCCGATGTGCAAAAGTAAGTGCGTCCCGGGTTTGCAAAAGTAAGTACGCCCCGGGTTTGCAAAAGTAAGTACGCCCCCAATGTGCAAAAGTAAGTGCGCCCCCAATGTGCAAAAGTGTGCCCCGGGTGTGCAAAAGTAAGTGCGCCCCGGGTGTGCAAAAGTAAGTGCGCCCCCAATGTGTGAAACTAAGTGCGCCCCCAATGTGCGAAAGTAAGTGCGCCCCCAATGTGCAAAAGTGCCCCCGGGTGTGCAAAAGTAAGTGCGCCCCCAAAGTGCAAAAGTAAGTGTGCCCCTGGTGTGGCCCCGGGTTTGCAAAAGTAAGTGCGCCCCCGGTCCCGTGTGTGCACAAGTTAGCGTGCCACCGGCCCCGGGTGTGCAAAAGTAAGTGCGCCCCGGGTGTGCAAAAGTAAGTGCGCCCCAGGTGTGCAAAAGTAAGTGCGCCCCCGATGTGCGAAAGTAAGTGCGCCCCCAATGTGCAAAAGTGCCCCCGGGTGTGCAAAAGTAAGTGTGCCCCGGGTGTGCAAAAGTAAGTGCGCCCCCAAAGTGCAAAAGTAAGTGCGCCCCTGGTGTGGCCCCGGGTTTGCAAAAGTAAGTGCGCCCCGAGTGTGCAAAAGTAAGTGCCCCCCCGAGTGTGCAAAAGTAAGTGCCCCCCCCCGAGTGTGCAAAAGTAAGTGCCCCCCGAGTGTGCAAAAGTAAGTGCCCCCCGAGTGTGCAAAAGTAAGTGCGCCCCGGGTGTGCAAAAGTAAGTGCGCCCCCAATGTGCGAAAGTAAGTGCGCCCCCAATGTGCGAAAGTAAGTGCGCCCCCAATGTGCAAAAGTGCCCCCGGGTGTGCAAAAGTAAGTGCGCCCCCAAAGTGCAAAAGTAAGTGCGCCCCTGGTGTGGCCCCGGGTTTGCAAAAGTAAGCGCGCCCCGGGAGGGCAAAAGTAAGTGCGCCCCCGGTCCCGTGTGTGCACAAGTTAGCGTGCCACCGGCCCCGGGTGTGCAAAAGTGCGCCCCCGGCCCCGTGGGTGAAAAGTAAGTGCGGCCCCGTGGGTGAAAAGTAAGTGCACCCCGGCCCCGTGGGTGAAAAGTAATTGCACCCCCCGGTGAGCAAAAGTAAGTACGCCCCCAATGTGCAAAAGTAAGTGCGCCCCCAATGTGCAAAAGTGCACCCCGAGTGTGCAAAAGTAAGTGCCCCCCGGGTGTGCAAAAGTAAGTGCGCCCCGGGTGTGCAAAAGTAAGTGCGCCCCCAATGTGCAAAAGTAAGTGCGCCCCCAATGTGCAAAAGTGCACCCCGAGTGTGCAAAAGTAAGCGCGCCCCGGGTGTGCAAAAGTAAGCGCGCCCCGCGAGGGCAAAAGTAAGCGCGTCCCCGGTCCCGTGTGTGCAAAGTAAGTGCACCCTGGGTGTGCAAAAGTAAGTGCGCCCCCGATGTGCAAAAGTAAGTGCGTCCCGGGTTTGCAAAAGTAAGTACGCCCCGGGTTTGCAAAAGTAAGTACGCCCCCAATGTGCAAAAGTAAGTGCGCCCCCAATGTGCAAAAGTGTGCCCCGGGTGTGCAAAAGTAAGTGCGCCCCGGGTGTGCAAAAGTAAGTGCGCCCCCAATGTGTGAAACTAAGTGCGCCCCCAATGTGCGAAAGTAAGTGCGCCCCCAATGTGCAAAAGTGCCCCCGGGTGTGCAAAAGTAAGTGCGCCCCCAAAGTGCAAAAGTAAGTGTGCCCCTGGTGTGGCCCCGGGTTTGCAAAAGTAAGTGCGCCCCCGGTCCCGTGTGTGCACAAGTTAGCGTGCCACCGGCCCCGGGTGTGCAAAAGTAAGTGCGCCCCGGGTGTGCAAAAGTAAGTGCGCCCCAGGTGTGCAAAAGTAAGTGCGCCCCCGATGTGCGAAAGTAAGTGCGCCCCCAATGTGCAAAAGTGCCCCCGGGTGTGCAAAAGTAAGTGTGCCCCGGGTGTGCAAAAGTAAGTGCGCCCCCAAAGTGCAAAAGTAAGTGCGCCCCTGGTGTGGCCCCGGGTTTGCAAAAGTAAGTGCGCCCCGAGTGTGCAAAAGTAAGTGCCCCCCCGAGTGTGCAAAAGTAAGTGCCCCCCCCGAGTGTGCAAAAGTAAGTGCCCCCCGAGTGTGCAAAAGTAAGTGCCCCCCGAGTGTGCAAAAGTAAGTGCGCCCCGGGTGTGCAAAAGTAAGTGCGCCCCCAATGTGCGAAAGTAAGTGCGCCCCCAATGTGCGAAAGTAAGTGCGCCCCCAATGTGCAAAAGTGCCCCCGGGTGTGCAAAAGTAAGTGCGCCCCCAAAGTGCAAAAGTAAGTGCGCCCCTGGTGTGGCCCCGGGTTTGCAAAAGTAAGCGCGCCCCGGGAGGGCAAAAGTAAGTGCGCCCCCGGTCCCGTGTGTGCACAAGTTAGCGTGCCACCGGCCCCGGGTGTGCAAAAGTGCGCCCCCGGCCCCGTGGGTGAAAAGTAAGTGCGGCCCCGTGGGTGAAAAGTAAGTGCACCCCGGCCCCGTGGGTGAAAAGTAATTGCACCCCCCGGTGAGCAAAAGTAAGTACGCCCCCAATGTGCAAAAGTAAGTGCGCCCCCAATGTGCAAAAGTGCACCCCGAGTGTGCAAAAGTAAGTGCCCCCCGGGTGTGCAAAAGTAAGTGCGCCCCGGGTGTGCAAAAGTAAGTGCGCCCCCAATGTGCAAAAGTAAGTGCGCCCCCAATGTGCAAAAGTGCACCCCGAGTGTGCAAAAGTAAGCGCGCCCCGGGTGTGCAAAAGTAAGCGCGCCCCGCGAGGGCAAAAGTAAGCGCGTCCCCGGTCCCGTGTGTGCAAAGTAAGTGCACCCTGGGTGTGCAAAAGTATGTGCGACCCCGGTGTGCAAAAGTAAGTGCGCCCCCGGTGTGCAAAACTGCGCCCCCGACCCCGTGGGTGAAAAGTAAGTGCATCCCCGATCCCGTGGGTGAAAAGTAAGTGCACCCCCGACCCCGTGGGTGAAAAGTAAGTGCACCCCGGGTGTGCTAAAGTGCGCCCCGGGTGTGCTAAAGTGCGCCCCGGGTTTGCAAAAGTAAGTGCGCCCCGGGTTTGCAAAAGTAAGTGCTCCCCCAATGTGCAAAAGTAAGTGCGCCCCCAATGTGCAAAAGTAAGTGCGGCCCGGGTGTGCAAAAGTAAGTGCGCCCCCGATGTCCAAAAGTAAGTGCGCCCCGGGTTTGCAAAAGTAAGTGCGCCCCGGGTTTGCAAAAGTAAGTGCTCCCCCAATGTGCAAAAGTAAGTGCGCCCCCAATGTGCAAAAGTAAGTGCGGCCCTGGTGTGCAAAAGTAAGTGCGCCCCCGATGTCCAAAAGCAAGTGCGCCCCGGGTTTGCAAAAGCAAGTGCGCCCCGGGTTTGCAAAAGTAAGTGCTCCCCGGGTGTGCAAAAGTAAGTGCCCCCCAAGTGTGCAAAAGTGCCCCCCAAGTGTGCAAAAGTAAGTGCCCCCCGGGTGTGCAAAAGTAAGTGCCCCCCGGGTGTGCAAAAGTAAGTGCCCCCCGGGTGTGCAAAAGTAAGTGCCCCCCGGGTGTGCAAAAGTAAGTGCCCCCCGGGTGTGCAAAAGTAGGTGCCCCCCGGGTGTGCAAAAGTAGGTGCCCCCCGGGTGTGCAAAAGTAGGTGCCCCCCGGGTGTGCAAAAGTAGGTGCCCCCCGGGTGTGCAAAAGTAGGTGCCCCCCGGGTGTGCAAAAGTAGGTGCCCCCCGGGTGTGCAAAAGTAGGTGCCCCCCGGGTGTGCAAAAGTAGGTGCCCCCCGGGTGTGCAAAAGTAGGTGCCCCCCGGGTGTGCAAAAGTAGGTGCCCCCCGGGTGTGCAAAAGTAGGTGCCCCCCGGGTGTGCAAAAGTAGGTGCCCCCCGGGTGTGCAAAAGTAGGTGGATCCCGGGTGTGGAAAAGTAGGTGCCCCCCGATCCCGGGTGTGGAAAAGTAGGTGCCCCCCGATCCCGGGTGTGGAAAAGTAGGTGCCCCCCGATCCCGGGTGTGGAAAAGTAGGTGCCCCCCGGGTGTGCAAAAGTAGGTGCCCCCCGGGTGTGCAAAAGTAGGTGCCCCCCGGGTGTGCAAAAGTAGGTGCCCCCCGGGTGTGCAAAAGTAGGTGCCCCCCGGGTGTGCAAAAGTAGGTGGATCCCGGGTGTGGAAAAGTAGGTGCCCCCCGATCCCGGGTGTGGAAAAGTAGGTGCCCCCCGATCCCGGGTGTGGAAAAGTAGGTGCCCCCCGATCCCGGGTGTGGAAAAGTAGGTGCCCCCCGATCCCGGGTGTGGAAAAGTAGGTGCCCCCCGATCCCGGGTGTGGAAAAGTAGGTGCCCCCCGATCCCATGTGTGAAAAGTGCTGCTGTAAAGCTGGCAGCGCTGTTCAAGCACCATGTATTTCCCTCAGGAAATGCCCATCTAGTTATTATTAGGCTTTTTTCCGCAATTAATGTGGCCCGAACCGTAGAACGCACAGACTCCAGTGAGGTGTCATTTCTAAGCCAGCGTCCACGAGAGGTGTGCTAAGTTTATTTCATGTCGATCGGATTTGTAGTTTTGGCGCAATTTGCATTTGAAAATTGTTTTCCCCTCATTGGAAAGCATTGTTTCAATGCATTTCAATAGGGAAATTTTCCCATACATTTATAATGGGCTGGTTTCTGAGGCAATTTCTAAAAATAACTGCTAACTGCCACCTGGCTGATTAGCTCATTGATATGCGCAGTGAGACCCAGTTACTATGCCAACGCCTACGAACTCTAGATGAGCCCAGCACACAGATTTTGTCAGATAATATCAGCTCTTAAAGTGATAGTGCTTTGGAATTGTGCTGTGCTATCTGTAGTCATATTATAATTATTGCCCCGCCCACCAAATCGGACCCTGAGGTGCCCCGCCCACCAAATCGGACCCTGAGGTGCCCCGCCCACCAAATCGGACCCTGAGGTGCCCCACCCACCAAATCGGACCCTGAGTGGCTCCGCCCACAAAATCGGACCCTGAGGTGCCCCGCCCACCAAATCGGACCCAGAGTGGCTCCGCCCACCAAATCGGACCCAGTGACCCCTCCCACCAAATTGGACCCAGAGTGACCCCGCCCACCAAATCGGACCCAGAGTGGCCCCGCCCACCAAATCGGGCCCAGGGTGGCACCTCCCGCCAAATCGGGCCCAGGGTGGCACCTCCCGCCAAATCGGACCCAGGGTGGCGCCGCCCGCCAAATCGGACCCAAGGTGGCGCCGCCCACCAAATCGGACCCAGAGTGGCCCCGCCCACCAAATCGGGCCCAGGGTGGCGCCGCCCGCCAAATCGGACCCAGGGTGGCGCCGCCCGCCAAATCGGACCCAGAGTGGCGCCGCCCGCCAAATCGGACCCAGAGTGGCGCCGCCCACCAAATCGGACCCAGAGTGGCGCCGCCCGCCAAATCGGACCCTGAGGTGCCCAGCCCACCAAATCCTCAACCCTGAGGGGCTACAACTACCAAACCAGCGCCTGAGGGGCACCCAAGTGTGAAAGTCTTGCTGGGGCAACCCGGGCACCATTCCAAAGCACTATCTGTAGTTCCTTCAGGAACTCTTTTTTATTATAAAATATACAAAACATCAATAAATACATAAAACAATAAGAAACCAAGAAACAAAACTAACGTAAACATAAAACCAGCTTTTAGAAACATTATCCAAAGTCCATTAGTATTCTTCACTAGAGTCCAGAAAGACTTATCCAGCCTCAAAGGACCCCCAGCAGGAACCTACCTCTACATACCCATTCTATGACAAAAGAAAAATTATAATTTTAACTCATTCACCCTCATTCACACATCCCCCACTCAGGCTTAATTTAAAAAAACCTAAAAGTCTGGCCCATGCTGCCCGAAAAAAAAAAAGAAAAAAAAAAAAAAGCCTACTTGGCCACAAAATACTAACTATACAATACAATACTAACTATACCACTGCAAAACACACATTTTTTTTTTTTTTTTAATTTTAATTTTTTTTTTTTTTTTAATACCTCAACCACACCCAAGGTCCATGAGTTCATGCCTTTTTCAACACACCAAATAGGTCCATGAAAGTTTATGGCCATTATTTTTGTAACACACACTTTCCTTGGGTCCATGATAAAGTTTCACGCCCTCCAGGGTCCATATGCCCTCTCTTTATTTAAACCCCCAAACCCCCAGCACACACCCCCACCCAACCTAAACTATACCCCCCACAATTATACTAACTATAACGTATATATATTTTGCTTTTGTATTTACAAAGGGTATAAACAAGGACAACAATACAAAAGGGCAACAATACACAAACCTTATACTTATATCCTATCAAATTTTATTAACACCTTATTACAATTTACCAAGAACAGACCAAACCTGCAAGGCCCAAGTTCAGCACCTGCAAGCCCAATATCCATTGTATTTTACCAAAATCAAAACAAAAAGCTAATCGTGCCACACATCAGCCCACCACCGGGAAAAGGAGTCTGAAGAGGCCCTGACCCTATCACCAACACAAACACCCTGTCCCTACTCAACTAAGACTGTCCCTCAAAAAAGCTGACCCTAACTATCCCTACCTGCCCCTACCTATCCCTACTCTACCTAACTTAACAATGCTAACTATCTACATATCCCTAAACTGTCCCTCCCTGTCCCTATCTATCCCTATATAACTGTCCCTCAACACCCCACACCACCTTATCTTTCCCTATCCCAATCACACAGTCTGTCCCTAGAGTAAGAAGAGAGCCCTCCAAAGTGAAGAGGCCCTCCTCATACCCAGCCTCCCAGAATCCTAAGAAGCCCTAATCACTCAAACAAAGCTTTCCCTTGGGTACGTATTAAAAGGAGAGACCCCTCCAAAGCCAAGAGGCCATCCTCGCACCCAGCCTCCCAAACTCCAAAGAGCGCACCTTACCCAGGTCACCCAAGATGTTACTAACCACCTCATCCCGAGGGAGGGTTTTATGCTGCGTTGAAACTAAGCACCGTGCATTCCAGGTGTAGAACCTAACAACTACACTAACTAGGAATAAAGTGCCCCGATCTCGGCCACCAAGGGATCTGAATGCCCCATAAGCCCACTCCGGAGAGGAAAGGGATGCCAACCTAGGCCAGCCTATGGAAGCACCCACCCGGTTATAGACCCCTGCATTAAAGGGACACTGAAGGAGGAAGTGCTCCATGCTTTCCAGCACGTCGCCACACTCTTCACGGGGACAACCCCGATCATCAGAGTTCCTGTACTTCAGATTGTCCCTCACATACAGCCTCCCATGGAAGCAGCGCCAGGCCAAGTCCCAAAACTTCGAGGGGATCCATGAAGAATTTAACAACCCGAGCCCCCCCTCCAGATCCCGGCCTAGGCAATCTCTGAGCACCAGGGGCTTCTGGAAATGGGTCAACAGGACCCTACTGTCAAGGGATTTCCTCGACATGGTCCTGATTTCCCACATTCCCAGACCCCACCGGCGGATCACCTTCAGAGCCGGGGTAGCATAAGCCGGGAGATGTCCATGAGTTGTGCGCAGGTCCTTCACCTGCCCTCCTGTCTCCCATTCCTGGAAGAAAGGCCGAAACCATCCCCTGCAGGAGAATACCCACGGAGGAGCCCTCTCTGTCCAGAGGTTGGCAATGTTGGTCTTAAGAAAGGTGTTCACTAAGAACACCACTGGGTTGACCATACCCAACCCACCTAGTCTCCTCGTGCGGTACGTGACCTCCCTCTTGATTAGGTTAAGCCTGTTCAGCCTGAACAGGCTATAGACCCGCGTCCAGAGAGATTCCGGCAAGATGCAGACACTGCCCAAGTAAATTAGCAAGGGAAGCAAATAACCCTTGGCCAAGCTGACCCTTTCCCTCAGGGTTAAAGACCAACCCTTCCACTGGTCCACTTTCTGGGCGGCAATCTTGAGCCTGCCTTCCCAATTTTGTTGGGGATAGTCCCCTGGGCCAAAATTGATGCCTAAGATCTTAGCGGAGGACTGGGGCCCTGGAAGGGTGTCCGGGAGATCAAAACTTGGATCTCCCCCTCCCAGCCAGAGACTCTCGCACTTTTCCCGGTTGATCATGGACCCGGAAGCCTCCGAGTAGTGCACGACCTCAGACATGACCCAATCCGCCTCCTCTCTCGAGGATACAAAAAGGGAGACGTCGTCGGCGTACGCTACCACCCTCAGAGTGGCCCCCGGCTCCGCCCGGTCCATCCCGACTCCCACCAACGGTCCACGATCTACCCTCCTTAAGAAGGGATCGATCGCGAACACGTATAAAAGTGGGCTCAGAGGACAGCCCTGATGGACCCCGGAGCTCACCTCAAAAGGGTGACCAACCCAACCGTTCACGAGCGGGAAAGTCTCAGCCCCCTCATACAAGGTCTTTAACCAATTGACAAACCTCTCCGGCAGACCATACCTCAGAAGGACAGACCAGAGGTACTCCTGATCCACCCGGTCAAAAGCCTTTGCCTGGTCTAAGGACAGCAAGTACCCCTTCCAGCGACCCGCAATGCCCTGCTCCACTGCCTCTCGGACACCGAGCACAGCACTAATAGTACTGCGGCCTGGAACAGAGCAGTGCTGAGCCCCCGAAAGGAGCCGGGGTGCAAACTTCACCAGCCTATTAAACAACACCTTTGCCAGAATCTTTCGGTCCGTATCGAGGATCGCTATGGGACGCCAATTCTCGATACGGGACGGGTCCTTACCCTTTGACAAGATAATCAGAGCTGACTTCCTCATTGAACTGGGAAGAGCACCCGAGGAGAGGCACTCATTAAACACCTCAGTCAAGAGGGGGACCAAGGAGTCCCTAAAAGTCTTGTAAAACTCGGATGTTAAGCCATCCGGACCCGGCGATTTTTTGGGCCGGAGCCCATCAATGGCCAGTCTCACTTCCTCTTCCCTGATTACCTCGGCCAAAACATGAAGAGAGAGGTCATCTCCTGGCTCAGGAACGGTTTCAGCCAGGAAAGCCGACATCCCATCTCGATCCAGATCCCTCTTCCTCAAGAGGCGTGAGTAAAAGGACCTGACCACCTCCAGGATCCCTGATTTGGATCTGTTCAGGGAACCCGTACTGTCGATCAGTCCTGTCACCACCTTACAATTCACTGACATCCTACAGTTTCTGTAAGGGTCGGGCGAGCGGTACTTCCCGAAGTCCCTCTCAAAAACTAAAGATGCGTGCCTATCATACTGACACCCCTTGAACAAAGATTTCACTCTGGAGATTTCCTCTCGGTCACCTCCAGTCGAGACAAGCTGCTCGAGTTTCCTCCTCAGGTCCTGATACAAGCGATGCCTGTTCAGGCTTCTGAGGCTCGAGAGCTGACGGAAGAACCCCGCCACCCTTTTCTTGAAGATTTCCCACCACTCAGACATAGTACTACAGAGATCCAAAAGCGGTACCTGGCTCTGAAGAAAAGCCTCAAAGGATTGTCTCACCTCCGCCTCTTCCAGAAGGGATGAATTCAGCTTCCACAGCCCTCTTCCCATCCGGGGTGTCTCTGTAACATTCAGAGAAAAGAAAATTAAACAGTGATCGGAGAACTCCACCTCAACGGCGGACACTGCGGAAAAGATGGCGTCCTCCTTCAAAAAAAACCTGTCTATTCTAGACCTACTGCTACCTCTATGAAAGGTGAAACCCCCGTGACCTGGGGTGTGTCGTATGTGGACATCCACCAGGCGAGCTTCACTAGCTAGACTATTTAGGGCTATGCTATCATAAGCCAGGCGGCCTCCGGGACCCCCCCCTATCACGGGATCTCGTAATGGTGTTGAAATCCCCACCGAAGACCACCTGCCGGCTCGTAAAAAGAAAGGGCTTGATCTTCATGAAGAGACATTTACGGTCCCACTTAGACTGTGGGCCGTAGATGTTTATGAGCCGAAGCTCCTGTCCCCTCATGAAGACGTCTAAGACCAGGCACCTCCCCATTTCTATCTCAATAACCCGTCGGCATGCCACCTCAGCGGTCTTAAAAAGGACCGCCACCCCGCTATACGGCACGGCCGCAAGAGACCAGTATGAGGGCCCACACCTCCACTTCTTTTTAGCTTTGTGGATGACCCCCATGTCTGTTAGTCTGGTCTCCTGCAAAAACAAAATTTCAGCCTCAAATCGGGTGAAAAAATCGAAGGCCGCAAATCTAGCCGCATCAGACTTTATGCTGGCGACATTAATCGACGCCAGAGTCAACGGGGTGAGTTCCGCCATCATGGGTGATCAAGTTAGACGGCCTTCTTCTTCTCCACCCCGTCATCCTCACTTTTCCCCTCCGGAGAAGGGTCTGGCTCCGACATGTTTTTTCTCTTTAAGGATGATGAGGTATCCATTTTGGAGGTGTCCTCGCCTCTGGGTTCCGGGTCAGTCCCCTGTTATGGTTCTCAATGGCAAGAGAACATAGCCCAGCATACATAGGAACTAGCTCTTGGAAGGATGGAAACTTAAACTGACCATGAACTAAACCTGCCGCACAACTAACAGTAGCCGGGTAGCGTAGCCTGCGTTTTATCCCTAGACGCCCAGCGCCGGCCGGAGGACTAACTAATCCTGGCAGAGGAAAATATAGTCCTGGCTCACCTCTAGAGAAATTTCCCCGAAAGGCAGACAGAGGCCCCCACATATATTGGCGGTGATTTAAGATGAAAATGACAAACGTAGTATGAAAATAGGTTTAGCAAAATCGAGGTCCGCTTACTAGATAGCAGGATTACAGAAAGGGTACTTTCATGGTCAGCTGAAAACCCTATCAATACACCATCCTGAAATTACTTTAAGACTCTAGTATTAACTCATAACATCAGAGTGGCAATTTCAGATCACAAGAGCTTTCCAGACACAGAAACGAAACTGCAGCTGTGAACTGGAACAAAATGCAAAAAACAAACAAGGACAAAAGTCCGACTTAGCTGGAAGTTGTCTGGTAGCAGGAACATGCACAGAAAGGCTTCTGATTACAATGTTGACCGGCATGGAAGTGACAGAGGAGCAAGGTTAAATAGCGACTCCCACATCCTGATGGGAACAGGTGAACAGAGGGGATGATGCACACAAGTTAAATTCCACCAGTGGCCACCGGGGGAGCCCAAAATCCAATTTCACAACAGTACCCCCCCCTCAAGGAGGGGGCACCGAACCCTCACCAGAACCACCAGGGCGATCAGGATGAGCCCTATGAAAGGCACGGACCAGATCGGAGGCATGAACATCAGAGGCAGTCACCCAAGAATTATCCTCCTGACCGTATCCCTTCCATTTGACCAGATACTGGAGTTTCCGTCTGGAAACACGGGAGTCCAAGATTTTTTCCACAACGTACTCCAACTCGCCCTCAACCAACACCGGAGCAGGAGGCTCAACGGAAGGCACAACCGGTACCTCATACCTGCGCAACAATGACCGATGAAAAACATTATGAATAGAAAAAGATGCAGGGAGGTCCAAACGGAAGGACACAGGGTTAAGAATCTCCAATATCTTGTACGGGCCGATGAACCGAGGCTTAAACTTAGGAGAAGAAACCCTCATAGGGACAAAACGAGAAGACAACCACACCAAGTCCCCGACACAAAGCCGAGGACCAACCCGACGCCGGCGGTTGGCAAAAAGCTGAGTCTTCTCCTGGGACAACTTCAAATTGTCCACCACCTGCCCCCAAATCTGATGCAACCTCTCCACCACACCATCCACTCCAGGACAATCCGAAGATTCCACCTGACCGGAGGAAAATCGAGGATGAAACCCCGAATTACAGAAAAAAGGAGACACCAAGGTGGCAGAGCTGGCCCGATTATTGAGGGCAAACTCCGCTAAAGGCAAAAAAGCAACCCAATCATCCTGATCTGCAGACACAAAACACCTCAAATATGTCTCCAAAGTCTGATTCGTCCGCTCGGTCTGGCCATTAGTCTGAGGATGGAAAGCAGACGAGAAAGACAAATCTATGCCCATCCTAGCACAGAATGCCCGCCAAAATCTAGACACGAATTGGGTTCCTCTGTCAGAAACGATATTCTCCGGAATACCATGCAAACGAACCACATTTTGAAAAAACAGAGGAACCAACTCGGAAGAAGAAGGCAACTTAGGCAGGGGAACCAAATGGACCATCTTAGAGAAACGGTCACACACCACCCAGATGACAGACATCTTCTGAGAAACAGGAAGATCCGAAATAAAATCCATCGAGATGTGCGTCCAAGGCCTCTTCGGGATAGGCAAGGGCAACAACAATCCACTAGCCCGAGAACAACAAGGCTTGGCCCGAGCACAAACGTCACAAGACTGCACAAAGCCTCGTACATCTCGTGACAGGGAAGGCCACCAGAAGGACCTTGCCACCAAATCCCTGGTACCAAAGATTCCAGGATGACCTGCCAACGCAGAAGAATGAACCTCAGAAATGACTTTACTGGTCCAATCATCAGGAACAAACAGTCTACCAGGTGGGCAACGATCAGGTCTATCCGCCTGAAAATCCTGCAAGGCCCGCCGCAGGTCTGGAGAAACGGCAGACAATATCACTCCATCCTTAAGGATACCTGTAGGTTCAAAATTACCAGGGGAGTCAGGCTCAAAACTCCTAGAAAGGGCATCCGCCTTAACATTCTTAGAACCCGGTAGGTATGACACCACAAAATTAAACCGAGAGAAAAACAACGACCAGCGCGCCTGTCTAGGATTCAGGCGTCTGGCGGACTCAAGATAAATTAAATTTTTGTGGTCGGTCAATACCACCACCTGATGTCTAGCCCCCTCAAGCCAATGACGCCACTCCTCAAAAGCCCACTTCATGGCCAAAAGCTCCCGATTCCCAATATCATAATTCCGCTCGGCGGGCGAAAATTTACGAGAAAAAAAAGCACAAGGTTTCATCACGGAGCAGTCGGAACTTCTTTGCGACAAAACCGCCCCAGCTCCGATTTCAGAAGCGTCGACCTCAACCTGAAAAGGAAGAGCAACATCAGGCTGACGCAACACAGGGGCGGAAGAAAAGCGGCGCTTAAGCTCCCGAAAGGCCTCCACAGCAGCAGGGGACCAATCAGCAACATCAGCACCCTTCTTAGTCAAATCAGTCAATGGTTTAACAACATCAGAAAAACCAGCAATAAATCGACGATAAAAGTTAGCAAAGCCCAAAAATTTCTGAAGACTCTTAAGAGAAGAGGGTTGCGTCCAATCACAAATAGCCCGAACCTTGACAGGATCCATCTCGATGGAAGAGGGGGAAAAAATGTATCCCAAGAAGGAAATCTTTTGAACCCCAAAAACGCACTTAGAACCCTTCACACACAAGGAATTAGACCGCAAAACCTGAAAAACCCTCCTGACCTGCTGGACATGAGAGTCCCAGTCATCCGAAAAAATCAGAATATCATCCAGATACACGATCATAAATTTATCCAAATAATCACGGAAAATGTCATGCATAAAGGACTGAAAGACTGAAGGGGCATTTGAAAGGCCAAAAGGCATCACCAAATACTCAAAGTGGCCCTCGGGCGTATTAAATGCGGTTTTCCACTCATCCCCCTGCTTAATTCGCACCAAATTATACGCCCCACGGAGATCTATCTTAGAGAACCACTTGGCCCCCTTTATGCGAGCAAACAAATCAGTCAGCAGTGGCAACGGATATTGATATTTAACCGTGATTTTATTCAAAAGCCGATAATCAATACACGGCCTCAAAGAGCCGTCTTTCTTAGACACAAAGAAAAAACCGGCTCCTAAGGGAGATGACGAAGGACGAATATGTCCCTTTTCCAAGGACTCCTTTATATATTCTCGCATAGCAGCATGTTCAGGCACAGACAGATTAAATAAACGACCCTTAGGGTATTTACTACCCGGAATCAAATCTATGGCACAATCGCACTCCCGGTGCGGAGGTAATGAACCAAGCTTAGGTTCTTCAAAAACGTCACGATAGTCAGACAAGAATTCAGGAATCTCAGAGGGAATAGATGACGAAATGGAAACCAAAGGTACGTCCCCATGCATCCCCTTACATCCCCAGCTTAACACAGACATAGCGTTCCAGTCGAGGACTGGGTTATGAGATTGCAGCCATGGCAATTCAAGCACCAACACATCATGTAGATTATACAGCACAAGAAAGCGAATAATCTCCTGATGATCCGGATTAATTCGCATAGTTACTTGTGTCCAGTATTGTGGTTTATTACTAGCCAATGGGGTGGAGTCAATCCCCTTCAGAGGTATAGGAGTTTCAAGAGGCTCTAAATCATACCCACAGCGTTTGGCAAAGGACCAATCCATAAGACTCAAAGCGGCGCCAGAGTCGACATAGGCATCCGCGGTAATAGATGATAAAGAACAAATCAGGGTCACAGATAGAATAAACTTAGACTGAAAAGTGCCAATTGAAACTGACTTATCAAGCTTCTTAGTACGCTTAGAGCATGCTGATATAACATGAGTTGAATCACCACAATAAAAGCACAACCCATTTTTTCGTCTAAAATTCTGCCGTTCGCTTCTGGACAGAATTCTATCACATTGCATATTCTCTGGCGTCTTCTCAGTAGACACCGCCAAATGGTGCACAGGTTTGCGCTCCCGCAGACGTCTATCGATCTGGATAGCCATTGTCATGGACTCATTCAGACCCGCAGGCACAGGGAACCCCACCATAACATCCTTAACGGTATCAGAGAGACCCTCTCTGAAATTCGCCGCCAGGGCGCACTCATTCCACTGAGTAAGCACAGACCATTTACGGAATTTTTGGCAGTATATTTCAACTTCATCTTGCCCCTGAGATAGGGACATCAAGGCTTTTTCCGCCTGAAGCTCTAAATGAGGTTCCTCATAAAGCAACCCCAAGGCCAGAAAAAACGCATCCACATTGAGCAACGCAGGATCCCCTGGAGCCAATGCAAAAGCCCAATCTTGAGGGTCGCCCCGGAGCAAGGAAATCACAATCCTGACCTGCTGAGCAGGATCTCCAGCAGAGCGAGATTTCAGGGACAAAAACAACTTGCAATTATTTTTGAAATTTTGAAAGCAAGATCTATTCCCCGAGAAAAATTCAGGCAAAGGAACTCTAGGTTCAGATATAGGAACATGAACAACAAAATCTTGTAAATTTTGAACTTTCGTGGTGAGATTATTCAAACCTGCAGCTAAACTCTGAATATCCATTTTAAACAGGTGAACACAGAGCCATTCCAGGATTAGAAGGAGAGAGAGAGAGGAAGGCTGCAATATAGGCAGACTTGCAAGTGATTCAATTGAAAGCACACTCAGAACTGAAGGAAAAAAAAAAAAAATTTTTTCAGCAGACTTCTTTTTTCTCTCCTTTCTCTGCCAATTAATTTAACCCTTTGTGGGCCGGTCAAACTGTTATGGTTCTCAATGGCAAGAGAACATAGCCCAGCATACATAGGAACTAGCTCTTGGAAGGATGGAAACTTAAACTGACCATGAACTAAACCTGCCGCACAACTAACAGTAGCCGGGTAGCGTAGCCTGCGTTTTATCCCTAGACGCCCAGCGCCGGCCGGAGGACTAACTAATCCTGGCAGAGGAAAATATAGTCCTGGCTCACCTCTAGAGAAATTTCCCCGAAAGGCAGACAGAGGCCCCCACATATATTGGCGGTGATTTAAGATGAAAATGACAAACGTAGTATGAAAATAGGTTTAGCAAAATCGAGGTCCGCTTACTAGATAGCAGGAAGACAGAAAGGGTACTTTCATGGTCAGCTGAAAACCCTATCAATACACCATCCTGAAATTACTTTAAGACTCTAGTATTAACTCATAACATCAGAGTGGCAATTTCAGATCACAAGAGCTTTCCAGACACAGAAACGAAACTGCAGCTGTGAACTGGAACAAAATGCAAAAAACAAACAAGGACAAAAGTCCGACTTAGCTGGAAGTTGTCTGGTAGCAGGAACATGCACAGAAAGGCTTCTGATTACAATGTTGACCGGCATGGAAGTGACAGAGGAGCAAGGTTAAATAGCGACTCCCACATCCTGATGGGAACAGGTGAACAGAGGGGATGATGCACACAAGTTAAATTCCACCAGTGGCCACCGGGGGAGCCCAAAATCCAATTTCACAACAGTCCCCCCCCAGAGGAAACAACGTCCCCTGGAGGACAGACTGCGCCGCCCCCCGAAAGCCCCCCAGGTGCCGCCCCCGGCCCCTCACCCTCGACCTCCGACTCAGCAGAGTCCTCGAGGGCTTGGAACCAGTTGGAGAGGGCAATCAGAGGGGAGCCGGTGAGCCCTTCCGTTGGCACACCTACGGTCAGGGGAGGGGGCGAAGGACCAGAAGGCTTAGCAACCTTCTTTTTCTTCTTCCCCCTTTTTTTGGTACGATGTTTTTCACCCTGTTTTACTGTCGGCTGATCCGTGACCTCCTCATCCACACTTTCATACTGGGAGGAGTTGTCGGAGTCAGCCCTGTTGTCCTCCCTCTCCATCCTCCTGATCTCCTCGCACACCTCCGCCTCCCCCGGGGCCTCAGCGACAACAGCCGATGCCCCAGAGGGGGGAGCAGACATTACCCCAGTTGCCTGAGGCTCTCCCTGCCCCCCACCCCCGTGACGCCTTTCCTGCCTCCTTTGGTAGGCAGGATTCCAGGCTCTGTCCTCACTGACCCCTCAGCCCCTCCCCCGCCGCCACCACCTACCACGGCAGAGGTTGAACCGCCAGAGGTTTCCCCCTCACGGCCTCCCCCCGCCCGGCCAGCAGCAGCATTGGAGAAAGAGCGAGGGCAGCGGCTGTACGGGTTACCCAGATCACCACACAGGTTACACCGAATATCCTTACAGGATGCAGCGAGATGGCCTACCCCGCCACACAAGGCACATTTCTGCACCTTGTAGCTTGCGCTGAAGTGGCGGGGATCACCGCACCTGTGACAGACCTTTGGCTGCCCCTGGTAGAAGATCAGGATCTGGTCCCTTCCTATGAACGCCGAGGAAGTGATGTGGGTGACAGTACCCCCTGAGACCTTCAACTTCATCATGAAGGTCCAGCCCCCTGACCAAATACCAAACTCGTCCAGATTTTTTTTAGGGACGTTCGTGACTTCCCCATAGCGGGAAAGCCACGTCAGGATGTCAACACCAGAAAGTGACTCGTTACATGTTATAACGGTCACTTTCTTCACGCCATTTTGGCGAGACACCGCTTGTACAGCGAAGTCTCGCCAGCCGGGCTCCCCCTTCACCAGCTCGTAATTTGACCAGAAGAGCTCAAGCCCCTCTGGCCGCACGAAACTGATGTCGAAGAAGAGGGTGGCCGCAGGATGAATCAGGGCAAAGATGTCAACTACCCCAAAGCCCATCTTCAGGAGGAGCTCCACCACCCTACTCCTGGGTGGGCAAGCTTCACTGCCCCTCCAGCGAAGACGGACTACATTCCTCCTCGCCACCCCCTGCCCGGCTGTCGGGAGGGACCATACGGTTTCCCCCTCCCTTTTATCTTGGAAGGCGGCCAGGCCATGTCTCTCCAGCCAGAAAGACAGGTCCACCTCTCTTCCCTCTACCAGGATCGACCGCTCTCCGTTTTTTAGGGCTTCCAGAAAACGGCGCTGCAAAATGCCGTCCCCGGAACCCAGAGGCGAGGAGACCCCCCGTGAACCCCCTGGAGCCCCAGCCACCACCCTCGCAAAAGAAAGGGGGAGGGGAGCGACTGGGGGGGCAGATGGACCAGCCTCCCCCCCACCCCCCGCACCGCCTACATCCATACCATCATCCGCACCGCCATCCATACCACCATCCGCACCACCAACATCCGCACCGCCATCCACACCATTCACACCTGCAACATTTGCGACACCACTCATACCCTCCCCCACATCCCCAACACACAGCACACCATCCATACCGTCATTCATATCCCCATTCGCCACGGCCACATTCACCCCGGTATCATTTTTATTATTAACAATATGCTTTTTTTTTTCTCTAACCTTCCTTCCTCCTGCTGGGGGCTCCTGCTGCATGCTTCCTGGTGCAGCACTGTTCACTTTCCCCAGGGGTGCCGCTGCCCCTTTAAGGCCCGCAGAGCAATGCTGAGCAGTCACTCTGCTCTGCCTGGGCTCAGGAGCAGCAGCACCTCCTGAGCTCTCTGCGGCAGCCATTTTTTTTTCCATTTTGTTACTTGGAGCAGGGCCGGACTCTGCCACCGGACCCTGCTCCATACCGGGACCAGAGGCAGCTGGATCTTCAGGCACCGGAGCCCCCGCACCACCATATGACGGTAAGTGGGCAGGGGACCCCGGCACCCCCTTGCCGGCTTGTACCGCTGGTTTAACATTGCCGCATACACTTTTTCCCTGAGTGGGCGGAGCCACTCGCGGCCTACCCGCCGAGGCCATGCCCCCTCCGCTGGACACAGCACCAGCAGGCGGGGCCGCAGCCGCACAGGCCACGCCCCACCGCCGGCCGCGATCACAGCGGGGGTCCCGCGACCACCGAGGCTGTGCCCCCCGCCAGCCGCAACCACAGCGGCGGGTGGGACAACAGCCGAGGAGGGCACACCCCCCCCCCCGCATGCCACAACCACGGCGGGCTGGGCAACACTCGAGGAAGCCACGCCCCCCTCACGGGCCCCAGACACGTGCATGGAGGGGACAACTGGGGCAGCAGCTGGGGAAGCCACGCCCCCCGACGCCACCCGCACTGGAGACCCCGGGGTACGCCCAGGGCCCCCCACGGTACTGACGCCAAGAGGCATAGCCCCCGCACCAGCCGCCACCACCGCTGAACCCCTCAGCACAGGCCACTCCCCCTCGGCGTCCAGTGGCGGCGGGGCCCCCGGCACGGACCCATCACTGGCTCCGTGCACGTGGGTCCCCGACCTGGCCACGGACACCGCCAGGGGAGCGACCAGCACCTTGCACTGTCTTATCTTTAAACGCGCCCTTTCCTGGTCCCCGGGCCCCCGAAAAAGATCCAGCCTTATGAGCGGATCCGCATGTGGGGGACCCGGACACCCCAGCTCTCGCCGCCGGAGATGCGGCCCCGGCTGCCTGCACACCAGGTGCCGGGCCAGCCCCCCCTGCCACAGAGGGCTTGGCCCGAGCACCACCACCATCTTTAACCCCGGCACTGCCGGCACCGCACTCCATATCACTGCCCGAATCCGAGACACCACCACCAGGCATGGTGCCCCGATCCGGGCAGACCTTCCTCTCCCCGCTCCCTCGCTGCGGACCCACAACAGGGCCCGAGCCGGGGTGGGTAGCGGGTTCCGCACAACGGGACAGGGGAGCCCCGGGAAGGGGGACGTAGACATATTTATCTACCACGGATACCTTCGCCTTCTTCTGTTTTTTCCCCCTCCCGGTTGCCCCATCCTCGCAGACCTCGTCCCCAAACAACAGCTCGCCAAACCGTGCTGGGGACTCGATCTGCCGCACTTGCTGCAGGATGAGGCAGTCCCCGACTGCTGGTACCACCACCATCCTCCCCCTCGCTCCCGCTTTCCTCCGAGTTACTGGAGTCTGACGGGAGGGCCACTTGCTCAGGGGCTATCCCGCTATACGATGCCTGGACGCTGTTGCTCACCAGGTCCTCAGGTGGATATGGCGCAGATGGACCGCCATCTTCCTCCTCCTTTTCTTCCTCCACCTGGTAGGGGTCTCCTGACCCCTCAGGAGACCCACCGGTCATGGCCCTAAACCGGTCGTCGTTCCTCAACTTCTCTTCGAAGGGGCCGCTTCCCGCCAGGATCTGTGCCCTCCGGTCTTCTAGGGACATTATGGACCCCTTCAGCCTCTCCACCGTGGCGGAGACCTCAGCTCTTCTTGAGGCAGGGAGCCGGCACTTTGCAGTTGCCCTGGCTCCCTTCAACTCCTCCCGGAGTAGCCTCAGCTTCTTGGCGGCCTCCCCGTATTCGTAGAGGTGCGCGTGTATCCGGGAGCCGTAGTTGGTGATCGGCTCCCCTGCCACCTTAGAGCCCCATATCAGGGGGCCCACCGCCACACCTCTACTGGCCGTCTCTCCTCCAGGAGGAGGAACCGCCACGGTCTCGGCCTTAGGGGCCCCGGTCTTCTGGCGCCTGCGGCCCCCCGAGTTCTTGCCATTTTTTCCCATGATCCTGGGACTGGCTGAATGACACACGGGGCCTCTGGTGGTATGCAAGGCCTCCCACCCCCAGCCGGCTTGCACCGGGGGGTGGGAGCCAGGGGCTCAGCCCCGAAGCTCAGTCCCAGGAACAGTCTCTTGCTTCCTGGGAAGGGGCAGGCAAAGAGTCCCAGGTGAAAAATCTCCCTTCCCAGGAGCTCCTTCCTCACAGCAGCCAACACCCAGCAGCAGCAGTGTGAATGTCTTGCAGGGGCAGCCCAGGCACCATTCCAAAGCACTATCTGTAGTTCCTTCAGGAAATACCCATCTAGTTATAGTGCTTTGGAACAAAGCACTATACTGTTATTCCACCGTGGTAAACTTCTTATTATAGTGCTTTGGAACAAAGCACTATACTGTTATTCCACCGTGGATAACTTCTTCTTATTATTATTATAGTGCTTTGGAACAAAGCACTATACTGTTATTCCACCGTGGTAAACTTCTTCTTATTATAGTGCTTTGGAACAAAGCACTATACTGTTATTCCATCGTCGTAAACTTCTTCTTATTATTATAGTGCTTTGGAACAAAGCACTATACTGTTATTCCACCGTGGTAAACTTCTTCTTATTCTTATTATTCAGTCCGCACGTAATGCGGCCCGAACCGCTAAACTCACAGACTCCAGTGAGGTGTCATTTCGAAGCCAGCGTCCCCAAGAGGTGTGCTAAGTATTTTTCGTGCCGATCGGATTTGTAGTTTTTGCGCAATTTGTGTTTGAAAAAAGTCTTTCAATGCGTTTCAATAGAGAAATTTTCCTATACGTTTATAATGGGCTGGTTTCTGAGGCAATTTCTAAAAATAACTGCCACCTGGCCGATTAGCTCATTGATATGCGCAGTCAGACACAGTTACTATGCCAACGCCTATGAAGTCTACATCAGCTCACCAGGTCACAAGTTTTGTCAGATAATATCAGCTCTTAAAGTGACAGTACAGCGCAATTCCAAACCACTATCTGTAGTCTTAGAATCGGGCCACAGTCTAATAACTAGATGGGTATTTCCTGAAGGAACTACAGATAGTGCTTTGGAATGGTGCCCGGGCTGCCCCTGCAAGACTTTCACACTTGAGTGCCCCTCAGGCACTGGCTTGGTAGTTGTAGCCCCTAAAGGGGTGAGGCCACTCTGGGTCCGATTTGGTGGGCGGGGTCACTCTGGGGCCAATTTGGTGGGCGGGGTCACTCTGGGACCGATTTGGCGGGCGGCGCCACTCTGGGTCCGATTTGGCGGGCGGCGCCACTCTGGGTCCGATTTGGCGGGCGGCGCCACTCTGGGTCCGATTTGGCGGGCGGCGCCACTCTGGGTCCGATTTGGCGGGCGGCGCCACTCTGGGTCCGATTTGGTGGGCGGCGCCACTCTGGGTCCGATTTGGTGGGCGGAGCCACTCTGGGTCCGATTTGGCGGCCCGGGTCACTCTGGGTCCGATTTGGCGGCCCGGGTCACTCTGGGTCCGATTTGGCGGCCCGGGTCACTCTGGGTCCGATTTGGCGGCCCGGGTCACTCTGGGTCCGATTTGGCGGCCCGGGTCACTCTGGGTCCGATTTGGTGGGCCGAGTCACTCTGGATCCGATTTGGTGGGCCGGGTCATTCTGGGTCCGATTTGGTGGGCCGGGTCACTCTGGGTCCGATTTGGTGGCCCGGGTCACTCTGGGTCCGATTTGGTGGCCCGGGTCACTCTGGGTCCGATTTGGTGGCCTGGGTCACTCTGGGTCCGATTTGGTGGCCCGGGTCACTCTGGGTCCGATTTGGTGGGCCGGGTCACTCTGGGTCCGATTTGGTGGCCCGGGTCACTCTGGGTCCGATTTGGTGGCCCGGGTCACTCTGGGTCCGATTTGGTGGCCCGGGTCACTCTGGGTCCGATTTGGTGGCCCGGGTCACTCTGGGTCCGATTTGGTGGCCCGGGTCACTCTGGGTCCGATTTGGTGGGCCGGGTCACTCTGGGTCCGATTTGGTGGGCCGGGTCACTCTGGGTCCGATTTGGTGGGCCGGGTCACTCTGGGTCCGATTTGGTGGGCCGGGTCACTCTGGGTCCGATTTGGTGGGCCGGGTCACTCTGGGTCCGGTTTGGTGGGCCGGGTCACTCTGGGTCCGATTTGGTGGGCCGGGTCACTCTGGGTCCGATTTGGTGGGCCGGGTCACTCTGGGTCCGATTTGGTGGGCCGGGTCACTCTGGGTCCGATTTGGGGGGCCGGATCACTCTGGGTCCGATTTGGTGGGCCGGGTCACTCTGGGTCCGATTTGGTGGGCCGGGTCACTCTGACTGACAGCAGGATAAGGGAATGGCTGATAACAGAGAATAGACTGACAGCAGGACAAGGGAATGGCTGATAACAGAGAGAATAGACTGACAGCAGGACAGGGGAATTGCTGATAACAGAGAGAAATAGACTGACAGCAGGACAGGGAATGGCTGATAACAGAGAGAATAGACTGACAGCAGGACAGGGGAATGGCTGATAACAGAGAGAATAGACTGACAGCAGGACAGGGGAATGGCTGATAACAGAGAGAATAGACTGACAGCAGGACAGGGGAATGGCTGATAACAGAGAGAATAGACTGACAGCAGGACAGGGGAATGGCTGATAACAGAGAGAAATAGACTGACAGCAGTACGGGGAATGGCTGATAACAGAGAGAAATAGATGGGTATTTCCTGAAGGAACTACAGATAGTGCTTTGGAATGGTGCCCGGGTTGCCCCAGCAAGACTTTCACACTTGGGTGCCCCTCAGGCGCTGGTTTGGTAGTTGTAGCCACTCTGGGTCTGATTTGGTGGGTGGGGCCCCTCAGGGGCCGATTTGGTGGGCGCTGTATACTGCGGGGCTCTGCGCTGTATACTGCGGGGCTCTGTGCTGTATACTGCGGGGCTCTGCGCTGTATGCTGCGGGGCTCTGCGCTGTATACTGCGCGGCTCTGCGCTGTATGCTGCGGGGCTCTGCGCTGTATGCTGCGCGGCTCTGCGCTGTATACTGTGGTGCTCTGCGCTGTATGCTGCGGGGCTCTGCGCTGTATGCTGCGGGGCTCTGCGCTGTATGCTGCGGGGCTCTGCGCTGTATGCTGCGGGGCTCTGCGCTGTATGCTGCGTGGCTCTGCGCTGTATAATGCGCGGCTCTGCGCTGTATACTGCGCGGCTCTGCGCTGTATGCTGCGCGGCTCTGCGCTGTATAATGTGGGGCTCCGCGCTGTATGCTGTGCGGCTCCGCGCTGTATGCTGCGTGGCTCTGCGCTGTGTACTGTAATAATAATAAGACTACAGATAGTGCTTTGAAATTGTGCTGTACTGTCACTTTAAGAGCTGATATTATCTGGCAAAACTGTGCTGGGGTCATGTACACTTCGCAGGCGTTGGCATAGTAACTGGGCCTGACTGCACATATCAATGAGCTAATCAGCCAGGTGGCAAGTACATTTCAAATTGCCTCAGAAACCCGGCCATTATAACCTATGGGAAAATTTCCCTATTGAAATGCATTACAATGAGGGGAAAAAACATTTTCAAACGCAAATTGCGCCAAAACTACAAATCCGATCGACACGAAAAATACTTAGCACACCTCTTGGGGACGCTGGCTTCGAAATGACACCTCACTGGAGTCTGTGAGTGAAGCGGTTCGGGCCGCATTACGTGCGGACTGAATAATAATAATAACTAGATGGGTATTTCCTGAAGGAACTACAGATAGTGCTTTGGAATGGTGCCCGGGCTGCCCCTGCAAGACTTTCACACTTGGGTGCCCCTCAGGCGGTCCGATTTGGTGGGTTGGGTCAATCTGGGTCTGATTTTGTGGGCGGGGTAAATCTAGGTCCGATTCGGTGGGCGGGGTCACTTTTGGTCCGATTCTGTGGGCGCGGCCACTCTGGGTCCGATTCGGTGGGCGGAGCCACTCTGGGTCCGATTTGGTGGGCGGGGCACCTTAGGGACCAATTTGGTGGGTGGGGTCACTCGGTCCGATTTGGTGGGCTGGGCACCTCAGGGTCTGATTTGGTGGGCTGGGCACCTCAGGGTCCGATTTGGTGGGTGGGGTCACTCTGGGTCCGATTTGGTGGGCGGGGTCACTCTGGGCCCGATTTGGTGGAAGGGGTCACTCTGGGTCCGATTTGGTGGAAGGGGTCACTCTGGGTCTGATTTGGTGGAAGGGGTCACTCTGGGTCCGATTTGGTGGGCGGAGCCACTCTGGGTCCGATTTGGTGGGCGGGGTCACTCTGGGTCTGATTTAGGGGGCGGGGTCACTCTGGGTCCGATTTGGTGGGCCGGGCCCCTCGGGGTCCGATTTGGTGGGCCGGGCCTCTCGGGTTCCGAATTGGTGAGCGGGGTAATCTACTATCTAATTATCTAAGGGCACTTCCGTCTTTCTGTCTCACAACACCGCTACGTCATCATCTCGTGAGACCGCAATGCACTCTTGGGACCGGAGCGCGCAACAAGCATCGGGTACCGGCCACTCCAGGTGCAACAAGCATCGTGTACCGGCCGCTCTAGGAGGTGCAACAACCATCAGATACCGGCCGCTCCAGGAGGTGAGTATGTAACTTTTTTATTTTAATTTTTTATTTTTTTTTAACAGGGATATGCAGTATACTATGTGACTGGACAATATACTACGTGACTGGGCAGTATAACTACGTGGCTCTGCGCTGTATACTGCGTGGCTCTGTGCTGTATACTGCGTGGCTCTGCGCTGTATACTACGCGGCTCTGCGCTGTATACTACGCGGCTCTGCGCTGTATACTGCGTGGCTCTGCGCTGTGTACTGCGCGGCTCTGCGCTGTGTACTGCACGGCTCTGCGCTGTGTACTGTGCGGCTCTGCACTGTGTACTGCGCGTTCTGCGCTGTATACTGCACGGCTCTGCGCTGTATACTGCGCAGCTCTGTGCAGCTCTGCACTTTGTACTGCGCGGCTCTGCGCTATATACTGCGTGGCTCTTCGCTGTATACTACGCGGCTCTGCGCTGTGTACTGCGCGGCTCTGCGCTGTGTACTGCACGGCTCTGCGCTTTATACTGCGCGGCTCTGCGCTGTGTACTGCACGGCTCTGCGCTGTGTACTGCGCGGCTCTGCGCTGTGTACTGCACGGCTCTGCGCTTTAAACTGCGCGGCTCTGCGCTGTGTACTGCACGGCTCTGCGCTGTGTACTGCGCGGCTCTGCGCTGTGTACTGCGCGGCTCTGCGCTTTATACTGCGCGGCTCTGCGCTGTGTACTGCGCGGCTCTGCGCTGTGTACTGCGCGGCTCTGCGCTGTGTACTGCACGGCTCTGCGCTTTATACTGCGCGGCTCTGCACTGTGTACTGCACGGCTCTGCGCTGTGTACTGCGCGGCTCTGCGCTGTGTACTGCACGGCTCTGCGCTTTATACTGCGCGGCTCTGCGCTGTGTACTGCACGGCTCTGCGCTGTGTACTGCGCGGCTCTGCGCTGTGTACTGCGCGGCTCTGCGCTTTATACTGCGCGGCTCTGCGCTGTGTACTGCGCGGCTCTGCGCTGTGTACTGCGCGGCTCTGCGCTGTGTACTGCACGGCTCTGCACTGTATACTGCGTGGCTGTGCAATATACTACGTGGACATGCATATTCTAGAATACCCGATGAGTTAGAATCGGGCCACAGTCTAATAATCATAAGACTACGGATAGTGGTTTGGAATTGTGCTGTACTGTCACTTTAAGAGCTGATATTATCTGACAAAACTTGTGACCTGGTGAGCTGATGTAGATTTCATAGGAGTTGGCATAGTAACTGTGTCTGACTGCGCATATCAATGAGCTAATCAGCCAGGTGGCAGTTATTTTTAGAAATTGCCTCAGAAACCAGCCCATTATAAACGTATAGGAAAATTTCTCCATTGAAACGCATTGAAAGACTTTTTTCAAACACAAATTGCGCAAAAACTACAAATCCGATCGACACGAAAAATACTTAGCACACCTCTCAGGAACGCTGGCTTCGAAATGACACCTCACTGGAGTCTGTGAGTTTAGCGGTTCGGGCCGCATTACGTGCGGACTGAATAATAAGAATAAGAAGAAGTTTACCACGGTGGAATAACAGTATAGTGCTTTGTTCCAAAGCACTATAATTATAACTCATCGGGTATTCTAGAATATGTATGTCCACGTAGTATATTGCACAGCCACACAGTACAAAGCGCAGAGCCACGCAGTACACAGCGCAGAGCCACGCAGTACACAGCGCAGAGCCGCGCAGAGCGGCGCAGTATAAAGCGCAGAGCCGCGCAGTACACAGCGCAGAGCCGCGCAGTATAAAGCGCAGAGCCGCGCAGTATAAAGCGCAGAGCCGTGCAGTATAAAGCGCAGAGCCGTGCAGTACACAGCGCAGAGCCGCGCAGTACACAGCGCAGAGCCGTGCAGTACACAGCGCAGAGCCGTGCAGTATAAAGCGCAGAGCCGTGCAGTACACAGCGCAGAGCCGCGCAGTACACAGCGCAGAGCCGCGCAGTACACAGCGCAGAGCCGCGCAGTACACAGCGCAGAGCCGCGCAGTACACAGCGCAGAGCCATGCAGTACACAGCGCAAAGCCGCGCAGTATAAAGCGCAGAGCCGCGCAGTACACAGCGCAGAGCCGCGCAGTACACAGCGCAGAGCCGCGCAGTACACAGCGCAGAGCCGCGCAGTATAAAGCGGAGAGCCGCGTAGTACACAGTGCAGAGCCGCGCAGTACACAGCACAGAGCCGCGCAGTACACAGCGCGGAGCCACGCAGTACACAGCGCAGAGCCGAGCAGTACACAGCGCAGAGCCGCGCAGTACACAGCGCAGAGCCGCGCAGTACACAGCACAGAGCCGCGTAGTACACAGCGCAGAGCCGAGCAGTACACAGCGCAGAGCCGCGCAGTACACAGCGCAGAGCCGCGCAGTACACAGCACAGAGCCACGCAGTACACAGCGCAGAGCCGCGCAGTACACAGCGCAGAGCCGTGCAGTATAAAGCGGAGAGCCGCGCAGTACACAGTGCAGAGCCGAGCAGTACACAGCGCAGAGCTGCGCAATACACAGCGCAGAGCCGCGCAGTACACAGCGCAGAGCCGCGCAGTACACAGCGCAGAGCCGCGCAGTACACAGCGCAGAGCCGCGCAGTACACAGCGCAGAGCCGCGCAGTATAAAGCGGAGAGCCACGCAGTACACAGCGCAGAGCCGAGCAGTACACAGCGCAGAGCCGCGCAGTACACAGCACAGAGCCGCGCAGTACACAGCGCAGAGCCGCGCAGTACACAGCGGAGAGCCGCGCAGTACACAGCGCAGAGCCGAGCAGTACACAGCGCAGAGCCGCGCAGTACACAGCGCAGAGCCGCGCAGTACACAGCGCAGAGCCGCGCAGTACACAGCGGAGAGCCGCGCAGTACACAGCGCAGAGACGCGCAGTACAGAGCGCAGAGCCGCGCAGTATAAAGCGCAGAGCCGCGCAGTACACAGCGCAGAGCCGCGCAGTACACAGCGCAGAGCCGCGCAGTACACAGTGCAGAGCCGCGCAGTACACAGCACAGAGCCGCGCAGTACACAGCGCAGAGCCACCCAGTATACAGCGCAGAGCCGCGCAGTATACAGCGCAGAGCCGCGCAGTACACAGCGTAGAGCCACGCAGTATGCAGCGCAGAGCCGCGCAGTATACAGCGCAGAGCCGCGTAGTATACTGTGCAGAGCCCTGCAGTAAACAGCGCAGAGCCGCGCAGTACACAGCGTAGAGCCACGCAGTATGCAGCGCAGAGCCGCGCAGTATACAGTGCAGAGCCCCGCAGTATACAGCGCAGAGCCGCGCAGTACAAAGCGCAGAGCCGCGCAGTATACAGCGCAGAGCCGCGCAGTATACAGCGCAGAACGCGCAGTACACAGTGCAGAGCCGCGCAGTACACAGCGCAGAGCCGTGCAGTACACAGCGCAGAGCCGCGCAGTACACAGCGCAGAGCCACGCAGTATACAGCGCAGAGCCGCGTAGTATACAGCGCAGAGCCGCGTAGTATACAGCGCAGAGCCGCGTAGTATACAGCGCAGAGCCACGCAGTATACAGCGCAGAGCCACGCAGTATACAGCACAGAGCCACGTAGTTATACTGCCCAGTCACGTAGTATATTGTCCAGTCACATAGTATACTGCATATCCCTGTTAAAAAAAAAAAAGAATTAAAATAAAAAAGTTACATACTCACCTCCTGGAGCGGCCGGTATCTGATGGTTGTTGCACCTCCTAGAGCGGCCGGTACACGATGCTTGTTGCACCTGGAGTGGCCAAAACCCGATGCTTGTTGCGCGCTACGGTCCCAAGAGTGCATTGCGGTCTCACGAGATGATGACGTAGCGGTGTTGTGAGACAGAAAGACGGAAGTGCCCTTAGACAATTATATAGTAGATTACCCCGCTCACCAAATCGGACCCCGAGGGGCCCGGCTCACCAAATCAGACCCAGAGTGACCCCGCCCCCTAAATCAGTCCCAGAGTGACCCCGCCCACCAAATCGGACCCAGAGTGGCTCCGCCCACCAAATCGGACCCAGAGTGACCCCTTCCACCAAATCAGACCCAGAGTGACCCCTTCCACCAAATCGGACCCAGAGTGACCCCTTCCACCAAATCAGGCCCAGAGTGACCCCGCCCACCAAATCGGACCCAGAGTGACCCCACCCACCAAATCGGACCCTGAGGTGCCCAGCCCACCAAATCAGACCCTGAGGTGCCCAGCCCACCAAATCGGACCGAGTGACCCCACCCACCAAATTGGTCCCTAAGGTGCCCCGCCCACCAAATCGGACCCAGAGTGGCTCCGCCCACCGAATCGGACCCAGAGTGGCCGCGCCCACAGAATCGGACCAAAAGTGACCCCGCCCACCGAATCGGACCTAGATTTACCCCGCCCACAAAATCAGACCCAGATTGACCCAACCCACCAAATCGGACCGCCTGAGGGGCACCCAAGTGTCAAAGTCTTGCAGGGGCAGCCCGGGCACCATTCCAAAGCACTATCTGTAGTTCCTTCAGGAAATACCCATCTAGTTATAGTGCTTTGGAACAAAGCACTATACTGTTATTCCACCGTGGTAAACTTCTTCTTATTCTTATTATTCAGTCCGCACGTAATGCGGCCCGAACCGCTAAACTCACAGACTCCAGTGAGGTGTCATTTCGAAGCCAGCGTCCCCAAGAGGTGTGCTAAGTATTTTTCGTGCCGATCGGATTTGTAGTTTTTGCGCAATTTGTGTTTGAAAAAAGTCTTTCAATGCGTTTCAATGGAGAAATTTTCCTATACGTTTATAATGGGCTGGTTTCTGAGGCAATTTCTAAAAATAACTGCCACCTGGCCGATTAGCTCATTGATATGCGCAGTCAGACACAGTTACTATGCCAACGCCTATGAAATCTACATCAGCTCACCAGGTCACAAGTTTTGTCAGATAATATCAGCTCTTAAAGTGACAGTACAGCACAATTCCAAACCACTATCTGTAGTCTTATAATTATTAGATGGTGGCCCGATTCTAACTCATCGGGTATTCTAGAATATGCATGTCCACGTAGTATATTGCACAGCCACGCAGTATACAGTGCAGAGCCGCGCAGTACACAGCGCAGAGCCGCGCAGTACACAGCGCAGAGCCGCGCAGTACACAGCGCAGAGCCGCGCAGTACACAGCGCAGAGCCATGCAGTACACAGCGCAGAGCCGCACAGTATAAAGAGCAGAGCCCCGCAGTACACAGCGCAGAGCCGCGCAGTACACAGCGCAGAGCCGCGCAGTACACAGCGCAGAGCCATGCAGTACACAGCGCAAAGCCGCGCAGTATAAAGCGCAGAGCCGCGCAGTACACAGCGCAGAGCCGCGCAGTACACAGCGCAGAGCCGCGCAGTATAAAGCGGAGAGCCGCGCAGTACACAGCGCAGAGCCGAGCAGTACACAGCGCAGAGCCGCGCAGTAGACAGCGCAGAGCCGTGCAGTACAGAGCGCAGAGCCGCACAGTATAAAGCGCAGAGCCGCGCAGTATACCGCGCAGAGCCGCGCAGTACACAGCGCAGAGCCGTGCAGTACACAGCGCAGAGCCGCGCAGTATAAAGCGCAGAGCCGTGCAGTACACAGCGCAGAGCCGCGCAGTACACAGCGCAGAGCCGCGCAGTACACAGCGCAAAGCCGCGCAGTATAAAGCGCAGAGCCGCGCAGTACACAGCGCAGAGCCGCGCAGTACACAGCGCAGAGCCGCACAGTACACAGCGCAGAGCCGCGCAGTACACAGCGCAGAGCCGCGCAGTACACAGCGGAGAGCCGCGCAGTACACAGCGCAGAGCCGAGCAGTACACAGCGCAGAGCCGCGCAGTACACAGCGCAGAGCCGCGCAGTACACAGCGCAGAGCCGCGCAGTACACAGCGCAGAGCCGCGCAGTACACAGCGCAGAGCCGCGCAGTATACAGCGCAGAGCCGCGCAGTACACAGCGCAGAGCCGCGCAGTACACAGCGCAGAGCCGCACAGTATAAAGCGCAGAGCCGCGCAGTACACAGCGCAGAGCCGCGCAGTACACAGCGCAGAGCCGCGCAGTACACAGTGCAGAGCCGCACAGTACACAGCACAGAGCCGCGCAGTACACAGCGCAGAGCCACCCAGTATATAGCGCAGAGCCGCGCAGTACGCAGCGTAGAGCCAAGCAGTATGCAGCGCAGAGCCGCGCAGTATACAGCGCTGAGCCGCGTAGTATACAGCGCAGAGCCCCGCAGTATACAGTGCAGAGCCCCGCAGTATACAGCGCAGAGCCGTGCAGTACACAGTGCAGAGCCGCGCAGTACACAGCGCAGAGCCGCGCAGTATACAGCGCAGACACGCGCAGTACACAGCACGGACACGCGCAGTACACAGCGCAGAGCCGCGCAGTACACAGCGCAGAGCCGCGTAGTATACAGCGAAGAGCCACGCAGTATATAGCGCAGAGCCGCGCAGTACAAAGCGCAGAGCTGCGCAGTATACAGCGCAGAGCCGCGCAGTATACAGCGCAGAGCCGCGCAGTATACAGCGCAGAAAGCGCAGTACACAGTGCAGAGCCGCGCAGTACACAGCGCAGAGCCGTGCAGTACACAGCGCAGAGCCGCGCAGTACACAGCGCAGAGCCGCGCAGTACACAGCGCAGAGCCACGCAGTATACAGCGCAGAGCCGCGTAGTATACAGCGCAGAGCCACGCAGTATACAGCACAGAGCCACGCAGTATACAGCGCAGAGCCACGTAGTTATACTGCCCAGTCACGTAGTATATTGTCCAGTCACATAGTATACTGCATATCCCTGTTAAAAAAAAAAAAAGAATTAAAATAAAAAAGTTACATACTCACCTCCTGGAGCGGCCGGTATCTGATGGTTGTTGCACCTCCTAGAGCGGCCGGTACACGATGCTTGTTGCACCTGGAGTGGCCGGTACCCGATGCTTGTTGCGCGCTCCGGTCCCAAGAGTGCATTGCGGTCTCACGAGATGATGACGTAGCGGTGTTGTGAGACAGAAAGACGGAAGTGCCCTTAGACAATTAGATAGTAGATTACCCCGCTCACCAATTCGGAACCCGAGAGGCCCGGCCCACCAAATTGGACCCCGAGGGGCCCGGCCCACCAAATCGGACCCAGAGTGACCCCGCCCCCTACATCAGACCCAGAGTGACCCCGCCCACCAAATCGGACCCAGAGTGGCTCCGCCCACCAAATCGGACCCAGAGTGACCCCTTCCACCAAATCAGACCCAGAGTGACCCCTTCCACCAAATCGGACCCAGAGTGACCCCTTCCACCAAATCGGGCCCAGAGTGACCCCGCCCACCAAATCGGACCCAGAGTGACCCCACCCACCAAATCGGACCCAGTGTGGCTACAACTACCAAAACAGCGCCTGAGGGGCACCCAAGTGTGAAAGTCTTGCTGGGGCAACCCGGGCACCATTCCAAAGCACTATCTGTAGTTCCTTCAGGAAGTACCCATCTAGTTATTATTATTATTCAGTCCGCACGTAATGCGGCCCGAACCGCTTCACTCACAGACTCCAGTGAGGTGTCATTTCGAAGCCAGCGTCCCCAAGAGGTGTGCTAAGTATTTTTCGTGTCGATCGGATTTGTAGTTTTGGCGCAATTTGCGTTTGAAAATGTTTTTTCCCCTCATTGTAATGCATTTCAATAGGGAAATTTTCCTATACGTTTAAAATGGGCAGGTTTCTGAGGCAATTTCTAAAAATAACTTAACTGCCAAATGCCACCTGGCTGATTAGCTCATTGATATGCGCAGTCAGACACAGTTACTATGCCAACGCCTACCAGGCCACAGTTTTGTCAGATAATATCAGCTCTTAAAGTGACAGCACAGCACAATTTCAAAGCACTATCTGTAGTCTTATTATTATTACAGTATACAGCGCAGAGCCCCGCAGCATACAGCGCAGAGCCGCGCATTATACAGCGCGGAGCCTCGCAGCATACAGCGCAGAGCCGCGCATTATACAGCGCGGAGCCGCGCAGCATACAGCGCGGAGCCGCGCAGCATACAGCGCGGAGACGCGCAGCATACAGCGCGGAGCCCCGCAGCATACAGCGCGGAGCCTCGCAGCATACAGCGCGGAGCCCCGCAGCATACAGCGCAGAGCCCCGCAGCATACAGCGCAGAGCCGCGCAGTATACAGCGCAGAGCCCCGCAGCATACAGCGCAGAGCCCCGCAGCATACAGCGCAGAGCCGCGCAGCATACAGCGCAGAGCCGCGCAGTATACAGCGCAGAGCCCCGCAGTATACAGCGCAGAGCCGCGCAGTATACAACGCAGAGCTGCGCAGTATACAGCGCCCACCAAATCGGCCCCTGAGGGGCCCCACCCACCAAATCGGACCCAGAGTGGCTACAACTACCAAACCAGCGCCTGAGGGGCACCCAAGTGTGAAAGTCTTGCTGGGGCAGCCCGGGCACCATTCCAAAGCACTATCTGTAGTTCCTTCAGGAAATACCCATCTATTTCTCTCTGTTATCAGCCATTCCCCGTACTGCTGTCAGTCTATTTCTCTCTGTTATCAGCCATTCCCCTGTCCTGCTGTCAGTCTATTCTCTCTGTTATCAGCCATTCCCTGTTCTGCTGTCAGTCTATTTCTCTCTGTTATCAGCCATTTCCCGTACTGCAGTCAGTCTATTTTTCTCTGTTATCAGCCATTCCCCGTCCTGATGTCAGTCTATTTCTCTCTATCAGCAATTCCCCTGTCCTGCTGTCAGTCTATTCTCTCTGTTATCAGCCATTCCCTTGTCCTGCTGTCAGTCTATTCTCTGTTATCAGCCATTCCCTTATCCTGCTGTCAGTCAGAGTGACCCGGCCCACCAAATCGGACCCAGAGTGACCCGGGCCACCAAATCGGACCCAGAGTGACACGGGCCACCAAATCGGACCCAGAGTGACCCGGGCCACCAAATCGGACCCAGAGTGACCCGGGCCACCAAATCGGACCCAGAGTGACCCGGGCCACCAAATCGGACCCAGAGTGACCCGGGCCACCAAATCGGACCCAGAGTGACCCGGGCCACCAAATCGGACCCAGAGTGACCCGGCCCACCAAATCGGACCCAGAGTGACCCGGCCCACCAAATCGGACCCAGAGTGACCCGGCCCACCAAATCGGACCCAGAGTGACCCGGCCCACCAAATCGGACCCAGAGTGACCCGGGCCACCAAATCGGACCCAGAGTGACCCGGGCCACCAAATCGGACCCAGAGTGACCCGGGCCACCAAATCGGACCCAGAGTGACCCGGCCCACCAAATCGGACCCAGAGTGACCCGGCCCACCAAATCGGACCCAGAGTGACCCGGGCCACCAAATCGGACCCAGAGTGACCCGGGCACCAAATCTGACCCAGAGTGACCCGGGCCACCAAATCGGACCCAGAGTGACCCGGGCCACCAAATCGGACCCAGAGTGACCCGGGCCACCAAATCGGACCCAGAGTGACCCGGGCCACCAAATCGGACCCAGAGTGACCCGAGCCACCAAATCGGACCCAGAGTGACCCGGGCCACCAAATCGGACCCAGAGTGACCCGGGCCACCAAATCGGACCCAGAGTGACCCGGCCCACCAAATCGGACCCAGAGTGGCCTCAACCCTGAGGGGCTACAACTACCAAACCAGCGCCTGAGGGGCACCCAAGTGTGAAAGTCTTGCAGGGGCAGCCCGGGCACCATTCCAAAGCACTATCTGTAGTTCCTTCAGGAAATACCCATCTAGTTATAGTGCTTTGGAACAAAGCACTATACTGTTATTCCACCATGGTAAACTTCTTCTTATTCTTATTATTCAGTCCGCACGTAATGCGGCCCGAACCGCTAAACTCACAGACTCCAGTGAGGTGTCATTTCGAAGCCAGCGTCCCCAAGAGGTGTGCTAAGTATTTTTCGTGCCGATCGGATTTGTAGTTTTTGCGCAATTTGTGTTTGAAAAAAGTCTTGCAATGCGTTTCAATGGAGAAATTTTCCTATACGTTTATAATGGGCTGGTTTCTGAGGCAATTTCTAAAAATAACTGCCACCTGGCTGATTAGCTCATTGATATGCGCAGTCAGACACAGTTACTATGCCAACGCCTATGAAATCTACATCAGCTCACCAGGTCACAAGTTTTGTCAGATAATATCAGCTCTTAAAGTGACAGTACAGCACAATTCCAAACCACTATCTGTAGTCTTATAATTATTAGATGGTGGCCCGATTCTAACTCATCGGGTATTCTAGAATATGCATGTCCACGTAGTATATTGCACAGCCACGCAGTATACAGTGCAGAGCCGCGCAGTACACAGCGCAGAGCCGCGCAGTACACAGCGCAGAGCCGCGCAGTACACAGCGCAGAGCCGCGCAGTACACAGCGCAGAGCCGCGCAGTACACAGCGCAGAGCCGCGCAGTACAAAGCGCAGAGTCGCGCAGTACACAGCGCAGAGCCGCGCAGTATAAAGCGCAGAGCCGTGCAGTACACAGCGCAGAGCCGCGCAGTACACAGCGCAGAGCCGTGCAGTACACAGCGCAGAGCCGCGCAGTATAAAGCGCAGAGCCGTGCAGTACACAGCGCAGAGCCGCGCAGTACACAGCGCAGAGCCGCGCAGTACACAGCGCAGAGCCGCGCAGTACACAGCGCAGAGCCGCGCAGTATAAAGCACAGAGCCGCGCAGTACACAGCGCAGAGCCGCGCAGTACACAGCGCAGAGCCGTGCAGTACACAGCGCAGAGCCGCGCAGTATAAAGCGCAGAGCCGTGCAGTACACAGCGCAGAGCCGCGCAGTACACAGCGCAGAGCCGTGCAGTACACTGCGCAGAGCCGCGCAGTATAAAGCGCAGAGCCGTGCAGTACACAGCGCAGAGCCGCGCAGTACACAGCGCAGAGCCGCGCAGTACACAGCGCAGAGCCGCGCAGTACACAGCGCAGAGCCGTGCAGTACACAGCGCAGAGCCGCGCAGTATACAGCGCAGAGCCGTGCAGTACACAGCGCAGAGCCGTGCAGTACACAGCGCAGAGCCGCGCAGTACACAGCGCAGAGCCGCGCAGTACACAGCGCAGAGCCGCACAGTATAAAGAGCAGAGCCGCGCAGTACACAGCGCAGAGCCGCGCAGTACACAGCGCAGAGCCATGCAGTACACAGCGCAAAGCCGCGCAGTATAAAGCGTAGAGCCGCGCAGTACACAGCGCAGAGCCGCTCAGTACACAGCGCAGAGCCGCGCAGTATAAAGCGGAGAGCCGCGCAGTACACAGCGCAGAGCCGAGCAGTACACAGCGCAGAGCCGCACAGTAGACAGCGCAGAGCCGTGCAGTACAGAGCGCAGAGCCGCACAGTATAAAGCGCAGAGCCGTGCAGTATACCGCGCAGAGCCGCGCAGTACACAGCGCAGAGCCGTGCAGTACACAGCGCAGAGCCGCGCAGTAGAAAGCGCAGAGCCGTGCAGTACACAGCGCAGAGCCGCGCAGTACACAGCGCAGAGCCGCGCAGTACACAGCGCAAAGCCGCGCAGTATAAAGCGCAGAGCCGCGCAGTACACAGCGCAGAGCCGCGCAGTACACAGCGCAGAGCCGCGCAGTACACAGCGCAGAGCCGCGCAGTACACAGCGCAGAGCCACGCAGTACACAGCGGAGAGCCGCGCAGTACACAGCGCAGAGCCGAGCAGTACACAGCGCAGAGCCGCGCAGTACACAGCGCAGAGCCGCGCAGTACACAGCGCAGAGCCGCGCAGTACACAGCGCAGAGCCGCGCAGTATACAGCGCAGAGCCGCGCAGTACACAGCGCAGAGCCGCGCAGTACAGAGCGCAGAGCCGCACAGTATAAAGCGCAGAGCCGCGCAGTACACAGCGCAGAGCCACGCAGTACACAGCGCAGAGCCGCGCAGTACACAGTGCAGAGCCGCACAGTACACAGCACAGAGCCGCGCAGTACACAGCGCAGAGCCACCCAGTATATAGCGCAGAGCCGCGCAGTACGCAGCGTAGAGCCAAGCAGTATGCAGCGCAGAGCCGCGCAGTATACAGCGCTGAGCCGCGTAGTATACAGCGCAGAGCCCCGCAGTATACAGTGCAGAGCCGCGCAGTACACAGCGCAGAGCCGCGCAGTATACAGCGCAGAGCCGCGCAGTATACAGCGCAGACACGCGCAGTACACAGCACGGACACGCGCAGTACACAGCGCAGAGCCGCGCAGTACACAGCGCAGAGCCGCGTAGTATACAGCGAAGAGCCACGCAGTATATAGCGCAGAGCCGCGCAGTACAAGGCGCAGAGCTGCGCAGTATACAGCGCAGAGCCGCGCAGTATACAGCGCAGAGCCGCGCAGTATACAGCGCAGAACGCGCAGTACACAGTGCAGAGCCGCGCAGTACACAGCGCAGAGCCGTGCAGTACACAGCGCAGAGCCGCGCAGTACACAGCGCAGAGCCGCGCAGTACACAGCGCAGAGCCACGCAGTATACAGCGCAGAGCCGCGTAGTATACAGCGCAGAGCCGCGTAGTATGCAGCGCAGAGCCACGCAGTATACAGCGCAGAGCCACGCAGTATACAGCACAGAGCCACGTAGTTATACTGCCCAGTCACGTAGTATATTGTCCAGTCACATAGTATACTGCATATCCCTGTTAAAAAAAAAAAATAATTAAAATAAAAAAGTTACATACTCACCTCCTGGAGCGGCCGGTATCTGATGGTTGTTGCACCTCCTAGAGCGGCCGGTACACGATGCTTGTTGCACCTGGAGTGGCCGGTACCCGATGCTTGTTGCGCGCTCCGGTCCCAAGAGTGCATTGCGGTCTCACGAGATGATGACGTAGCGGTGTTGTGAGACAGAAAGACGGAAGTGCCCTTAGACAATTAGATAGTAGATTACCCCGCTCACCAATTCGGAACCCGAGAGGCCCGGCCCACCAAATCGGACCCCGAGGGGCCCGGCCCACCAAATCGGACCCAGAGTGACCCCGCCCCCTAAATCAGACCCAGAGTGACCCCGCCCACCAAATCGGACCCAGAGTGGCTCCGCCCACCAAATCGGACCCAGAGTGACCCCTTCCACCAAATCAGACCCAGAGTGACCCCTTCCACCAAATCGGACCCAGAGTGACCCCTTCCACCAAATCGGGCCCAGAGTGACCCCGCCCACCAAATCGGACCCAGAGTGACCCCACCCACCAAATCGGACCCTGAGGTGCCCAGCCCACCAAATGAGACCCTGAGGTGCCCAGCCCACCAAATCGGACCGAGTGACCCCACCCACCAAATTGGTCCCTAAGGTGCCCCGCCCACCAAATCGGACCCAGAGTGGCTCCGCCCACCGAATCGGACCCAGAGTGGCCGCGCCCACAGAATCGGACCAAAAGTGACCCCGCCCACCGAATCGGACCTAGATTTACCCCGCCCACAAAATCAGACCCAGATTGACCCAACCCACCAAATCGGACCGCCTGAGGGGCACCCAAGTGTGAAAGTCTTGCAGGGGCAGCCCGGGCACCATTCCAAAGCACTATCTGTAGTTCCTTCAGGAAATACCCATCTATTTCTCTCTGTTATCAGCCATTCCCCGTACTGCTGTCAGTCTATTTCTCTCTGTTATCAGCCATTCCCCTGTCCTGCTGTCAGTCTATTCTCTCTGTTATCAGCCATTCCCTGTCCTGTTGTCAGTCTATTCTCTCTGTTATCAGCCATTCCCCGTCCTGCTGTCAGTCTATTTTTCTCTGTTATCAGCCATTCCCCGTCCTGATGTCAGTCTATTTCTCTCTATCAGCAATTCCCCTGTCCTGCTGTCAGTCTATTGTCTCTGTTATCAGCCATTCCCTTGTCCTGCTGTCAGTCTATTCTCTGTTATCAGCCATTCCCTTATCCTGCTGTCAGTCAGAGTGACCCGGCCCACCAAATCGGACCCAGAGTGACCCGGCCCACCAAATCGGACCCAGAGTGACCCGGCCCACCAAATCGGACCCAGAGTGACCCGGCTCACCAAATCGGACCCAGAGTGACCCGGCCCACCAAATCGGACCCAGAGTGACCCGGCCCACCAAACCGGACCCAGAGTGACCCGGCCCACCAAACCGGACCCAGAGTGACCCGGCCTACCAAACCGGACCCAGAGTGACCCGGCCCACCAAATCGGACCCAGAGTGACCCGGCCCACCAAATCGGACCCAGAATGACCCGGCCCACCAAATCGGACCCAGAGTGACCCGGGCCACCAAATCGGACCCAGAATGACCCGGCCCACCAAATCGGACCCAGATTGACCCGGGCCACCAAATCGGACCCGGAGTGACCCGGGCCACCAAATCGGACCCGGAGTGACCCGGGCCACCAAATCGGACCCAGAGTGACCCGGCCCACCAAATCGGACCCAGAGTGACCCGGGCCACCAAATCGGACCCAGAGTGACCCGGGCCACCAAATCGGACCCAGAGTGACCCGGGCCACCAAATCGGACCCAGAGTGACCCGGGCCACCAAATCGGACCCAGAGTGACCCGGGCCACCAAATCGGACCCAGAGTGGCCCGGGCCACCAAATCGGACCCAGAGTGACCCGGGCCACCAAATCGGACCCAGAGTGACCCGGGCCACCAAATCGGACCCAGAGTGACCCGGGCCACCAAATCGGACCCAGAGTGGCCTGGCCCACCAAATCGGACCCAGAGTGGCCTGGCCCACCAAGTCGGACCCAGAGTGACCCGGCCCACCAAGTCGGACCCAGAGTGACCCGGGCCACCAAATCGGACCCAGAGTGACCCGGGCCACCAAATCGGACCCAGAGTGACCCGGGCCACCAAATCGGACCCAGAGTGACCCGGGCCACCAAATCGGACCCAGAGTGACCCGGGCCACCAAATCGGACCCAGAGTGACCCGGGCCACCAAATCGGACCCAGAGTGACCCGGGCCACCAAATCGGACCCAGAGTGACCCGGGCCACCAAATCGGACCCAGAGTGACCCGGGCCACCAAATCGGACCCAGAGTGACCCGGGCCACCAAATCGGACCCAGAGTGACCCGGGCCACCAAATCGGACCCAGAGTGACCCGGGCCACCAAATCGGACCCAGAGTGACCCGGGCCACCAAATCGGACCCAGAGTGACCCGGGCCACCAAATCGGACCCAGAGTGACCCGGGCCACAAAATCGGACCCAGAGTGACCCGGGCCACCAAATTGGACCCATAGTGGCCTGGCCCACCAAATTGGACCCATAGTGGCCCGGCCCACCAAATCGGACCCAGAGTGACCCAGCCCACCAAATCGGACCCAGAGTGGCTCCGCCCCCCAAATCGGACCCAGAGTGGCCCCGCCCACCAAATCCTCAACCCTGAGGGGCTACAACTACCAAACCAGCATCTGAGGGGCACCCAAGTGTGAAAGTCTTGCAGGGGCAGCCCGGGCACCATTCCAAAGCACTATCTGTAGTTCCTTCAGGAAATACCCATCTAGTATTATTATTGTAATCTGAACGTGGTAAACTTATTATTATTCAGTTTTTTTCCGCAATTAATACAGCCCGAACCGCTGCACGCACAGACTCCAGTGAGGCGTCATTTCGAACCCATTGTCCACGAGAGGTGTGCTAAGTAATTTTCGTGTCAATCCGATTTGTGGTTTTTTTAAAAATTGCATTTAAAAAAAAAAAAAATTCCCATAGGAAATAATGGCGAACTTTCCATTACCCCCAACTTGACCTTCCAAAGTTGGCAGCTATGCAAATGTACGGTGTCCATTTTAGGACATGATCATTTATCAAAGTCAAACATCAGAATAAAGTGGCTATGACACCCTCTCGTCCCGTGTGTGAAAAGTAAGTGCACCCCCAGTCCCGTGGGTGAAAAGCAAGTGCACCCCAATCCCGTGGGTTAAAAGTAAGTGCACCGAATGGCCCCGCCCCCCAAATCTGACCCCGAGTGGCCCCGCCCCCCAAATCGGACCCAGAGTGATCCCGCCCACCAATTCGGACCCCGAGGTACCCCTCCCATCAAATCGGACCCAGAGTGACCCCGCCCACCAAATTGGACCCAGAGTGACCCCACCCACCAAATTGGACCCAGAGTGACCCCGCCCACCAAATCGGACCCAGAGGTGCCCCGCCCACCAAATCGGACCCTGAGTGACCCCGCCCACCAAATTGGTCCCTGAGGTGCCCCGCCCACCAAATCGGACCCAGAGTGACCCCGCCCACCAAATCGGACCCAGTGACCCCGCCCACCAAATCGGACACAGAGTGACCCCGCCCACCAAATCGGACCCAGAGACCCCGCCCACCAAATCGGACCCAGAGACCCCGCCCACCAAATCGGACCCAGAAGTGCCCCGCCCACCAAGTCGGACCCAGAGTGGCTCTGCCCACCAAATCGGACCCAGAGTGACCCCGCCCACCAAATTGGACCCCGAGTGACCCCGCCCACCAAATTGGACCCCAAGTGACCCCGCCCACAACTACCAAACCAGCACCTGAGGGGCACCCAAGTGTGAAAGTCTTGCAGGGGCAGCCTGGGCACCATTCCAAAGCACTATCTGTAGTTCCTTCAGGAAATACCCATCTAGTTATAGTGCTTTGGAACAAAGCACTATACTGTTATTCCACCGTGGTAAACTTCTTCTTATTCTTATTATTCAGTCCGCACGTAATGCGGCCCGAACCGCTAAACTCACAGACTCCAGTGAGGTGTCATTTCGAAGCCAGCGTCCCCAAGAGGTGTGCTAAGTATTTTTCGTGCCGATCGGATTTGTAGTTTTTGCGCAATTTGTGTTTGAAAAAAGTCTTTCAATGCGTTTCAATAGGGAAATTGTCCCATACGTTTATAATGGGCTGGTTTCTGAGGCAATTTCTAAAAATAACTGCCACCTGGCTGATTAGCTCATTGATATGCGCAGTCAGACACAGTTACTATGCCAACGCCTATGAAGTCTACATCAGCTCACCAGGTCACAAGTTTTGTCAGATAATATCAGCTCTTAAAGTGACAGTACAGCACAATTCCAAACCACTATCCTTAGTCTTATGATTATTAGACTGTGGCCCGATTCTAACTCATCGGGTATTCTAGAATATGTATGTCCACGAAGTATATTGCACAGCCACGCAGTATACAGTGCAGAGCCGCGCAGTACACAGCGCAGAGCCGCGCAGTACACAGCGCAGAGCCGCGCAGTACACAGCGCAGAGCCGCGCAGTATAAAGCGCAGAGCCGCGCAGTACACAGCGCAGAGCCGCGCAGTACACAGCGCAGAGCCGTGCAGTACACAGCGCAGAGCCGCGCAGTACACAGCGCAGAGCCGCACAGTATAAAGAGCAGAGCCGCGCAGTACACAGCGCAGAGCCGCGCAGTACACAGCGCAGAGCCGCACAGTATAAAGAGCAGAGCCGCGCAGTACACAGCGCAGAGCCGCGCAGTACACAGCGCAGAGCCGCGCAGTACACAGCGCAAAGCTGCGCAGTACACAGCGCAGAGCCGCGCAGTACAAAGCGCAGAGTCGTGCAGTATAAAGCGCAGAGCCACGCAGTACACAGCGCAGAGCCGCGCAGTACACAGCGCAGAGCCACGCAGTATACAGCGCAGAGCCGCGCAGTACACAGCGCAGAGCCGCGCAGTACACAGCGCAGAGCCGCGCAGTACACAGCGCAGAGCCGCGCAGTACACAGCGCAGAGCCGCGCAGTACACAGCGCAGAGCCACGCAGTACACAGCGCAGAGCCGCGCAGTACAAAGCGCAGAGTCGCGCAGTATAATGCGCAGAGCCGCGCAGTACACAGCGCAGAGCCGCGCAGTACACAGCGCAGAGCCGCGCAGTATACAGTGCAGAGCCGCGCAGTACAAAGCGCAGAGTCGCGCAGTATAAAGCGCAGAGCCACGCAGTACACAGCGCAGAGCCGCGCAGTACACAGCGCAGAGCCACGCAGTATACAGCGCAGAGCCGCGTAGTATACAGCGAAGAGCCACGCAGTATATAGCGCAGAGCCGCGCAGTACAAAGCGCAGAGCCGCGCAGTATACAGCGCAGAGCCGCGCAGTATACAGCACAGAGCCGTGCAGTATACAGCGCAGAGCCGCGTAGTATACAGCGCAGAGCCACGCAGTATACAGCGCAGAGCCACGCAGTATACAGCGCAGAGCCACGTAGTTATACTGCCCAGTCACGTAGTATATTGTCCAGTCACATAGTATACTGCATATCCCTGTTAAAAAAAAAAAAAAGAATTAAAATAAAAAAGTTACATACTCACCTCCTGGAGCGGCCGGTATCTGATGGTTGTTGCACCTCCTAGAGCGGCCGGTACACGATGCTTGTTGCACCTGGAGTGGCCGGTACCCGATGCTTGTTGCGCGCTCCGGTCCCAAGAGTGCATTGCGGTCTCATGAGATGATGACGTAGCGGTGTTGTGAGACAGAAAGACGGAAGTGCCCTTAGACAATTATATAGTAGATTACCCCGCTCACCAAATCGGACCCCGAGGGGCCCGGCTCACCAAATCGGACCCAGAGTGACCCCGCCCACCAAATCGGACCCAGAGTGACCCCGCCCACCAAATCGGACCCAGAGTGGCTCCGCCCACCAAATCGAACCCAGAGTGACCCCTTCCACCAAATCAGACCCAGAGTGACCCCTTCCACCAAATCGGACCCAGAGTGACCCCACCCACCAAATCGGACCCTGAGGTGCCCAGGCCACCAAATGAGACCCTGAGGTGCCCAGCCCACCAAATCGGACCGAGTGACCCCACCCACCAAATTGGTCCCTAAGGTGCCCCGCCCACCAAATCGGACCCAGAGTGGCTCCGCCCACCGAATCGGACCCAGAGTGGCCGCGCCCACAGAATCGGACCAAAAGTGACCCCGCCCACCGAATCGGACCTAGATTTACCCCGCCCACAAAATCAGACCCAGATTGACCCAACCCACCAAATCGGACCGCCTGAGGGGCACCCAAGTGTGAAAGTCTTGCAGGGGCAGCCCGGGCACCATTCCAAAGCACTATCTGTAGTTCCTTCAGGAAATACCCATCTAGTTATAGTGCTTTGGAACAAAGCACTATACTGTTATTCCACCGTGGTAAACTTCTTCTTATTCTTATTATTCAGTCCGCACGTAATGCGGCCCGAACCGCTAAACTCACAGACTCCAGTGAGGTGTCATTTCGAAGCCAGCGTCCCCAAGAGGTGTGCTAAGTATTTTTCGTGCCGATCGGATTTGTAGTTTTTGCGCAATTTGTGTTTGAAAAAAGTCTTTCAATGCGTTTCAATAGAGAAATTTTCCTATACGTTTATAATGGGCTGGTTTCTGAGGCAATTTCTAAAAATAACTGCCACCTGGCCGATTAGCTCATTGATATGCGCAGTCAGACACAGTTACTATGCCAACGCCTATGAAGTCTACATCAGCTCACCAGGTCACAAGTTTTGTCAGATAATATCAGCTCTTAAAGTGACAGTACAGCACAATTCCAAACCACTATCCTTAGTCTTATGATTATTAGACTGTGGCCCGATTCTAACTCATCGGGTATTCTAGAATATGCATGTCCACGTAGTATATTGCACAGCCACGCAGTATACAGTGCAGAGCCGCGCAGTACACAGCACAGAGCCGCGCAGTACACAGCGCAGAGCCGCGCAGTACACAGCGCAGAGCCGCGCAGTACACAGCGCAGAGCCGCGCAGTACAAAGCGCAGAGTCGCGCAGTATAAAGCGCAGAGCCGCGCAGTACACAGCGCAGAGCCGCGCAGTACACAGCGCAGAGCCACGCAGTATACAGGGCAGAGCCGCGCAGTACACAGCGCAGAGCCGCGCAGTACAAAGCGCAGAGTCGCGCAGTATAAAGCGCAGAGCCACGCAGTACACAGCGCAGAGCCGCGCAGTACACAGCGCAGAGCCACGCAGTATACAGTGCAGAGCCGCGCAGTACAAAGCGCAGAGTCGCGCAGTATAAAGCGCAGAGCTGCGCAGTACACAGCGCAGAGCCGCGCAGTACACAGCGCAGAGCCGCGCAGTACACAGCGCAGAGCCGCGCAGTACACAGCGCAGAGCCGCGCAGTACAAAGCGCAGAGTCGCGCAGTATAAAGCGCAGAGCCCCGCAGTACACAGCGCAGAGCCGCGCAGTACACAGCGCAGAGCCGCGCAGTATACAGCGCAGAGCCGCGCAGTACACAGCGCAGAGCCGCGCAGTATAAAGCGCAGAGCCGCGCAGTATACCGCGCAGAGCCGCGCAGTGCACAGCGCAGAGCCGCGCAGTACACAGCGCAGAGCCGCGCAGTATAAAGCGCAGAGCCGCGCAGTACACAGCGCAGAGCCGCGCAGTACACAGCACAGAGCCGCGCAGTACACAGCGCAGAGCCGCGCAGTACACAGCGCAGAGCCGCGCAGTACACAGCGCAGAGCCGCGCAGTACACAGCGCAGAGCCGTGCAGTATACAGCGCAGAGCCGCGCAGTATACAGCGCAGAGCCGCGCAGTACACAGCGCAGAGCCGCCCAGTATACAGCGCAGAGCCGCGCAGTATACAGCGCAGAGCCGCGCAGTACACAGCGTAGAGCCACGCAGTATACAGCGCAGAGCCGCGCAGTATACAGCGCAGAGCCACGTAGTATACAGCGCAGAGCCCCGCAGTATACAGCGCAGAGCCCCGCAGTATACAGCGCAGAGCCGTGCAGTACACAGTGCAGAGCCGCGCAGTACACAGCGCAGAGCCGCGCAGTATACAGCGCAGACACACGCAGTACACAGCACGGACACGCGCAGTACACAGCGCGGAGCCGCGCAGTACACAGCGCAGAGCCGCGCAGTATACAGCGAAGAGCCACGCAGTATATAGCGCAGAGCCACGCAGTACAAAGCGCAGAGCCGCGCAGTATACAGCGCAGAGCCGCGTAGTATACAGCGCAGAGCCGCGTAGTATACAGCGCAGAGCCACGCAGTATACAGCGCAGAGCCACGCAGTATACAGCGCAGAGCCACGTAGTTATACTGCCCAGTCACGTAGTATATTGTCCAGTCACATAGTATACTGCATATCCCTGTTAAAAAAAAAAAAAAGAATTAAAATAAAAAAGTTACATACTCACCTCCTGGAGCGGCCGGTATCTGATGGTTGTTGCACCTCCTAGAGCGGCCGGTACACGATGCTTGTTGCACCTGGAGTGGCCGGTACCCGATGCTTGTTGCGCGCTCCGGTCCCAAGAGTGCATTGCGGTCTCATGAGATGATGACGTAGCGGTGTTGTGAGACAGAAAGACGGAAGTGCCCTTAGACAATTATATAGTAGATTACCCCGCTCACCAAATCGGACCCCGAGGGGCCCGGCTCACCAAATCGGACCCAGAGTGACCCCGCCCACCAAATCGGACCCAGAGTGACCCCGCCCACCAAATCGGACCCAGAGTGGCTCCGCCCACCAAATCGAACCCAGAGTGACCCCTTCCACCAAATCAAACCCAGAGTGACCCCTTCCACCAAATCGGACCCAGAGTGACCCCACCCACCAAATCGGACCCTGAGGTGCCCAGCCCACCAAATGAGACCCTGAGGTGCCCAGCCCACCAAATCGGACCGAGTGACCCCACCCACCAAATTGGTCCCTAAGGTGCCCCGCCCACCAAATCGGACCCAGAGTGGCTCCGCCCACCGAATCGGACCCAGAGTGGCCGCGCCCACAGAATCGGACCAAAAGTGACCCCGCCCACCGAATCGGACCTAGATTTACCCCGCCCACAAAATCAGACCCAGATTGACCCAACCCACCAAATCGGACCGCCTGAGGGGCACCCAAGTGTGAAAGTCTTGCAGGGGTAGCCCGGGCACCATTCCAAAGCACTATCTGTAGTTCCTTCAGGAAATACCCATCTAGTATTATTATTGTAATCCGTACGCGGAAAACTTACTCAGTTTTTTTCCGCAATTAATGCGGCCCGAACCGCTGCACGCACAGACTCCAGTGAGGCGTCATTTCGAAGCCAGCGTCCACGAGAGGTGTGCTAAGTATTTTTCGTGTCGATCTGATTTGTAGTTTTTTTTAAATTGCATTTAAAAAAAAAAAATTCCCATAGGAAGTAATGGCGAACTTTCCATTACCCCCAACTGAACCTTCCAAAGATGGCAGCTATGCAAATGTACGGGGTCCATTTTAGGACATTATCATTTATCAAATTCAAACATCAGAATAAAGTGACTATGACACCCTGTCATCCCGTGTGTGAAAAGTAAGTGCACCCCCGGTCCCGTGGGTGAAAAGTAAGTGCGCCCCAATCCCGTGGGTGAAAAGTAAGTGCACCGAGTGGCCCCGCACACCAAATTGGACCCAGAGTGACCCCGCCCACCAAATCGGACCCAGAGTGACCACGCCCACCAAATCGGTCCCAGAGTGACCCCGCCCACCAAATCGGACCCAGAGTGACCCCGCCCACCAAATCGGACCCCCAGGGGCCCCACCCACCAAATCGGACCCCAAAGGGCCCCGCCCACCATATCGGACCCCGAGGGGCCCCGCCCACCAAATCGGTCCCAGAGTGACCCCGCCTATCAAATCGGTCCCAGAGTGACCCCGCCCACCAAATCGGACCCCGAGGGGCCCCACCCACCAAATCGGACCCCGAGGGGCCACGCCCACCAAATCAGCCCCTTAGGGGCCCCGCCCACCAAATCGGCCCGAGGGGCCCCACCCACCAAATCGGCACCTGAGGTGCCCCACCCACCAAATCCGTCCTGAGGGGCATGCAAGTGTAAAACTCTTGCAGGGGCAGCCTGGGTACCATTCCAAAGCACTATCTGTAGTTCCTTCAGGAAATACCCATCTAGTTCTTATTATTATTCAGTCCGCACGTAATGCGGCCCGAACCGCTTCACTCACAGACTCCAGTGAGGTGTCATTTCGAAGCCAGCGTCCCCAAGAGGTGTGCTAAGTATTTTTCGTGTCGATCGGATTTGTAGTTTTGGCGCAATTTGCGTTTGAAAATGTTTTTTCCCCTCATTGTAATGCTTTTCAATAGGGAAATTTTCACATAGGTTATAATGGCCGGGTTTCTGAGGCAATTTGAAATGTACCTGCCACCTGGCTGATTAGCTCATTGATATGCTCAGTCAGGCCCAGTTACTATGCCAACGCCTGCGAACTGTACATGACCCTAGCAGGACAGTTTTGGCAGATAATATCAGCTCTTAAAGTGATAGCACAGCACAATTTCAAAGCACTATCTATAGTCTTATTATAATTATTGCCCCGCTCACCAAATCGGACCCAGCCCGCCAAATCGGACCCAGAGTGGCGCCGCCCGCCAAATCGGACCCAGAGTGGCGCCGCCCGCCAAATCGGACCCAGAGTGGCGCCGCCCGCCAAATCGGACCCAGAGTGGCGCCGCCCGCCAAATCGGACCCAGAGTGGCGCCGCCCGCCAAGTCGGACAGAGTGGCGCCGCCCACCAAATCGGACCCAGAGTGGCGCCGCCCGCCAAATCGAACCCAGAGTGGCGCCGCCCGCCAAATCGGACCCAGAGTGGCGCCGCCCGCCAAATCGGACCCGGAGTGGCGAAGCCCGCCAAATCGGACCCGGAGTGGCGCCGCCCGCCAGAGTGGTGCCGCCCGCCAAATCGGACCCGGAGTGGCGCCGCCCGCCAAATCGGACCCAGAGTGGCGCCGCCCGCCAAATCGGACCCAGAGTGGCGCCGCCCGCCAAATCGGACCCAGAGTGGCGCCGCCCGCCAAATCGGACCCAGAGTGGCGCCGCCCGCCAAATCGGACCCAGAGTGGCGCCGCCCGCCAAATCGGACCCAGAGTGGCGCCGCCCCCCAAATCGGACCCAGAGTGGCGCCGCCCCCCAAATCGGACCCAGAGTGGCGCCGCCCCCCAAATCGGACCCAGAGTGGCGCCGCCCGCCAAATCGGACCCAGAGTGGCGCCGCCCGCCAAATCGGACCCAGAGTGACCCGGCCCACCAAATCGGACCCAGAGTGACCCGGGCCACCAAATCGGACCCAGAGTGACCCGGGCCACCAAATCGGACCCAGAGTGACCCGGGCCACCAAATCGGACCCAGAGTGACCCGGGCCACCAAATCGGACCCAGAGTGACCCGGGCCACCAAATCGGACCCAGAGTGACCCGGGCCACCAAATCGGACCCAGAGTGACCCGGGCCACCAAATCGGACCCAGAGTGACCCGGGCCACCAAATCGGACCCAGAGTGACCCGGCCCACCAAATCGGACCCAGAGTGACCCGGCCCACCAAATCGGACCCAGAGTGACCCGGCCCACCAAATCGGACCCAGAGTGACCCGGGCCACCAAATCGGACCCAGAGTGACCCGGGCCACCAAATCAGGCCCAGAGTGACCCGGGCCACCAAATCGGGCCCAGAGTGACCCGGGCCACCAAATCGGGCCCAGAGTGACCCGGGCCACCAAATCGGGCCCAGAGTGACCCGGGTTGACCAAATCGGGCCCAGAGTGACCCGGGCCACCAAAGCGGGCCCAGAGTGACCCGGGCCACCAAATGGGACCCAGAGTGGCGCCGCCCGCCAAATCGGACCCAGAGTGGCGCCGCCCGCCAAATCGGACCCAGAGTGGCGCCGCCCGCCAAATCGGACCCAGAGTGGCGCCGCCCGCCAAATCGGACCCAGAGTGGCGCCGCCCGCCAAGTCGGACCCAGAGTGGCGCCGCCCGCCAAGTCGGACCCAGAGTGGCGCCGCCCGCCAAGTCGGACCCAGAGTGGCGCCGCCCGCCAAGTCGGACCCAGAGTGACCCGGGCCACCAAATCGGACCCAGAGTGACCCGGGCCACCAAATCGGACCCAGAGTGACCCGGGCCACCAAATCGGACCCAGAGTGACCCGGGCCACCAAATCGGACCCAGAGTGACCCGGGCCACCAAATCGGACCCAGAGTGACCCGGGCCACCAAATCGGACCCAGAGTGACCCGGGCCACCAAATCGGACCCAGAGTGACCCGGCCCACCAAATCGGACCCAGAGTGACCCGGCCCACCAAATCGGACCCAGAGTGACCCGGGCCACCAAATCGGACCCAGAGTGACCCGGGCCACCAAATCAGGCCCAGAGTGACCCGGGCCACCAAATCGGGCCCAGAGTGACCCGGGCCACCAAATCGGGCCCAGAGTGACCCGGGCCACCAAATCGGGCCCAGAGTGACCCGGGTTGACCAAATCGGGCCCAGAGTGACCCGGGCCACCAAAGCGGGCCCAGAGTGACCCGGGCCACCAAATGGGACCCAGAGTGACCCGGGCCACCAAATCGGACCCAGAGTGACCCGGCCCACCAAATCGGACCCAGAGTGACCCGGCCCACCAAGCCTCAACCCTGAGGGGCTACAACTACCAAACCAGCGCCTGAGGGGCACCCAAGTGTGAAAGTCTTGCAGGGGCAGCCCGGGCACCATTCCAAAGCACTATCTGTAGTTCCTTCAGGAAATACCCATCTAGTTATTATTATTTTTCTTATTATTCAGTCCGCACGTAATGCGGCCCGAACCGCTAAACTCACAGACTCCAGTGAGGTGTCATTTCGAAGCCAGCGTTCCTGAGAGGTGTGCTAAGTATTTTTCGTGTCGATCGGATTTGTAGTTTTGGCGCAATTTGCGTTTGAAAAAAGTGTCTCAATGCGTTTCAATAGGGAAATTTTCCAATACGTTTATAATGGGCCTGATTTCTGAGGCAATTTCTAAAAATAACTGCCACCTGGCCGATTAGCTCATTGATATGCGCAGTGAGACCCAGTTACTATGCCAACGCCTATAAACTCTACATCAGCCCACCAGGTCACAAGTTTTGTCAGATAATGTCCGCTCTTAAAGTGACAGTAGAGCACAATTCCAAAACAATATCTGTAGTCTTATAATTATTGCCCCGCTCACCAAATCGGACCCAGCCCACCAAATCGGACCAGAGTGCCCCCTCTTGCCAAATCGGACCCAGAGTGGCGCCGCCCGCCAAATCGGACCCAGAGTGGCGCCGCCCGCCAAATCGGACCCAGAGTGGTGCCGCCTGCCAAATCGGACCCAGAGTGGCGCCGCCCGCCAAGTCGGACCTAGAGTGGCGCCGCCCGCCAAATCGGACCCAGAGTGGCGCCGCCCGCCAAATCGGACCCAGAGTGGCGCCGCCCGCCAAATCAGACCCAGAGTGGCGCCGCCCGCCAAATCGGACCCAGAGTGGCGCTGCCCGCCAAATCGGACCCAGAGTGGCGCCGCCCGCCAAATCGGACCCAGAGTGGCGCCGCCCGCCAAATCGGACCCAGAGTGACCCGGCCCGCCAAATCGGACCCAGAGTGACCCGGCCCGCCAAATCGGACCCAGAGTGACCCGGCCCACCAAATGGGACCCAGAGTGACCCGGCCCACCAAATCGGACCCAGAGTGACCCGGGCCACCAAATCGGACCCAGAGTGACCCGGCCCACCAAATCGGACCCAGAGTGACCTGGCCCACCAAATCGGACCCAGAGTGACCCGGCCCACCAAATCGGACCCAGAGTGACCCGGGCCACCAAATCGGACCCAGAGTGACCCGGGCCACCAAATCGGACCCAGAGTGACCCGGGCCACCAAATCGGACCCAGAGTGACCCGGGCCACCAAATCGGACCCAGAGTGACCCGGGCCACCAAATCGGACCCAGAGTGACCCGGGCCACCAAATCGGACCCAGAGTGACCCGGGCCACCAAATCGGACCCAGAGTGACCCGGGCCACCAAATCGGACCCAGAGTGACCCGGGCCACCAAGTCGGACCCAGAGTGACCCGGCCCACCAAATCGGACCCAGAGTGACCCGGCCCACCAAATCGGACCCAGAGTGACCCGGCCCACCAAATCGGACCCAGAGTGACCCGGCCCACCAAATCGGACCCAGAGTGACCCGGCCCACCAAATCGGACCCAGAGTGACCCGGCCCACCAAATCGGACCCAGAGTGACCCGGCCCACCAAATCGGACCCAGAGTGACCCGGCCCACCAAATCGGACCCAGAGTGGCCTCAACCCTGAGGGGCTACAACTACCAAACCAGCGCCTGAGGGGCACCCAAGTGTGAAAGTCTTGCAGGGGCAGCCCGGGCACCATTCCAAAGCACTATCTGTAGTTCCTTCAGGAAATACCCATCTAGTTCTTATTATTATTATTCAGTCCGCACGTAATGCGGCCCGAACCACTAAACTCACAGACTCCAGTGAGGTGTCATTTCGAAGCCAGCGTTCCTGAGAGGTGTGCTAAGTATTTTTCGTGTCGATCGGATTTGTAGTTTTGGCGCAATTTGCGTTTGAAAAAAGTGTCTCAATGCATTTCAATAGGGAAATTTTCCAATACGTTTATAATGGGCCTGATTTCTGAGGCAATTTCTAAAAATAACTGCCACCTGGCTGATTACCTCATTGATATGCGCAGTGAGACCCAGTTACTATGCCAACGCCTATAAACTCTACCAGCCCACCAGGTCACAAGTTTTGTCAGATAATATCAGCTCTTAAAGTGACAGTACAGCACAATTACAAAGCACTATCTGTAGTCTTATCATTATTGCCCCGCTCACCAAATCGGACCCAGCCCACCAAATCGGACCAGAGTGCCCCCGCTTGCCAAATCGGACCCAGAGTGCCCCCGCCCGCCAAATCGGACCCAGAGTGGCGCCGCCCGCCAAATCGGACCCAGAGTGGCGCCGCCCGCCAAATCGGACCCAGAGTGGCGCCGCCCGCCAAATCGGACCCAGAGTGGCGCCGCCCGCCAAATCGGACCCAGAGTGGCGCCGCCCGCCAAATCGGACCCAGAGTGGCGCCGCCCGCCAAATCGGACCCAGAGTGGCGCCGCCCGCCAAGTCGGACAGAGTGGCGCCGCCCGCCAAATCGGACCCAGAGTGGCGCCGCCCGCCAAATCGGACCCAGAGTTGCGCCGCCCGCCAAATCGGACCCAGAGTTGCGCCGCCCGCCAAATCGGACCCAGAGAGGCGCCGCCCGCCAAATCAGACCCAGAGTGGCGCCGCCCGCAAAATCGGACCCAGAGTGGAGCCGCCCGCCAAATCGGACCCAGATTGACCCGGGCCACCAAATCGGACCCAGAGTGACCCGGGCCGCCAAATCGGACCCAGAGTGACCCGGGCCGCCAAATCGGACCCAGAGTGGCGCCGCCCGCCAAATCGGACCCACAGTGGCGCCGCCCGCCAAATCGGACCCAGAGTGGCGCCGCCCGCCAAATCGGACCCAGAGTGGCGCCGCCCGCCAAATCGGACCCAGAGTGGCGCCGCCCGCCAAATCGGACCCAGAGTGGCGCCGCCCGCCAAATCGGACCCAGAGTGGCGCCGCCTGCCAAATCGGACCCAGAGTGACCCGGGCCGCCAAATCGGACCCAGAGTGGCGCCGCCCGCCAAATCGGACCCAGAGTGGCGCCGCCCGCCAAATCGGACCCAGAGTGGCGCCGCCCGCCAAATCGGACCCAGAGTGACCCGGCCCGCCAAATCGGACCCAGAGTGACCCGGCCCGCCAAATCGGACCCAGAGTGACCCGGCCCGCCAAATCGGACCCAGAGTGACCCGGCCCGCCAAATCGGACCCAGAGTGACCCGGCCCGCCAAATCGGACCCAGAGTGACCCGGCCTGCCAAATCGGACCCAGAGTGGCGCCGCCCGCCAAGTCGGACCCAGAGTGGCGCCGCCCGCCAAGTCGGACCCAGAGTGGCGCCGCCCGCCAAGTCGGACCCAGACTGGCGCCGCCCGCCAAATCGGACCCAGAGTGACCCGGCCCACCAAATCGGATCCAGAGTGACCCGGCCCACCAAATCGGACCCAGAGTGACCCGGCCCACCAAATCGGACCCAGAGTGACCCGGGCCACCAAATCGGACCCAGAGTGACCCGGGCCACCAAATCGGACCCAGAGTGACCCGGGCCACCAAATCGGACCCAGAGTGACCCGGGCCACCAAATCGGACCCAGAGTGACCCGGGCCACCAAATCGGACCCAGAGTGACCCGGGCCACCAAATCGGACCCAGAGTTACCCGGGCCGCCAAATCGAACCCAGAGTGACCCGGGCCACCAAATCGGACCCAGAGTGACCCGGGCCACCAAATCGGACCCAGAGTGACCCGGGCCACCAAATCGGACCCAGAGTGATCCGGGCCACCAAATCGGACCCAGAGTGACCCGGGCCACCAAATCGGACCCAGAGTGACCCGGGCCACCAAATCGGACCCAGAGTGACCCGGGCCACCAAATCGGACCCAGAGTGGCCTCAACCCTGAGGGGCTACAACTACCAAACCAGCGCCTGAGGGGCACCCAAGTGTGAAAGTCTTGCAGGGGCAGCCCGGGCACCATTCCAAAGCACTATCTGTAGTTCCTTCAGGAAATACCCATCTAGTTCTTATTATTATTATTCAGTCCGCACGTAATGCGGCCCGAACCGCTAAACTCACAGACTCCAGTGAGGTGTCATTTCGAAGCCAGCGTCCCTGAGAGGTGTGCTAAGTATTTTTCGTGTCGATCGGATTTGTAGTTTTGGCGCAATTTGCGTTTGAAAAAAGTGTCTCAATGCATTTCAATTGGGAAATTTTCCAATACGTTTATAATGGGCCTGATTTCTGAGGCAATTTCTAAAAATAACTGCCACCTGGCTGATTACCTCATTGATATGCGCAGTGAGACCCAGTTACTATGCCAACGCCTATATACTCTACCAGCCCACCAGGTCACAAGTTTTGTCAGATAATATCAGCTCTTAAAGTGACAGTACAGCACAATTACAAAGCACTATCTGTAGTCTTATCATTATTGCCCCGCTCACCAAATCGGACCCAGCCCACCAAATCGGACCAGAGTGCCCCCGCTTGCCAAATCGGACCCAGAGTGCCCCCGCCCGCCAAATCGGACCCAGAGTGGCGCCGCCCGCCAAATCGGACCCAGAGTGGCGCCGCCCGCCAAATCGGACCCAGAGTGGCGCCGCCCGCCAAATCGGACCCAGAGTGGCGCCGCCCGCCAAATCGGACCCAGAGTGGCGCCGCCCGCCAAATCGGACCCAGAGTGGCGCCGCCCGCCAAATCGGACCCAGAGTGGCGCCGCCCGCCAAGTCGGACAGAGTGGCGCCGCCCGCCAAATCGGACCCAGAGTGGCGCCGCCCGCCAAATCGGACCCAGAGTTGCGCCGCCCGCCAAATCGGACCCAGAGTTGCGCCGCCCGCCAAATCGGACCCAGAGAGGCGCCGCCCGCCAAATCAGACCCAGAGTGGCGCCGCCCGCAAAATCGGACCCAGAGTGGAGCCGCCCGCCAAATCGGACCCAGATTGACCCGGGCCACCAAATCGGACCCAGAGTGACCCGGGCCGCCAAATCGGACCCAGAGTGACCCGGGCCGCCAAATCGGACCCAGAGTGGCGCCGCCCGCCAAATCGGACCCACAGTGGCGCCGCCCGCCAAATCGGACCCAGAGTGGCGCCGCCCGCCAAATCGGACCCAGAGTGGCGCCGCCCGCCAAATCGGACCCAGAGTGGCGCCGCCCGCCAAATCGGACCCAGAGTGGCGCCGCCCGCCAAATCGGACCCAGAGTGGCGCCGCCTGCCAAATCGGACCCAGAGTGACCCGGGCCGCCAAATCGGACCCAGAGTGGCGCCGCCCGCCAAATCGGACCCAGAGTGGCGCCGCCCGCCAAATCGGACCCAGAGTGGCGCCGCCCGCCAAATCGGACCCAGAGTGACCCGGCCCGCCAAATCGGACCCAGAGTGACCCGGCCCGCCAAATCGGACCCAGAGTGACCCGGCCCGCCAAATCGGACCCAGAGTGACCCGGCCCGCCAAATCGGACCCAGAGTGACCCGGCCCGCCAAATCGGACCCAGAGTGACCCGGCCTGCCAAATCGGACCCAGAGTGGCGCCGCCCGCCAAGTCGGACCCAGAGTGGCGCCGCCCGCCAAGTCGGACCCAGAGTGGCGCCGCCCGCCAAGTCGGACCCAGACTGGCGCCGCCCGCCAAATCGGACCCAGAGTGACCCGGCCCACCAAATCGGATCCAGAGTGACCCGGCCCACCAAATCGGACCCAGAGTGACCCGGCCCACCAAATCGGACCCAGAGTGACCCGGGCCACCAAATCGGACCCAGAGTGACCCGGGCCACCAAATCGGACCCAGAGTGACCCGGGCCACCAAATCGGACCCAGAGTGACCCGGGCCACCAAATCGGACCCAGAGTGACCCGGGCCACCAAATCGGACCCAGAGTGACCCGGGCCACCAAATCGGACCCAGAGTTACCCGGGCCGCCAAATCGAACCCAGAGTGACCCGGGCCACCAAATCGGACCCAGAGTGACCCGGGCCACCAAATCGGACCCAGAGTGACCCGGGCCACCAAATCGGACCCAGAGTGATCCGGGCCACCAAATCGGACCCAGAGTGACCCGGGCCACCAAATCGGACCCAGAGTGACCCGGGCCACCAAATCGGACCCAGAGTGACCCGGGCCACCAAATCGGACCCAGAGTGGCCTCAACCCTGAGGGGCTACAACTACCAAACCAGCGCCTGAGGGGCACCCAAGTGTGAAAGTCTTGCAGGGGCAGCCCGGGCACCATTCCAAAGCACTATCTGTAGTTCCTTCAGGAAATACCCATCTAGTTCTTATTATTATTATTCAGTCCGCACGTAATGCGGCCCGAACCGCTAAACTCACAGACTCCAGTGAGGTGTCATTTCGAAGCCAGCGTCCCTGAGAGGTGTGCTAAGTATTTTTCGTGTCGATCGGATTTGTAGTTTTGGCGCAATTTGCGTTTGAAAAAAGTGTCTCAATGCATTTCAATTGGGAAATTTTCCAATACGTTTATAATGGGCCTGATTTCTGAGGCAATTTCTAAAAATAACTGCCACCTGGCTGATTACCTCATTGATATGCGCAGTGAGACCCAGTTACTATGCCAACGCCTATATACTCTACCAGCCCACCAGGTCACAAGTTTTGTCAGATAATATCAGCTCTTAAAGTGACAGTACAGCACAATAACAAAGCACTATCTGTAGTCTTATCATTATTGCCCCGCTCACCAAATCGGACCCAGCCCACCAAATCGGACCAGAGTGCCCCCGCTTGCCAAATCGGACCCAAAGTGCCCCCGCCCGCCAAATCGGACCCAGAGTGGCGCCGCCCGTCAAGTCGGACCCAGAGTGGCGCCGCCCGCCAAATCGGACCCAGAGTGGCGCCGCCCGCCAAATCGGACCCAGAGTGGCGCCGCCCGCCAAATCGGACCCAGAGTGGCGCCGCCCGCCAAATCGGACCCAGAGTGGCGCCGCCCGCCAAATCGGACCCAGAGTGGCGCCGCCCGCCAAATCGGACCCAGAGTGGCGCCGCCCGCCAAATCGGACCCAGAGTGGCGCCGCCCGCCAAATCGGACCCAGAGTGGCGCCGCCCGCCAAATCGGACCCAGAGTGGCGCCGCCCGCCAAATCGGACCCAGAGAGGCGCCGCCCGCCAAATCGGACCCAGAGTGGCGCCGCCCGCCAAATCGGACCCAGAGTGGCGCCGCCCGCCAAATCGGACCCAGAGTGACCCGGGCCACCAAATCGGACCCAGAGTGACCCGGGCCGCCAAATCGGACCCAGAGTGACCCGGCCCGCCAAATCGGACCCAGAGTGACCCGGCCCGCCAAATCGGACCCAGAGTGACCCGGCCCGCCAAATCGGACCCAGAGTGACCCGGCCCGCCAAATCGGACCCAGAGTGACCCGGCCCGCCAAATCGGACCCAGAGTGACCCGGCCCACCAAATCGGACCCAGAGTGGCGCCGCCCGCCAAATCGGACCCAGAGTGGCGCCGCCCGCCAAGTCGGACCCAGAGTGGCGCCGCCCGCCAAGTCGGACCCAGAGTGGCGCCGCCCGCCAAGTCGGACCCAGAGTGGCGCCGCCCGCCAAGTCGGACCCAGAGTGACCCGGGCCACCAAATCGGACCCAGAGTGACCCGGCCCACCAAATCGGACCCAGAGTGACCCGGGCCACCAAATCGGACCCAGAGTGACCCGGGCCACCAAATCGGACCCAGAGTGACCCGGGCCACCAAATCGGACCCAGAGTGACCCGGGCCACCAAATCGGACCCAGAGAGACCCGGGCCACCAAATCGGACCCAGAGTGACCCGGGCCACCAAATCGGACCCAGAGTGACCCGGCCCACCAAATCGGACCCAGAGTGACCCGGCCCACCAAATCGGACCCAGAGTGACCCGGCCCACCAAATCGGACCCAGAGTGACCCGGGCCACCAAATCGGGCCCAGAGTGACCCGGGCCACCAAATCGGGCCCAGAGTGACCCGGGCCACCAAATCGGGCCCAGAGTGACCCGGGCCACCAAATCGGGCCCAGAGTGACCCGGGTTGACCAAATCGGGCCCAGAGTGACCCGGGCCACCAAAGCGGGCCCAGAGTGACCCGGGCCACCAAATGGGACCCAGAGTGACCCGGGCCACCAAATCGGACCCAGAGTGACCCGGCCCACCAAATGGGACCCAGAGTCACCCGGCCCACCAAATGGGACCCAGAGTGACCCGGCCCACCAAATGGGACCCAGAGTGACCCGGCCCACCAAATGGGACCCAGAGTGACCCGGCCCACCAAATGGGACCCAGAGTGACCCGGCCCACCAAATGGGACCCAGAGTGACCCGGCCCACCAAATCGGACCCAGAGTGACCCGGCCCACCAAGCCTCAACCCTGAGGGGCTACAACTACCAAACCAGCGCCTGAGGGGCACCCAAGTGTGAAAGTCTTGCAGGGGCAGCCCGGGCACCATTCCAAAGCACTATCTGTAGTTCCTTCAGGAAATACCCATCTAGTTATTATTATTTTTCTTATTATTCAGTCCGCACGTAATGCGGCCCGAACCGCTAAACTCACAGACTCCAGTGAGGTGTCATTTCGAAGCCAGCGTTCCTGAGAGGTGTGCTAAGTATTTTTCGTGTCGATCGGATTTGTAGTTTTGGCGCAATTTGCGTTTGAAAAAAGTGTCTCAATGCGTTTCAATAGGGAAATTTTCCAATACGTTTATAATGGGCCTGATTTCTGAGGCAATTTCTAAAAATAACTGCCACCTGGCTGATTAGCTCATTGATATGCGCAGTGAGACCCAGTTACTATGCCAACGCCTATAAACTCTACATCAGCCCACCAGGTCACAAGTTTTGTCAGATAATGTCCGCTCTTAAAGTGACAGTAGAGCACAATTCCAAAACACTATCTGTAGTCTTATAATTATTGCCCCGCTCACCAAATCGGACCCAGCCCACCAAATCGGACCAGAGTGCCCCCTCTTGCCAAATCGGACCCAGAGTGGCGCCACCCGCCAAATCGGACCCAGAGTGGCGCCGCCCGCCAAATCGGACCCAGAGTTGCGCCGCCCGCCAAATCGGACCCAGAGTTGTGCCGCCTGCCAAATCGGACCCAGAGTGGCGCCTCCCGCCAAGTCGGACCTAGAGTGGCGCCGCCCGCCAAATCGGACCCAGAGTGACCCGGCCCACCAAATCGGACCCAGAGTGACCCGGCCCACCAAATCGGACCCAGAGTGACCCGGCCCACCAAATCGGACCCAGAGTGACCCGGCCCACCAAATCGGACCCAGAGTGACCCGGCCCACCAAATCGGACCCAGAGTGACCCGGGCCACCAAATCGGACCCAGAGTGACCCGGGCCACCAAATCGGACCCAGAGTGACCCGGGCCACCAAATCGGACCCAGAGTGACCCGGCCCACCAAATCGGACCCAGAGTGACCCGGCCCACCAAATCGGACCCAGAGTGACCCGGCCCACCAAATCGGACCCAGAGTGACCCGGGCCACCAAATCGGACCCAGAGTGACCCGGGCCACCAAATCGGACCCAGAGTGACCCGGGCCACCAAATCGGACCCAGAGTGACCCGGGCCACCAAATCGGACCCAGAGTGACCCGGGCCACCAAATCGGACCCAGAGTGACCCGGGCCACCAAATCGGACCCAGAGTGACCCGGGCCACCAAATCGGACCCAGAGTGACCCGGGCCACCAAATCGGACCCAGAGTGACCCGGGCCACCAAGTCGGACCCAGAGTGACCCGGCCCACCAAATCGGACCCAGAGTGACCCGGCCCACCAAATCGGACCCAGAGTGACCCGGCCCACCAAATCGGACCCAGAGTGACCCGGCCCACCAAATCGGACCCAGAGTGACCCGGCCCACCAAATCGGACCCAGAGTGACCCGGCCCACCAAATCGGACCCAGAGTGACCCGGCCCACCAAATCGGACCCAGAGTGGCCTCAACCCTGAGGGGCTACAACTGCCAAACCAGCGCCTGAGGGGCACCCAAGTGTGAAAGTCTTGCAGGGGCAGCCAGGGCACCATTCCAAAGCACTATCTGTAGTTCCTTCAGGAAATACCCATCTAGTTCTTATTATTATTCAGTCCGCACGTAATGCGGCCCGAACCGCTTCACTCACAGACTCCAGTGAGGTGTCATTTCGAAGCCAGCGTCCCCAAGAGGTGTGCTAAGTATTTTTCGTGTCGATCGGATTTGTAGTTTTGGTGCAATTTGCGTTTGAAAATGTTTTTTCCCCTCATTGTAATGCATTTCAATAGGGAAATTTTCCCATAGGTTATAATGGCCGGGTTTCTGAGGCAATTTGAAATGTACCTGCCACCTGGCTGATTAGCTCATTGATATGCGCAGTCAGGCCCAGCTACTATGCCAACGCCTGCGAACTGTACATGACCACACCAGCACAGTTTTGGCAGATAATATCAGCTCTTAAAGTGATAGCACAGCACAATTTCAAAGCACTATCTGTAGTGTTATTATAATTATTGCCCAGCTCACCAAATCAGACCCAGAGTGGCCCGGGCCACCAAATCGGACCCAGAGTGGCCCGGGCCACCAAATCGGACCCAGAGTGGCCCGGGCCACCAAATCGGACCCAGAGTGGCCCGGGCCACCAAATCGGACCCAGAGTGACCCGGGCCACCAAATCGGACCCAGAGTGACCCGGTCCACCAAATCGGACCCAGAGTGACCCGGGCCACCAAATCGGACCCAGAGTGACCCGGGCCACCAAATCGGACCCAGAGTGACCCGGGCCACCAAATCGGACCCAGAGTGACCCGGCCCACCAAATCGGACCCAGAGTGACCCGGCCCACCAAATCGGACCCAGAGTGACCCGGGCCACCAAATCGGACCCAGAGTGACCCGGGCCACCAAATCGGACCCAGAGTGACCCGGGCCACCAAATCGGACCCAGAGTGACCCGGGCCACCAAATCGGACCCAGAGTGACCCGGGCCACCAAATCGGACCCAGAGTGACCCGGGCCACCAAATCGGACCCAGAGTGACCCGGGCCACCAAATCGGACCCAGAGTGACCCGGGCCACCAAATCGGACCCAGAGTGGCCCGGGCCACCAAATCGGACCCAGAGTGGCCCGGCCCACCAAATCGGCCCCTGAGGGGCCCCGCCCACCAAATCGGACCCAGAGTGACCCGGGCCACCAAATCGGACGCAGAGTGACCCGGGCCACCAAATCGGACCCAGAGTGACCCGGGCCACCAAATCGGACCCAGAGTGACCCGGCCCACCAAATCGGACCCAGAGTGACCCGGCCCACCAAATCGGACCCAGATTGACCCTGCCCACCAAATCGGACCCAGAGTGGCCTCAACCCTGAGGGGCTACAACTACCAAACCAGCGCCTGAGGGGCACCCAAGTGTGAAAGTCTTGCAGGGGCAGCCCGGGCACCATTCCAAAGCACTATCTGTAGTTCCTTCAGGAAATACCCATCTAGTTATTATTATTATTCAGTCCGCACGTAATGCGGCCCGAACCGCTTCACTCACAGACTCCAGTGAGGTGTCATTTCGAAGCCAGCGTCCCCAAGAGGTGTGCTAAGTATTTTTCCTGTCGATCGAATTTGTAGTTTTGGCGCAATTTGCGTTTGAAAATGTTTTTTCCCCTCATTGTAATGCATTTCAATAGGGAAATTTTCACATAGGTTATAATGGCCGGGTTTCTGAGGCAATTTGAAATGTACCTGCCACCTGGCTGATTAGCTCATTGATATGCGCAGTCAGGCCCAGTTACTATGCCAACGCCTGCGAACTGTACATGACCACACCAGCACAGTTTTGCAAGATAATATCAGCTCTTAACCCTGCTGTTCTGTTAGGTCAAAAATGACCGTTTTTGAAATTCTATAATGTTATAAAAATTCAGCGTGTGATTCTGAGACTTGAGGCTCCCTGACTTTTCGTCATTAGGGGGGTACTCTCTGTGGGAATTTTTTTTTTTTTTATTTTTGTTTACTTTATTTGGTACAATTTTTTTTATGTGAAATCTAAACAGAACAGCAGGGTTAAAGTGATAGCACAGCACAATTCCAAAGCACTATCTGTAGTCATATTATAATTATTGCCCCGCTCACCAATTCGGACCCCGAGTGACCACGCCCACCAAATCGGTCCCAGAGGTGCCCAGCACACCAAATCCTCAAACCTGAGGTGCTACAACTGCCAAATCAGCGCCTGAGGGGCACCCATGTGTGAACGTCTTGCAGGGGCAGCCCGGGCACCATTCCAAAGCACTATCTGTAGTTCCTTCAGGAAATACCCATCTAGTTATCAATGATATGCCCTCGTCGTGACATCACTGACTGGGCTGAGTTATGACATGCACTCTTCTTTCCACTCTTTAGGTTTTGGCTTCACCAAAGACATTCCTGGGGGAAGGGAGGGGGAACGAGTGGCTTTAATTACAATGTGCTGCCAGCAGAGAAGAGAGGTCGAACATGCAGCGGGTGACTGTTCTCTGTTCTTGGATGTGGCAGAGCTCAGTGCGCGATAATAGACAATCCACTACCTCATGTTGCTGACACCTCCCCTCTGGTAGGGCAGCACGGTGGCTCAGTGGATAGCACTGCAGCCTTGCAGCGCAGGAGTCCTGGGTTCTAATCCCACCTTGGACAACATCTGCAAAGAGTTTGTATGTTTTCTGTTATGGTCTGGTGATTTAGGAGCAACATGGGACGAGCTCTGGAGGGGGTGGTACCTGTACGGACCGCAGTTCCTGAACCTAACACAACACTAGAAGTAGCCGTGGGATGTTCCTATCGCTCCCTAGACACCTCGTCACAGCCGGAGATCTAACTACCCCTAAAGAGGAAACGAATGCTATCTTGCCTCAGAGAAAATCCCCAAAGGATAGACAGCCCCCCACAAGTATTGACTGTGAGTGGAGAGGGAAATTACATACACAGAATGAAAACAGGTTTTAGCAAAGGAGGCTACTTCTAACTAGATAGATAGAACAGGATAGAATACTGTGCGGTCAGTATAAAAACTAGAAAAATCCACCACAGAGTTTACAAAATCTCCACATCTGACTAACGGTGTGGAGGGCAAATCTGCTTCCCCAGATCTTCCAGCTTAACTGAATACATACATACTGACAAGCTGGACAAGGAAAAACATTGGCTGAGCAGAACGATTAAGTCCACAACAAGTGGACAACAAAAGAATAAGCAAGGACTTATCTTTGCTGAACTGAACAGAATATCAGGGAAATCCGAGGAGAGATGTGACTCCAACCTGGAAACATTGACTACTGGCCCTGACTGAAGGACAGAGCCAGACTAAATAGCCGAGCAGCAAAGAAAATCAGTGGAAGCAGCTGCTACTGAGAAATCCAAGGAGCAGCAGTTCCACTTAAAACCACTGGGGGAGCCCAAGAGCAGAACTCACAAAAGTGCGATTTACAACCACCGGGGGGAGCCCAAGAACGGAATTCACAACAGTACCCCCCCTTTGAGGAGGGGTCACCGAACCCTCACCAGAGCCCCCAGGTCGATCAGGATGAGCCAAGTGAAAAGCACGAACCAAATCAGCGGCATGGACATCAGAGGCAACAACCCAAGAATTATCCTCCTGGCCATAACCCTTCCACTTAACAAGATACTGAAGCTTCTGACTCGAAAAACAAGAATCCAAAATCTTCTCCACCACATATTCCAACTCCCCCTCAAGCAACACCGGGGCAGGATCAACAGAGGGAACAACGGGCACCACATATCTCCGCAACAAAGATCTATGGAAAACATTATGGATGGCAAAAGAGGCTGGAAGGGCCAAATGAAAAGATACCGGATTGATAATCTCAGAAATCTTATAAGGACCAATAAACCGAGGCTTGAACTTAGGGGAAGAGACCTGTAACGGGGTCTACTGTGCTGTAGTATCTCTTTCAGTACCACCCCGTGGGTCAGGAGGTCCACTCTGCTTTGGCTGGAGTCTGAATGAAGGACGCTGGCAGGAATTTCTTGATTACATGAGAGCATATAAAAGCTGACTGCTTCTCCACGTATTTCTAGTCTAAGAACACACTTTATTTACAGCACACAGAATATATAACACAGATACACAGGGCCGGCCAATAGAAAAACAAGCCAGACAAACATTACAATAGCTGCAGAGGGCCGGAACCTGCCAATATTTACTGTGGGAATTACAAAGGTGAAGGTGGGGGAGGTCAGAAGGAAAATATCTTGTCCAGGGGCACAGCCTGTGGACTGATGCATTTCACATGGAACCTATTATACATAATATATACTGCATAACATATTCTTGGTGCTGGGGGGTTCTGTAACAAGACCTTCATAGGAACATGACGAGAAGATAACCAGACTAAATCCCCAACCCGAAGCCCGGGACCAACACACCGACGGCGGTTAGCAAAACGTTGGGCCTTTTCCTGGGACAACGTCAAATTGTCCACCACGTGAGTCCAAATCTGCTGTAACCTGTCCACCACAGAATCCACACCAGGACAATCAGAAGGCTCAACCTGCCCTGAAGAAAAACGAGGATGAAAACCAAAATTACAAAAGAAAGGCGAAACCAAAGTAGCCGAACTAGCCCGATTATTAAGGGCAAACTCGGCCAACGGCAAGAAAGCCACCCAATCATCCTGATCGGCAGACACAAAACATCTCAGATAGGTTTGGGTCTGATTAGTTCGCTCAGTTTGGCCATTTGTCTGAGGATGGAACGCCGAAGAAAAAGACAAATCAATGCCCATCCTAGCACAAAAGGACCGCCAAAACCTAGAAAGAAACTGGGAACCTCTGTCAGACACTATATTCTCCGGAATGCCATGCAGACGAACCACATGCTGAAAAAACAATGGAACCAAGTCAGAGGAGGAAGGCAATTTAGGCAAAGGTACAAAATGGACCATCTTAGAAAACCGGTCACAAACCACCCAGATAACAGACATCTTCTGGGAAACAGGAAGATCCGAAATAAAATCCATGGAAATATGCGTCCAGGGCCTCTCAGGGACCGGCAAAGGCAAAAGCAACCCACTAGCGTGGGAACAGCAAGGCTTGGCCCGGGCACAAGTCCCACAGGACTGCACAAGAGAACGCACATCCCGCGACAAGGAAGGCCACCAAAAGGACCTAGCAACCAAATCTCTGGTACCAAAAATCCCAGGATGACCAGCCAACACCGAACAATGAACCTCAGAAATCACCTTACTAGTCCATCTATCAGGGACAAACAGTTTCCCTACTGGACAGCGGTCAGGTTTATTAGCCTGAAATTCCTGAAGCACCCGCCGTAAATCAGGGGAGATGGCAGAAAGAATCACCCACCCCCCCCCCCCTTGAGAATGCCAACCGGCTCAAGGACTCCCGGAGAATTAGCAAAAAACTCCTAGAGAGGGCATCAGCCTTAACATTCTTAGATCCCGGAAGATACGAGACCACAAAATCAAAACGGGAGAAAAACCGGGACCAGCTAGCCTGTCTAGGGTTCAACCGCTTGGCAGACTCGAGGTAAATCAGATTCTTATGATCAGTCAAGACCACAACACAATGCTTGGCTCCATCAAGCCAATGTCGCCACTCCTCAAATGCCCACTTCATAGCCAACAACTCCCGATTGCCTACATCATAATTACACTCTGCAGGCGAAAACTTTCTGGAAAAGAAGGCACACGGTTTCATCAAAGAACCATCAGAACTCCTCTGAGACAAAACGGCCCCTGCCCCAATCTCAGAAGCGTCAACCTCAACCTGAAAAGGAAGAGAAACATCTGGCTGACGCAACACAGGGGCAGAAGTAAATCGGCGTTTAAGCTCCTGAAACCGCAGAGGACCAATTCGTCACATCAGCGCCTTTCTTCGTTAAATCGGTCAGGGGCTTAACCACACTGGAAAAGTTGGCAATGAAACGGCGATAAAAATTAGCAAAGCACAAAAATTTCTTAAGACTCTTCACAGATGTGGGCTGAATCCAATCATGAATGGCTTGGACCTTAACAGGATCCATTTCTATAGACAAGGGAGAAAAAATGAAACCCAAAAAAGAAACCTTCTGAACTCCAAATAGGCACTTAGACCCCTTCACAAATAAAGCATTATCACGAAGGATCTGAAATACCATCCTGACCTGTTTCACATGAGACTCCCAATCATCGGAAAAAATCAAAATATCATCCAAATAAACAATCATGAATTTATCAAGATAATTCCGGAAAATATCATGCATGAAGGACTGAAACACCGATGGAGCATTAGAGAGCCCGAATGGCATCACAAGATATTCAAAATGGCCTTCGGGCGTATTAAATGCAGTTTTCCATTCATCACCCTGTTTAATACGAACAAGATTATACACCCCTCGAAGGTCAATCTTAGTAAACCAACTAGCCCCCTTAATCCGAGGAAACAAATCAGAAAGCAAAGGTAAAGGGTATTGGAATTTGATCGTGATCTTATTAAGAAGGCGATAATCAATACAGGGTCTCAGGGAGCCATCCTTCTTGGCAACAAAAAAAAATCCCGCTCCTAATGGTGACGAAGACGGCCGAATATGCCCTTTCTCCAAGGACTCCTTAACATAACTCCGCATGGCGGCATGTTCTGGCACAGACAGATTGAAAAGTCAGCCCTTAGGGAACTTACAGCCAGGAATCAAGTTAATAGCACAATCACAGTCCCTATGTGGAGGAAGGGAACTGGACTTGGGCTCATCAAATACATCCTGGAAATCCGACAAAAACTCAGGAACTTCAAAAGAGGGGGAAGAGGAAATTGACATCAAAGGAACGTCACTATGTACCCCTCGACAACCCCAACTAGTCACAGACATAGATTTCCAATCCAGCACAGGATTATGTACCTGCAACCATGGAAAACCCAATACAACAAGATCATGCAAATTATGCAACACCAGAAAACGACAATCTTCCTGATGTGCTGGAGCCATGCACATGGTCAGCTGAGTCCAGTACTGAGGTTTATTCTTGGCCAATGGTGTAGCATCTATGCCCCTCAGAGGAATAGGGCTCTGCAAAGGCTGCAAGGAAAAACCACAGCGTCTGGCAAATTCCAAGTCCATTAAGTTCAGGGCAGCGCCTGAATCCACAAATGCCATGACAGAAAAGGACGATAATGAGCAAATCAGGGTCACAGATAAGAGAAATTTAGGTTGTACAGTACTGATGGTAACAGACCTAGCTACTCTCTTAGTACGCTTAGGGCAATCAGAGATAACGTGAGCAGAATCACCACAGTAAAAACACAGCCCATTCTGACGTCTGAACCCCTGCCGTTCTGCTCTGGTCCAAATCCTATCACATTGCATAGGCTCAGGACTCTGCTCAGAAGACACTGCCATATGGTGCACAACTTTGCGCTCACGGAGGCGCCGATCAATCTGAATGGCTAGAGACATAGATTCGTTCAAACCAGCAGGCATGGGAAACCTCACCATAACATCCTTAAGGGCTTCAGAAAGACCCTTTCTGAAAATTGCAGCCAGAGCATCCTCATTCCATTTAGTGAGCACAGACCACTTTCTAAATTTCTGGCAGTATAATTCTGCCGCTTCCTGACCCTGACACAGAGCCAACAAGGTTTTCTCTGCCTGATCCACAGAATTAGGTTCGTCATACAATAATCCGAGCGCTTGAAAAAATGCATCTATATTAAGCAATGCCGGATTCCCCGATTCAAGGGAGTATGCCCAGTCCTGAGGGTCACCACGCAGCAGAGATGACAATTTTCACCTGCTGAATGGGGTCACCAGAGGAACGGGGTCTCAAAGCAAAAAACAATTTGCAATTATTTTTAAAGTTCAAAAACTTGGATCTGTCTCCAAAAAACAAATCAGGAGTTGGAATTCTAGGCTCTAAAGCCGGAGTCTGGACAACATAATCTTGAATACTCTGTACTCTTGCAGCAAGTTGATCCACATGAGAAAACAAACCCTGAACATCCATGTCAGCGCCAAAATCCTGAACCACCCAGAGATTAAGGGGAAAAAAAAGACAAAACAGACTACAGAAAAAAAATGGTTCAGAACTTTTTTTTCCTTCTTTTGAAATGCATTTAACACATTGTAGGCCAGTATTACTGTTATGGTCTGGTGATTTAGGAGCAACATGGGACGAGCTCTGGAGGGGGTGGTACCTGTACTGACCGCAGTTCCTGATCCTAACACAACACTAGAAGTAGCCGTGGGATGTTCCTATCGCTCCCTAGACACCTCGTCACAGCCGGAGATCTAACTACCCCTAAAGAGGAAACAGGAATGCTATCTTGCCTCAGAGAAAATCCCCAAAGGATAGACAGCCCCCTCAAATATTGACTGTGAGTGGAGAGGGAAATTACATACACAGAAAGAAAACAGGATTTAGCAAAGGAGGCCACTTCTAACTAGATAGATAGAACAGGATAGAATACTGTGCGGTCAGTATAAAAACTAGAAAAATCCACCACAGAGTTTAAAAAATCTCCACACCTGACTAACGGTGTGGAGGGCAAATCTGCTTCCCCAGAGCTTCCAGCTTAACTGAATACATACATACTGACAAGCTGGACAAGAAAAAACATGGGCTGAGCAGAATGATTAAGTCCACAACCAGTGGACAACAAAAGAATAAGCAAGGACTTATCTTTGCTGAATTGGACAGAATATCAGGGAAATCCGAGGAGAGATGTGACTCCAACCTGGAAACATTGACTACTGGCCCTGACTGAAGGGCAGAGCCAGGCTAAATAGCCGAGCAGCAAAGAAAATCAGTGAAAGCAGCTGCTACTGAGAAATCCAAGGAGCAGCCGTTCCACTTAAAACCACCGGGGGAGCCCAAGAGTAGAACTCACTAAAGTGCGATTTACAACCACCGGGGGGAGCCCAAGAACAGAATTCACAACAGTTCTCCCCGTGTTTGCGTGGATTTCCTCTGGGTACTCCAGTTTCCTCCCACATTCCAAAGACATATTTATAGGGAATTTAGATTGTGAGCCACATCAGGATCAGTGATGATAATGTGTGCAAAACTGTAAAGCACTGCGGAATATGTTAGCGCTATATAAAAATAAATATTATTATTATTGGACTGCGCTACGGAGGCAGGACCTCTCGGTACATCTCCATGCGCACCTTGGCAGGTTCTCCCAAGCGGGACAACCCATCTGCATTGCTATGCTCCCTGCCCATTTTGTGTGTGACTGTAAAGTCGTACTGCTGGAGGGCAAGGCTCCAGCGTAGCAACCTTCCTTTGGTTCCACACATGGCTTGTAGCCAGCGCAGAGGGTGGAGGTCCGTCATCACAGTGAAGGTGCACCCTTACAGGTAGGGCTGTAAACGTTGTAGGGTCCAGACTATGGCCAGGCACTCCTCAATGGTGGAATAGGCCACTTCCCTCAGCAGAAGCTTCCAGCTCAGGTACAAGATGGGGTGAGTTATGGACCTGGTGGTTAGGAGCACCTGGAATGACCTGATAGTCAAACTGCAAAACAGGACGAGCTCTGGGAAGTGGGATCTCTGCTGACCGCAACCCTAATCCTATTATCACACACACTAGAATTAGCCGTGGAACGTACCTAACTCTGCCTAGACGTCTCTTCACAGCCTGAGAGGTAACTACCCTTAGAGATAGAAATTAAGCCTCACCTTGCCTCAGAGAAATTCCCCAAAGGAAAAGGCAGCCCCCCACATATATTGACTGTGAGTTAAGAGGAAGGTACAAACACAGGAATGAAACAGGTTTCAGCAAAGGAGGCCAGACTTACTAAATAGACAGAGGATAGAAAAAGGGATCTTTGCGGTCAGCACAAAAAAACTACAAAAAGCCACGCAGAGTGAGCAAAAAGACCCCCGCACCGACTCACGGTGCGGTGGTGCCACTCTGCAACCCAGAGCTTCCAGCTAGCAAGACAACATGATGATAGCAAGCTGGACAAGAACTTAGCAGGTACTAAGAAATAAATTCAGTACACAAATGAACAATAAATAAGCTTAACAGGGACTTAGCTTCTACTGAAGTAGACAGGTCATCAGAAAGATCCAAGAGAGATCTGAACCAGTACTGATACATTGACAGCTGGCATCAAGTAACGATCTGAGCAGAGTTAAATAGAGAAACCAGCCCAGTCCTAAACGATGGCAGCTGAGGAAGCAACTTCAAGACCAGCAGCTCCACTTTCAGCCACCAGAGGGAGTCCACGGACAGAACTCACAGAAGTACCATTCCTGACCACAAGAGGGAGTTCGAGAACGGAATTCACAACAGTACCCCCCCCTTGAGGAGGGGTCACCGAACCCTCACCAGAGCCCCCAGGCCAATCAGGACGAGCCAAATGAAAGGCACGAACTAAATCGGCTGCATGGACATCGGAGGCAAGAACCCAGGAATTATCCTCCTGACCATAGCCCTTCCATTTGACCAGATACTGGTTTCCGTCTCGAGATACGAGAATCCAAAATCTTCTCTACCACATACTCCAATTCCCCCTCAACCAACACCGGAGCAGGAGGGTCAACGGAAGGAACCATAGGCGCCACATATCTCTGCAACAACGACCTATGGAACACGTTATGGATGGCAAAAGAAGCTGGAAGGGCCAAACGAAATGACACAGGATTGAGGATTTCAGAAATCTTATAAGGCCCAATAAACCGAGGCTTAAACTTAGGAGAAGAAACCTTAATAGGAACATAACGAGACGACAACCAAACCAGATCCCCAACACGAAGTCGGGGACCAACACGGCGACGGCGGTTAGCGAAACGTTGAGCCTTCTCCTGTGACAATGTCAAATTGTCCACTACGTGAGTCCAAATTTGCTGCAACCTGTCCACCACAGAATCCACACCAGGACAGTCCGAATGCTCAACCTGCCCTGAAGAAAAACGAGGATGGAAACCAGAATTACAATAAAAAGGTGAAACCAAAGTAGCCGAACTGGCCCGATTATTAAGGGCGAACTCAGCCAATGGCAAGAAGGTCACCCAATCATCCTGATCAGCAGAAACAAAGCATCTCAGATAGGTCTCCAAGTTCTGATTGGTTCGTTCAGTTTGGCCATTTGTCTGAGGATGGAAAGCCGAAGAAAAAGACAAATCAATGCCCATCTTAGCACAAAAGGACCGCAAAAACCTTGAAACAAACTGGGAACCTCTGTCCGACACAATGTTCTCCGGAATGCCATGCAAACGAACCACATGCTGGAAAAACAACGGAACCAAATCAGAGGAAGAAGGCAACTTAGGCAAGGGCACCAAATGGACCATTTTAGAGAAGCGATCACAAACCACCCAGATAACCGACATCCTTTGAGAGACAGGGAGATCTGAAATAAAATCCATGGAAACATGCGTCCAGGGCCTCTTCGGGACCGGCAAAGGCAAAAGTAACCCACTGGCACGAGAACAGCAGGGCTTCGCCCGAGCACAGGTCCCACAGGACTGCACAAAAGAACACACATCCCGTGACAAGGAGGGCCACCAAAAGGACCTAGCCACCAAATCTCTGGTACCAAAAATTCCAGGATGACCAGCCAACACCGAACAATGAACCTCAGAGATAACCCTATTAGTCCATCTATCAGGGACAAACAGTCTCTCCGCTGGGCAGCGGTCAGGTTTATCCGCCTGAAACTCCTGCAGCACCCGCCGCAAATCAGGGGAGATGGCAGACAAAATTACCCCCTAATGGAATAGGATACTGCAAGGGCTCCAAGAAAAAACCACAGTGCCTGGCATACTCCAAGTCTATCAAGTTCAGGGCAGTGCCTGAATCCACAAACGCCATAACAGAGTAGGATGACAAAGAGCAAATCAGAGTAACGGACAAAAGAAACTTAGGCTGTATAGTACCAATGGTGACAGACCTAGCGAACCTCTTAGTGCGCTTAGGACAATCAGAGATAGTGTGAGTGGAGTCACCACAGTAAAAACACAGCCCATTCTGACGTCTGTGTTCTTGCCGTTCAGCTCTGGTCAAAGTTCTATCACATTGCATAGGCTCAGGCCTCTTCTCAGAGGACACCGCCAAAAGGCGCACAACTTTACGCTCCCGCAAACGCCGATCAATCTGAATGGCTAAGGGCATTGATTCATTCAGACCAGCAGGCGTGGGGAACCCCACCATAACATCCTTAAGGCCCTCAGAAAGACCCTTTCTGAAAATTGCTGCCAGGGCACACTCATTCCATTGAGTAAGCACAGACCACTTTCTAAACTTCTGACAATACATTTCAGCATCATCCTGACCCTGACTTAGAGCCAGCAAGATTTTCTCTGCCTGATCTAAAGAATTTGGTTCGTCATAGAGCAATCCAAGCGCCAGAAAAAATGCATCTACATTAAGCAATGCAGGATCTCCTGGCGCAAGGGAGAATGCCCAGTCTTGAGGGTCGCCACGTAATAAAGAAATAATGATTTTTACTTGCTGAATAGAGTCACCAGAGGAGCGAGGTTTCAGAGTAAGAAACAGTTTACAATTATTCTTGAAATTCAGAAACTTAGATGTATCCCCAGAAAACAAATCAGGAATTGGTATTCTAGGCTCTAACATAGAATTCTGAACTACATAATCCTGAATGCTTTGTACCCTTGCAGCGAGTTGATCCACACTAGAGGACAGACCTCGAATGTCCATATCCACACCTGAGTCCTGAACCACCCAGAAGTTAAGGGGAAAAGAAAGACAAAACACACTGCAGAGGAAAAAAATGGTCTCAGAACTTCTCTTATCCCTCTATTGAGATGCATTAACACTTTCGGGCCAGCTGTACTGTTATGGACCTGGTGGTTAGGAGCACCTGGAATGACCTGATAGTCAAACTGCAAAACAGGATGAGCTCTGGGAAGTGGGATCTCTGCTGACCGCAACCCTAATCCTATTATCACACACACTAGAATTAGCCGTGGAACGTACCTAACTCTGCCTAGACGTCTCTTCACAGCCTGAGAGGTAACTACCCCTAGAGATAGAAATTAAGCCTCACCTTGCCTCAGAGAAATTCCCCAAAGGAAAAGGCAGCCCCCCACATATATTGACTGTGAGTTAAGAGGAAGGTACAAACACAGGAATGAAACAGGTTTCAGCAAAGGAGGCCAGACTTACTAAATAGACAGAGGATAGAAAAAGGGATCTTTGCGGTCAGCACAAAAAAACTACAAAAAGCTACGCAGAGTGAGCAAAAAGACCCCCGCACCGACTCACGGTGCGGTGGTGCCACTCTGCAACCCAGAGCTTCCAGCTAGCAAGACAACATGATGATAGCAAGCTGGACAAGAACTTAGCATGTACTAAGAAATAAATTCAGTACACAAATGAACAATAAATAAGCTTAACAGGGACTTAGCTTCTACTGAAGTAGACAGGTCATCAGAAAGATCCAAGAGAGATCTGAACCAGTACTGATACATTGACAGCTGGCATCAAGTAACGATCTGAGCAGAGTTAAATAGAGAAACCAGCCCAGTCCTAAACGATGGCAGCTGAGGAAGCAACTTCAAGACCAGCAGCTCCACTTTCAGCCACCAGAGGGAGTCCACGGACAGAACTCACAGAAGTACCATTCCTGACCACAGGAGGGAGTTCGAGAACGGAATTCACAACAGGGGTGGTCATGGTTCCCTGTCATGATTCCAATGGCAGGGAATCACCAAAAGGGCAAGCACAAAAATAGGACAAGCTCTAGGGTGATGGAACCTGAGCTGACCGCGATCCTGAACTTAACACAAACACTATCAGCAGCCGGGGAACGTACCTACGGAGACTCTAGACGTCTCGCGCCAGCCGGAGAACTAACTTCCCCTAGAAGATGAATAAGCAGACCTCTCTTGCCTCCTAGAGAAAGACCCCAAAGGGATAGCAGCCCCCCACATATAATGACGGTGAATTAAGAGGAAGGCACATACGTAGGTATGAAAACAGTTTTAGCAAAATGAGGCCCGCTAAAGCTAGATAGCAGAAGGATACAAAAGAGATCTAGGCGGTCAGCGAAAAACCCTTTCTTCAAAAAACCATCCTGAAATTACTGGGACCCATGTGCCAACTCATGGTACATGGGGAGTAATTTCAGCCCACTAGAGCAACCAGCAGCAAAGATTCATATGTATGCAAGCTGGACTAAAAACATGATAAGGCAGAACACAAAAAACAGGAAAATCAGAACTTAGCTTGTCCAGCAGATTATAGGAGCAGGTAGCAGAGGCAAACAGAGACACTCTGATTACATTGATAGCCGGCAAGGGAATGACAGGAAAGCCAGGTTAAATAGGAAACACCCAGCCTATGATGGACAGGTGGAAACCAGAGACCGCAACCCACCAAAGTCACCCAGTACCACTTGTAACCACCAGAGGGAGCCCAAAAACAGAATCCACAACAGTACCCCCCCCTTGAGGAGGGGTCACCGAACCCTCACGAGAACCCCCAGGGCGATCAGGATGAGCTCTATGGAAGGCGCAGACCAAATCAGTCGCATGAACATCAGAGGCGACCACCCAGGAATTATCCTCCTGACCATAACCCTTCCACTTAACCAAATACTGGAGTTTACGTCTGGAAACACGAGAATCCAAGATCTTCTCAACAACATACTCCAATTCTCCCTCCACCAGCACCGGAGCAGGAGGCTCAACCGAAGGAACAACGGGCACCTCATACCTCCGCAATAACGACCGATGGAACACATTATGAATAGCAAACGATGCTGGGAGATCCAAATGAAAAGACACAGGGTTAAGAATCTCTAAGATCTTATAAGGACCGATGAACCGAGGCTTGAACTTAGGAGAAGAGACCTTCATAGGGACAAAACGAGAAGACAACCACACCAAGTCCCCAACACGAAGTCGGGGACCCACGTGGCGACGGCGATTAGCAAACTGCTGAGCCTTCTCCTGAGACAACTTTAAATTGTCCACCACCTGATTCCAAATCTGATGTAGCCTGTCCACCACCACGTCCACTCCAGGACAATCCGAAGGCTCCACCTGACCAGAGGAAAAACGAGGATGAAACCCCGAATTACAAAAGAAAGGAGAAACCAAAGTAGCAGAACTAGCCCGATTATTAAGGGCAAATTCGGCCAGCGGCAAAAAGGCAACCCAGTCATCTTGATCAGCAGAAACAAAACACCTTGAATAAGTTTCCAAGGTCTGATTAGTTCGCTCTAGTCTGGCCATTCGTCTGAGGATGGAATGCAGATGAGAAAGACAAATTAATGCCCATCTTAGCACAAAACGTCCGCCAAAATCTAGACACAAACTGGGATCCTCTGTCAGAAACGATATTCTCCGGAATCCCATGCAAACGAACCACGTTCTGAAAAAACAAAGGGACCAACTCAGAGGAGGAAGGCAACTTAGGCAAGGGTACCAAATGAACCATCTTAGAAAAGCGGTCACACACAACCCAGATGACGGACATTTTCTGTGAGACAGGGAGATCTGAAATAAAATCCATGGAAATGTGCGTCCAAGGCCTCTTCGGGATAGGCAAGGATAACAACAACCCACTGGCCCGAGAACAGCAAGGCTTAGCCCGAGCACACACTTCACAAGACTGCACAAAGGTACGCACATCCCTTGACAAGGAAGGCCACCAAAAAGACCTGGCCACCAAGTCTCTAGTACCAAATATTCCAGGATGACAAGCCAATGCAGAAGAATGGACCTCGGAGATGACTCTACTGGTCCAATCATCCGGAACAAACAGTCTTTCTGGTGGACAACGATCAGGTTTATCCGCCTGAAACTCCTGCAATGCACGTCGCAAGTCTGGGGAGACGGCGGACAATATTACCCCATCCCTAAGGATACCAGTAGGCCCAGAATCTCCAGGAGAGTCAGGCACAAAACTCCTGGAAAGAGCATCTGCCTTCACATTCTTTGAACCTGGCAGGTATGAAACCACAAAATTGAAACGAGAAAAAAACAATGACCAACGAGCCTGTCTAGGATTCAGACGCCTGGCAGACTCAAGGTAAATCAGATTTTTGTGATCAGTCAAGACCACCACACGATGTCTAGCACCCTCAAGCCAATGACGCCACTCCTCAAATGCCCACTTCATGGCCAAAAGCTCCCGATTACCCACATCATAATTCCGCTTGGCGGGCGAGAATTTTCTAGAAAAGAACGCACATGGCTTCATCACCGAGCCATCGGAACTTCTCTGTGACAAAACCGCCCCCGCTCCATTCTCGGAAGCATCAACCTCAACCTGAAAAGGAAGTGAAACATCTGGTTGACATAACACAGGAGCAGAAGAAAACCGGCGCTTAAGTTCCTGAAATGCCTCCACAGCCGTAGGAGACCAATTAGCAACATCAGCACCTTTCTTAGTCAAATCAGTCAAAGGTTTAACAACACTGGAAAAATTAGTAATGAAACGACGATAAAAATTAGCAAAACCCAAGAACTTCTGAAGACTCTTAACAGATGTAGGTTGTGTCCAGTCACAGATCGCCAGAACCTTGAAGGGATCCATCTCAATAGTAGAAGGAGAAAAAATGTACCCCAAAAAAGAAATCTTCTGGGCTCCGAATAGACATTTTGAGCCCTTCACAAACAAAGAATTGGCCCGCAGGACTTGAAACACCTTCCTGACCTGTAGAACATGAGACTCCCAGTCATCAGAAAAAACCAAAATATCATCCAAATACACAATCATAAACTTATCCAGATATTCACGGAAAATATTGTGCATAAAGGACTGAAAGACTGAAGGAGCATTAGAAAGTCCAAAAGGCATTACCAAATACTCAAAATGGCCCTCAGGCGTATTAAATGCGGTTTTCCACTCATCATCCTGCTTTATCCGCACAAGATTATACGCACCTTGAAGATCTATCTTAGTAAACCACCTAGCCCCCTTAATGCGAGCAAACAAATCAGTCAATAATGGCAATGGATACTGATATTTGACTGTAATCTTATTCAGAAGGCGATAATCTATACAAGGCCTCAGGGAACCATCTATTTTAGCCACGAAAAAAAAACCTGCTCCCAGAGGGGACGAAGATGGACGAATATGTCCCTTTTCCAAGGACTCCTTAATATAATTCCGCATAGCAGTATGCTCTGGCACTGACAGATTAAATAAACGACCCTTAGGGAACTTACTGCCAGGAATTAAATCTATAGCACAGTCACAATCCCTATGAGGAGGGAGCGAATTGAGCTTAGGCTCCTCAAAAACATCCCGATAGTCAGACAAAAACGCAGGGACCTCAGAAGGAGTAGATGAAGCGATTGAAATCAGAGGTGCATCATCATGAACCCCCTGACATCCCCAGCTTAACACAGACATTGTTTTCCAATCCAGGACTGGATTATGAGTTTGTAACCATGGCAGACCAAGCACTAGTACATCATGTAAATTATACAGTACAAGGAAGCGAATCACCTCCTGATGAACGGGAGTCATGCGCATGGTCACTTGTGTCCAGTACTGCGGTTTATTCATAGCCAATGGTGTAGAGTCAATTCCCTTCAAAGGAATAGGAACTTCCAGAGGCTCCAGACTAAAACCGCAGCGTTTGGCAAATGGCCAATCCATAAGACTCAGGGCAGCGCCCGAATCCACATAGGCATCGACGGAAATGGATGACAGTGAACAAATCAGAGTTACAGACAAAATGAACTTAGACTGCAGAGTACTAATGGCAAAAGATTTATCAACCTTTTTTGTGCGTTTAGAGCATGCTGATATAACATGAGCTGAATCACCACAATAAAAACACAATCCATTTTTCCGCCTATAATTTTGCCGTTCACTTCTGGACTGAATTCTATCACACTGCATAGTCTCAGGTGCCTGTTCAGAAGACACCGCCAACTGGTGCACAGGTTTGCGCTCCCGTAACCGCCGATCAATCTGAATGGCCATAGTCATAGACTCATTCAGACCTGTAGGCGCAGGGAACCCCACCATAATATCCTTAATGGCCTCAGAAAGACCATCTCTGAAGTTTGCAGCCAGGGCGCACTCATTCCACTGAGTAAGCACCGACCATTTCCGAAATTTTTGACAATATACTTCCGCTTCATCATGCCCCTGAGAAAGGGCTAATAAAGCCTTTTCAGCCTGAATCTCCAGGTTAGGTTCCTCATAGAGCAATCCCAGTGCCAGAAAAAACGCATCCACACTGAGAAATGCAGGATCCCCTGGTGCCAATGCAAATGCCCAATTCTGAGGGTCGCCCCGCAGGAAAGATATAACAATCTTGACCTGCTGAGCAGGGTCTCCAGAGGAGCGAGATTTCAAAGAAAGAAACAATTTGCAATTGTTCCTGAAGTTCAAGAAGGTAGATCTATCTCCAGAAAAAAACTCTGGAATAGGAATTCTAGGTTCAGACATAGGAGTGTGAACAACAAAATCCTGTATGTTTTGAACCTTAGCAGCAAGATTATTCAGGCTGGAAGCCAAACTCTGGACATCCATGTTAAACAGCTAAGGTCAGAGCCATTCAAGGGTTAAGAGGAGGTAAGAAGCAGCTAGACAGCAATTAAGGGCTAGGCAGCAAAACTCTGAGGAAAGAAAAAAAAAATCCCCCTCAACACTTCTTTTTCTCCTGCTTTAGCCCAAACAATTAACACTTTCAGGCCGGTTATACTGTCATGATTCCAATGGTAGGGAATCACCAAAAGGGCAAGCACAAAAATAGGACAAGCTCTAGGGTGATGGAACCTGAGCTGACCGCGATCCTGAACTTAACACAAACACTATCAGCAGCCGGGGAACGTACCTACGGAGACTCTAGACGTCTCGCGCCAGCCGGAGAACTAACTTCCCCTAGAAGATGAATAAGCAGACCTCTCTTGCCTCCTAGAGAAAGACCCCAAAGGGATAGCAGCCCCCCACATATAATGACGGTGAATTAAGAGGAAGGCACATACGTAGGTATGAAAACAGTTTTAGCAAAATGAGGCCCGCTAAAGCTAGATAGCAGAAGGATACAAAAGAGATCTAGGCGGTCAGCGAAAAACCCTTTCTTCAAAAAACCATCCTGAAATTACTGGGACCCATGTGCCAACTCATGGTACATGGGGAGTAATTTCAGCCCACTAGAGCAACCAGCAGCAAAGATTCATATGTATGCAAGCTGGACTAAAAACATGATAAGGCAGAACACAAAAAACAGGAAAATCAGAACTTAGCTTGTCCAGCAGATTATAGGAGCAGGTAGCAGAGGCAAACAGAGACACTCTGATTACATTGATAGCCGGCAAGGGAATGACAGGAAAGCCAGGTTAAATAGGAAACACCCAGCCTATGATGGACAGGTGGAAACCAGAGACCGCAACCCACCAAAGTCACCCAGTACCACTTGTAACCACCAGAGGGAGCCCAAAAACAGAATCCACAACAGTTCCCCGTGTTGACCTGGCTGAACACAGCACCGAGGGCAAATTCACTGGCGTCAGTCTGCACCATGAACGGTCGACTGCTGTCAACTGCTTTCAACACCGGAGCATTACACAGGGCTGTTTTCAACGCCTGGAAGGCCCCCCTCACAGCCGTTGGTCCAGTCGACTATGTGGGGTAGCATCTTCCTGGTGAGGTCCGTCAAGGGTTTTGCCAGGCTACTATAGTTCTGTACGAAGGACCTATAGTACCTTGCAGTTCCCAAGAAGGACATCACCTGTTTCTTGGTCCTGGGGTGGGCCAGGACACGATCGCGTCCACTTTCCCAGGCTCTGACTTTATGGACTTCCCACCTACCCAGTGCCCAGGTAATGGATCTCTCTCATGCCCATCTGGCACTTTCCCGGCTTGATGGTCAGACCGGCTCAGTGAATTTGCCTGAGCACCTCCTGCTGATGCTGCAGGTGTTCATCCCAGGAGGAACTGAAGATGTTATTCAGGTACACCACCATGTACTTCTCCAGTCCCTGAAGCAGGTGCTTGACCATCTGCTGGAAAGTGGCAGGGGAATTCTTCTTGCCGCAGGGCATGACGGTGGACTCGTACCGTCCGAAGAGGCTGACTTCTCCTGCGCCTCGGGGCTCAGGGGAATCTGCCAGTATCCTCAACTCAGATTCATTATGGTCGTATATTTTGCACCAGCTGACAGCTCAAGTAGTTCCTTGATGTGCGGCTTTGGGTGTGCGTCAGAGGCTGTGATGGCGTTGGGCCCCCTGTAGTTCACGCTGAACCGCGTGGTTCGATCCTTCTTTGGCACGAGAACTACAGGTGAGGCCCACGTTCTCTTTGACCGTTGAATCACCCCCAGCTGTAACATCTCATCGATCTCCTGGCGCATAACCTGCTGCACCTAGTCGAAGATCCCATAGGGTGTTCGCCGGAGTGGGGCATGATTCCTGGTGTCCACCTCGTGGACCACTAACATGGTCCTTCCAGGTTGGTTGGAGAGCATGGCCCGGAAGGATTCCAGCGTGGTCCGCAACTGCAACCGCTGAGGTTCGGTTAACAAGGCGCTTACCTCCACGTCCTCAATGGACCCACCAGCCTTGGCTTGGGCCAGCATGTCCAGGACGGGGTCTTCCTCCCTGTCTTCGGGCAGGCTGCAGACCGGTAGGATGCAAACTTCACATTCGTGATGAGCCGTCATCATGTTGACATGAAAGGCCTCTCGTCTACCCCGAGCGTGGTCAAGCGTGACCACGTAGGTGACCAGTTTGAGCTGTTGGTGGACGACGTTCGAGCCTTTCCAGGCTGCCTGAAGCTTATCCTTTGGTACGGGACCAGCACCCACACCTTTAGAACCATGTGGTAGGTCCGCTTCCAGGGCATTCTGGTCGTACCAGTGCTTCTGATCAGCCTGAGCCTGTGTCATGTTGTCATGCACTAACTTCGTCAAGGTCTGCATTTTGTCACGAAAGCGCATGACATACTCCACTATGGACACTTCAGAAGGGTTTGAATTCTCTTCCCAGGATTCCCTTACCAACCCAAGGGGTCACCAGAGTCGCCTGCCGTACAGGAGCTCGAACGGGGAGAACCCCGTTGAGGCCTTCGGAACCTTTCGGTAAGCGAATAGCAGGTGTGGGAGGTCATGCTCCCAGTCATGTCCTTGGGTCTCAACCAGCTTGCGTAGCATCTGTTTGATGATACCATTGAAGCGCTCACACAAGCCATTTATCTGTGGGTGATACGCACTCGATACCAGACGCTTCACCTGCATTCTCTTACAGAGAGCCTCCATTAGCCAAGACATGAATTGGGTCCCTTGATCGGTAAGCATCTCCCTGGGAAATCCTACACGTGAAAATATAGCCAACAGTGCATCCGCCACCATATCTGCCCTAGTTGAGGACAGAGCTACTGCTTTTGGGTACCGGGTAGCTTAGCCTACCACAGTGAGGACGTAATGCTTTCCAGAGCTGCTGGGGACGGCCAGCGGGCCCACAATGTGCACCATGATCCTCTGGAAAAGCTCCTCGATCACTGGCAAAGGGATTAGGGGAGCCTTAAGAGCAGGCCCCGCCTTCCCCACTCTTTGGCAGGTGATACAGGAGTAGCAGTAGTTTGTTACATCTGTCCCCATCTGTCACGATATGGTATGAAATATCATATAAGTTAGTTCTGTTGCTAGCAAGCTGTGGGCTAAACCCCCCCCCCTTCCCTTTCACTCAGCCAAGAGCTGCCTTGTCAATGTACATGGGGGAAGAGAGTTTTATTGACGAAAGGTATTTACGACCGGCATTTCCTGTAGTAGAAAGTGCTCAGCTTTAACTGTTAGAGAAACTTCTAGAAACATGGAAGTTCTTTGTTCTGTTTTTGTAAGATATTATGCAAACCGTTTAAGTTATGGACACGAAAATATATATTCTTATTCTCCCTCTGTGGATCTACGCATCACTCTAAATACGGGCATCTAACTCCATCGGGTGAAGAAGTAGGGATTGCTCTGTAAATAATAGGACATATTTGATCTCATCGGAATGCCCACGATAATACGAGATGTATGCTGGGTATGGTACGTTTATGACATGTGCTGTAGCGAAGTTATAGAAAGTAAACAAATTTAAGGTTGCCTTACTCAAACTGAAGAAAGGGGAGGGCGATCCTAACTCAACCCTTTCTGTGAGGTCACAGGCTGTAGGTTATAAAGTTGCTGGCAGGCTTCCAGGGGGGAGTTGTGAGTTTTTTCCTGAAGCGACCTGACTGCGAGTGCTAATGCACTGGGATAGATGGAAACCCCCCTAGCCTGTTGCCTGCAATGCTCTGAACAACTGTAAGTGTATTTCTCATGTTATTCCCTGTTTTTTTTATAATTACCTTGTACATATTTGCAATTGTCTCATTTGTAACATCTTTGTAAAGTATTTTTATAAAGCACTGCCTACATTTTGTGGGGTATATCATTTCATGCCAGTTCTTTCTCCCTGCTCTAAAAACGTACCCTAAGTCTCTGGAAGGGAAATTACGCTACTGTTTTGGGTTTGCTTCGGACCCGTTTAATCAAGGCTGGTGGCAGTGATACCGTACTGTGCAGGCCTTTGGGTTTCACTGTAGCGGCTGCGGCTTGATAATTATTGTTCCTGCCTGAGTGGGAGTAGTTATCGCGTCGCTGCAGCGCGCCCAATAGCCAGTACATAGCAGGCAGCCTTTCTGGCGACTAATTACCCTAGGTGCAGTACCTAATCTGACCTGAGAGTAAGGGGGGCGCCAGAGAGCTGCAAGTGTTAGGTGGAACTGTAAGCGGGATACACAAATCCCTGCAGTTCATGGTATATTGAAGAGCAGTGGGATACCTAAAATAAGCCCCTGCTATAAACTAAGAGGTCAATAACCTTGTGTGTGTTCTTTTCATCACATTGTGGCAGTGGAGGGATAACTAGGATAAGCCCCCTGCACATGTGATAGCCGTCTGCTGGTCTAAAGTCACCCCAATCCGTGACATATTGTGGGCAGCGGCTAAGGGATCGTGACAGTCACGGTGTGAATCGTGACAATTGGTGGCAAGGCGGTGGGATATTAGAGCATTAGTGATTTGGTTTGAGCAATCATTCCTCTCACTAAAAACTTGCAGAAAGTTCTTGCGAGAACTCTGTGCAAATAAGTTTGGGATAACGAACTCAGTGCTTATTAGTTGTGAGACAATTGTGTACTGGTAATTATCCCCTCCCTTTTTCTTCGTTTTTCTATCCTATCTTTTATTTGGCAACCATGGTTGGGCTGGGAGAAGCCTTTTATGAACAGCAGACCAGAGACACCCTTGTTGCCTTATGCAAGTCACAGCACATTGACTATGCAAGCAAAAACAAAAGCGAACTGGTCGCAGCCCTGATGCAATGGGAAGCCGCTCTAGACCACTCACAGAGCCCAGGAGCCGCAGATGCCAGCACCAGCGAACATGGTGCTGCAGCAGAGGTCCAACCACTGAATGCTGGCCCTGTTAGCAATCCGGGCAAATTGGACCCCCACCTGCAGGCGGCCTTGAAAGAATTCCCCACTGACGACCATGAGGGACGTCGGCAGCTGATTCAGCAATACCGGCAGGAGGCTGAGGCCCGAGCCAAGCGAGAAGCCCAGCGAGAGGCAGAGAGAGCCGAGCGAGAGGCCCAGCGAGCCGAGCGAGAGGCCCAGCGAGCCGAGCGCCAAGCCCAGCGAGAAAATGAACTGGAGATGCTCCGGCAGGGGGGGACGCCTTCCACTGCCCAGCGCCGTTAGCCCAGCAGCGCTCAGATGCCGAAGCCCCGGCCTGATCACTTCTCTGTTATGGAAAAGGATGGGGACTTGGACACTTTTCTGCGGGCCTTTGAGAAAGCCTGCAGACAGTACCAGCTGCCTACACAAGAATGGGCATGATACCTGACACCAGGGCTGAGAGGAAAAGCTCTGGAGGCGTTTGCTGCAGTCCCTCAAGGACAAGATGGTGACTATGAGGCCATCAAGCAGGCCCTCATAGCCAAGTACCAACTTACACCCGAGGTGTACCGTAAGAAGTTCCGGACCCTCCAACGTGGCCCACACGACAGTTACAGTGATGTGGTGCATGGACTGGGGACCCACTTTGACCAGTGGACCCAAGGACTGTCAGTGACCACCTTTGCACAGCTGCGAGACCTGATGATCAAAGACCAGTTCTTCCATCTTTGCCCAGCTGAGGTGCGACAGTTCGTGATGGACAGAGAACCCAAAGACATGACGAAAGCAGCGCAGATTGCCGATGCCTATGAGGCCAACAGTAGATCGAAAGTGCGGAAGCCAGTCACCTCCAGCTGGAGAGGGGGTAAGCCTGCATCCAACGCAAGTACCCCTGCCAGCCAACCTACCAGAGGTCCTGCCCCCGTGGCCAACAGCACCAGACCTACCACCGAACTTCGCCAGTGTTACCACTGCAGGCAGACTGGTCATATCAGTCCCCAATGTCCAGCCAAGCAGAAGAACCCCTCATCCAAGGCCCCAGGGCCTAATGCAGCAGTTCTTTTGGTGGGTGCTGTGGTTGGGAGGGGGTGTGATAATGTACAGCATGTCATTGTGGGAGGTCATGTTGCTACAGGCCTCAAGGACACCGGGGCTGAACGAACCCTCATCCGACCCGAACTGGCGGCCCCTGAAGAAATCATTCCGGGGAAAACCCTAACTGTCACTGGGATTGGGAGCATCAGCTGTCCCTTACCAATGGCCCGGGTTTATATTGATTGAGGTGTCGGGAGCGGGGTGAAGGAAGTGGGGCTGTCTGATTATTTGCCCACTGATGTTTTGTTGGGGACTGATTTGGGGAGGTTGTTTGCATACTATGTCCCTGACACCCCTCCCCAATCTGCTAATAAGGGTAACGTTAACCCTGATGATGATGATGATGATGGGAAATCGCATGTGTTACCTGACCATGCATTATCGTGTAATGATGCATCTGTTAACCATTTTTTCCCTAGGATTGATGGTGGAAATGTTGTACCTGTGCCAACTGTATCTGATAATGATGTTTCTGTGAAAGTTGATGTGTCCATAGGTACAGGAGTGCTCAGCCACGTCGCTCTGCGGAGTGAGACGGCTGAGGAACCCCTAGCAGGGGCAAGTGTCGGTGCTACAAGAAATGGGGAGATACATGGGAACCGCGAGGAAGGTGATGCCATGCAATTGACCAGTGCCACCGAGGAAGGTAACTGGCCCATAAGTAGCAATGCTCCTGAGGTAATGGGGGTGGATGGGGAGGTAGAGCCCATAGCAGCGTCGGCTGATGGGTCTGTAGAAACCCCCGGGGAGACAGCCTACGTAGCTGCTGTCACCCACAGTCAGAGTGCCCAGAACGCAGATAACTGTCTGCCTCCCGGACCCTCCTCAGTCATCCGTATGACTGAACCAGAGGTGGACCCAGTGCAGGTCCCAGAGGGCTCCCGTGGGGAAGGGACCCTGACGTCGCTTTTGGCTTCCCCTAGCCAGGAGTTTCAGGCCGCTCTGCACACAGATGTGAGCCTAGAGAGTTTGAGACAACTCGCCGGGACGTCATTCTCCGAGACTGATAAGGAGAAGGTGTTCTGGGAAGGAGGAAGGTTGTACCGGGAGACAGTACCCGGAGAATCACAAAAGGAGTGGTTGAGGGAAAGATAGCTGGTCGTCCCGCAGCAATTCTGGGGTGAGTTGTTGCGGATTGCCCATGAGATCCCCCTAGCTGGACACTTGGGGATCAGCAAAACTAAGGCCCGGCTGTCTCAACACTTCTATTGGCCTAAGATGGGGACAGATGTGTCAAACTACTGCCGCTCCTGTGTCACCTGTCAAAGAGTGGGGAAGGCGGGGCCGGCTCTTAAGGCTCCCCTGATCCCTTTGCCAGTGATAGAGGAGCCTTTCCAGAGGATTACGGTGGACATTGTGGGCCCGCTGGCCGTCCCCAGCAGCTCTGGAAAGCGATATATTCTTACTGTGGTAGACTACGCTACCCGGTACCCAGAGGCAGTAGCTCTGTCGTCAACTAGGGCAGATAAGGTGGCGGATGCCCTGTTGGCCATCTTTTCACGTGTACGATTTCCCAGGGAAATGCTTACTGATCAAGGGACCCAATTTATGTCTCACCTAATGGAGGCTCTCTGTAAGAAAATGCAGGTGAAGCACCTGGTATCGAGTGCGTATCACCCACAGACCAATGGCTTGTGTGAACGCTTCAATGGTACCCTCAAACAGATGCTACGCATGCTGGTTGAGACACAAGGGCGTGACTGGGAGCGGTACCTCCCACACCTGCTATTCGCTTACCGAGAGGTTCCGCAGGCCTCGACGGGGTTCTCCCCCTTCGAGCTCCTGTACAGCAGGCGAGTCCGGGGACCCCTTGGGTTGGTAAGAGAATCCTGGGAAGAGGAGCCGAACCCTTCTGAAGTGTCCATAGTGGAGTATGTCATGCGCTTCCGTGACAAGATGCAGACCTTGACGCAGTTGGTGCATGACAACATGACGCAGGCTCCGGCTGATCAGAAGCACTGGTACGACCAGAACGCCCGGGAGCGGACCTACCACGTGGATCAAAAGGTGTGGGTGCTGGTTCCCGTACCAACGGACAAGCTTCAGGCAGCCTGGGAGGGCCCGTACGTCGACGACCAACAGCTCAACCCGGTCACCTATGTGGTCACGCTTGACCACACTCGGGGTAGGCGAAAGGCCTTTCACGTCAACATGATGAAGGCTCATCACGAAAGTGAACCTATCGTCCTACCGGTCTGCAGCGCACCCGAAGAAGGGGAGGAAGACACCCTCCTGGACATGCTGGCCCAAGCCAAGGCCCGTGGGTCCATTGAGGACGTGGAGGTAAGCGCCTCGCTAGATGAACCACAGCGGTTGCAGTTGCAAACCACACTGGAACCCTTCCGGGTCGTGTTCTCCAACCAGCCTGGAAGGACTGAGTTAGCCGTCCACGAGGTGGACACCGGGAATCACGCCCCACTACGGCGAACACCCTATCGCATCTCTGACCAGGTGCAGCAGATTATGCGCCAGGAGATCGATGAGATGTTACAGCTGGGGGTGATTCGACGGTCAAAGAGCGCGTGGGCCTCACCTGTAGTTCTCGTGCCAAAGAAGGACCAGACCACCCGGTTCTGCGTGGACTACAGGGGGCTCAACGCCATTACAGCCTCTGACGTGCACCTAATGCCGCGCATCGAGGAGCTGCTTGAGAAGTTAGCTGGCGCAAAATACCTGACAATAATGGATCTGAGTCGCGGATACTGACAGATTCCCCTGAGCCCCGAGGCGCAGGAGAAGTCCGCCTTTATCACACCCTTTGGACTGTACGAGTCCACGGTCATGCCTTTTGGCATGAAGAATGCCCCTGCCACTTTCCAGCGGATGGTCAATCTCCTGCTTCAGGGACTGGAGAAGTACGCTGTGGCGTACTTAGATGACATTGCCATCTTCAGTCCCTACTGGGATGAACACCTGCAGCATCTCGAGGAGGTGCTCGGGCGAATTCACCGAGCAGGACTGACTATCAAGCCGGGAAAGTGCCAGATGGGCATGCGGGAGGTCCACTACCTGGGGCACCGGGTAGGCGGAGGCACCCTGAAACCGGAGCCTGACAAAGTGGGCGTGATCGTGAACTGACCCACTCCTGGGACCAAGAAACAGGTGATGTCCTTCCTGGGCACTGCAGGGTACTATAGGCGCTTTGTGCAGCACTACAGTAGCCTGGCAAAACCTTTGACGGACCTCACCAGGAAGAAGCTACCCCACATCGTCAACTGGACAGATGGCTGTGAGGGGGCCTTCCAGGCGTTGAAAACAGCACTGTGCAGCGCCCCTGTGTTGAAAGCAGTCGACAGCAGTCGACCGTTCTTGGTACAGACCGACGCCAGCGAGTTTGGCCTTGGTGCTGTGCTCAGCCAGGTTGACTCGGAGGACCAAGAGCACCCCGTGTTGTACCTGAGCCGGAAACTTTTGCCGAGGGAAGTGGCCTACTCCACCATTGAGAAGGAGTGCCTGGCCATAGTCTGGGCCCTGCAGCGCTTGCAGCCCTACTTGTACAGTCGCACCTTCACTGTGGTGACCGACCACGACCCTCTGCGCTGGCTAAGCACCATGTGTGGAACCAACGGCAGGTTGCTATGCTGGAGCCTTGCCCTTCAGCAATTTGACTTCACCATTAAACACAAAGCGGGCAAAGAGCATGGGAATGCAGATGGACTCTCCCGCCAGGGTGAACCCACGGAGGTGCGCATGGAGGCATACCGAGAGGTTCTGCCGCCGTAGCGCACGCCAAAAGGGGGGGGTGTCACAATATGGTATGAAATATCATATAAGTTAGTTCTGTTGCTAGCAAGCTGTGGGCTAAACCCCCCCCCTTCCCTTTCACTCAGCCAAGCGCTGCCTTGTCAATGTACATAGGAGAAGAGAGTTTTATTGACGAAAGGTATTTACGACCGGCATTTCCTGTAGTAGAAAGTGCTCAGCTTTAACTGTTAGAGAAACTTCTAGAAACATGGAAGTTCTTTGTTCTGTTTTTGTAAGATATTATGCAAACCGTTTAAGTTATGGACACGAAAATATATATTCTTATTCTTCCTCTGTGGATCTACGCATCACTCTAAATATGGGCGTCTAACTCCATCGGGTGAAGAAGTAGGGATTGCTCTGTAAATAATAGGACATATTTGATCTCATCGGAATGCCCACGATAATACGAGATGTATGCTGGGTATGGTACGTTTATGACATGTGCTGTAGCGAAGTTATAGAAAGTAAACAAATTTAAGGTTGCCTTACTCAAACTGAAGAAAGGGGAGGGCGATCCTAACTCAACCCTTTCTGTGAGGTCACAGGCTGTAGGTTATAAAGTTGCTGGCAGGCTTCCAGGGGGGAGTTGTGAGTTTTTTCCTGAAGCGACCTGACTGCGAGTGCTAATGCACTGGGATAGATGGAAACCCCCCTAGCCTGTTGCCTGCAATGCTCTGAACAACTGTAAGTGTATTTCTCATGTTATTCCCTGTTTTTTTTATAATTACCTTGTACATATTTGCAATTGTCTCATTTGTAACAACTTTGTAAAGTATTTTTATAAAGCACTGCCTACATTTTGTGGGGTATATCATTTCATGCCAGTTCTTTCTCCCTGCTCTAAAAACGTACCCTAAGTCTCTGGAAGGGAAATTACGCTACTGTTTTGGGTTTGCTTCGGACCCGTTTAATCGAGGCTGGTGGCAGTGATACCGTACTGTGCAGGCCTTTGGGTTTCACTGTAGCGACTGCGGCTTGATAACACTGGTCAACAGCATTTTTGGTGCCAAAGATATTTCATCGAATTTAGGGTATTTTTGGGGTGCTGATTCTGAATATGTCATCAGTTTTGCCAGATTGGCTCAAGTTTTTGAGATTTTTGGTATCTTATTTATAGCACTTGTTGGTAAATGCGACGCATCATCTCATTAATTTCTTTGGATTAGTACTTGAACTGAGCAGTTCTCAATATAGTTTTGTGTTAATTAGTGTTCTAAAAGTTTGTTCATAGCTTGATTTTTGCACTAACTTTATGTTGTTGTCTGTTTTCCTGTGAAAAGCATGAACTCATCAAGAAGAAGTTGTCTTAACGATCCAGACTCATTCTGTTACATTTGTGGTGAATACACACTGCCAAAACATAGAAGAAACATAACAGACTTTGTAAAAAAAGTGTATTTTGCCTATTTTTGGGTTATGCTTGAGGACCAAGACAAGTTTTGGGCACCACACATAGTGTGCAAAGCATGTATCGAATTATTACGAAAATGGAGCAAAGGACAAAGAAAAAGCTTCAAATTTGGTGTTCCAATGGTGTGGAGAGAGTCAAAAAATCATCATGATGACTGTTATTTATGGTAAACACAGGTACAGGCACATCTTCACAATGAGGGACAGGCCTTCTTGCAGATTCCATGTTACTCCCATTTTCGTTTCTTATGCTTATTGAATCCTTGCACTTGCACTGCACAGAAATAACAGTCATCATGATGATTTTTTGGCTCTCTCCACACCATTGGAACACCAAATTTGAAGCTTTTTCTTTGTCCTTTGCTCCATTTTCGCAATAATTCGATACATGCTTTGCACACTATGTGTGGTGCCCAAAACTTGTCTTGGTCCCCAAGCATAACCCAAAAATAGGCAAAATACACTTTTTTTACGAAGTCTGTTATGTTTCTTCTATGTTTTGGCAGTGTGTATTCACCACAAATGTAACAGAATGAGTCTGGATCGTTAAGACAACTTCTTCTTGATGAGTTCATGCTTTTCACTGGAAAACAGACAACAACATAAAGTTAGTGCAAAAATCAAGCTATGAACAAACTTTTAGAACACTAATTAACACAAAACTATATTGAGAACTGCTCAGTTCAAGTACTAATTCAAAGAAATTAATGAGATGATGCGTCGCATTTACCAACAAGTGCTATAAATAAGATACCAAAAATCTCAAAAACTTGAGCCAATCTGGCAAAACTGATAGCATATTCAGAATCAGCACCCCAAAAATACCCCAAATTCATTAAAATATTTTGGACACCAGAAAAAAAATTTTTTTTTGTTGACCTGTGTAATTATTGTTCCTGCCTGAGTGGGAGTAGTTATCACGTCGCTGCAGCACGCCCAATAGCCAGTACATAGCAGGCAGCCTTTCTGGCGACTAATTACCCTAGGTGCAGTACCTAATCTGACCTGAGAGTAAGGGGGGCGCCAGAGAGCTGCAAGTGTTAGGTGGAACTGTAAGCGGGATACACAAATCCTTGCAGTTCATGGTATATTGAAGAGCAGTGGGATACCTAAAATAAGCCCCTGCTATAAACTAAGAGGTCAATAACCTTGTGTGTGTTCTTTTCATCACATTGTGGCAGTGGAGGGATAACTAGGATAAGCCCCCTGCACATGTGATAGCCGTCTGCTGGTCTAAAGTCACCCCAATCCGTGACATATTGTGGGCAGCGGCTAAGGGATCGTGACAGTCACGGTGTGAATCGTGACACCATCTTGGGCCAATAGAAGTGTTGAGACAGCCGGGCCTTAGTTTTGCTGATCCCCAAGTGTCCAGCGAGCGGGATCTCGTGGGCAATCTGCAACAACTGACTCCTGAATTGGTGCTGGACGACGAGCTGTCTTTCCCTCAACCACTCCTTTTGCAATTTTCCTGGTACAACCTCACTCGTTCCCAGAACACCCTTTCCTTATCAGTCACAGAGGTGGGCGTCTCGGCAAGGTGTATCAAATTCTCCAGGCTCGCATCTGAGTGCAGAGCGGCCTGGAAATCCTGGCTAGTGGCAGCCAGAAGTGACATCAGGGTCCCTTCCCCATGGAAACCCTCTGGGACCTGCTCTGGGTTCATCTCTGGTTCAGTCACACCTGTGACTGAGGAGGATCCAGAAGGCAGAACGTTATCTGCATTCCGGGCACTCTGACTGTGGGTGACAGCAGCTACGTAGGCTGTCTCCCCGGGAATCTCCACAGACCCATCTGCCGTCGCTGCTATGGGTACTACCTCCCCATCCACCCCCAACATCCCAGGAGCAGTGCTACTTATGGAGCAGTTACCTTTCTCTGGGGCACTGGTCACTTGCACGGCATCACCTTCCTCACGGTTCCCATGCATATCCCCATTTCCCATAGCACCATCGCTTGCTGATTCCTCATCCATCCCACCCCGCAGAGTGAGAAGGCTGAGCACTCCTGCACCTGTGAACACATCATTCTTGGGACACAAATGGTTAGCAGGTAACACTTGCACATTTTCAACATTAGCATTATTGGTATTATCCTCGGCATTTTCAGAAAAATGATTGTCAGGTACATCATTAATCGGTAAAGCATTGTCAGGTAACACATGCAATTTCCCATTGCTATCATCAGCATTCGATCGGGGAGAGGAGTCAGGGACATAGTATGCAACCATCCTCCCCAAATCATTCCCTTATAAAACACCAGTGGGCAAGTTATCGGACAGCTCCACTTCCTTCACCCCGCTCCCGGCACCCCAATCTATATACACCTGGGTCAATGACAAGGGACATTGGATGCCCCCAATCCCGGTGAGAGTCAGGGTTTTCCTTGGAATGGTTTCTTCAGGGTCTGCCAGTTCAGGTCAGATAAGGGTTCGTTGAGCCTCGGTGTCCTTGAGGCCTGTAGCGACATGGTACCCCCACGGTGAAGTGCTGCACGTTGACACACACCCAACGCCCCACCCACCAAAAGAACTGCATTAGGCCCTGGGGCCTTGGCTGGGGGATTATTCTGCTTCTATGGACAGTAGGTTCTGATATGACCAGTCCACTTGCAGAAAAAACTGTTGAGGGTAGGTGGTAGGTCTGATGCTGTTGGCAATGGGGACAGGGTCTCTGGTGTGTTGGCTGGCAGGGGCACTGGCATTGGTTGCAGGCTTAGCCACTCCAGCTGGTGGTGACTGGCTTCCGCAGTTCCGATTTATGGTTGGCCTCATAGTCATCGTCAATCTGTGCTGCTTTAGTCACGTCTCTGTACTTCACGAACTGTCCTACCTCAACTGGGCAAAGATGTAAGAACTGGTCTTTGAACATCAGGTCCCGCAGCTGTGCAAAGGTGGTCACTGACAGTCCTTGGGTCCACTGGTCAAAGTGGGTCCCGAGTCCATGCGCCATATCACTGTAACTGTCATGTGGGCCACGTTGGAGGTTCCGGAACTTTCTATGGTAAACTTCAGGTGTTAGCTTGGACTAGGTTATCAGGGCCTGCTTGATGACCTCATAGTCACCATCTTGCTCTTGAGGGAGAGGAGCAATCACTTCCAGAGCGTTGCCTCGTAGCTCTGGGGTCAGGTATCTGGCCCTGTCACCGATCCCACCTTGCTTCCACCAATATTTCACAGATCCCACCAATCTGTCACGGTTTACAGGGAAGTTACCTTTATCATCCCCACCACTCACACCAATTTGTCACGAACCGGGGTTGGTTGGTTGCCCCTGGTTCCTTCTGAAGGGGATTTGTTGTGAATTCCGTTCTTGGGCTCCCCCCGGTGTTTGTAAATCGCACTTTTGTGAGTTCTGCTCTTGGGCTCCCCCGGTGGTTTTAAGTGGAACGGCTGCTCCTTGGATTTCTCAGTAGCAGTTGCTTCCACTGATTGTCCTTGCTGCTCGGCTATTTAGCTTGGCTCTGCCTTTCAGTCAGGGCCAGTTGTCAATGTTTCCAAGTTGGAGTCACATCTCTCCTCGGATTTCCCTGATATTCTGTCCAGTTCAGCAAAGATAAGTCCTTGCTTGTTCTTTTGTTGTCCACTTGTTGTGGACTTAATCGTTCTGCTCAACCAATGTTTTTCCTCGTCCAGCTTGTCAGTATGTATGTATTCAGTTAAGCTGGAAGCTCTGGGGAAGCAGATTTGCCCTCCACACCTGTAGTCCGGTGTGGAGGTTTTGTAAACTCTGTGGTGGATTTTTCTAGTTTTTATACTGACCGCACAGTATTCTATCCTGTTCTATCTATCTAGTTAGAAGTGGCCTCCTTTGCTAAATCCTGTTTTCATTCTGTCTATGTAATTTCCCTCTCCACTCACAGTCAATATTTGTGGGGGGCTGTCTATCCTTTGGGGATTTTCTCTGAGGCAAGATAGCATTCCTGTTTCCTCTTTAGGGGTAGTTAGATCTCCGGCTGTGACGAGGTGTCTAGGGAGCGATAGGAACATCCCACGGCTACTTCTAGTGTTGTGTTAGGTTCAGGAACTGCGGTCAGTACAGGTACCACCTCCTCCAGAGCTCGTCTCATGTTGCTCCTTAATCACCAGGCCATAACAGTACAACTGGCCAACAATGTGTTAAATGCATCTCAAAAGAAGGAAAAAAAAGTTCTGAGCCATTTTTTTTTCTGTAGTCTGTTTTGTGTTTTTTTTCCCCTTAATCTCTGGGTGGTTCAGGATTTTGGCGCTGACATGGATGTTCAGGATTTGTTTTCTCGTGTGGATCAACTTGCTGCAAGAGTACAGAATATCCAAGATTATGTTGTCCAGACTCCGGCTTTAGAGCCTAGAATTCAAACTCCTGATTTGTTTTTTGGAGACAGATCTAAGTTTTTGAACTTTAAAAATAATTGCAAATTGTTTTTTGCTTTGAGACCCCGTTCCTCTGGTGATCCCATTCAGCAGGTGAAAATTGTCATCTCTCTGCTGCGTGGTGACCCTCAGGACTGGGCATTCTCCCTTGAATCAGGGAATCCGGCATTGCTTAATGTAGACGCATTTTTTCAAGCGCTCGGATTATTGTATGACGAACCTAATTCTGTGGATCAGGCAGAGAAAACCTTGTTGGCTCTGTGTCAGGGTCAGGAAGCGGCAGAATTATACTGCCAGATATTTAGAAAGTGGTCTGTGCTCACTAAATGGAATGAGGATGCTCTGGCTGCAATTTTCAGAAAGGGTCTTTCTGAAGCCCTTAAGGATGTTATGGTGGGGTTCCCCACGCCTGCTGGTTTGAACAAATCTATGTCTCTAGCCATTCAGATTGATCGGCGCCTCCACGAGCGCAAAGTTGTGCACCATATGGCAGTGTCTTCTGAGCAGAGTCCTGAGCCTATGCAATGTGATAGGATTTGGACTAGAGCAGAACGGCAGGGATTCAGACATCAGAATGGGCTGTGTTTTTGCTGTGGTGATTCTGCTCACGTTGTCTCTGATTGCCCTAAGCGTACTAGGAGAGTAGCTAGGTCTGTTACCATCAGTACTGTACAACCTAAATTTCTCTTATCTGTGACCCTGATTTGCTCATTATCGTCCTTTTCTGTCATGGCATTTGTGGATTCAGGTGCTGCCCTGAACTTAATGGACTTGGAATTTGCCAGACACTGTGGTTTTTCCTTGCAGCCTTTGCAGAGCCCTATTCCTCTGAGGGGCATAGATGCTACACCATTGGCCAAGAATAAACCTCAGTACTGGACTCAGCTGACCATGTGCATGGCTCCAGCACATCAGGAAGATTGTCGTTTTCTGGTGTTGCATAATTTGCATGATGTTGTTGTACTGGGTTTTCCATGGTTGCAGGTACATAATCATGTGCTGGATTGGAAATCTATGTCTGTGACTAGTTGGGGTTGTCAGGGGGTACATAGTGACGTTCCTTTGATGTCAATTTCCTCTTCCCCCTCTTCTGAAGTTCCTGAGTTTTTGTCGGATTTCCAGGATGTATTTGATGAGCCCAAGTCCAGTTCCCTTCCTCCACATAGGGACTGTGATTGTGCTATTAACTTGATTCCTGGCTGTAAGTTCCCTAAGGGCCGACTTTTCAATCTGTCTGTGCCAGAACATACCGCCATGCGGAGTTATGTTAAGGAGTCCTTGGAGAAAGGGCATATTCGGCCGTCTTCGTCACCATTGGGAGCGGGATTTTTTTTTGTTGCCAAGAAGGATGGCTCCCTGAGAACCTGTATTGATTATCGCCTTCTTAATAAGATCACGGTCAAATTCCAATACCCTTTACCTTTGCTTTCTGATTTGTTTGCTCGGATTAAGAGGGCTAGTTGGTTTACTAAGATTGACCTTCGAGGGGCGTATAATCTTGTTCATATTAAACAGGGTGACGAATGGAAAACTGCATTTAATATGCCCGAAGGCCATTTTGAATACCTTGTGATGCCATTCGGACTCTCTAATGCTCCATCGGTGTTTCATGCATGATATTTTCCGGAATTATCTTGATAAATTCATGATTGCTTATTTGGATGATATTTTGATTTTTTCCGAGGATTGGGAGTCTCATGTGAAACAGGTCAGGATGGTATTTCAGATCCTTCGTGATAATGCTTTATTTGTGAAGGGGTCTAAGTGCCTATTTGGAGTTCAGAAGGTTTCTTTTTTGGGTTTCATTTTTTCTCCCTCGTCTATAGAAATGGATCCTGTTAAGGTCCAAGCCATTCATGATTGGATTCAGCCCACATCTGTGAAGAGTCTTCAGAAATTTTTGGGCTTTGCTAATTTTTATCACCGCTTCATTGCCAACTTTTCCAGTGTGGTTAAGCCCCTGACCGATTTAACGAAGAAAGGCGCTGATGTGACGAATTGGTCCTCTGCGGTTTCAGGAGCTTAAACGCCGATTTACTTCTGCCCCTGTGTTGCGTCAGCCAGATGTTTCTCTTCCTTTTCAGGTTGAGGTTGACGCTTCTGAGATTGGGGCAGGGGCCATTTTGTCTCAGAGGAGTTCTGATGGTTCTTTGATGAAACCGTGTGCCTTCTTTTCCAGAAAGTTTTCGCCTGCAGAGCGTAATTATGATGTAGGCAATCGGGAGTTGTTGGCTATGAAGTGGGCATTTGAGGAGTGGCGACATTGGCTTGAGGGAGCCAAGCACCGTGTTGTGGTCTTGACTGATCATAAGAATCTGATTTACTTCGAGTCTGCCAAGCGGTTGAATCCTAGACAGGCTCGCTGGTCCCGGTTTTTCTCCCGTTTTGATTTTGTGGTCTCGTATCTTCCGGGATCTAAGAATGTTAAGGCTGATGCCCTCTCTAGGAGTTTTTTGCCTAATTCTCCGGGAATCCTTGAGCCGGTTGGCATTCTCAAGGAGGGGGTGATTTGGTTGCTAGGTCCTTTTGGTGGCCTTCTTTGTTGCGGGATGTGCGTTCTTTTGTGCAGTCCTGTGGGACTTGTGCCCGGGCCAAGCCTTGCTGTTCTTGCGCTAGTGGGTTGCTTTTGCCTTTGCCAGTCCCTGAGAGGCCCTGGACACATATTTCCATGGATTTTATTTCGGATCTTCCTGTTTCCCAGAAGATGTCGGTTATCTGGGTGGTTTGTGACCGGTTTTCTAACATGGTCCATTTGGTACCTTTGCCTAAATTGACTTCCTCCTCTGACTTGGTTCCATTGTTTTTTCAGCATGTGGTTCGTTTGCATGGCATTCCGGAGAATATTGTGTCTGACAGGGGTTCCCAGTTTGTTTCTAGGTTTTGGCGGTCCTTTTGTGCTAGGATGGGCATTGATTTGTCTTTTTCTTCGGCGTTCCATCCTCAGACAAATGGCCAAACTGAGCGAACTAATCAGACCTTGGAAACCTATTTGAGATGCTTTGTGTCTGCCGATCAGGATGATTGGGTGGCTTTCTTGCCGTTGGCCGAGTTTGCCCTTAATAATCGGGCTAGTTCGGCTACTTTGGTTTCGCCTTTCTTTTGTAATTTTGGTTTTCATCCTCGTTTTTCTTCAGGGCAGGTTGAGCCTTCTGATTGTCCTGGTGTGGATTCTGTGGTGGACAGGTTGCAGCAGATTTGGACTCATGTGGTGGACAATTTGACGTTGTCTCAGGAAAAGGCCCAACGTTTTGCTAACCGCCGTCGGATTGTTGGTCCCCGGCTTCGGGTTGGGGAGTTAATCTGGTTATCTTCTCGTCATGTTCCTATGAAGGTTTCTTCCCCTAAGTTCAAGCCTCGGTTTATTGGTCCTTATAAGATTTCTGAGATTATCAATCCGGTATCTTTTCGTTTGGCCCTTCCAGCCTCTTTTGCCATCCATAATGTTTTCCATAGATCTTTGTTGCGGAGATATGTGGTGCCCGTTGTTCCCTCTGTTGATCCTCCTGCCCCGGTGTTGGTTGAGGGGGAGTTGGAATATGTGGTGGAGAAAATTTTGGATTCTCGTTTTTCGAGGCGGAAGCTTCAGTATCTTGTTAAGTGGAAGGGTTATGGCCAGGAGGATAATTCTTGGGTTGTTGCCTCCGATGTCCATGCCGCCGATTTGGTTCGTGCTTTTCACTTGGCTCGTCCTGATCGACCTGGTGGCTCTGGTGAGGGTTCGGTGACCCCTCCTCAAGGGGGGGTACTGTTGTGAATTCCGTTCTTGGGCTCCCCCCGGTGGTTGTAAATCGCACTTTAGTGAGTTCTGCTCTTGGGCTCCCCCGGTGGTTTTAAGTGGAACGGCTGCTCCTTGGATTTCTCAGTAGCAGCTGCTTCCTCTGATTGTCCTTGCTGCTCGGCTATTTAGCCTGGCTCTGCCTTTCAGTCAGGGACAGTTGTCAATGTTTCCAGGTTGGAGTCACATCTCTCCTCGGATTTCCCTGATATTCTGTCCAGTTCAGCAAAGATAAGTCCTTGCTTGTTCTTTTGTTGTCCACTTGTTGTGGACTTAATCGTTCTGCTCAGCCTATGTTTTTCCTAGTCCAGCTTGTCAGTATGTATGTATTCAGTTAAGCTCGAAGCTCTGGGGAAGAAGATTTGCCCTCCACACCGTTAGTCAGGTGTGGAGATTTTGTAAACTCTGTGGTGGATTTTTCTAGTTTTTATACTGACCGCACAGTATTCTATCCTGTTCTATCTATCTAGTTAGAAGTGGCCTCCTTTGCTAAATCCTGTTTTCATTCTGTGTATGTAATTTCCCTCTCCACTCACAGTCAATACTTGTGGGAGGCTTCTATCCTTTGGGAATTTTCTCTGAGGCAAGATAGCATTCCTGTTTCCTCTTTAGGGGTAGTTAGATCTCCGGCTGTGATGAGGTGTCGAGGGAGCAATAGGAACATCCCACGGCTACTTCTAGTGTTGTGTTAGGTTCAGGAACTGCGGTCAGTACAGGTACCACCTCCTCCAGAGCTCATCCCATGTTGCTCCTTAATCACCTGACCATAACAGGGATTTATCTATATCCTAATTCCCAGTTGAGGGTTGGGATCGTGCAGCTCTCTGGCGCCCCCCATTACTCTCAGGTCAGTCAAGGAACTTCACCTAGGGTAATTAGTTGCCAGAAAGGCTTCCTGCTATGTACTGGCTATTGGGCACGCTGCAGCGAGGGCGATATAACTATTCCCACCCAGGTGGGAATAATGATTATAATTGCCTCCGTCACTACAAAGCCTCCCAAACGCACAGAACAAAGTATGCTACCACCAGCTCCGATTTTCAAAGTATTGACGGGTCCGGATCCAACCCAAATCTGTAGCGTAATTCACCTCAGATGACGCGACAGTTCATTTAGAGCATGAAGAGTCAAGCTAGTAATTTTATATTTTACTCCATAAAGAGGTAGGCAGTGTTTACAAGGTATAAAAAGATATTATAAAGAAGACAAAATCATCTGTACAATACAATTACAAATACACAGGGATTAAAATTTAAAGAAGAACACTTACATTTCGTTCAGATCATTTCATCTTTTGACTGGCCGTGTGCAAAGGAGGGGGGTCACATCTAGTTGCGTACCACACATCTAGACGGCAGCTAGACCCTTGACACCAAACTTGAGAAGACTCCTTGCTTCACTACTTGTTTCAGAGCCTAAAACCCAGGCACTCCCTCTGTAGTGACATCACTTAGGGGCTGAAATCTCCCCTTTACTTAGAGCTATGGTAACTGTTTTTATGCATAACTTGCTGTGTGAACCTCGCATAAGTACGACACCATGCTAATGATGTTACCCACATCAGGGGTATTCTTTTAAGTGTTAACACGGAGTAATTATGTGAACCGCTTACTGAGAAATCCGCACTTTGCCCTCATTGCGTTTAGCTGCTAGCTCTTTCAGTGAGTGATAGATCTATCTATGGACATCCAGAATATCTAATTCTTATATTTCTAGCCCGGATTGGTGCCACTATATATCACATTAATAGAACAAATAATCTTAAAGAAAGCACGAGTTTTGGCCAGTATACGATGTGAGGGGGGGAATGAGGAGTCTAAGGAGAATTGTCTGCCAAGCATAGAGCTATAAAAATTATTTTGGGAGGGGTGAAATGAGGGGTTTTGGATTCAGACACACACACAAGCAGCTGACAGTGAGAAGGGGTGGGGTCGGGATAGCCCACAGCGTGTCATGTAACCTTCTGAAACTAAACTCACAACATGACATTTTTACATTATGGTGACAGGCCCATTGGTTCCCTGGCAGCCGGTACTGTCTGCAGGCTTTCCCAGAGGCCAGCAGAAAAGTGTCCAAGTTCCTGTCCTTATCCATCACAGGAAAGTGCTCTAGCCTGGGTTTAGGGATCTGAGTGCTGTTGGGCTCACGGTTCCACGTGGTAGATGGTACTGACCCAAGTTGGGTCATCTGCAGTTCATTGTCCCTCCAAGCTTGGGCCTCCTGCTCAGCTCTCTCTGCCTCTTGGAATTGCAGGACCAGCTGCAGACGTCTGTGTCATCTGCGGAGCATTGTTGCAGAGCCAGCTGCGGGCGGGGGTCCGATCCACCCTGGTTGCTGGTAGGGCCGGCATTCTGTGGTTGGACATCTGCCACAGAACCATTTTCTCTTGGGCCGGCTTCTGCATCCGCTGGGCTCTGAGCAATTTCCCGTTGCACCAGAGACGTGACCAGTTGGCTTTTGTTTTTGCCCATGGCGTCAATCTGCATCAACCCGCAGAGGGCAATAAGTGTCTTTTAGGGTGCCAAGGAAATGCATGCTAAAAATTAAAGCGCAAATTTTTGAAGGTCTTACCTCCTAATTTTGATCCTTGTTGGTCATAGATATTTTATAATTATCTTTTTTTAAGATTAGTTATCATTTACTGGTTGCTCAATGGCACATCATACTGCAGTTTTAAATGTTGGTTTAGTATTTATCGTCATGCATATTCCTCGTTATGTATGGTATGTTATGCCGTTTACCGATCAGATTAATTATATTTACGAGAAAAACTGGACTGCTACTAAGTACTGATACATGTACAATGTACATAACTGTGTAATGCATATTTTACTGTAACAGAATGCTTACTGCCATTCTGTTTTTTGAATAAATAGTATATACAGTTAAAGATATGATGACAAACTGAGTGGTTATTGTGTATACAATATTGTGGAAAATGAGAAACATGGAATAATTCACATGCCTTGAGCAAGTGGTAAATCTAAATCTAATGTCAACATATTTTACATGGTGAATCCTTATGCCAAAAGGAACAAATTAACAAATTGAGGGGTAAGACTTACTAATTTGCAAAGTTCATTTTTCCTTGTTTTTCCTTGGCACCCTAGTGTCCTTGTTATGTTGCTTATACCAGCCTTCTACTCTTGCAGCCATCATTACCAAATAATAGATAGGATACAAAAACAAAGAGAAGGGTAGGGGGTAATCGCAAGTACACACTATTATCTCAGGACTGGTAAACACTGAGCTTGTTCTCCAAAACTTATTTGTACAGGTTCCTCTCCAGAACTGTGCAAGTTTTTAGTGAAAGGAATGATTGCTCAAACCCAGTCATTAATGCTCTATTATCCCACCGCTGCCACCAATATGTCAGGAATCCCACCGCGTTGACACCAATATGTCACGAATCCCACCGGATGTGTCAGGGATCCCATCATTCTGTCACGGTTCACAGGGAAGATACCTTTATCATTCCCACCACTCACCAATTTGTCAAGAACCGGGGGTTGTTTGGTTGCCCCTCGTTCCTTCGGTAGGGGATTTATCTATATCCCACTTCCCAGTTCCGCTGTGAAACTTGCAGCTCTCTGGCACCCCTTACCCTCAGGTCAGTCAGGGTACTGCACCTAGGATAATTAGTCACGAGAAGGGCTGCCTGCTATGTATTGGTTATTGGGCACTATGCAACGAGGGCGATATAACTACTCCCACACAGGCGGGAACAATAATTATCAATGCCACCGGTCGCTGCAAAGAAGCCCAATTGCACAGGACAAGGTATGCTGCCACCAGCTCCAATTTTCCAAAGATTAACGGGGCCGGAGCCAATAGAAATCAGTAGCGTAATTCACTTCAGAGGACGTGACCGTTCATTTAGAGCAGGGGTCCTCATCCTGTAGCTTGGGAGCCACATGTGGCTCGCGGTCCTATGAATTGTGGCTCGTGGCTGTTAGCTTGATGCATTAACTTCAGTTCTAGCAAACATGTATGAAGAGCACATCTGAAAATGGTGAACTTTGTGAGCAGCCCTGCACAGAAGAGCAGATCTGGATGCACATATAATGGTCTTCGGGGTTTTGAGATGATTTAAGTATGGTGCGCTGGAAACAAGATGACACCACCTGTCAGGAGGAAGAAGGCTTTCATCCGCAGTCTGAAACCAGCCTTACAGAGACAGAAGTGGTAATCAATCATGTATACATACATATATGTGTGTGTAGCCCCTCTCACTCCACACGCAGAGCCCCGTATAAACATCTAATATAAGTAGTAGAGCATAGGTATGACTTGTCAAACTCAATTTGACAGGTGGACCCGCCCCTATCAGAGTGTATCAAAGTGTGTAATCCCTCCCCCTCTCCCTGCTGCCAGCAGCTGTGTGTCTGGCTCTCCCCTTTTGATATGTCTTAATATTGTTAATACAGCGTTTGATACTGTGAATATTATCCCAGTAATTGTTTTTTATATTAGATGTTTATATGCTATATTAAGTTTACTCTTATTTGATAACCCGATGCTAGGGAGAATGAGCCTGTGTTTCTGCAGTATTATTGGATAGTGGCATTCTCATTTATATGTGATTTATAGAATAGTTCAGTCGGCTATGTAAAAACCTGGGCCAAGAAATGCTACCACATGCCGTGTCAATTCCCAGCACTTCTGTATCCTGTAATGTTTTTTTGAGTCTCGTCTATCCCCTTAAGTGTGAGCAGCTGTGTGATTGTATGACATCCAGTCACAAACAGAAGCTGTGTTTCATTACCAATTTTTAGAAGTCATGTTTCTGTTCTCCTTTTATATGTGAATTTATAGAATAGCTCAGTCGGCTATGTGAAAAACCTGGGCCAGGAAGTGCTTCCTACATAAACACAAGTGAGACCATTCACAAAGCAGGATTTTACACAGGATTCTCTTCACACGCAATAAGCATCTGATGGGACAGGATGTTTTAAGACCTTTATTGTGTGAGACAGGGTACAACAGACTTAATTGCTAGCAGATGTCTCCCTGAATATCTTTTAACTAGATAACTGTCCGGGGCAGACTAAGGCTATGTTCACACGTTCAGGATTTCCATCCTTTTTTTTTCCTGACTGAATCTGCAGGTCTCTGCAGAAAACGCAGGTGCGTTTTTTGGTGCGTTTTTGGTGCGTTTTTGGTGCGTTTTTGGTGCGTTTTTTAGTGCGGTTTTTTGTGCGTTTTGTATGCAGTTTTCTCTGCAAATTGTCTGTGTTTGACACAAATAAAGCTTTAACTGCAGTGGGGGAAAAAAAAAAAAGAAATGATGTCATTTCCTTGGCCAACCCTTTTCTTCTTCCATCCTCCATTTTGGGACTAAACACCAAAATGAGTGGACGTGTTTTGAATGACAGCGCTCCGCGTTTTGCGCCGCATGCGTCACTGCAGCGCACGCATCCGGGCGCAGAGGACGCAGCAAGTTGCATTTTTGCTGCGTCCAAAATCAATCAAAAAAAGGACGCATGCGGCGCAAAACGCAGCGTTGTGCATGCGTTTTGCTGCGTTTTACTTTGCGTTGTGTGTTGCGGCGCCGACGCTGCGGCGCACAACGCAAATGTGAACATAGCCTAAGTGCCACGTATTTCAGTGCCACGTGCCACGTATTTAAGTGCCACGTATTTAAGTGCCACGTGCCACGTATTTCAGTGCCACGTATTTCAGTGCCACGTATTTCAGTGCCACGTATCACGTATTTAAGTGCCACGTGCCACGTATTTTAGTGCCACGTGCCACGTATTTAAGTGCCACGTGCCACGTATCTCAGTGCCACGTGCCACGTATTTAAGTGCCACGTGCCACATATTTAAGTGCCACGTGCCACGTATTTCAGTGCCACGTGCCACGTATTTAAGTGCCACGTGCCACATATTTCAGTGCCACGTGCCACGTATTTCAGTGCCAAGTGCCACGTATTTAAGTGCCACGTGCCACATATTTCAGTGCCACGTGCCACGTATTTCAGTGCCACGTATTTAAGTGCCACGTGCCACGTATCTCAGTGCCACGTGCCACGTATTTAAGTGCCACGTGCCACATATTTAAGTGCCACGTGCCACGTATTTCAGTGCCACGTGCCACGTATTTCAGTGCCACGTGCCACATATTTCAGTGCCACGTGCCACGTATTTCAGTGCCACGTGCCACGTATTTAAGTGCCACGTGCCACGTATCACGTATTTCAGTGCCACGTATTTCAGTGCCACGTATTTAAGTGACACGTATCATGTATTTAAGTGACACGTATCACGTATAAGTGACACGTGTCACGTATTTAAGTGACACGTATCACGTATAAGTGACACGTGTCACGTATTTAAGTGCCACGTATTTAAGTGCCACGTATCCCACGAAGATTTTCCATGGAGAACAGACACATCCAGAGATATGTCTGCTCTCCACGGATGCAGCAACACACTGACAGGAGCCATAGTTCCTGTCGGTGTGTCACTGCGCATGCGCGAGCGAGTTTACCGGCGGTCATTGACCCCGGCACTCTCGCTTAACGGCAGTGCTGCGTGGGAAAGTTCAACGCAGCTGTACTGCTGTTAACCGAGACGCCGGAGCCATTGAACTCCGGAACAGTACGCGATACACTGCTAGGAGCTTCGCTCCTGGCAGTGTATCGCCGGAGAGCAGCCGATCGGCGTGGGACACTCGTTTTATGGATTCTGCGGACAGGGAGTATGGATTTGGTTTATTATTTTGCGATTTTTTCCTGGAGGATCGAGGGCTTCGCCTACAAGTGTGCTGTTGGTGAGTATATACTCTGTGTTATATGTTGTATGTACTGTGTGTCATGTATGTGTATTGTGTGTAGGTGTTTGGTGTAACTTTACCATTGTGCTAAGTCGCCGGACACAGGGACAACTCTCCCATCCTAATACCGGATGGGAGTAGTAGTCCGATACGGCGACTTAGCACAATGGTGGCACTAGCGTCGCATGGGGACACGCACACACACACACGCACACACACACACACACACACACACACACAGACACACACACACACACAGACACACATACCAAATCAATCAAACGGCCGACACGATCCCCATGCGCCGGTATGCCTCCATGTCTCTCCGCCCACGCACTTCCGGCCCCGCACTTCCGCCGGCTTCCCCGCACTTCCGGCTGCAGCGGTTCTGCACAACAAACCGCAGTAAAACCCGCAGATATATTTTTGATCTGCGGGTTTTACTGCGATTTTGACCTCACAATGGAGGTCTATGGGTGCAGAACCGCTGCGGTTCAGGAAGAAGAATTGACATGCTCCTTCTTTTTTCCGGGAGCTATTCAGCACGGCTTTTTTTTTAAATTTCCGGACCATGTGCACAGTGTGTCCTGTTTTCCATAGGGTACAGTGTACTGTACCCTGCATGGAAAACAGCTGCGGAAAAAAACGCACTGTGTGAACATGGCCTAAGAGTGATGTGGGAGCATGAGTGGAATGAAATGGTTGAAAATGATTCTAACCTTCAATCATTTCTCCATCAGATGGAATTCCCCGTTCCTTTAGACCCCGTGATGATTTTACAAGGGATCAGAAAGTGATGATAGCATAATTTTCAACACTGTCAGGGTCTGTGTTAAGAGTTGCTTACCAAATATGTGCTCTGACCAGCAGGTAATTAACTAAAATCGCATAAAGTGTGTTAAATACCGTATATACTCGAGTATAAGCTGACCCGAGTATAAGCCTACCCCCCTAATTTTGCCACAAAAAACTGGGAAAACTTATTGACTCGAGTATAAGCCTAGGGTGGAAAATGCAGCAGGTACCGGTGAATTTCAAAATTAGAAATAGATACTCCATACCATTCATTATGGCCCCATAGATGCTCCACATAAAGCTGTGCCATATATAATGCTCTGCACCGTTCATTATGGCCCCATAGATACTCCACATAAAGCTGTGCCATATATAATGCTCTGCACCGTTCATTATGGCCCTATAGATACTCCACATAAAGCTGTGCCATATATATAATGCTCTGCACCGTTGCCCCATAGCTGTGCCATATAGTGCTCTGCACCGTTGCCCCATAGCTGTGCCATATAGTGCTCTGCACCGTTGCCCCATAGCTGTGCCATATAGTGCTCTGCACTGTTGCCCCATAGCTGTGCCATATAGTGCTCTGCACTGTTGCCCCATAGATAGCTGTGCCATATAGTGCTCTGCACCGTTGCCCCATAGCTGTGCCATATAGTGCTCTGCACCGTTGCCCCATAGCTCTGCCATATAGTGCTCTGCACCATTGCCCCATAGATGCTCCACATAAATCTGTGCTGCTGCTGCAATAAAAAAAACCAAAACACATACTCACCTCTCTTGCTTGCAGCTCCTCGGCGCCATCATCCCGGCGTCTCTCCGCACTGACTGATCAGGCAGAGGGCGGCGCGCACACTATATGCGTCATCGCGCCCTCTAACCTGCACAGTCAGTGCAGAGAGACGCCGGGAAGATGGCGCGGCGCCCGGCGTGTGGAACGAGGACAGGTGAATATGTCATACTTACCTGCTCCCGGCGTCCCGCTCCTTCCCCCGGACAGCTGGTCTTCGGTGCCGCAGCCTCTTCCTCTGTCAGCGGTCACCGGCACCGCTGATTAGAGAAATTAATTATGCGGCTCTGCCCCTATGGGAGGTGGAGCAGCCTATTCATTTCTCTAATGAGCGGTCCCACGTGACCGCTCAGGGGAAGAGGCTGCGGCACCCGGAGACAGTGGGACGTGCAGGGGGAGCGCCAGGAGCCCCGGAAGCAGGTAAGTATATGACAGTGCTCACCCGCCGACCCCACCACCGATCATGACTCGAGTATAAGCCGAGAGGGGCACTTTCAGCCCAAAAATTTGGGCTGAAAATCTCGGGTTATACTCGAGTATATACGGTAGACAGCATACGGATATCATAGTGAATCAAAGTGTATTAAATTGATTACTGACACGATGCCCACAAATTGATAACAAGTTGTTATCAAAGTGACATCAAAGCGTATTAAATAGATATCGCACTGAAATCGTGGTGAATCAAAGTGTATTATTACATCTATTATATAGGCCCTTTTATTTATAGTCACAATAATATTTATTGTCTTTTATTGACATTTTCATACACTTATAGTCCCAATAATATTTATTCACTTTTATTTACATTTTCATACACCTATAGTGCCAATAATATTTATTCTCTTTTGACAGTTTGATACATCTATTATTATATAGGCCCTTTTATTTATAGTACATGCATGTAGTATTGGAAGCGTCTGCTTCATTCTGAAGAGCCCCCGATCTGAGCATATGTGGCTGGCAGTATAATGACTGCTGATTAGCGTTTATTTATAGTTAAATAATATTTTTCTCTTTTATTGACAATTTGATACACCTACAGTATTTATATAAAACCCTCTTTTATTGACAATTTGATACTATAAACAGTACTGTTCTTTGTAAAATAAAGAACGAGAGAACTTTTTCAGATAAAAGTAATAACATTTATTGAACAAAATCAATTACATTTTATAAAAAAAGTCATATGAATAAATTTCACTGTTCAATTAGATTCAAACAGCTACTTCTTGAAATCCACAATACAACGCAAATAAACAAATCAAATCAATTATCACTGAACACTCATTATTACACTCATATAGTTGGGATTATTCTGTAAGATGTGTTTCATTATCAATGAACACATTCTATAGTGAATATTGCAGAATGTTATGTGAACGCCGAGGCCAGAAGCTGCTCCCCACGCACCACGCGGGTATGTGGCCATATTACAACACCCGCAAGTATGAAGTGCTGTGTTTTATACGTTTATAAAAAAGCAAAGACACGATATTGTAAAAATTTTTAAAGATTTTATTGTAAAATAAGTACATCACAAACACATTTCAATACTATAAAATTCTTACAGAGTATAAAAGCAAACACATTTAATAGTACAGGGGTCATACAGCAACACACACTTCGTACAAAATAAACAGTATCACAAGTACACTGAACATACATCATTACACTTCTTACAAAATAAATAATATAGTGTTACAAGCCATGTACAGTATTTATCCAATACATTCTTTACATCGTGAGCCACATGGTTTGTAGCATCGGTAGAGACCTTTTTTTAGGTAGCAGAGTTCCACGTGTGGTGCCTAATGACGGAGAATGTAAAGATTGAATTGTACGCGGCGTTGAGGCTAGCTTCTGCAGCGTAGTGTGTCTCGCTGCTGGAAATTTTTAATTCATCTAAAAGCTTCCTAGTAGTGGGGTTGCCAACAACTGTAGACGGTATATTTAGCTCCGCCATAGCCTGCATAAATGATTCCCAACCCGGAGGCAAATTACGGCCGGTCAGAGCGTGGCTCTGCGTTGTACTACGTACCAAATCCAGCAAGTTAGACCCTGGTATTACGGATCCTCTGAAAATAAATTCAGCTTTATTATTCCAGGCTGTAACATTTCTATTCTGCAGTAACTTGTTTAGTAAAAATTCAGCATTCTTTTTATAATTGTTGCTGATCAGGATCGGGAGTGCTAACGAGATTTAAAGCCGTTACTTCTTTTGAGCTGTGCCTTGTATGTACCAAGTAGTGCTGTAGCACGGTGCTATACATTTTAATTTTCACATCATCGGGAATGTCGCGACGTTGTAAAACGTCGCTAATTTCACCATCAAGGCGACGAATAACGCGTATGTTATCTGTAGCACCGGGTCTTAGCTTGTCTAGCTCCTGTTTGGGTACTAGATACATTTTCTCTGTATGCTCCATTATCTTCCTGCGAGCAGACTTGTTATTATAGGGACTGCAAAAGCTAAAAGAGGGCCGATAAACCCGCCGGCCTGCTTTAGTAGCCGCTTCTTTTCTTTATGGGTTGAGATCTGTCGCTCAGGGTTCTTATAGCTTTACGCCACTTCTTTAATATGCCTTTTTGACGCTCTTCCAGCGGAATCCTGCCTTTTAAGATGTTTAAAGCAATCTCGCCTATGGCTGTAATTAAATAATTGCTTGCATTGCGCAAAATAAACTTTCGGACAGCTGGGGTTGCCTTCACCAGAGATTTAAAGAGAGCCCAGTTACGCCGGAGTCTCTCAGACATGTTTACAGCACAACGCACACAGCGTGGAATGTCTGATACCCTGGTAAAAATCACTTTTTAGACGTGTTTTTCTTTTGAACATAAACAGCAGGCAACACTGGTGGAAACAATCCGGTCCTTAAGCGAAGATCCTCAGGGGTATTAGCTCTCAAATCTACAAGCAAATACCCATAAGGTTCCCGCGTGGCATCCTCAAAAGCTTCTAGGAAAAAATGTGTTTTTCCGGGATACATCTGACGAGCTAGAGTTAAAATTTGTAATTTATCTCGGGGGTTATTAAAAAGCACCATGTATTTTGTGTTAAAATTTATTGTGCGGCTTTTCTTACCCTGACAAAATATGTTTTGTACCAGGTAGAAAATACTGAGATTTCTGTGGTGCACATACTTGGTAAAGGCTTTTTCTATCTCACAATTCTCACTAGCACTCTCCATGAGATCATCAACAATAGCCAAATTCACCTTCTCCGGTGGGAATAATTCGTCATCTACGAATGTATTCGGCAGACCCTCCACAAATCTGGCGTTGGGAAAAGAGAGAGAGATTTCATCATATAGTTTTTGCCAACACGAATAAAACCAAACAATATTATCAGGTTTCTGAGAAAAATTAGTTTCAATATTATACAGCATCTGTTTTACAAAATAGCTCTTTCCAGAAATAGACGGTCCTGCTAGAATGCATGAGAACGGGTGTTGCAGGCGTGTATCCATCAGACCTCGTTTCAATCTCCCAGTACTTTTTATTTCTTACAATGGATGGCTGCTGTACAACAATACGTTTCTGTGTATCTGTGTCAGAATTGCTCGGGTAGTCCAGAACTAGATCTTTTAGACTGTTGAAATTAATAGATTGAGAGTTACCAACATTTAGTGTTATCCCCTTAACTTTTAAGACAGTTTTACCGGTGTTGAGTTTGTACCCGTAAGTTTTGGGGCCCGCGGATACAAATTCTGTGATGTGTGTACCATCGGGTATTTCACTGGTCAGCTCCCCCAGGTAATCGCCTAAAGGCGGCTGCCACTCACCATCTCTCTGTACAAAAATAACAGAATCTGTGTCGTGATAAAGGCACCGCTCCTGCAGTCGGTCCAGCAGCGAATAGAGCTCTAACCGTGCATACGCTGTTGTAAAACACGCTATAAAAATGTTTGTTTTTGTTGATGGTGTGGTGACCTTCTGCGTATTTCCAGTTAATGGTTGCGGTGTCATCAAGGAAATGTAACATCGAGATGTCATAGTAAAGCAGGAACAAATACTTAAAAAGCTCATCTGGATCCCTAACAATACTGGTACATGGTAGATTAGATCTCTGAGCAAACTTCCCCCATAAAGAATTTAAGAAAAGCTTGGAGATCTGTCTCTTAGCAGGGTTGACGGCTATATTTTCAGGCCGTAATTGCACACCTTCTTTTTCAAGAAAGGAGTCAATGTACTGCCTTTTCTTGACCTCATCAGTGCACCAGCTAGGGTAACCAGAGGCTTCCTGCTTCTCCCTCAGATGTAATTTAATGTAGGGTGCAAACAGATCATCATTGGTTTTAGGAAAATGCCATATTTCATAGATGTGCGCGAACCGATCCCCTTTTTCTATAGCCATGTCGAGCTCTATAGTGCACCAGGTGCCTGACAATGCACGCTCTTCATCACTATGCGCACAAATATCTGCCTGGGAATTTACAGCGCTTGTGTAGCATAGGGGAAACATTAATTTTTTGTTGAGTTTTACCGGTAGAACTGGAAAAAATAAATGGAATATTTGGTATAAATACAGCATTTAATATGAAATTTTATACAATTGAAGAGGTCAGCGACTGCTGATTATCGAGACACAATCATTTATTCATTCATGGCGTCTAATACCCGGGATCACATATTAGAAAAACAATATTTTACAGCTACAGAGCCCGGATCATTCGGTGGAATCGACAAATTATTTAGAGCGATGAGAGACCGCGGAATAAAGAAATCTGACGTGGCTGAGTGGCTGAATAGCCAAGATTCCTACACACTGCATAAACCCATCAGAAAAAGATTTTTGACAAATAAAATTTATGTCTCGGACATTGATGCGCAGTGGCAAGCGGATCTCGTAAGTTTAATTGACTATTCTAGGGAAAATGATAATGTCAAATACATCCTGACGGTGATTGATACTCTATCGAGATACGCGTGGTGCGTGGCTTTACCAAACAAGACGGGGGCTAGTGTGGCCAGATCGTTTGAATTAATATTTCAAAATGATAAGCGCATACCGAAGAAATTGCAGACGGATCGTGGCAAAGAATTTATAAATTCGTCAGTCAAGCAGCTATGTAATATGCATAATATTCACCACTTTTTTACCAACAATGTCGTGAAAGCGGCTATGGTAGAGCGCTTTAATCGCACATTAAAAACTCGTTTGTGGCGCTACCTCACGAAGCATAATACCTTCAGGTATATTGATATTTTACCGGATTTGGTGCATAGCTACAACCATACTTATCACTCAACCATACGTTGTAGCCCGGCTGAAGTGAGTTCGCAAAACGCGATGCAGATCTGGCGCAATATTACCAGCTCTACTATTACTAGTAAACCGATTAAACCGACTTTAAAGGTCGGAGATCATGTCAGAATATCGCGCTATAAAGGTACCTTCTGTAAGTCCTATGAGAAAACGTACAGCGAGGAGATTTTTTTAATTACCGGGGTCTCCATTAAATTTCATAAACCTCTTTATAAAATTAGTGATTTAGCCGGCGACCCTGTAGAAGGGTCATTTTATAAGGAAGAGCTGCAAAAAATACCTATGGATGAGAATCGCGTCTACAGAGTAGAAAAGATTTTGAGAAAAAAAACGTGTCGGGGGTGTAAGTCACTGCCTCGTCAAATGGCTGGGGTACCCCGAAAAATTCAATAGTTGGATCCCGGCTTCGGAGTTGACAGATATATAGCCATGGAAGCGCGCTCCTTTTTCTTCACCCTTCCCAGTAATTCCTCAATTAAAATCTACCCTGATAACACCATATCGAATTACAACACCAAGTTAGCGAGGGCCGTTCATCTTTCAGACGCTTATGAAGTGGCGTTAACGGAAATACAGTACCCCCATACGTGGAACACATTTGAGGCTTTTGAAGGGAACTTCTACGCCGCGAAACACGGCGAAGCGATAGAACATTATCACATAAAATCAGGATTTTACTCGAACATTCATAAGCTGGTTGCCGCGGTCCATACCCGAATAGAGGCGCTGAATTTATCCACGCCAGCCTACAGAATACGGTATGATGAGGTACGCCGAGAGGTGATCCTACCCGACCCGGCCCCTATACAGTTTGCTCTGGGTACTAAGCTAAAATGTATTTTTGGCCTGCAGGCCGTCGATGACTCCCCCGTTGCTTTAATGCTGTGGAATCGCCGCTTTTACCTCGATTCAAAGGCTGGTTTTTATTCGCTTTTTGTATACACTGATATAATTCAACATCAGCTTGTAGGCGACAGTTACGTTCAACTGTTACGAACCGTAGAAGTTAGCGGCGATGATAATGATATTGTCACGGTGCGCTACACGCGCCCCGATTACATACCGCTGTGCAAACAACACTTTGACTCCATAAACATTACAGTCATGTCGGACCAGGCTACGCCTGTTAAATTCAGATACGGCAAGTGTATAGTGCGATTACATTTCAGACTGCGACAGTATTGACACGATAAAATGGTGTCTCAAAGGGTGTATGGAGATCCCGCTGTTTATGCCCGCTACTATACTGCCCAGTCGGGGCACAGGCTAGAGGGATTCCGCGGGAGCGAGTACATGTATGGCTCTGGCCTGGCCGGGATATTTAAAGGATTATTTCGCCGCGCCGTGCCGCTTTTCAGAAAAGGCTTAGAATTAGTAAAACCGCACATAAAGACTGCGGTCCGGAACATCGCGACGGACGCCGTCACGACCGCCTCAACAGCCCTTATGAAACGGATAAATACACAACCGCAGCAAGACGGATCTGGGATAATTTATGTCGCTAAAAAAGCACAAAAAAGAAAGAGGCGCGCTTGCTCCCCTTTACCACCGATGCTCATGAATAAAACTACCACCAAGAGACGCCACCGCCAGAAACGAGTAAGACGCTCTGCGGACGACATCTTCTAATCAGTTATCATGGCATTCCTGCATGACGCTTCTGTAGAGTGCACAAAATCTGAGCTGGATATTTTTGACGTACCCCCGACACAAACAAGCATAGAGAAATCTCTATTTGTAGAAGTACAACCGGTTGCGGCTCTGTCAGACAATGGCCCGTTCGAATTTTTCATATCTGGGAGCGGCGATTATTATTATGATCTGAACAATACGTTGTTGTACGTAAGCTGTCGCATCGTGAAGCAAGATAATACGGCTATTGCCGATGGTGCCCGGGTGGCTCTCATTAATTATCCTTTAGCTACCCTTTTTAACCAGGTCGATATTACTCTGGGAGATCAGCTTATCTCACAATCGGACAATCTCTACAGCTATAGAGCGTACATAGAGACCCTTTTAAATTACAGCTCGCAGACGCTGTCATCACAATTTACAGCCGGTTTGTTCTATAAAGACACTGCGGGCCATCATAATGACCGGAGCTTGGATGGCGCAAATGCGGGGTTTATCAAAAGAGCCGATGCAGCTTCTCGCTCAAAACCCATCGACCTCTTGGGGCCCATTTTTGGGGATATATTTAATCAACCAAAGTTAATATTGAACGGACTTGACCTTAAGGTTAAGTTAACAAGAAATAAGGATGCTTTCTGCCTCATGTCCGCAGAAGCCGAGCCATTGAAGGTACAAATCTCGCAAGCGGCTCTCTACGTGAAAAGAGTGCAGGTGTCTCCGGCTGTCCGAATCGGCCACAGCCAGGCCTTCCTATCCGCAACCGCCAAGTACGCTATTGACCGAACATGTCTGAAAGTGTACAGCATCGCCGCGGGGACACGGATCACGAACCACAAGAACCTCTTCCTAGGTCAGATCCCAAAGACCGTTATATTGGGGTTTGTAGACAATGAGGGGTTCAGTGGGGCTTACGCAAAAAAAACCCTTCAATTCAGCCACTACCATATCAATCACGCCGTTTTATATCTGGACGGTCAGCAGATACCCGCGAGACCTTATAATCCTAATTTTAATGATGGTTTAGCCATCAGAGAGTATATGGCGCTTGCCCATATATCTGGCAAGCAAAAGGCTGATTGTGCCATGGCGATAGATCGTGAAGAATTTATGGACGGATTCACTCTATTTGCTTTTGATTTATCGCCTGATCAAGAGCCTGGAGGACATTTCTCGCTCATTAAAACAGGTAACCTACGTGCTGAAGTCCGCTTTGCGCTAGCGACACCCCACACGATAAATATGATTGTTTTTGCAGTCAACCACACCATTCTGGAAATTAATAATAGGAGAGAGATCTTGTACGATTTTAATTAAGTAACGATGGACAGTCTGCAGCTTACAACGATACTGAAGTCCGATAATTATACAGGCCGCATATTCGCCGGCGTGTTTCCGTGTGATTTGCTTCCGGAACAAAGAGTGACTCAGAGACCCGCGGCATATATTGTGAATACAGACCCGGCGAATCAAGCTGGACGCCACTGGGTATTAATCATACTCTGCGATGATAAGACGGGCATATTTTTTGACAGTTACGGCTTTAGTCCTGAAAATATTATCTTCCCACGCGCTTTTGTGACATTCCTGAACAAGAATTGTGACGCGTATCGTTATCAAGATGCCCAAATCCAAGATATGTATAGCCATGTATGCGGCCATTACTGTGTATATGTTTTGCATCATTTAGCGCACGGATTACCATTCAAGAATGTTTTACAACATTTCACTACCGATGTACAAAGAAACGATAGAACCGTATCAGACTTTGTCGCAGCAACATTTTCAAATTTAACTCGCTGTTCTGACCGTAGTTATCAATTTAATCAAAGATCTACTTGTTTTTGCCAGCTTCGTTGATCTAAATGACCCCTGTACTATTTAATGTGTTTGCTTTTATACTCTGTAAGAATTTTATAGTATTGAAATGTGTTTGTGATGTACTTATTTTACAATAAAATCTTTTAAAATTTTTACAATATCGTGTCTTTGCTTTTTTATAAACGTATAAAACACCGCGCTTCATACTTGCGGGTGTTGTAATATGGCCACATACCCGCGTGGTGCGTGGGGAGCAGCTTCTGGCCTCGGCGTTCACATAACATTCTGCAATATTCACTATAGAATGTGTTCATTGATAATGAAACACATCTTACAGAATAATCCCAACTATATGAGTGTAATAATGAGTGTTCAGTGATAATTGATTTGATTTGTTTATTTGCGTTGTATTGTGGATTTCAAGAAGTAGCTGTTTGAATCTAATTGAACAGTGAAATTTATTCATATGACTTTTTTTATAAAATGTAATTGATTTTGTTCAATAAATGCTATTACTTTTATCTGAAAAAGTTCTCTCGTTCTTTATTTTACAAAGAACAGTACTGTTTATAGTATCAAATTGTCAATAAAAGAGGGTTTTATATAAATACTGTAGGTGTATCAAATTGTCAATAAAAGAGAAAAATATTATTTAACTATAAATAAACGCTAATCAGCAGTCATTATACTGCCAGCCACATATGCTCAGATCGGGGGCTCTTCAGAATGAAGCAGACGCTTCCAATAGTACATGCATGTACTATAAATAAAAGGGCCTATATAATAATAGATGTATCAAACTGTCAAAAGAGAATAAATATTATTGGCACTATAGGTGTATGAAAATGTAAATAAAAGTGAATAAATATTATTGGGACTATAAGTGTATGAAAATGTCAATAAAAGAATAAATATTATTGTGACTATAAATAAAAGGGCCTATATAATAGATGTAATAATACACTTTGATTCACCACGATTTCAGTGCGATATCTATTTAATACGCTTTGATGTCACTTTGATAACAACTTGTTATCAATTTGTGGGCATCGTGTCAGTAATCAATTTAATACACTTTGATTCACTATGATATCCGTATGCTGTCTATTTAACACAATTTATGCGATTTTAATTAATTACCTGCTGGTCAGAGCACATATTTGGTAAGCAACTCTTAACACAGACCCTGACAGTGTTGAAAATTATGCTATCATCACTTTCTGATCCCTTGTAAAATCATCACGGGGGTCTAAAGGAACGGGGAATTCCATCTGATGGAGAAATGATTGAAGGTTAGAATCATTTTCAACCATTTCATTCCACTCATGCTCCCACATCACTCTTAGTCTGCCCCGGACAGTTATCTAGTTAAAAGATATTCAGGGAGACATCTGCTAGCAATTAAGTCTGTTGTACCCTGTCTCACACAATAAAGGTCTTAAAGCATCCTGTCCCATCAGATGCTTATTGCGTGTGAAGAGAATCCTGTGTAAAATCCTGCTTTGTGAATGGTCTCACTTGTGTTTATGTAGGAAGCACTTCCTGGCCCAGGTTTTTCACATAGCCGACTGAGCTATTCTATAAATTCACATATAAAAGGAGAACAGAAACATGACTTCTAAAAATTGGTAATGAAACACAGCTTCTGTTTGTGACTGGATGTCATACAATCACACAGCTGCTCACACTTAAGGGGATAGACGAGACTCAAAAAAACATTACAGGATACAGAAGTGCTGGGAATTGACACGGCATGTGGTAGCATTTCCTGGCCCAGGTTTTTACATAGCCGACTGAACTATTCTATAAATCACATATAAATGAGAATGCCACTATCCAATAATACTGCAGAAACACAGGCTCATTCTCCCTAGCATCGGGTCATCAAATAAGAGTAAACTTAATATAGCATATAAACATCTAATATAAAAAACAATTACTGGGATAATATTCACAGTATCAAACACTGTATTAACAATATTAAGACATATCAAAAGGGGAGAGCCAAACACACAGCTGCTGGCAGCAGGGAGAGGGGGAGGGATTACACACTTTGATACACTCTGATAGGGGCGGGTCCACCTGTCAAATTGAGTTTGACAAGTCATACCTATGCTCTACTACTAATACATATTGTGAAATATGTATGTATATATATATGTGTGTGTGTGTGTGTGTGTGTGTGTGTGTGTGTGTGTGTGTGTGTGTGTGTGTGTGTGTGTGTGTGGCGAAATATGTACAGGTCTATGTGTGACCAGCAATAGTTTAACATCTGTCCTGAGAATGCAGGTCTCACAAAGGTCACAACATGTGTATCTGAGAAAGCAGTCTACTGTCTCCAAATCTCACCAGGGAGTCTGCTGGAAACCAGGAAGAAAGGGAAACATTTCACACCTCCAAGCTCTTTCAAGAGAGATGTCAATTATAGCCTGACACTGTCTGTGAGACCTTTTAGGCAAAGAGTGTTCAAATGAAAAGAATATATTCATTGGGGGAGCGACCATGGTCCAATCAAAAACAAGCAAGTATAATATTTATCTGAGAGGCTGGTCTAGAAATTTGACCTCCAGAGAAACACTATAAATTAGGCTTGTATGAGTACAAAGTTGTTCACAGACTGACGTAAGCCCAGCTGATGTGTTCCAGTCCATCCATTCCCCCGTCAGGGAGCAGAAAGCAGACTACAAAGTTAGCCATTTTCTGTAAGTTTTCTCCTGTTTATTTTTATAACTGTTTTGCATACTTGTGTCTTATTACCATATTTTTATACTTTTTTCTTTACTGTAAGCACTGTACTCTTTGTATAAAAGCATAAAACTTTAACAAGTTGAACCTTGTATGTTCTAAAGAATCTATAGCCTTAAACTGTGTGAGCCTTATGATTGAAAAAAGTATATTCACTATATTGCTGGATTAGTGTAAACAACGTCTCACCAAAAAAACTAATACCATAAAAATATTTTTTATGAAATTGCTCTTAAAAATAACGAATGACCTAAATACAAACCACACCAAGCAATAGTTAATCCACTATACTAGACAACACTCATGGGTGGGCTGGGGGATGGGTATCCCTGTTACACCCTTATAATCCCTACCTGAACGCTACCTGAACCCTACCTGTCTGCAGAGGTTGGCACCCTCTTGGACGCAATGTGGCGCCCCCGCTCCTCGGCGGCTCGCCCTTATCTCCCTAGCAAATCCCTAGTATAAACACCAATAGGGGATTCACGAAAAATGCCCCTACACAGGGATACAACACACAATGACTTATCTAGATTATAACCAAAAAAAGAGGGAGTAGGACAAAAAAACAACCAAAAAACTAGTGCAGTGAATAAAACCAATCTGATATTCTGGGAGCATAAATAAAGAGATATCTTGCCTATCAGATCCCTAGAGTAATCCCTCTTGGACGCAATATGGCGCCCCAGCTCCTCGGCGGCTCTCCCTCGTGTCTCTAAAAATCTCCTGGGTTATAGATAATAAAAAATATACACCCAGAAACTGGGCAATCATAAGCCATCAGTCTTCTGCATTCAAAATTAGAGACAACTCTCAGGAATCTCCAGCTCAAAAATATGAAAACATAGTGAAAAGATATTTAAGGCTGCATGAAAACCACACTCATCAATGCGTCACTGAAGTCCCAATGATATAGTATCCCCAGTGACTTTAACACTGAGTTTAAACCATTTGCAGCCCAACCCAGAAACCAATTCAAAATAGCATGCTTGTTTCCAGTGTTATCTAAGCATGCTTTTTGTATTCCATTTAAGTATAAGTATGGGGTACTGTAATATATTCAGTAATAATGCCATTTATCCTTTATATTCCCTCCAAAGGCATCATAACACATCAGTTATTAGTTTTTGTATACAAAAAGTTTTTTTTTCCGGATGTCATAAAGCGTCTTCAATGCCCCAACAGCTACATCATACCTATTCCTGTTAGTGGTTCAGGGTTTAATATATGTATATACACAACACAAGCACCTATTGCATTGTGCCCTGGACAGAAAGTGCGCTCCTATTGCACCGTGCACCAGTTACTCAAAAACCAGCAAGACAATTCTGCCAATCATTGTTGGTCCACCTTATCTATATACAGGTTTTGCCTTAAGGTACCTTCACACTAAACAACTTTCCAATGAGAACGACAACGATCCGTGACGTTGCAGCGTCCTGGATAGCGATCTCGTTGTGTTTGACATGCAGCAGCGATCTGGATCCCGCTGTGATATCGCTGGTCGGAGCTAGAAGTCCTGAACTTTATTTGGTCGTCAGATCAGCATGTATCGTCGTGTTTGACATCAAAAGCAACGACACCAGCAACGAGCATAGGGGGCGTCGCAGCGTCTCCTTCTAGCCAGGTAGGTGTGTTACATTCCAAATGGAGACGCCCTCAGCCGCGACGGCCTGGGAGGCACCTTGCAGCAGGAACAATGGTAGCTGGGCGTCTCCCTGTCAACGCTGATAGGCCATAGCAGGATCATCTGTAGCTGCGTTCCGAAATATAAACCGCGACTCTACTCCTTTGCAATCACTTGTGCATCCTCCGCCTACAAGCCTCTCGTGAGCGTCCTGTTTGGAAATCCAGAACTCTGCATCGTCTTCGTTCTCTCTTTCAGCATATTAACGGTAAGTATCACTTTGTGCTGTTTTGTTTCATCTGCCATGCAGCAAAGCTAATTAATGTGTATTGTAGAGTGATGTATACTACATCTCTGCACAGATCTGTTTGAGCTTGCAAGTTTGTTAACAAATACGTTTTTTCGCTGGTTGGCAGCCATTTGTAGCTTACACTATTTGGAAAGGTAAACAAATACATTTTTAGGCTTGCTGGCAGGCATTTTGAGCTTTCGCTTTATGGAAAGTGTATTGTAGAGTGATGTTTACTACATCTCTGCAGAGATCTGTTTGAGCTTGCAAGTTTAGTAAACAAATACGCTTTAGCGCTGGCTGGCAGCCACTTTGAGCTTTCACTATATGGAAAGGTAAACAAATAAGTTTCTACGCTGGCTGGCAGCCATTTTGAGCTATTGCTTTATGGATAAGTGTATTGTAGAGTGATGTATACTACATCTCTGCAGAGATCTGTTTGAGCTTGCCAGTTTGTAAACAAATATGCTTTTGCGCTGTAGTATTGGCCGTTAGTGGTCATTACTGGGTAACAAGGATTTGGTGAAGTGGTGTGTTAGGATGTTAAGATGTTCACCAACAAAATGGCCACCGCCAAATTTTAATTTGCCATCCACAAAGTAGCCACCATTAGAATTAACACTTTTTCCACCCACAAAATGGCTGCTAACAATAGGAAAAAGCACACGGCCCATCCAGTGTGCTTTTTCCTATTGTTAGCAGCCATTTTGTGGATGGGATGGGCCGTATGCTTTTTCAGCACCCACTAAATGGCTGCTAACAATAGGAAAAAGCACACGGGATGGGCCAAGTGCTTTATTCCTATTGTTAGCAGCCATTTTGTGGATGGGATGGGCCGTGTGCTTTTTTTTAGCACCCACAAAATGGCTGCTAACAATAGGAAAAAGCACACGGGATGGGCCGTGTGCTTTTTTCCTATTGTTAGCAGCCATTTTATGGATGGGATGGGCCGTGTGCTTTTTCCTATTGTTAGCAGCCATTTTGTGGGTGCTAAAAAAGCACACGGCCCATCCCATCCACAAGAGGAGGAAAATGCGGCGTTCGTGAACAATGATCAGGTCAGGGGTTCCGGAATCTGCACCAACATAAAATTTTGGGATGTCCGCAATTGCCGGAAGAAGGGAATCAGGAGACGCGCGCTACCGTGAGGTGCTTCCTAGTGATGCAATAATACGTGTCCCAGGCCACATAGAGCATTGAACTCCAAAGCCCCCAGAGAATGCAGAGTATAGCATCACTGGGAAGAGTGATCTCTATTTTCTATATATGTACGTACATTTGGCGACTAAAAATTTCATTTGGCTCCTAACTTTTGCCGCCAATGGCGCCTAGGTATTTTTTTTTTTATTCTGGAGCCCTGTACTTTTGGTGTCTAAATATTGCTGTTCTTTAATGTTTGTGTAGAGAGACGGCGCCGGCAACAGGCACCAGCACCAGCCGGCACGCCTTCATCCGCCACCAGCGGCAGCCCACAGCCCGGGACATCACGTATGTTAACCATCATTCTTTGCAATTTTATTACTGCATACGGGACATTAGAGGGGAACTGAAATATTGTATACATTATAGACGCAGTAAGGTCCAGGCGCAGGCGCGCTAGCACCCCACCGCAAGCCACAACACCTCCCTTCCGCCACTCATCTTCCTCCCCCGGGTCGGCGGCATACTCCCCAGAAGCAAGCATTCGTAAGTGACCAAAACTGCGAGCGCTTCCCCACAGCGTGTTCAATTGTTAACCATATATGTATTTGCTTCCTTTTAGCTGCGGCAGCTGTGGCCCGAGCGAGGGGATGGGAGGTCAGCAGCTCTTCTTCCGGGGATGAGCAACCAGCGTCCCTTCTCCGTAAGTATATAGACAGTGGGAGGGGTTATCGGTGGGATGTCACATTTGACAATGACAAGAACGACAAAAAAAAACGTCCTCTGGGACAGGACCAAATTGAGTGTGTAGTAAATCTCAGGTTATGTTCACACATGCCGTATTTGCAGCGTAATCACCATCCGTTCTCCGACCTCTTCTATCCATAGAATCGCCCACCATGAGAGAGCTGCTGGCGAAGCAGAAAAGAATGGAGAGGACAGCAGCAGGGCCGCACGCTGCGACACCTGTTAGCCCACCGCAGTGGGAGGATTTAAATTTTTATATTTGTTAAAAAAAAAAAAAAAAGTTTATATTGCGTTTAAAAAAAAAAAAAAAAAAAGTTTTATATTACCGCTATGTTGTGTGCTATTTTAATTAACTAGCGGAGCAGGACTGGTTTGTTTTTAGGTCATTGGTTATTTTTAAGAGTAAATTAATAACAATTATTTTTATGGTATTAGTTTTTTTGGTGAGATGAGCCTAATGATTGGCAGACAGTAGTAGTAATATTCCCGGGACTCATCGCCCGTGTGTTCGGTGAGTGGTGGCAGCGTGTATGAACGGGTGTGTGGCCTGGGTCGGTGTATGATTTATGCTCCCATTACAGCATAGGACAGAGGCTGAATGCTGGACCGAGAGAGGGAAGATAGATTAACCCTTGCAGGCACAACCCCAAGTCACGTGCTGAGAGCGGATACATGACAAATTGGTGGCAGCACGGAAGGGATCTGTGACATAAATATCTAATAAATATAAATATATAATATCTATTTCATAGGCACCTCTTCTTGACAACAATAGCTTACACTGCCTGTGTTGCCCATAGCAACCAATCACTAAGCATCTTTCATTTCACCAGAGCTGTTTGTAAGAAGCTGAGCTGTGATTGGCTGCTATGAGCAACAGTTTTCCTTGTAGACAGTTGTGGTAACTGAGGCCTATTATTCTTCTCATTTCTATGGTGTTATCGTCCTTCTGTAAGGCTGGAAATAACACAATTTATTACCGTGCCGACACAGACCCCCCTCTGCCACAGACTGCAGGGGGCCCAGAATCAGGAACTTCTCTTTGTCCGTTATGAAGCATCTCATTAACTTCAACCACAGAGAAAGAAAGAAACACAAGACGGATTTCTCCAACCCAGGAACCATTTTACTCGGTGTAAAGGTACCTTCACACTGAACGAGATCGCTAACGATCTGTGACGTTGCAGTGACGTTGCAGCGTCCTGGATAGCGATCTTGTTGTGTTTGACACGCAGCAGCGATCTGGATCCCGCTGTGATATCGCTGGTCGGAGCTAGAGGTCCAGAACTTTATTTCGTCGCTGGATCACCCACTGTCATCGCTAGATCGGCGTGTGTGACGCCGATCCAGCGATGTGTTCACTGGTAACCAGGGTAAACATCGGGTTACTTAGTGCAGGGCAGCGCTTAGTAACCCGATATTTACCCTGGTTACCATTGTAAAAGTTAAAAAAAAAAAAAAAAAACAGTACATACTCACCTTCTGAAGTCTGTCACGTCCCCCGGCTAGCGGTGGACACCGTGTCAGTTACGCCATCCCCACACGGAGGTTGTTGCCCACACAGCCTTACAACAGGTCAATACCGTACAGCTTTATGGTGAATGGTGAATCACCATCTGCCCACACGGGCACGTTTCTCTTAAATATTCCACATAGCACGTAACTGATGAAGGTCCAGTATGCGACCGAAACGTTTTGTTGCTGTTAATAAACACATCTCCAGATTATAAGTTGAGTGCCAGGTCTTATTACGTATTGTCACATCCCCCGGCATCAGCTTCCCCTGCACTGACTGTCAGCGTCGGCCGGCCGTAAAGCAGAAGCAGAGCACAGCGGTGACGTCACCGCTGTGCTCTACTTTACGGCCGCCGGCTGACACAGTGCAGGGGAAGCTGACGCCGGGGGATGTGACAGACATCAGAAGGTGAGTATGTACTGGTTTTTTTTTTTTTTTTTAACTTTTACAGTGGTAACCAGGGTAAATATCGGGTTACTAAGCGCGGCCCTGCACTTAGTAACCCGATGTTTACCCTGGTTACCCGGGGACTTCGGCATCGTAGACAGTTTCAATGATGCCGAAGTCCTTCCCCTAATCGTTGGTCGCTGGTGAGAGCTGTCTGTGTGACAGCTCCCCAGCGACCACAAAACGACTTACCAACGATCACGATTGCTGGTCGTGATCGTTAGTAAGTCGCTAAGTGTAACGGTACCTTAACAGTGTCACCCTCACAATGTCGGGTTCACTGTACACCTATTTATACAGCTACAACTAATGCCGCTCTACATGAATCCTTCTATACAATGTCTTACCTAATTGGGATTACCGAAATGCTCTGTGCTGCGGGGACACCGTGTACAGTCGGGAGGAACCTGGAGACGACACACAGGTGTATACTGTATACAGGGGAGATGACACAGGTATATATTATATACAGGTGAGAGGACACAGGTATATACTATATACAGGTGAGAGGACACAGGTTTATACTATATACAGGGGAGAGGACACACAGGTATATACTATATACAGAGGAGACCACACAGGTATATACTGTATACAGGGGAGACCACACAGGTATATACTGTATACAGTGGAGAGGACACATAGGTATATACTGTATACAGGGGAGAGGACACAGGTATATACTATATACAGGTGAGAGGACACAGGTATATACTATATACAGGGGAGAGGACACAGGTATATACTATATACAGAGGAGACCACACAGGTGTATACAGGGGAGAGGACACACAGGTATATACTATATACAGGAGATATGACACACAGGTATATACAGGGGAGAGGAGACACAGGTATATACTATATACAGGGGAGAGGGCACACAGGTATATATATACAGGGGAGAGAACACACAGTTATATACTATATACAGGGGGAGGACACACAGTTATATACTATATACAGAGGAGAGGGCAAACAGGTATATACTATATACAGGGGAGAGGACTCAGCTATATACAGGGGGAGATGACACAGGTATATACACTATATACAGGGGACAGGACACACAGGTATATACTGTATACAGGAGGAGATAACACAGTTATATACTATATACAGGAAGAGATGACATACAGGTATATACTATATACAGGGGAGAGGACACAGGTATATGCTATATACAGGGGATATAATATACAGGTATATACTATATACAGGAGATGACACAGGTATATACTATATACAAGGGAGATGACACAGGTATATACTATATACAGCGGAGATGACACACACAGGTATATACTGTATAAAGGAGATGACACAGTTATATACAGGAGATGACATACAGGTATATACTATATAAAGGAGGAGATGACATACAAGTATATACTATATACAGGGGAGAGGACACAGGTATACGCTATATACAGGGGAGATAATATACAGGTATATACTATATACAAGAGGAGATGACACAAGTATATACAGGGGAGATGACACAGGTATATACTATATACAGGGGAGATGACACCGGTATATACTGTATACAGGAGGAGGTGACAGTTATATACTATATACAGGAGATGACATACAGGTATATACTATATACAGGAGGAGATGACATACAGGTATATACTATATACAGGGGAGACATCACAGGTATATGCTATATACAGGGGAGATGACACACAGGTATATACTATACAGGGGAGAGGACACATGTATATACTATATACAGGAGAGCGTACACAGGTATATACTATATACAGGGGAGAGGACACCGGTATATACTGTATACAGGAGGAGGTGACAGTTATATACTATATACAGGAGATGACATACAGGTATATACTATATACAGGAGGAGATGACATACAGGTATATACTATATACAGGGGAGACATCACAGGTATATGCTATATACAGGGGAGATGACACACAGATATATACTATACAGGGGAGAGGACACATGTATATACTATATACAGGAGAGCGTACACAGGTATATACTATATACAGGGGAGAGGACACAGGTTTATACTATATACAGGGAAGATGGCACACAGGTATATACTATATACAGGGGAGGACACAGGTATATACTATATACAGGGGAGAGGACACACAGGTATATACTATATACAGGAGCAGATGACACAGGTATATACTATATACACAGGGTCGGACTGGCCCACCGGAGAACCGGAGGATCCTCTGGTGGGCCCAGGCACTGACCCCTGCTGGCCCACAGGGTTGGCAGCTACCTTGGGCCCCTGCTGCCTCAAGGGGCGCAGCGGCACACTAAGCGACCCGTGAGTTGGGGAAGGGGGATCAGCGGGTCACAGAGGCAGGAGCTGCTGCTAAAGAGAAATGAATATTCACTGCTTTCCATGCCCATTTCTCTTTAGCAGCGGCACCTGATCAGCCTTAGGAAGCCGGCCAACACTGCCTGCTATTGAAGAAGAATACTCAATGCCACCCAGGCTGGTCTTAGAGGCAGTTTTGGGCTGTCTGATGCTTTAGACATGCTGTTCCTTTAAATGTAAATGATCGGCTTCATTCCTCTACAGAAGACAGGCCTCTCTCACACTGCCGACATGAGAGGAGCGCCTGGGAGCCATCAGGATCACTAACATGCCAGGACTGGGAGCAGCAGACTAAAGAGAGGTGAGAAAACTATTAAGTGTTACTATAGCCACTGCTTTCTTAGTCAGTGGTAGTAATGGCCGCACAGGCAGGGAGACTGCTCGTCAGTGGTGATAGGCTGAGGTAGTTCCGGACGTCTGTTACTGCTGGAGAGCAGACTGTGGCCTGTGCGCCATTACTAGCCTCACTACACTGCAGTGCCCTGACTGAGCGGGAGGGAGCCATAAATCCTTCACCCCTCTCTCAGAGAAGCCGAACATGTGGCCATGAAGCCTTGTCCAGTCGATTCCAGAACAGCAAAATTGCCATGGATTCAATGGAAGGTTTTCTAAAGGGTGATTGTGTTCACTATCTAACTTCTATGCGAGAAATTGTATAATTTATTGGTGTTGGACAGTGAACTTGATAACCTATCCAGGGGTCCAATTATAATAATGTGATTATTGGCGTCCAACATGCAGCCCCCACCCCACTGATCTGCTGTTATTTGGGTCAGCTGTAGTGATGAATGTGTAGCAGCCACTGCTGGGTACAGCAGACCAGCTCTTCTAGCTGCAGCCGTTCTGCAGTACCCGGCAGCGCCTGCTACACAGCATCTCCCGCACTCAGCGGCTCGATGGAAAGTGTTTACATATTTCCGCCAACAGTTGGTCGGTGTGGGAATCTGACCACAAACAGCGTAATATTGATGAATAGCTCATCACTGTGTTTTGAGCAGACGGCTCCTTTAGTTGTATCGGCATCAGCTGCAGCGGGTAAGTGATGGACTGCAGCGTCAGTGTTTAGACCTCATTCAGACATCCATGTTGCACGTACATGTTCTGTCTGTGGTTTCCTCAGATACAACAGGTCCCTATTTTTTTTTTCTAAGGCTTCTTTCACACTAGCGTCGGGCTCGGTCCGTCGCAGTACGTCGGGCCGAGGTTCGCGACGCTAGCGTTGTGTCCGCCGCACAACGGGTGCAGCGGATGCTACTTTTCAGCGCATCCGCTGCCCCATTGTGAGGTGCGGGGAGGAGGGGGCGGAGTTCCGGCCGCGCATGCGCGGTCGGAAAAGACAGACACGGCGCACAAAAAAAGTTACATGTACCGTTTTTTTGTGCCGACGGTCCGCCAAAGCACGACGCATCCGTCGCACGTCACAATGCGTCGCTAAATGCAAGTCAATGGAGAAAAAACGCATCCTGCAAGCACTTTTGCAGGATGCGTTTTTTGTCCAAAACGATGCATTGTGACGGAATGCAGTTAACGCTAGTGTGAAAGTAGCCTAAATCCATTATAGCCTATGGGGCTGTTCACTTGTCTCTGATTTTCACGGACCATGTGTCTATGCACAATTCAGACACATATCTATTTTTCTTAGATGACAAGTTCCAAATTTGAGGATTGAAAAAGGCTTTGGAGGGAAGCATTATTAACTAATTGGGGAGAACCCCAAATAAACACTCACTATCAAGCCCTAAAATTTAACTTTTATTATATTAATGATAAAAATTGCTTTAGGGTCTAAAAATTGAGGTCCCTAATCTGCCTAAATGTGTTGTCAGTAAAGTGCTCGATGCTCGATTTCTTATACTTAATGGGTAACACCATGGAGTGCTAACACTTATTTGGCTGAATAGGACATACAAATTTATCGAACTAGTTCACCCAACATATTTCACCGCATTTGCGACAACATCAGGGGACAAGCCACAGTCCCATCCCAAACGTGGTGGCCATAATTCTGTAAGACTCCATTATATTTTATGAGGGGCCACATTATATTCTATGGGGGAGATCTGTGTTATACTACATGAGGTGAGCTGTATTATATTCTATGGGGGGCTGCATTATATTCTATAGGGGGTTACATTTTCTATGGGGGAGGGCTGTGTTATACTTTATGAGGGGGCTGCATTATATTCTATGGGGGGCTGCATTCTATTCTATAGGGGGTTACATTATCTATGGGGGAGGGCTGTGTTATACTTTATGAAGGGGCTGCATTATATTCTATGGGGGGCTACATTATACTCTATGATGGGGCTACATTATATTCTATGAGGTGGGCTGCATTATATTCTATGAAGGGGCTGCCTCACGCTATATGAGGGCTGCATTATATTCTATGGGGGGAAATTATACTCTGAGGGGGCTTCATTATATTCTATGAGGTGGGCTGCATTATATTCTATGAGGGGGGCTACCCCAACCCCTGCTATATCATTAAAACGTGTACTACCTTATATTATACCCTGATATTAGCGTGTTTTACGGCACAATCAGCGGTCTTGTATTTATTTCTATGTAGCTACATAGTGGGCCCAAAGAATGATTTTCTCTGCTGGACCCAAGGAACTCCAGTCCGACGCTGTATATACAGGAGAGAGGACATACAGGTATATACTATATACAGGAGAGAGGACATACAGGTATATACTATATACAAGGGAGATGACATACAGGTATATACTATATACAGGAGAGAGGACATACAGGTATATACTATATACAGGAGAGAGGACATACAGGTATATACTATATACAGGAGAGAGGACATACAGGTATATACTGTATACAGGAGAGAAGACATACAGGTATATACTATATACAGGAGGAGATGACACACTGGTATATACTATATATAGGGGAGATGACACACAGGTATATACTATATACAGGAGGAGATGACATACAGGTATATACTATATACAGGAGAGAGGACATACAGGTATATACTATACACAGGAGAGAGGACATACAGGTATATACTATATACAGGAGAGGACATACACGTATATACTATATACAGGGGAGAGGACATACAGGTATATACTATATATAGGAGCAGATGACATACTGGTATATACTATATACAGGGGAGATGACACAGGTATATACAGGAGCAGATGACACAGGTATATACTATACACTGTGCAGAATTATTAGGCAACTTGTATTTTGATCACATGATACTTTTCATACACGTTGTCCTACTCCAAGCTGTTCAGGCTTCAGAGCCAACTATCAATTAAGTAAATAATGTGATGTCCATCTCTGTAATGAGGAGGGGAGTTGTCTAATGACATCAACACCCTATATAAGGTGTGCTTAATTATTAGGCAACTTCTTTTCCTTTGGCAAAATGGGTCAGAAGAGAGATTTGACGGGCTCTGAAAAGTCCAAAATTGTGAGATGTCTTGCAGAGGGATGCAGCAGTCTTGAAATTGCCAAACTTTTGGAGCGTGATCACCGAACAATCAAGCGTTTCATGGCAAATAGCCAACAGGGTCGCAAGAAGCGTGTTGGGCAAAAAAGGCGCAAAATAAATTCCCCTGAATTGAGGAAAATCAAGCGTGAAGCTGCCAAGATGCCATTTTCCACCAGTTTTGCCATATTTCAGAGCTGCAACGTTACTGGAGTAACAAAAAGCACAAGGTGTGCGATACTCAGGGACATGGCCAAGGTAAGGAAGGCTGAAAAACGACCACCTTTGTACAAGAAACATAGGATAAAACGTCAAGACTGGGCCAAGAAATATCTTAAGACTGACTTTTCAAAGATTTTATGGACTGATGAAATGAGAGTGACTTTTGATGGGCCAGATGGATGGGCCAGAGGCTGGATCAGTAAAGGGCAGAGAGCTCCACTCCGACTCAGACGCTAGTAAGGTGGAGGTGGGGTACTGGTATAGGCTGGTATCATCAAATATGAACTTGTGGGACCTTTACGGGTTGAGGATGGAGTGAAGCTCAACTCCCAGACCTACTGCCAGTTTCTGGAAGACAACTTCTTCAAGCAGTGGTACAGGAAGAAGTCGGTATCGTTCAAGAAAAACATGATTTTCATGCAGGACAATGCTCCATCACGTGCCTCCAACTACTCCACAGCATGGCTGGCCAGTAAAAGTCTCAAAGAAGGAAAAATAATGACATGGCCCCCTTGTTCACCTGATCTGAACCCCATAGAGAACCTGTGGTCCCTCATAAAATGTGGGAAGGGAAAACAGTCCACCTCTCGGAACAGTGTCTGGGAGGCTGTGGTGGCTGCTGCATGCAATGTTGATCGGAAACAGATCAAGCAACTGTTAGAATCTATGGATGGAAGGCTGCTGAGTGTCATCATAAAGAAAGGGGGCTATATTGGGCACTCATTTTTTGGGTTATGTTTTTGCATGTCAGAAATGTTTATTTCTAAATTTTGTGCAGTTATATTGGTTTACCTGGTAAAAATAAATAAGTGCTATGGGAATATATTTGGTTTTTATTAAGTTGCCTAATAATTCTGCACAGTTATAGTTACCTGCACAAACAAATATCCTCCTAAGATAGCTAAATCTAAAAAAACCCACTCCAACTTCCAAAAATATTAAGCATTGATATTTTCGAGTCTTTTGGGTTGATTGAGAACATAGTTGTTGATCAATAATAAAAATAATCCTCTAAAATACAACTTGCCTAATAATTCTGCACGCAGTGTATATACTGGTGAGATGACATACAGGTATATACTGTATACAGGGGAGAGGACACAGTTATATACTATATACAGGGTAGAGGACACACAGGTTTATACTATATACATGGGAGAGGACACAGGTATATACTATATACAGGGGAGAGGGCACACAGGTTTATACTATATACAGGGGAGAGGACACACATGTATATACTGTATACAGGGGACAGGACACACAGGTATATACTATATACAGGGGAGAGGACACAGGTATATACTATATACAGGTATACAGGAGGAGATGACACAGGTATATACTATATACAGGGGAGATGACATACAGGTATATACTGTATACAGGGGAGATAACACACGTATATGCTATACACAGGGGATAGAACACAGGTATATACTATATACAGAGGAGAGGACACACAGGTATATACTATATACAGGTGAGCGGACACACAGGTACAGTACAGACCAAAAGTTTGGACACACCTTCTCATTTAAAGATTTTTCTGTAGTTTCATGACTATGTAAATTGTACATTCACACTGAAGGCATCCAAACTATGAATTAACACATGTAGAATTATATAATTAACAAAAAAGTGTGAAACAACTGAAATATGTCTTATATTCTAGGTTCTTCAAAGTAGCAACCTTTTGCTTTGATGACTGCTTTGCACACTCTTGGCATTCTCTTGATGAGCTTCAAGGGGTAGTCACTGGGAATGGTTTTCACTTCACAGGTGTGCCCTATCAGGTTTAATAAGTGGGATTTCTTGCCTTATAAATGGGGTTGGGACCATCAGTTGTGTTGTGCAGAAGTCTGGTGGAAAAACAGCTGAAAGTCCTACTGAATAGACTGTTAGCTGCTTTTTTCTTGCAATAATACAAATTCTAAGTAAAGAAAAATGAGTGGCCATCATTACTTTAAGAAATGAAGGTCAGTCAGTACGAAAAATTGGGCAAACTTTGAAAGTGTCCCCAATTGCAGTGGCAAAAACCATCACGCGCTACAAAGAAACTGGCTCACATGAGGACTGCCCTGGAAAGGAAGACCAAGAGTCACCTCTGCTTCTGAGGATAAGTTTATCGGAGTCACCAGTCTCTGAAATCTCAGGTTAACAGCAGCTCAGATAAGAGACCAGGTCAATGCCACACAGAGTTCTAGCAGCAGACACATATCTACAACAACTGTTAAGAGGAGACTGTCACGCTGTGACTGTCCTGGTGTGACATGACCTGGAGGGTGGTCGGTCACAAAACGACGAAACACACAAGGGTACACCGGGGACACTTTAACAACGGTGGGCCCTATTTGTAGGGAGCGGGGAATGGGCACCTCCTGAACTCACCTGAGGCTGTGCCCTGATCTTGCTACCATCTCTATATGGGTTCTTTCAACCCATCGCCAACCAGGATACCTAGTCCCTCACTTGCCCTGCTCTGATTCCTATGTAGGGAACTGGCAGGTGAGAGCACTGGTCCCACTGCTGCACTAATACAACACTGGGAAAGTTACAAACAACAAAGGGACAAAGAAACAATAACACCACACTTAGCTTTCTCTGCTGCAATGCACCGCACAGCAGAGTAAGGCACCAGGAATAAGAATTCAGCTGTAGAACAACAGCACTAAGCAAGCTCCTATTCCAGCAAGGTTGGTGTCCAAAGGACCTGTATAACCAACAGTCAGCTGATGAACCAGGTGACCTTTTAAAGGAAGGAGGGAGTGGTCACCACCCAAAACAGCAGAACAAGCTGCAATGCAATTACACCAACGGCCACCAACTTCATTAACCCCCGATGACCTGAAAGGAAAAAAGATTTTAATCTGAAGGAAACCAGATCTGCCACAGATCCAAACATGGATCGTGACAGTACCCCCCTTTCAATGAGGGGCCCCTGGACACTCAACACCGAACCTCACCACATAACAACCTATGGTGAGCACGCCTCGATCCACCAACAGTCAAGCAAATAAGGTAGCACACTGTAGCACTGAAACATGCAAACATGAAACACGAAAATTGAACTGCATTACTGCACTAGAAATATGAAAAATGAGAGCGTTTAGCACATAAAAATAGCCAATTTTATGTGTACCTGGTAGCCACTTTACGGCATCTCTCTTATACCAGGTCCTATGCTTTCCTTCCTCGCTGAGAATAAACGTCTCCATGTGAATGGGTACCTGTGAAAACCTCTTCCTAGACTAACATTCTCTCTCTGCGGAGGGGCACTGGACCTGTTGCAATTAAAACACTTGTGGCTAGGAGGCGGAGTGCTCGGTCAGAAGGCTAAATAATACATTTGAAAAAACTGACCGTCACATCCAAACATAGACTAAATGTGAACAGGTGCTGAACCTAGAGTCACCAACTCCTATACAGTCAAGCAAATAAGGTAGCACACTGTAGCGCTGAAACATGCAAACATGAAACACGAAAATTGAACTGCATTACTGCACTAGAAATATGAAAAATGAGAGCGTTTAGTGCATAAAAATGGCCAATTTTATGTGTACCTGGTAGCCACTTTAGGGCATCTCTCTTATACCAGGTCCTACGCTTTCCTTCCTCGCTGAGAATAAATGTCTCCATGTGAATGGGTACCTGTGAAAACCTCTTCCTAGACCACCAACGTTCACCTCGGCAGTCACCTGACTCAGGTTTACGGCAAACGTGGCTTGATGAAAATGCCACCAGTGAAGGCTCCGGAGGCGCCACAAACCTCCAGAGGGGCCGACCTGGGGAATGAGTTGTGTACATGCATAACTGGGGGTAACTCCAGCTGATAAGTCCCTGGGCTGAGAATGGCTGACACCCGATATGGCTCAATCACCCTGGAACTCCAGGACCCTGTTGCACACTTCCACCTGATGTTTTTGGTGGAAACCAATACATACTCATTCACACCCAGGTCTGGACCTGAACGTTTATTTCCATGTATGCGTCTGCCACAAGATGGTGAATTCCTAGAGGAATTGACAACAGAGGCGTCCCCCTGTGTCACCAAACTCACCCCCATTATGCTCAGAGGGAACCACCACCCTCCTCTGACCCCTCCTCCTAAGAGGTCTCTGACACACCGGGTTATCATGTAGTGAGGGTAGAGTCTTGCCCCTACTCCGTGGCAGCATCTCTGCTGCCCCCACTGGAGAGGAAGAGGTAGGTTGTAGAAGAATGGCAGAGACCTATGCCCCTGGGCAGCAGCCCTCACACGACTGATCCCAGCTGACCAATTCCCTATATACAGGGAAGATGACACACAGGTATATACTATATACAGGGGAGATGACACACAGGTATATACTATATACAGGAGGAGATGACATACAGGTACATACTATATACAGGAGAAGATGACTCACAGATATATACTATATACAGGAGATGACACACAGGTATATGCTATATACAGGACGAGATGACACACAGGTATATACGGTATACAGGGGAGATAACACACGTATATACTATATACAGGAGATGACACACAGATATATACTATATACAGGAGCAGATGACACAGGTATATACTATATACAGGAGATGACACACAGATATATACTATATACAGGAGGAGATGACATACAGGTACATACTATATACAGGAGGAGATGACACACAGATATATACTATATAAAGGAGGAGATAACACACATATATATTATATACAGGGGAGATGACACACAGGTATATACAATATACAGGAGGAGATGACACACTGGTATATACTATATACAGGGGAGATGACATACAGGTACATACTATATACAGGAGAAGATGACTCACAGATATATTCTATATACAGGAGATGACACACAGGTATATGCTATATACAGGACGAGATGACACACAGGAATATACTGTATACAGGGGAGATAACATGTATATACTATATACAGGAGATGACACACAGATATATACTATATACAGGAGCAGATGACACACAGGTATATACTATATACAGGAGCAGATGACACACAGGTATATACTATATACAGGAGATGACACACAGGTATATACTATATACAGGAGGAGATGACATACAGGTACATACTATATACAGGAGATGACACACAGGTATATACTATATACAAGAGGAGATGACACACATATATATTATATACAGGGGAGATGACACACAGGTATATACTATATACAGGAGGAGATGACACACGTATATACTATATACAGGAGGAGATGACACACAGATATATACTATATACAGGAGCAGATGACACACAGGTATATACTATATACAGGAGCAGATGACACACAGGTATATACTATATACAGGAGGAGATGACACACAGGTATATACTATATACAGGAGGAGATGACACACAGGTATGTGCTATATACAGGAGCAGATGACACAGGTATATACTATATACAGGAGGAGATGACACACACATATATACTATATAGAGGGAAGATGACACACAGGTATATACTATATACAGGAGGAGATGACACACAGGTATATACTATATACAGGAGGAGATGACACACTGGTATATACTATATACAGGAGAGATGACATACAGGTACTTACTATATACAGGGGAGATGACACACAGGTATATACTATATACAGGGGAGATGACACACAGGTATATACTATATACAGGAGGAGATGACATTCAGGTACATACTATATACAGGAGAAGATGACTCACAGATATATACTATATACAGGAGATGACACACAGGTATATGCTATATACAGGACGAGATGACACACAGGTATATACTGTACACAGGGGAGATAACACACGTATATACTATATACAGGAGATGACACATAGATATATACTATATACAGGAGCAGATGACACACAGGTATATACTATACAGGAGATGACACACAGGTATATACTATATACAGGAGGAGATGACATACAGGTATACTATATACATGAGATGACACACAGGTATATACAGGAGGAGATGACACACATATATATAGGGGAGATGACACACAGGTATATACTATATACAGGAGGAGATGACTTATAGGTATATACTATATACCGGAGGAGATGACACACATATATACTATATACAGGAGATGACATACAGGTATATACTATATAAAAGAGGAGATGACATACAGGTATATAGTATATACAGAAGAGATGACATACAGGTATATACTATATACAGGAGGAGATGACACATAGGTATATACAATATACAGGAGGAAATGACATACAGCAGGTATATACAGGGGAGATGACATACAGGTATATACTATATACAGGAGATGACATACAGGTATATACTATATATAGGAGATGACATACAGGTATATAGTATATACAGGAGGAGATGACACATAGGTATATACAATATACAGGAGGAAATGACATACAGCAGGTATATTGTTATGACCCCAATGGCAGAGGGTCTCAGGAATAAATACCAAGTCTGCAAACATAAAAAACCAGCTCATAGGGCAGTGGTAACTGGGCTGACCATATATCTAATCCTAGCACCACAAATAGAAGTAGCCGGGGAACGTGCCTACGTTGGTTCTAGACGTCTCGCGCCAGCCGGAGAACTAACTAACCCTAGAAGGGAAAAGAAAGACCTTTCTTGCCTCCAGAGAAAAGACCCCCAAAGTTGGATACAAGCCCCCAACAAATAATAACGGTGAGGCAAGAGGAAAAGACAAACATAAGAATGAGCTAGGTATTTAGCAAAGAGAGGCCCAATAGCTAATAGCAGAATATAGTAAGATAACTTATATGGTCAGCAAAAACCCTATTAAAATATCCACGCTGGATATTCAAGAACCCCCGAACCGTCTAACAGCCGGGGGGAGAACACCAGCCCCCTAGAGCTTCCAGCAAAGTCAGAAATCACATTTAGTACAAGCTGGACAAAAATAGAAGCAAAGCAAGTAACTCAAAAAACAAAGAAGCAAGACTTAGCTTAATTTTGCAAGAGCCAGGACCAGCAGACAGGAGCAACAGAAGGATCTGATTACAACGATGCCAGGCACTGGACTAAGGATCCAGGAAGTTTATATAGCGACACCCCTGGACTAACGACCCAGGTGAGTGCCAAACTGAAGAAAGACAATCCCAGAGTCATATCACTAGTGACCACAAGAGGGAGCCAAAAAGTCTAATTCACAACAGTACCCCCCCCTTAAGGAGGGGTCACCGAACCCTCACCAAGACCACCAGGACGATCAGGATGAGCAGCGTGAAAGGCACGAACTAAATCGGCCGCATGCACATCAGAGGCAACCACCCAGGAATTATCCTCCTGACCATAGCCCTTCCACTTGACCAGATACTGAAGCCTCCGCCTGGAGAGACAAGAATCCAAGATCTTCTCCACCACGTACTCCAACTCGCCCTCAACCAACACCGGAGCAGGAGGCTCAACAGAAGGAACCACAGGTACAACGTACCGCTGCAACAAAGACCTATGGAACACGTTGTGAATGGCAAACGACACCGGAAGATCCAAGCGAAAGGACACAGGATTAAGGATTTCCAATATCTTGTAAGGACCGATGAAGCGAGGCTTAAATTTAGGAGAGGAGACCTTCATAGGAACAAATCGAGAAGACAGCCATACCAAATCCCCAACACGAAGTCGGGGACCCACACCGCGGCGGCGGTTGGCAAAACGCTGAGCCTTCTCTTGTGACAACTATAAGTTGTCCACCACATGATTCCAGATCTGCTGCAACCTATCCACCACAGAATCTACCCCAGGACAGTCAGAAGGCTCCACATGTCCCGAGGAAAAACGAGGATGGAAACCAGAGTTACAAAAAAATGGCAAAACCAATGTAGCGGAACTAGCCCGATTATTAAGGGCAAACTCAGCCAACGGCAAGAAGGTCACCCAATCATCCTGATCCGCAGAAACAAAACACCTCAAATAAGCCTCCAGAGTCTGATTAGTTCACTCCGTTTGTCCATTAGTCTGAGGATGAAAGGCAGACGAAAACGACAACTCAATGCCCATCCTAGCACAAAAGGATCGCCAGAACCTGGAAACAAACTGGGATCCTCTGTCAGACACAATATTCTCAGGAATGCCGTGTAAACGAACCACATTCTGAAAGAACACAGGAACCAGATCGAAAGAGGAAGGCAGCTTAGGCAAAGGCACCAAATGGACCATCTTAGAAAAGCGATCACATACCACCCAGATGACAGACATGCCCTGAGACACCGGGAGATCTGAAATGAAATCCATGGAAATGTGTGTCCAAGGCCTCTTCGGGACAGGCAAGGGCAAGAGCAACCCGCTGGCATGAGAACAGCAATGCTTAGCTCGAGCACAAGTCCCACAGGACTGCACAAACGACCGCACATCCCGTGACAAGGAAGGCCACCAAAAGGACCTAGCCACCAGATCTCTGGTGCCAAAAATTCCCGGATGCCCTGCCAACACCGAGGAATGAACCTCGGAAATGACTCTGCTGGTCCACTTATCAGGAACAAACAGTCTGTCAGGTGGACAAGAATCAGGTCTACCAGCCTGAAATCTCTGCAACACACGTCGTAAATCCGGAGAAATGGCTGACAAGATAACTCCCTCTTTAAGAATACCAACCGGTTCTGCGACTCCCGGAGAGTCAGGCACAAAGCTCCTTGAAAGAGCATCAGCCTTCACATTCTTTGAACCTGGTAAATACGAGACCACAAAGTCAAAACGGGAGAAAAACAATGACCAGCGGGCCTGTCTAGGATTCAGGCGTTTAGCAGACTCGAGATACATCAAATTTTTGTGATCAGTCAAGACCACCACACGATGCTTAGCACCCTCGAGCCAATGACGCCACTCCTCAAATGCCCACTTCATGGCCAACAACTCCCGATTGCCAACATCATAATTCCGCTCAGCAGGCGAAAAATTCCTTGAGAAAAAGGCACAAGGTCTCATCACAGAGCAACCAGGGCCTCTCTGCGACAAAACGGCCCCTGCCCCAATCTCAGAAGCATCTACTTCAACCTGAAAGGGAAGTGAGACATCAGGCTGGCACAAAACAGGCGCCGAAGTAAACCGGCGCTTCAACTCCTGGAAAGCCTCCACGGCTGCAGGAGCCCAGTTAGCAACATCAGAACCTTTCTTGGTCATATCCGTCAAAGGTTTAACAATGCTAGAAAAATTAGCAATAAAACGACGGTAGAAGTTAGCAAAACCCAAGAACTTCTGAAGACTCTTAACTGACGTGGGTTGAGTCCAATCATGAATAGCTCGGACCTTGACTGGGTCCATCTCCACCGCAGAAGGGGAAAAAATAAACCCCAAAAAGGGAACCTTCTGTACTCCAAAGAGACACTTTGAGCCCTTAACAAATAAAGCATTCTCACGCAAAACCTGAAACACCATCCTAACCTGCTCCACATGCGAGTCCCAGTCATCAGAAAAAACCAGAATATCATCCAGATAAACGATCATAAATCTATCCAGATACTTCCGGAAAATATCATGCATAAAGGACTGAAACACTGAAGGAGCATTAGAGAGCCCAAAAGGCATCACCAAGTACTCAAAATGACCTTCGGGCGTATTAAATGCGGTTTTCCATTCATCTCCTCGCTTAATGCGCACAAGGTTGTACGCACCACGAAGATCTATCTTGGTGAACCACTTGGCACCTTTAATTCGGGCAATACACTTCAGCTTCATCCTGGCCCTGAGAAATAGCCAGCAAGGCTTTTTCTGCCTGAACCTCAAGATTGGGTTCCTCGTACAGCAATCCGAGCGCCAGAAAAAACGCATCAATATTTGCCAATGCCGGATCTCCTGGCGCTAGCGAGAAGGCCCAATCCTGAGGGTCGCCCCGTAAAAAAGAGATAACAATTTTAACTTGCTGAGCTGAGTCTCCAGATGAACGAGGTCTCAGAGATAGAAACAATTTACAATTATCCCTGAAATTCCTAAACTAAAATCGGTCTCCAAAAAACAGTTCAGGAATAGGTATTTTAGGTTCAGACATAGAACTACTGGTAACAAAATCTTGTATGCTTTGCACACGAGCAGCAAGCTGGTCCACACTCGTAATCAAGGTCTGGACATTCATGTCTGCAGCAAGCTCAAGCCACTCAGAGGTAAAGGGGAGGAAGAGAGGAAAAAAAAAAAAAAACTCAGAATTTCCTTTCTTATTATCCCACTTCTGCAATGCATTAAACATTCAATATTGGCCTGGCATACTGTTATGACCCCAATGGCAGAGGGTCTCAGGAATAAATACCAAGTCTGCAAACATAAAAAACCAGCTCATAGGGCAGTGGTAACTGGGCTGACCATATATCTAATCCTAGCACCACAAATAGAAGTAGCCGGGGAACATGCCTACGTTGGTTCTAGACGTCTCGCACCAGCCGGAGACCTAACTAACCCTAGAAGGGAAAAGAAAGACCTTTCTTGCCTCCAGAGAAAAGACCCCCAAAGTTGGATACAAGCCCCCAACAAATAATAACGGTGAGGCAAGAGGAAAAGACAAACATAAGAATGAGCTAGGTATTTAGCAAAGAGAGGCCCAATAGCTAATAGCAGAATATAGTAAGATAACTTATATGGTCAGCAAAAACCCTATTAAAATATCCACGCTGGATATTCAAGAACCCCCGAACCGTCTAACGGCCGGGGGGAGAACACCAGCCCCCTAGAGCTTCCAGCAAAGTCAGAAATCACATTTAGTACAAGCTGGACAAAAATAGAAGCAAAGCAAGTAACTCAAAAAACAAAGAAGCAAGACTTAGCTTAATTTTGCAAGAGCCAGGACCAGCAGACAGGAGCAACAGAAGGATCTGATTACAACGATGCCAGGCACTGGACTAAGGATCCAGGAAGTTTATATAGCGACACCCCTGGACTAACGACCCAGGTGAGTGCCAAACTGAAGAAAGACAATCCCAGAGTCATATCACTAGTGACCACAAGAGGGAGCCAAAAAGTCTAATTCACAACAGTATATACTATTTACAGGGGAGATGACATACAGGTATATACTATATATAGGAGGAGATGACATACAGGTATATAGTATATACAGAAGAGATGACATACAGGTATATACTATATACAGGAGGAGATGACACAGGTATATACAATATACAGGAGGAGAGTACATATAGCAGGTATATACTATTTACAGGGGAGATGACATACAAGTATATACTATATACAGGAGATGACATACAGGTATATACTATATATAAGGGAGATGACAAACATGTATATACTGAGGTGAAAATGAGGGATGTGAGGTGAAAATAAAAAGGTGTGAGTGCAAAATGAAAGGAGTGAGGGAAAATAGTGGAGTGATCGGAAAATGACAGATGTGAGGTCGAAATGACAAGTGTTAGGGGGGAATGAGATGAGTGAGGGGGAAAATAAGAGGAGTGAGGGGGAAAATGAGAGGAGTGAGGGGGAAAATGAGAGGTGTAAGGGAGAAAATTATAACTAACCACAGATATTTACTATGCCCAGGCAACGCCGGGCTCTTCAGCTAGTAACCAATAAATTTCGTTCAACTTCACAATTGTGTTCCACTTGTTGTTGATTCTTCACCAAAAATTAACATTTGGTATCTTTATGTTTGAAGCATGATATGTGGGAAAAGGTTCTAAAGTTCCAGGGGACTTTCGCAAGACACTGTATCTACAATTTGTTTACATATATCTATGTATTTATCTTATACTCAATAAATACGGTGCACTTAAAGGAAGGTGCCATAAAAAAAAATTGAGTAATTGAAAAAAATGTAAAGAATTAATGTTTACATTTTATTTAAAAATATAATTTGTTTAGAATTTAGTAAAATCTGAAAAATAATTTTAAATGGTTTGGCATTTCCACTTTTAAACACTAGGGGGAGCAGCTACAGAAATTTGACACAAAAACCTTGTATACAATTAGCTCACATTAGTGCATTGCAGTAAATATGGGCAGAGTCTGCTGATGTATGTGATGTCTCCTCTCCGCCCCTTCTGGGTGTTTGTTAAGAGATAAGAGCGGATGACATAGGAACACAGTGGGGAGCCATTTTGTTCGTGACTGCAAAATTACACTGACAAGAAGACGGTCACCGAAGATTGCAGGGAGCAAGGATTCTCTTAGTTTGTGCATGCTCGCAATATCACGCTGATGCTCACACTCGCGTGCTGATGCTCACAAGCTTGCGCTCTCACACTGATGCTCACACACTGACGCTCACTCATGCTCACACTCACATGCTCACACATTCGCTCTCTCACACTCACGCTAATGCTCACTCTCATGCTCACACTCACCCTGACGCTCACGCTGATGCTCACACACTCACTCTCATGCTCACACTCGCACACACACTCACGCTGATGCTCACTCACATGCTGATGCTCACTGACACACATACTCACGCAGACACTCACGCTGATGCTCACACTCATGCTCAAATGCTGACACTCACGTTCACGCTCTCATGCTGACACTCAATGCTGACACGCTCTCACTCTCCTGATGTAACTTTTCTACATGTGACATCGCCGTGGGACACTTGGATTACCTGGACTACGGTGGACAGGGAGTATATGTTGGTTTATTATTTAACATTATTTCTAGGAGACTAGGGGATTTGATGTGAGGTGAGTATAATGGGTTATTTTTATGTAATTGTGTATGTAATTTTACTTTTTTTTTCTTTTTAACTGTGAGCACAGGTACCAGCAGATGATACTACTCTCCCATCAGGGGCACCTGCTGTCACTGTTATCAGTGACACCAGGCGTAGCCCGATGGAAGCGGTAATCTCATCGGGCCAAGCCTGCTTCACCGCTGCAGGTCACAATCAGCTGTGCAATCACACTGACATCTGCCAGCATGATCCCGCAGCGATCTGTCTGGCAGGACCTGTCATCACACGCACTGAGCAGTGTGCCTCGCACAACCTCCATGTGTCAGCTCACCCCTGTATATGCCACACAACCTCCATATGCCAGCTCACTCTGTATGTGCCACGCACAACCTCCATGTTAGCTCACCCTGTATATGCCTCGCACAACCTCTATATTTCAGCTCACCTCTGTATATGCCACGCACAACCTCCATGTCAGCTCACCCCTGTATATGCCACGCACAACCTCCATATGTCAGCTCACCCCTGTATATTCCACGCACAACCTCCATATGTCAGCTCACCCCTGTATATGCCATGCACAACCTCCATATGTCAGCTCACCCCTGTGTATGCAACGCAAAACCTCCATATGCCAGCTCACCCCTGTATATGCCACGCACAACCTCCATATGCCAGCTCCTGTATATGCCACGCACAACCTCCATATGTCAGCTCACCCCTGTATATTCTACGCACAACCTCCATAAGTCAGCTCACCCCAGTATATGCCACGCACAGCCTCCATGTCAGCTCACCCCTGTATATGCCACGCACAACCTCCATGTCAGCTCACCCCTGTATATGCCACGCCCAACCTCCATATGTCAGTTCCCCCTGTATATGCCATGCACAACCTCCATATTATTATTTATTTATATAGCACCATTGATTCCATGGTGCTGTACATGAGGAGGGCTTACACACAAATTACAGTAAGCAAACTAACAATACAGACTGATACAGAGGGGCGAGGACCCTGCCCTTGTGGACTTACCTTCTACAGGATGGTGGGAAAGGAGACAATAGGTTGAGGGTTGCTGATGAGGTGGTAGCTCCGGTAGTGGTGAGGAGGCAGCGGGGTCAGTGCAGGCTGTAGGCTTTCCTGAAGAGGTGGGTTTTCAGGTTCCGTCTAAAGGATCCGAATGTGGTTGATAATCGAACGTGTTGGGGCAAAGAATTCCAGAGGATGGGGGATATTTGGGAGAAGTCTTGGAGGTGGTTGGTTGATGAGCTAATAAGTGTGGAGGAGAGAAGGAGGTCTTGGGAGGACCGGAGATTACGTGAGGGAAGATATCGGGAGATTCGTTTAGAGATATATGGAGGAGACAGGTTATGGATGGCTTTGTAGGTTAGTATTAGTAATTTGAACTGAATACGCTGAGGGAATGGGAGCCAGTGAAGAGATTTGCAGAGGGGAGGTGAAGGAGTAGCGAGGAGAGAGATGAATTAGTCTTGCAGCAGAGTTAAGGATGGACTGGAGAGGTGCAAGAGTGTTAGCAAGGAGGCCACAAAAAAAGGATTTTGCAGTAGTTAAGGCGGGAGATGATGAGGGCATGCACAAGCATTTTAGTAGATTTACGGTTGAGGAAAGGACGGATTCTGGAGATATTTTTGAGCTGGAGGCGACAGGTGGAAAGAGCTTGAATGTGTGGTTTGAAGGACAGGGCAGAGTCAAGGCAGCTCAGAGGCAGCGGACTTCCGATACGGGGGAAAGCGTGATGTCGTTAATTATGATAAGTCAGGTAAGGAAGATCTATGAGATGGAGGAAAGATCATGAGTTCAGATTTGTCCACATTGAGTTTGAGGAAGCGAGAGGAAAAGGAGGATATGGCTGATAGACACTCCGGGATTCTGAACAGTAGAGAGATGATGTCTGGGCCAGAAAGGTAAATTTGAGTGTCATCAGCATAAAGGTGGTATTGGAATCCATGAGACTTTGAGTTGTCCTAGGCCAAGTGTATAGATTGAGAAGAGTATGGGTCCTAGAACAGAGCCATGGGGGACTCCAACAGAAAGAGGGTGGGATGAGGAGGTTGTGTGGGAGAGGGAGACGCTGAATGTGCGGTTGGAAAGATATGAGGAGATCCAGGATAGGGCGAGGATGCCAAATGAGGAGAGGATCTGTAGTAGAAGTGGTCAACTGTGTTGAAATCAGAGGATAGGTCTAGAAGGAGGAGTACAGAGAATTGTCAGTTAGCTTTGGCTGTAAGCAGGTCATTAGTAATTTTGGTCAGGGCTGTCTCAGTTGAGTGATTGGGGCGGAAACAAGATTGTAGATTGTCTAAGAGCAAGTTAGGCGAGAGGTGGGAGGAAAGTTCAGCATGGACATGCTGCTCTAGGAGTTTAGAAGCAAATGGTGGCAGCGATATTGGGCGATAGCTGGACAGAGCTGTTGGATCAAGGGTTGGCTTTTTAAGGATAGGCGTGATTGTGGCATGTTTGAAAGCAGAAGGGAAGGTGCCAAAAGTTAGTGATAGGTTGAAGTGGTGGGTTAGGGGTTAGGGATGGGATAAGAGTGGTGTTGAGGTTGGGTGGGATGGGGTCGAGCGCATAGGTGGTGAGGTGCGATTTGGAGAGGAGACAATTAAGCCCCCTTCAGTGATGTTGGATAGGGAGATTATGGGGTTTGGGCATTGGTCTGGTATACAAAGGGGTTGTGGTGATTGAACAATGAAGACTTGCCCTGTTTGGTCGATCTTATTTTTAAAGTGTGTGGCAAAGTCCTCAGCAGAGATGAGGGAGGTTGGAGGTGGCAGTGGGGGCGGAGGAGGGATTTAAAGGTTTAGAATAACTGTTTGGGGTTGTAGGATAGGGAAGATATGAGGGTTGTGAAGTAGCCCTGTTTAGCAGAGGTGAGAGCAGATTTAAAAGCGAGTGTTGCCTGTTTGAATGCAGTGAAGTCGTCTTGCGAATGTGTTTTCTTCCAATGCCGCTCTGCAACCCTGGACGCTTGCCGGAGCTTTTTAGTGGTGTTATTGCGCCAAGGTTGTCTATTGATGCGTCGCACTCTGCAATGAATGAGAGGGGTAAACGTGTCAATAGCTGATGCGAGAGTGGCATTGTAGAAAGCATTGGCAGTGTCTGTGTCGTGGAGTGAGGATATGGATGCCAGTGGTAGGATAGAGTCAAAGAGTGTGTGGGTGTCTAGGCGTGCAAGGTTTCTGCAGGGGTGAGAAGGTGAGCAGATGGTGGTCGGATAGAGGGAGAGGAGAGGTGAAGTTAGATAGAGAGCAGAGACGGGTGAAGACCAGGTCTAGTGTATGTCCATCTGTGTGGATGGCTTCGGAGGACCATTGAGTAAGTCCAAAAGATGAAGTAAGGGACAGAAGTTTGGAGGCTGTTGACTGAAGGGTATCAGTGGGGATGTTGAAGTCACCCATGATGATGGTGGGAAAGTCAACAGAGAGAAAGTGAAGCCAGGTGGAGAATTGGTCAATAAAGGCAGTGGCCGAGCCGGGAGGTCGGTATATGACGGCCACTTGAAGGTCAGAGGGAGAGTAGATGCGGACAGAGTGGACTTTAAAGCGGGGGGAGGATAAAGGAGGATAGAGGTATGATTGGGTTAAAGGTTCAGTTTGAACAAAGGAGAAGACCCACTCCTCCACCATGTCTGTTGCCGGGGCGAGGGGTGTGGGTGAAGTGGAGGCCGCCATAACACAGCGCAGCTCACCCCTGTATATGCCACGCACGACCTCCATATACCAGCTCACCCCTGTATATACCACGCACAACCTCCATATGTCAGCTCCCCCTGTATATGCCATGCGCAACCTCCATATGCCAGCTCACCCCTGTATATGCCATGCACAAGCTTCATATACCAGCTCACCCCTGTATATGCCACGCACAACCTCCATATGCCAGCTCCTCCTGTATATGCCATGCATAACCTCCATATGTCAGCTCACCCCCGTATATGCCACGCACAACCTCCATATGTCAGCTCACCCTGTATATGTGTTGTGAATTCCGTTCTCGGGCTCCCTCCTGTGGTCATGAATGGTATTTTGGTGAGTTCTGTCCGTGGACTCCCTCTGGTGGCTTTGAGTGGAACTGCTGGTCTTTGAGCTTGGCTTCTCAGCTGCCCTCATTTACTTCTATGCTGGCTTCCCTATTTAACTCCACTCAGATCGTTACTTGATGCCAGCTGTCAATGTTTTCAGTATTGGTTCAGATCTCTCTTGGACTTCTCTGATGACCTGTCTACTCTAGCAGAAGCTAAGTCCATGCTAGTTCATTTGTTGCTCATTGCTTTTGAAAGTATTTCTTAGTATATGATAAGTTCAGTCCAGCTTGCTTTTATGATATTTTCTTGCTAGCTGGAAGCTCTGGGGGTGCAGAGTTGCACCCTCACACCGTGAGTCGGCGTGAGGGTCTTTTTGCACACTTTGCGTGGTTTTTGTAGTATTTTGTACTGACCGCACAGTTCCCTTACCTATCCTCTGACTATTTAGTAAGATTTGGCCTCCTTTGCTAAAACCTGTTTCATTTCTATGTTTGTATTTTCCTCTTATCTCACCGTCAATATTTGTGGGGGGCTGCCTTTTACTTTGGGGAATTTCTCTGAGGCAAGGTAAGCCTTTATTTCTCTTTAGGGGTAGTTAGCTCTTAGGCTGTGAAGTGGTGTCTAGGGAGAGCTAGGAACGCTCCACGGCTATTTCTAGTGTGTGTGATAGGATCAGGGTTGCGGTCAGTAAAGCTCCCACTTCCCCAGAGCTTGTCCTTAATTTCTGGTTTACCCATCAGGTCATTCCGGGTGCTCCTAACCACCAGGTCCATAACAGTACAGCTGGCCCACAAAGTGTTAATGCATCTCAAAAGAGGGATAAGAGACGTTCTGAGCTAATTTTTTTTTCTCTGCAGTGTGTTTTGTCTCTCGCTTCCCCTTAACCTCTGGGTGGTTCAGGACTCAGGTGCAGATATGGATATTCAAGGTCTGTCCTCTTGTCTGGATCAACTCACTGCAAGGGTACAAAGCATTCAAGATTATGTAGTTCAGAATCCTGTAATAGAGCCTAGAATCCCAACTCCTGATTTGTTTTCTGGGGATAGATCTAAGTTTCTGAATTTCAAAAATAATTGCAGACTGTTTCTTGCTCTGAAACCCCGCTCCTCTGGTGACCCCATTCGGCAAGTAAAAATTATTATTTCTTTGTTACGTGGCGACCCTCAAGACTGTGCATTTTCCCTTGCACCAGGAGATCCTGCATTGCTTAATGTAGATGCGTTTTTTCTGGCGCTTGGATTGCTTTATGACGAACCCAATTCAGTAGATTAGGCAGAGAAAATCTTGCTGGCTCTGTCTCAGGGTCAGGATAAAGCGGAGGTATAATGCCAGAAGTTTAGAAAGTGGTCTGTGCTCACTCAATGGAATGAGTGTGCCCTGGCAGCAATTTTCAGGAAGGGTCTTTCTGAAGCCCTTAAGGATGTTATGGTGGGGTTCCCCACGCCTGCTGGTCTGAATGAATCAATGTCCTTGGCCATTCAGATAGATCGGCGTTTGCGGGAGCGCAAACTTGTGCACTATTTGGCGGTGCCCTCTGAGCAGGGGCCTGAGCTTATGCAATGTGATAGGACTTTGACCAGAATTGAATTGCAAAATCACAGATGTCAGAATGGGTTGTGTTTTTACTGTGGTGACTCCACTCATGCTATCTCTGATTGTCCTAAGTGCACTAAGAGGTTCGCTAGGTCTGTCACCATTAGTACTGTACAGCCTAAATTTCTCTTGTCTGTTACTTTGATTTGCCTTTTGTCATCTTACTCTGTTATGGCATTTGTAGATTCGGGCGCTGCCCTGAATTTGATGGATTTGGAATTTGCCAGGCGCTGTGGTTTTTTCTTGGAGCCTTTGCAGTTCCCTATTCCACTAAGGGGAATTGATGCTACGCCATTGGCCAAGAATAAGCCTCAGTACAGGACTCAATTGACCATGTGCATGACTCCTGCACATCGAGAAGATATTCGCTTTCTGGTGTTACATAATTTGCATGATGTTGTCGTGTTGGGTTTGCCATGGCTGCAAGTTCATAATCCAGTTTCGGATTGGAAATCAATGTCTGTGTCTAGTTGGGGTTGTCAAGGGGTACATGGCGATGTTCCTTTGATGTCAATTGCTTCTTCTACTCCTTCTGAAGTCCCTGAGTTTTTGTCGGATTACCGGGATGTATTTGATGAGCCCAAATCCAGTGCCCTACCTCCTCATAGGGATTGTGATTGTGCTATAAATTTGATTCCTGGTAGTAAGTTCCCTAAGGGTCGACTTTTCAATTATCTGTGCCAGAACATGCCGCTATGCGGAGTTATATAAAGGAGTCCTTGGAGAAAGGGCATATTCGCCTGTCTTCGTCACCGTTGGGAGCAGGGTTCTTTTTTGTGGCCAAGAAGGATGGTTCTCTGAGACCCTGTATAGATTACCGCCTTCTTAATAAAATCACGGTCAAATTTCAGTACCCTTTGCCACTGCTGTCTGATCTGTTTGCTCAGATTAAGGGGGCTAGTTGGTTCACCAAGATAGATCTTCGAGGGGCGTATAATCTTGTGTGTATAAAACAGGGCGATGAATGGAAAACAGCATTTAATACGCCCGAAGGCTATTTTGAGTACCTGGTGATGCCATTTGGGCTTTCTATTGCTCCTTCTGTGTTTCAGTCCTTTATGCACGACATCTTCTGAGAGTATCTAGATTCATGATTGTATACTTGGATGATATTTTGGTCTTTTCGGATGATTGGGAGTCTCATGTGAAGCAGGTCAGGATGGTATTCCAGGTCCTACGTGCTAATGCCTTGTTTGTGAAGGGGTCTAAATGTCTCTTCGGAGTTCAGAAGGTTTCCTTTTTGGGCTTCATTTTTTCCCCTTCTACTATTGAGATGGACCCTGTTAAAGTTCAGGCCATTTATGATTGGACTCAACCTACATCTGTGAAGAGTCTTCAGAAATTCCTGGGCTTTGCTAATTTTTTACCGTCGCTTCATCGCTAATTTTTCTAGTGTGGTTAAGCCTTTGACTGATTTGACCAAAAAAGGTGCTGATGTGGTGAATTGGTCCTTTGCGGCCGTTGAGGCCTTTGAAGAGCTGAAACGTCGTTTTTCTTCGGCTCCTGTGTTGCGTCAGCCAGATGTTTCGCTCCCTTTTCAGGTCGAGGTTGATGCTTCTGAGATTGGAGCATGGGCTGTTTTGTCTCAAAGAAGCTCTGATGGCTCTGTGATGAAGCCATGTGCCTTCTTTTCTAGAAAGTTTTCACCTGCCGAGCGTAATTATGATGTTGGCAATCGGGAGTTGTTGGCTATGAAATGGGCATTTGAGGAGTGGCGACATTGGCTTGAGGGAGCTAAACATCGCGTGGTGGTCTTGACGGATCACAAGAATCTGACTTATCTTGAATCTAATGGGAATGTGGGAAACCACATAAAAAACGACCAAACTGGGTGCTAATACAACAACATCTTTATTGAAAATCAACACAGACAAGTAAAAAACCTACTAAGGCTCAGGACAGAAGACAGAACAAGGTGCAATAATGGTGGCAATACACCCATCAACTGGCCACCATGTCCAGAAATCGTGCGGACCAGTAACCGATGGCTACCCTCTCCAGATAAACATCAAGTCTGTATCATATATATCATTCATAACCCCATGGTCCTCTAAGACTGTACAACTCACCCTATATATGCCCAGAAAACCAGGACTAATCACCGCAATTGCGGTCGGGAGTATACCTGTAAACAGGGGGATGTTGAGAAGGAAGCCCGGACCGGGCTGAATTTGCCTGAATTTTAATATCTACATATGGTTTACACAAATTATATTTTCTTGTCTTAACTATATACTATTTAACATTAGAAGCTGTGTTTTTGTAATTATTTGTATGTATACATGATTGATTACCACTTCTGTCTCTGTAAAAACAATCCCCTTTAACCCCTCTCCGACATCAGCCATAAATGTACGCCGATGTCGGACTCTCTCCCTTTGATGTAGGCTCCAGCGCTGGGCCCACATCTTTTCTGGCACATGTCAGCAAGCATGCCGTAAATCCCGCCCAGGTCACTGATGGGTTGGCAGAGGTCTCCAGTAGAAGTCTGGTTGTCACTGCCGGATTGCTATGAGCACCACCCGCTAGCTGAAACTGCATGGACCAGGGATCGTCTCACCCAACTCCCACTCTCCTTTTAAAATGGGCAAAACGCTACTCAGGCAACACAGAGTGAGGGTAAAACAATGTGGTAAAGCATTATTGAGCCACAAAACAGGCAGAAAACATATAGAACAGTCCCAGCACAGTACCCAAGATGGTGGACATTACAGTCTCCACTGACTCGCCGGGATAATAGCAGCTGTGGCTACAGATCTTCCAGGGGCTCAACCTCACCTGTGGCACGCACACAGAGAAGAGGTAATGACAAGCGTAGGAAGATGTCAGTCCATACAAGGCCAGTTGATCTGCTGATCACAGCCTGGCTTCTCCAAACATCCATGGTTGAGCAATGGTCAATGGAGCAGAACTGTATTCTTCCAACCGAGGCTGAAAACCCCTAGGTTGTTTCCTATAGAATTATAGATCCGTGTCCCTCGTAATGGAGCCATGATGTAAAATGGCTGCTGTCCAGTGTCTGGTCCTTTTGAGATGTATGGATGTCTTGGCAGAATCTCCCTGGCTGTTTCTCTCTCTTCGGCCATAATACGTAAGCTGGCAACCCACGTCAAGTGTCCTTACATTTGCCAGTCCTACTCTAACATAAAAACCACAAAAAGAGGAAAAAATCCTCCAATATTCAAGAAAAACCAAAAACAGACATTGATGCTTATCTGTCTAACTGGGCCTCAATACAAATGCATTAACAGGGTGCAGCAGACTTAAGTAAAATGGCAACTGCCCGGGTGCAATAATACCAAATTAGACAGCCAGCCTTCAATCAGGGATTGGCCGTGTGGCACACCAGTGCCAAAAAATATAATCTGTATGTGGCAATGTTCACACAAGGAATGCAGAGCCAATCCCTGATTGAAGGCTGGCTGTCTCATTTGGTCTTCACAATGCCAAAAGTAAAACATGTTTTTAAAAACATAAAAAAAAATAAAAAATGTAAAAGTTCAAATCACCCCTTTTTCGCCCCATTCAAAATATAATGATTAAAAAAAATCAAGCGTACACATATTTGGTATCGCCCCATTCAGAATTGCTTGATCTATCATTATAAAAAAATAATTAACCTGATTGCTAAACAGCGTAATGAGAAAAAGTCAAAATGCCAGAATTACGCTTTGTTGGTCGCCGCCACATTTTATTAAAATGAAATAACAGGATGGCTCATACGCGGAGCTTGACTGAGGCAGACATGCGTTGCTTATTTTTCGCTCCCCAATCAGCCATAATCAGCCTCTTTCAGCACAAGAATCACGGTGGATTGAGCATCCATCCAGGAGCCCTGTGACCTGAAATGCCGAGGAGAGGAGGCCCAGCTCAGACGGTAAGCTGCCCGATCACTGAGCTTCTCATAGGTAGCGGCATATCTAAAATGGCTGCCGCCACAACTACTTCTCCCGCACCTGCACTGCACGAGATCACCCTTACAAGTCCTGATCTCCCCTCTCATGTGGAGTGTGAGGTACCCACATCAGCGCTGATAAAAACACTGCAAGGGACTTTTAGGTTGTAGCTTACCTCTTACACAATGCACCTCCAGCTTGGAAGAGAAAAAGGATGCCGCGGCTGATGCACTGGGAGAGGATCAGGAGATTCTCAGGCTGCACATGGAGCGCATTAATGAGTTGGAGCCTTGGTCCTTGCGGACATTGCACCCGCCACACTCTCCAGGAGAAGAGCTCTCAAACCTGTCACCACTGCACTACAAGCAGCACACATTAAGTACCGATAGGGCTTCCCCTTTGCCCTCTCCTCCCTCAGCAATAAAACCTATACATGTAGGTCCCTAGTGGAAGGCAAGCATGCTTTAGACCAAGCTGGTATCCCAATACCACAGGCTACCCAACCATTGCCACCACGACAACCATGGCTGACGAGAGTGGAGGGAGGCTCCCAGGACAAGAAGCCAGCACACGCGTGTTACATGACTGGTCTTTAGTCCAGCAGTTACCAAGTGCTGTCCCAGGTCAGAACCTATGTCCATATTTTATAAGGACATTTGGGGTTTGACCACGGTTTGCTGGGGTTAGACCTGGTGGTAAAAGAATGTTTTGGCTAAGTTGCAATGTTCCTTCTTTTTGGCCTTTTTTAATATGGTGGTTGATAGGAGTGGTGCCACCTGGACCTTATATAGGGCCACAATCGCTGGTACCACCCTAGGGACCACTATTCCACATGAGTTAATTAGAGTTTGGACTAATGAATCTCACCATCTATAAATGATTACATTATGCTATCACCGACCAAATTCGTTCATTACAGTCTATGTCAGTTGTTCTAATTACCTTACCTGATATTAGATGGCATAGATAGAGGTATAATAAGAGCTGAGGTTTGGCTCTCGGGGTTAACACATGTTGCCTAATCTCAGTGATACCTGGATCCCCCTTCAAAATGGGTCTCCAGATCACTGTGCATACAGGGTATTTCACCGATCTAGTCTTATGTTGTTTCCTATTTGTCTTTGTCTATTCCCCGCCCTTCCTTTCCTATTGTCTTTCCACAGGATTGTTTACATTTACTCCGCTCATCGTACAACTTGCTCAGCAAATCATACCTCTACATCTATCCATGTCGGGAGGGACTATGGAGTAAGTTGCTCCTTAGCACCACATGCTTGACCAGTCATGAGTAAAGTTCTATCCCACAATGTCACAGCGACGGTAAAAATTAGCAAAGCCCAGGAACTTCTGAAGACTCTTCACAGATGTAGGTTGAGTCCACTCATAAATGGCCTGGACTTTAACTGGATCCATCTCGATAGTAGAAGGGGAATAAATAAAGCCCAAAAAGGAAACCTTCTGGACTCCGAAGAGACATTTAGAGCCCTTCACAAACAAGGCATTGACACGCAGGACCTGAAATACCATCCTGACCTGCTTGACATGAGATTCCCAATCATCAGAAAAGACCAAAATATCATCCAGGTATACAATCATGAATCTATCCAGATACTCCCGGAAGATGTCGCGCATAAAGGACTGAAACACAGAAGGAGCATTAGAAAGCCCAAATGGCATCACCAAGTACTCAAAATGGCCTTCGGGCGTATTAAATGCTGTTTTCCATTCATCGCCCTGTTTTATACGCACAAGATTATACGCTCCTCAAAGGTCTATCTTGGTGAACCAGCTAGCCCCTTAATCCGAGCAAACAGATCGGACAGCAGAGGCAAAGGGTACTGAAATTTGACCGTGATTTTATTAAGAAGGCGATAATCTATACAGGGTCTCAGAGAATCATCCTTCTTGGCCACAAAAAAGAACCCTGCTCCCAAGGGTGACGAGGACAGGCGAATATGCCCTTTCTCCAAGGACTCCTTTATATAACTCCGCATAGCGGCATGTTCCGGCACAGATAAATTGAAAAGTCGACCCTTAGGGAACTTACTAACAGGAATCAAATTTATAGCACAATCACAATCCCTATGAGGAGGTAGGGCACTGGATTTGGGCTCATCAAAAACATCCTGGTAATCCGACAAAAATTCAGGGACTTCAGAAGGAGTAGAAGAAGCAATTGACACCAAAGGAACATCGCCATGTACCCCTTGACAACCCCAACTACACACAGACATTGATTTCCAATCCAGGACTGGATTATGAACCTGCAGCCATGGCAAACCCAACACGACAACATCATGCAAATTATGTAACACCAGAAAGCGAATATCCTCCTGATGTGCAGGAGTCATGCACATGGTCACTTGAGTCCAGTACTGAGGCTTATTCTTGGCCAATGGCATAGCATCAATTCCCTTTAGTGGAATAGGGAATTGCAAAGGCTCCAAGATAAAACCACAGCGCCTGGCAAATGCCAAATCCATCAAATTCAGGGCAGCGCCTGAATCCACAAAAGCCATAACTGAGTAGGATGACAGAGAGCAAATCAAAGTAACAGACAAAATAAATTTAGGCTGTACAGTACCAATGGTGACAGACTTAGCGAATCTTTTAGTGCGCTTAGAACAATCAGAGATAACATGAGTGGAGTCACCACAGTAAAAACACAACCCATTCTGACGTCTGTGATTTTGCCGTTCAATTCTGGTCAGAATCCTATCACATTGCATAGACTCTGGCTTCTGCTCAGGAAACACCGCCAGATGGTGCACAGGCTTGCGCTCCCGCAAACGCCGATCAATCTGAATGGCCAAAGACATTGAATCATTCAGACCCACAGGCGTGGGGAACCCCACCATAACATCCTTAAGGGCTTCAGAAAGACCCTTTCTAAAAATTGCTGCCAGGGCACACTCATTCCATTGAGTGAGCACAGACCACTTCCTAAACCTCTGGCAGTAAACCTCCGCTTCATCCTGACCCTGAGACAGAGTCAGCAAGATCTTTTCTGCCTGGTCTACTAAATTAGGTTCCTCATAAAGCAATCCAAGCGCCAGAAAAAACGCATCCACATTTAGCAATGCAGGATCCCCTGGCGCCAGGGAGAATTCCCAATCTTGAGGGTCACCACGTAACAAAGAAATAATAATTTTAACTTGCTGATTAGGGTCACCAGAGGAGCGGGGTCTCAGAGCAAGAAACAATTTGCAATTATTTTTGAAACTCAAAAACTTAGATCTATCTCCAGAAAACAAATCAGGAATTGGTATTCTAGGCTCTAACATAGGATTATGAACCAGATAATCCTGAATGCTTTGTACCATTGCAGTAAGATGATCCACACTAGAGGACAGACTTTGAATGTCCATATCTGCAGCTGAGTCCTGAACCACCAAACCAGAAATATAGGACAAGCTCTGGGGATGTGGGAACTTTACTGACCGCAACCCTGATCCTATCACACACACTATAAGCAGCCGTGGAGCGTTCCTAACTCTCCCTTGACGCCTCTTCACAGCCGGAGAGCTAGCTACCCCTAGAGAGAAACAAAGCCTCACTTGCCTCAGAGAAATTTCCCCAAAGTAAAGTCAGCCCCCCACAAATAATGACGGTGAGTTAAGAGGAAAATACAAACATAGGAATGAAAACAGGTTTTAGCAAAAGAGGCCCACTAATCCTAAATAGTAGGAAGATAGCAAGGGAACTGTGCGGTCAGTATAAAATACTACAAAAAATATCCACGCAGAGAATACAAAAAGACCCTCACACCAACTCACGATGTGAGGGAGCAACTCTGCAACTCTGCACCCCAGAACTTCCAGCAAGCAAGAAAATAGCATATAAGCAAGCTGGACTGAACTTATCATGTACTGAGAAACATTTTCCAAAAGCAATGAGCAAAAATGAACTAGCATGAACTTAGCTTCTCCTGAAGGAGACAGGTCACTAGAGAAGTCCCAGAGAGATCTGCACCAATACTGAATACAACGACAGCTGGCAACAAGTAAAGATCTAGGTGGAGTTAAATAGGCAGCCAGCACAGCAGAAAACGAGGCAGCTGGGAGCCAGCTAAAGACCAGCGGTATCACTCAAAGCCACCAAAGGGAGCCCACGAACAGAACTCAACAAAGTACCATTCATGACCACAGGAGGGAGCCCGAGAACGGAATTCACAACAGATGGGGTGGTGGGGGAGGAGGAAATGATGGAGGTGGTGGAATCGGTAATGATGGGGTTGTGGGGAGAAAGCAATGATGGTGGCAGTGGAAAGGACAATGATGGGGGTGGTGGGGAGGAGGCAATGATGGAGGTGGTGGAATGGGCAATGATGGCAATAATGGGGTGGCGTGGAGAAAGCTAAGATTGAGGTTGTGAAGAGGGCAATCATGGGGGTGGGGGGAGGGCAATCATGGGGGTGGGGGGGAGGGCAATAATGGGATGCGGGGGGAGGACAATGAGGGGTGTGGGGGATTGGGATGGTTGGAAGCAGAATTTATAATGGATTTAGGAATGGGGAGGTGGAGGAAGACATTATCGATTATTATGACTAACACAGTCTCTTAGTATAAAGTGTACTCACTTATTATGTATAGCACAGTCCCCTAGTATATAGTGTACTTACTTATGTATAGCACAGTCCCTTAGTGTATAGTGTACTCACTTATGTATAACACCATCCTTAAATACATAGTTTCCTCTTCCCTTATTATATAGCATCCTCTGCTTTTATGTACAGTGCTGTCTCTTACATAGTGTATTCTTGTTATTTTTGTTATTACCAGCGCCCTCTTTTATTACATAGTCCCCTGTCTTGTTAGATATAAAATGACTACTGATGGAGGAGCCGGTAACCAGACTACCAGTCCATCAGCTCCTCCTTTAGAAAAGAAGCTTTCCCATGATCCATCAGCCATCATTCCATTATACAGCTAACAATACAAGACTGTATGTAATAAAAAAACAGAGCTCTATAAAATCCAATATGTAAGGGACGGTGCTGTACATAACGAGAGAGGGCACTGTACAATAAGGGACGGTAATATACATAATAAAGGAGACTATGTAATATATATACGTATGTGTGTGGCTATATATATATATATATATATATATCTTTCTCACCTTTAAAAAAAGGGGGGCTCAGACACATTTCCTGCACAGGGGCCCCAAGCTGTCTGTGTCCGCCCTTGGATACACATGCTTCTCCTCACCCCATAAAACAAACACATATTCCAGAATTGATCTCCACCTAAAATAGCTAACTCACTCCCAGCAATATTATACACTTCTTCATGGTCTGACCACGACGCGGTCCTTTCGATTTTTAAATTGAATATAACCACATCCAGGTTGTATAGATGGAGGCTAAATGAATCCTTACTGACAGATCCAATTGTTAATACTAACTAAAGAGGATATGAGTAGATTTTTTGAGGACAATATTACAGGAATATCCTCCCCAGAAACAGCTTGGCTAGCACACAAGAAATATATGACTGGCCCCCTAATCAATAATAGAAAAAACTTGGCACTCAGTAGTGAGGAAAATTATTTTGCTTCTTTTTGTTATTGATGCATCCAGACAAAATTCCCTCCTGCTGCACGGCACGTTGCCACGCTTCCTCCTCACTGATCCAGACACAAGTAATCACTTTGCCTCTGCAACTGATGCTGCCACATACCCCGGCGCTTTATCCTCCCTGTGTGATTGGTGTTCCATATCTCAGTTCACACTAAAGAATTGTCTGATGAAGGTCCTTTGCCGGACCGAATACGTTTATTCGTTAATTTTGCCTGGATGCATCAATAATAAAAAGAAGCAAAATAATTTTCCTCACTACTGAGTGCCAAGTTTTTTCTATTATTGTTCTATGGGTTGGAGACCCTACTTGAGCACCTACAAAAAACTTTTTTCTATTGAGTGCCATGTTTTCTTCTAGTACTGGTTCCCTAATCAAGCTAGCAGCTAACAAGAAAAGGAAGAGAACAGGCTTGCAAACAAATTTTGAAAACTAACTTCTAAAACTCAAACTAGCCAACCAACTTTCCACATCTTTGTACCTAACCAAGCAAATACAGGACACTAAGCTACAATTAGAAGCCACTCTCACCACTAGGACAGAGAGAGCCCTGACTTGGACCAAAGCTACATTTTATAGACAGGCCAAAAAATCCAATAGAATGTTATCATGTAAACTTAGAATGAGAGAATCGCTTAACACCATAACCTCCATAAAATACACTACAGGGCAGATAGCACACCCGGATACTATCTACAACACATTTCACGCCTATTGTCAGAAACTATACTCCACTCCGCAGCCACCCCCACAACTCCTACAATCCTTACAAGACCCGCATCTCCCCAAAATTACAGAACCCACAGCCCAACAACTTCATCTTGATATCTCTGAAGAAGAAATAATCTCAGCAATTAAAAGCCTAAAAAAAGGAAAGGAACCTGGACCCGATGGCCTTACGGCAATCTACTGAGATCTTTTGGAACACCTGGAGAGGACCCACAGATCCACAACAATGAACCTCCCAAGGCTGAGCTGACTAGGTAGACCACCCCCTATACAGGGAGCATTAGGGGCAGACCCAAGGGAGACTATTGCCGCAAAAGCTGGAACCCAGAGACAGGTAGTACGAGGTACAAAATAGAGAAGCTGGGCATAGGACGGACAGAGCGGGGTAAGATGAAGTACAGTATGGTAAGAGCTGAGTACAGGCAAGACCAAAGGAGCACTGGGAAGGGGAAGACACAAAGGAAGCAGGACAGAGACACCAGACTAACAGAGTACGGAGCGGATATTGGGAAGGCTGGACTGGACGAGGACACAAGGAAGGCTAGGAAAGGCAGAGAAGCTGAACTGGCTGGACAGAGCGGAGACTCAGAACAGGCAGTGCAAAGACAAAGGTGGACCTGAGTCACAGAAGCACAAATGACAGACGGGCAAGGAGCAGAGGAAGGAATCGCCTTAAATAGATGGGGTGCTGAAGGACTTCCGGGTCATGGTTCTCCAGGATCACAGAGAGGAGATACAGGGTGCCTGTAAATCAGAAAGAGGAAGTGCTGGAGTGGGCGGTGCGCACCTGACGAGAACCAGGGAGCGGAGAAGAATGAAGGAGAGGACGGGCGCCTGCAGGAGGAGCACGCAGGTAAGTATGAGTGGAGGCAGCGGCGGTGGTCCCGGCAGCAGGCACGGCCGCAGAAGGAGTGGCCGTGACAGTACCCCTCCCCTTACTCTCCTCCTTTCTAAGACCAGACAGAAACCTGGATAAAATCTGAAGAGCTTGTATGTTCTCACGGGGCTCCCAAGACCTCTCTTCGGGACCAAAACCCTTCCAATCAACCAACAAGAGAATTTTACCTCAAGACTTTTTCATGGCAAGAAACAAAAACATCTGGGTTGGAGACAGGTAAAGGAGTTTGAGAAGGAGAAACATGGAACTGATTGAAAATGACTAGTTTCAAAAGGGAGACGTGAAAAGAGTTAGGTATGCAAAGAGAAGCGTGCAATTTCAGTTTGTAAGCAACATCATTGATACGAGACAAAACCATGAATTAACCTGGAGGACAGCCACACCTTATCACCTGGCCGGTATAAGGGAGGATGCAGACGTCTCTTATCGGCATGTCTCAATCCTGGCCTGTGCCCATTCTAAGGCAATTTTGGTCTCCTGCCAGACCCTGGGGAACTCCTCGGACAGAAGATCAGCCGCTGGCACACCAGAGACAGGAAGTACCGGTAGAGGGATACCCGGATGTTGCCCATAGATGATGAAGACGGGAGATTTGGAAGAAGACTCATTGATGTGGTTATTGTTCACAAACTCAGCCCACGGAAGCAAATCTGACCAGTCATTTTGATGACTGTTGGAAAAATGATGGAGATAAGTCATCAGTATTTGGTTTGTGTGCTCTGCTTGTCCATTGGTCTGAGGATGATAAGCTGTAGAGAAATCCAAGGAAACATTCATCAGTTTGCATAGAGCTCGCCAAAAACGAGAGGTGAACTGGACTCTTCTATCAGAGACTATGTGCAACAGAAAACTGTGAATCTGGAAGATATGAGCAATGAAGATTCTCGCCAATTCAGGAGCGGAAGGTAATCCTGGTAAAGGGACAAAATGAGCCATCTTGGAGAATCGATCCACGACTACAAAAATGACCGTATGACCAGAAGACTGAAGAAGGTCGGTAATAAAATCCATAGCAATATGCTGCTAGGGAGCCGAAGGAACTGGAAGCGGATGTAGGAGACCGGAGGGCAGATGTCTGGGGATCTTGTTTCTTGCACAGGAAGGACATGAGTTGACAAAACTTCGAACATCCGAAAGAAGAGACGGCCACCAATAGTGGCGCGTGATGAGAGCGAGTGACTTGTATCCTACATGGCCTGCTAGTTTTGAGGCATGGCCCCAACATAGGACTCGAGACCTTTCGTTCACCTGGACAAAGGTTTTACCTGGTGGTAAAGAAGATATGCTGACCAGAGCCACAAGCATAATTTTGCTGGGATCCACGATATGTGCCAGCTACTCAACATCGGATGCGAGAAATGACCTGGATAAAGCATCGGCTTTGATGTTCTTGCTTCCATGACGAAAATGTAATTCGAAGTCAAAGCCGGCAAAGAACAATGACCATCTGGCTTGTCGGGGATTCAATCTTTGCGCCGAGCGGATATATTCCAAATTCTTATGATCTGTGAAGATCTTGAAAGGGTGAACAGCTCCCTCCAACAGACAACAGATAACGCCACTCCTCCAGCGCCAATTTTATGGCCAATAGTTTCTTGTCATTGATGACATAGTTCCTCTCCGAGGCGGAGAAGATTTTGGAAAAGAAACCACAAGTAGCCAGATGTCCAGAAGAGGATCTTTGGGAAAGTACCGCACCAGCACCAATGGCAGAAGCGTCTACCTCAAGAATGAAGGGCTTGTTGACCTCAGGCCGACGGAGTACAGGAGCCGAAGAAAAGGATGTAGGGGTTGGACCCCTTGCGAGTCAAAGCAGAAATTGATGTGACCAGAGTGGAGAAATGTGGGATAAACTGCCGGTAGTAATTTGCGAACCCGAGGAAGCGTTGGATAGCTTTTACTCCCTGAGGACGTGGCCAGTTAAGCACAGCAGACACTTTTTCCAGGTCCATTTGCAAGCCAGAGTCAGAAATGATATAGCCAAGAAATGGTAGCGAAAACTGCTCAAAAACGCACTTCTCGAGTTTGGCATAAAGATGGTTCTCTCTAAGATGAGACAGCACTTGGCGTAAATCCCTTCTGTGGCAAGCAAGATCTGAGGAGAACACCAAAATGTCGTCTAAATATACCACCACACAGGAGTAGAGTAGATCATGGAAAACATCATTCACTAACTATACAGAGTGCCTATAAATCAGAAAAAGGAAGTGCTGGAGTGGGCGGTGCGCATGCACACCCGACGAGAACCAGGGAGCGGAGAATGAAGGAGAGGACGCACGCCTGCAGGAGGAGCGCGCCACAGTGGGTAAGTATGAGCGGAGGTGGTCCCGGCAGCAGGCACGGCCGCAGAAGGAGTGACCGTGACATCTACTATAAAAAATCTAGTGAGATACTTACACCACGTTAAGTGTTTTTTATAATTCACTCTTAAATAGATCCCGGATGCCCCTGAATTTTACGTGGCACACGTGACTGTGATCCCCAAACCTAAAAGAGACCATTTACTAACAAAAAATTACAGACCTATTTCACTATTAAACATAGACCTAAAAATTTTCACATCAATCATTACTGCTAGTCTTAATAAATTATTACCTTCTCTTATCCACTATGATCAGGTTGGCTTCATACCCTCTTAGACAAGTGCCAAATAATATCAGGAGGAAACTAAATATCATTCATGGAGATGCAATGGGTATTGGAAAATGGTGCAATTCTTTTATACTTTACCTAATAAAGATGGGTTATTGTTACTGATAAATGTTTGTTTTGGGTCATTTATTTTCTGTTGGTTTTTGGTATATCCTATAAAACTCCCATATAATATTCTCACCTTGAACGCACGTTGCACGCATCATGTTTTTGTACAATTTGTCAATAATATATATAGGTTCTCCCCGTCTGAGCTAGTTTTGAAGGTCAACAAAATACGATTTTCCTGTAAATCATTTCTCACCCACTAGGTATAATAATGGCTATTACCTGTGTGGGATTTTTGATGTTTATAAATGTTGACAACTAGTTGGACAAGCCCTTCTCATTCCTCATGTTTGGTCCTGTTAAAATAGAACTCCTCATACAAACCTCCCATGGTGGCGCCGTTTCAGTGGTGTTGGCGCTCGTGTTCTTGGGGCTCTTTTGAGGTTTTTACATCATGTGAGCTCGGTGCCCAATCAGCGCTGATGTCACTGTCCCCACCTTCGGACAAATCAAGCATCATGAGGCAGTCAGAGAGCAGCCGCGGCCCTGGCTTCCTGTTCATGTTCAATACGTCCAAAGGAAGGAGCAGTGAAGCTGCCGCTGATCGGGTACAGGGCTCGTGTGATGTAACAACCTCACATAAGCACCGGGACAGTGAGTCTCGAAACCACTGAAGTGGAAACGGCACGCCATCAGAGTATGAGTGTTTTTATCGTAATGAGGCCAAACATGAGGAATGAGTTCACTGAGAAAAAAAAGATATATATTGTAGTTTTTGGGGTATAAGATGCACCTAGGTTTTAGAGGAGGAAATTTGGAAAAAAAATTGAAGCAAAAACTGTGGTCAATTCTGTTATTAATATCTCCGATCCTGGTATATATGGTCCCCTCACCCCCATCCTGATACACATGGCCCCTCACCTCTATCCTGATACACAAGGCCGCCTCATCCCTATCCTGGTATGCATTCCTCCTCATTAGTGATGAGCGAGTATACTCATTGCTCGGGTTTTCCAGAGCATGCTCGGCTGGTCTCCAAGTATTTGTTAGTGTTCGGAGATTTAGTTTTCATCTCCTCAGCTGAATGATTTACAGCTATTAGCCACCTTAAATACATGTGGGGATTCCCTAGCACCCAGGCAACCCCCACATGTACTCAGGCTGGATAACAGCTGTAAATCATTCAGCTGCGGCAATAAAAACTAAATCTCCGAACATTAACAAATACTCGGAGACCACCTGAGCATGCACAGGAAAACCCGAGCAACGAGTATACTCGCTCATCACTACTCCTCATCCCTATCCTGGCAGGAATGATCGCCCTCATCCCTATACTAGTATGCATGACCCCATCCTAATCCTGATATGCAGGGTCCACCATCTCGTCGTAGTATGTAAGGCACCATATCTATTCTGGTATGATTGGCCCCCATCCCGGTCCTGGTATGCATGGCCCAATCCTTATAATAGCCCCCGACCCCCCCATCCTGGTATGTATGGCCCAATCCTTACAATTGGCCCCCACCCCCATCCTGGTATGCATGGCCCCATCAGAAAACATTAAAAATAAAACATCACATTTACCTACCCGGTGGTCCTTCGCAGCGTCCTGCTCCGATGCTGTCAGCTGCTTTATGCTTGTAAGCAGCACATGGCAGGAACATCACAAGCAGAGCACAGCTGCTGGAATACTCGCCGGGACTGTGCGCACAGAGAGCGGTGAGTATTCATTGCTCTTCAGTAGCGCGCAGTGTCAGCCACCAGCTTCCTGCTGCTGCCGGCGGTCACGTGTGCCACTACTTACGAGAAATTAATATTCATCGGATTCATTCATCAGGAGACTATTTAATATTGAACTATATTCAAGGGGGACTAGATTAAGAAAACCCTAAAATCATGTATCATGTTAACCGAAACAGTCAGAAAACTAGTCACATATTGGCAGATCCCAGACCTCAAACTATATACTTCATAAGTTTATAAGCCACTCCAGTGCCAGGAATAGATAGTATGTGACAATACAGTATATACCGCTCAGGAAACACTGAACTTTCAGAGATAATTTCCATATTCATACTAAATACTGGCACAGATCTTCCAGACATTATGATTGCACATATCCCTAGTCTTTATAACGATATTGCACTCATTTCTTGACAGACCGCAGCATGGCCATTAGTTAGAAGCTGTTATTGATCTTTGGAGCAGGTAAGTTTTCCCTGAGTAGTACATATTGGGCCGTCTGAAAAAGGAGTTTAGTCTAGGACAATTTGTCTGCACTACTAATTAACAGCTGTTACAATACCAAACTAGGGCAGTCCCTACAGGAGGAGAACACAAGAATTATACTGTATTTTCACATACTATCTATTCCTGACAGTGGAGTGGCTTATAAACTTACAAAGTATATAGTTTGAGGTCTGGGATCTGCCAATATGTGGCTGGTTTTCTGACTTTCGGATACAATGATTTTAGTCTCGCTTGAATATAGGTCAATCTTAAATAGTCTCCTGATGAGTTGCCTTTGGTGAGGACGATGAAACCCGTAGAAATGAGAGGCTTGGTGTGTGTGTGTGTATACATCACCTCACCCTATATACTGAACTGTGGGGTACATGTTTTTTCTACTAGTCACCTGCTGACTAACCTTCAGAGGGTAAATTATGGGTATAGTTTTACTTTTGGAATTAATAAAGTTTAGTTTTACCCTTTTTTTCAACAAACATGAGGAATGACAAGAGACAACCCATTTAAGAAGATTCAATTTTGGTTAAAACTATTCCAACATTATGAACATAAAAAAGGCTTCTCTCCTATGTGACGGCTCTGATGTTTATTAACAGTTGATTTCCAAGTAAAATATTTCCCACATTAAGAAAATGAAAAAGGCTTCTCCCCTGTGTGACTGTTCTGATGTCTAACAAGAAGTGCTTTCAATTTAAAACATTTCCCACATTTTAAACAGGAAAAAGGCTTCTCACCTGTGTGAGTTCTCTGGTGAGTAACCAAATATGATTTCTGGTTAAAACATTTCCCACATTCTGAACAGGAAAAAGGCTTCTCCCCTGTGTGAGTTCCCTGGTGACTACAAAGATGCCATTTCTGGTGAAAACATTTCCCACATTCTGAACAGGAAAAAGGCTTCTCCCCTGTGTGAGTTCTCTGGTGCTTAAAAAGATGCCATTTCTGTTTAAAACATTTCTCACATTCTGAGCAGGAAAAAGGCTTCTCCTCCGTGTGGATTCTTTGATGACGATCAAGATCTAATTTCCTTTTAAAACATTTCCCACATTCTGAACATGAATATGGCTTCTCTGCTGTGTGCATTATTTGGTGCTTAACAAGATTCCCTTTCATGATAAAACATTTCCCACATTCCGAACATGAAAAAGGCTTCGCTCTTGTGTGGGTTCTCTGGTGTTCATCAAGATTCCATTTGCGGTTAAAACATTTCCCACACTCTGAACAGGAAAAAGGCTTCTCTCCTGCGTGAGCTCGCTGGTGGTTAACAAATTTTGATTTATGTGCAAAACAGTTCCCACATTCTGAACAGGAAAAAGGCTTCTCTCCCGTGTGAGTTCTATGGTGATTAACCAAATCTGATTTCCGGTTATAACATTTCCCACATTCTGAACATGAAAAAGGCTTCTCTCCCGTGTGAGTTCTATGGTGAGTAACCAAACCTGATTTCGAGGTACAACATTTCCCACATTCTGAACATGAAAACGACTTATTTGCTTTAGGAGCAGTTTGTTTTTTAATGCCTCTTTTGTGACTTTGATTTTCCTTAGTAGTCAGTAATGAATCAGAAGATGGAACCTGTTTCATAGGATCAGATGACAGATCTTTGCTGTTAATGGATGATGATATATCTGGAGTAACAGCAACTACTTCAGTTGTATCTTGTAGGATCTCAAAATCATCAGATTTAAATATTGAAGATGTCAGCTGTCCCTCTGATATCCTGGTACAGTCATCTGCGAAGATAAACATTTTTTTTAAATAAAATATCCTTGAGTTTTACATTTTTGAACATTTGTACTTAAACTGTCCATAAAAATGGCAAGCTATCTAATAAACTTTAATCATTTACCAAGACAATGACAGTTGACAGTCTAAGGCCGGTTTCACACGTCAGTGGCTCCGGTACGTGAGGTGACAGTTTCCTCACGTACCGGAGACACTGACACACGTAGACCCATAAAAATCAATGCATCTGTTCAGATGTCATTGATTTTTTGCGGACCGTGTCTCCGTGTGCCAAACACGGAGACATGTCAGTGTTCGTGGGAGCGCACGTTTTACACGGACCCAATAGAGTCAATGGGTCCGCGTAAAACACGGACCTCACACGGACATTCTCCGTCTGGGGTCCGTGTGCGTGCAGGAGACAGCGCTACAGTAAGCGCTGTCCCCCCCACATGGTGCTGAAGCCGGTATTCATATCTTCCCTGTAGCAGCGTTTGCTATAGAGAAAATATGAAGAATAGTGTTAAAAATAAAGATCCATGTGTCCGCCGCCCCCCCACCCCCTGTGCGCCCCCCCCCCGCTGGTCAGAAAATACTTACCCGCTCCCTCGCTCCTTCCTGGTCTGGCCGCGCCTCCTACTGTATGCGGTCACGTGGGGCCGATCATTTACAATCATGAATAGTCGGCTCCGCCCCTATGGGAGGTGGAGCCACATATTCATGACTGTAAATGATCGGCCCCACGTGACCGCATGCAGGAGAAGCCGCGGCCAGACCAGGAAGGAGCGAGGGAGCGGGTAAGTATTTTCTGACCAGCGGGGGGGGCGCACAGGGGGTGGGGGGGCGGCGGACACCTAAATCTTTATTTTTAACACTATTCTTCATATTTTCTCTGCAGCAAACGCTACTGCAGAGAGGATATGAATCGCAGCTTCAGCAGCTTCAGCACCATGCAGAGTGGGTACCACACGCTCCGTGTGGTACCCACTCGCCATACGGGCGGCACACGTGTGCCGCACGTATGGCCTCCGTGAGTTCCCAGGCACACGGACACGGATAACTCCGGTACCGATTTATTCCGGTACCGGAATTATCTGGACGTGTGGGACAGCCCTAATAGAAAACCTTGTTGGATGAACCAGTAGTGTGTGGTGTTCAACTGTTTGTTCAATCTGCCTCCCAAATATCGAATAAAAAGAAACCAATTAATGTTATGTAGGCGAAAATAATACCAATTCTCATTTCACAAAAACAAGTCCAAACTCAGGACCATCATCTGTCAGTGGAAAAACAGAGGTTCCCACACTATAAGTGACTCAAAGGCTGTTGAAAAGTAACAGAATTTCTATAAACCAATCCAGCAAAATCCGCTCTCACTTCTGAGTCTTGCAGTGTGCTCAAACAACATTAAGGATTCCTGTATTTAGTAATATTATATAGTGAGAAGAATCCACTTAGTTTGCGGTGTGTGACTCCTGGAGCACAATCTGGGCACTATGTGCTGGGTAATAAAATGGCAAATGTGTAATTTTCGCTCTCCTACATCCACTGCGTGTTAATTTCTGGAAAGTGGCTGTGGAGTCAAAATATTAATTCCTCCTGCACACGTGGTCTAAATTGCTGGTACCCCTCATTTAATGACTGAAAAACGCACAAGGGTCACAGAAATAACTTGAATCTGGCAAAGGTAATAAGAAATAAAAAAGCTATAAAAATGAACAAATGAAAGAGACAGTGCTTTTCAACCATGCTTCCACAGAATTAGAAAAAAATAAAAATAAACCTCATGAAATAGGCCTGGACAGAAATGATGGTACCCTTAACTTAATATTTTGCTGCACAACCTTTTGAGGCAATCACTGCAATCAAACGATTCCTGTAACTGTCAACGAGACTTCTGCACCTTTCGACAGGTATTTTGGCCCACTCCTCAGGAGCAAACTGCTCCAGTTGTCTCGTGTTTGAAGGTTGCCTTATCCAGATGGCATGTTTCAGCTCTTTCCAAAGATACTCAATAGGATTTAGGTCAGGGCTCATAAAAGGCCACTTCAGAAAAGTCCAATGTTTCCGTCTTAGCCATTCTTGGGTGTTGTTAGCTGTGTGTTTTGGGTCATTATCCTGTTGCAAGACCCATGACCTGCGACTGAGACAAAGCTTTCTAACTCTGTGCAGCACATTTCTCTCTAGAATCCCTTGATAGTCTTGAGATTTCATTGTACCCTGCACAGATTCTAGACACCGTGTGCCAGATGCAGCAAAGCAGCCCCAGAACAGAGCCTCCTCCATGTTTCACAGTAGGGACAGTGTTCTTTTCTTGATATGCTTCATTTTGCTGTCTGTGAACATAGAGCTGATGTGTCTTGCCAAAAAGTTCCATTTTTGTCTCATATGTCCATAGGACACTCTCCCAGAAGCTTTGGGGCATGTCAACATGTAGTTTGGCAAATTCCAGTTTGACTTTTCTATTATTTTTTTTCAACAATGGTGTCCTCCTTTTTTTTAATCAGATACATTTTTATTAAAGAACACAATTATAACATATGACCTCAAGCTATAATTCACATATAATCATATATTTTATGAACAAAACTCCCCCCCTTTCCCCCCTCCCTTCGAGACCCCCTTAGTGCCTTCCTCATTTCCCATCCAATATTCCGTCCCCAAACCAAATACAATTGTATAGTATGAACATCATCTATAACATTATGCATCCTCCCCACAAATCTAATTCCATTCTATCCATAGCTGCCATATCTTTTGAAATACATCGAGTTTATTTCTCTTAGTATATATACTTTTTTCCAATAATATTATATGATCTGCCTGCGTAAGAAATACCGGATTACTCAGGAGGAACCGCCGCCAGGTTTTAGTTAGTAGGCTCAGGTATATATACATATTTACAACCTTATACTATATCTTTCTAATATTTACACCTTACCACCAAGGCACTACGTGCTACTATATAAAAAAGGGAGGGATGTGAATGGGTGCTGTTGTGGGCTCTATAAAAGAGAATTACCGGTGAGTAATCCGGTATTTTCTATTCGCCACGACAGCACCCACTAGAGAGATTTACAGAGACTATAAATTGGGTGGGTTAACTGAGTCAAGAACCGAAACCCCAAAAGTTAGATCAGAAGCAGCAGATAGGTCTAATCTATAGTGCTTATAAAAGGTACTAGGCGAAGACCAGGTTGCGGCCTTACATATAAGGTCTATTGGCACATTCGCCCTTTCTGCCCAGGAAGTCGACAAGGCTCTTGTAGAGTGCTGTTGTGAATTCCGTTCTCGGGCTCCCTCCTGTGGTCATGAATGGTACTTTGTTGAGTTCTGTTCGTGGGCTCCCTCTGGTGGCTTTGAGTGATACTGCTGGCCTTTAGCTGGGCTCACAGCTGCCTCGTTTTCTGCTATGCTCTCTGCCTATTTAACTCCACCTAGGTCTTTACTTGTTGCCAGCTGTCGTTGTATTCAGTACTGGTTCAGATCTCTCTGGGACTTCTCTGGTGACCTGTCTCCTTCAGGAGAAGCTAAGTTCATGCTAGTTCATTTTTGCTCATTGCTTTGGAAAATGTTTCCCAGTACATGATAAGTTCAGTCCAGCTTGCTTATATGTTATTTTCTTGCTTGCTGGAAGTTCTGGGGTGCAGAGTTGCGCCCTCACATCGTGAGTCGGTGAGAGGGTCTTTTTGTATTCTCTGTGTGGATATTATTGTAGCATGTTATACTGACCGCACAGTTCCCTTGCTATCTTCTTACTATTTAGGATTAGTGGGCCTCTTTTGCTAAAATCTGTTTTCATTCCTATGTTTGTATTTTCCTCTTAACTCACCGTTATTATTTGTGGGGGGCTGCTTTACTTTGGGGAAATTTCTCTGAGGCAAGTGAGGCTTTTTGTTTCTCTCTAGGGGTAGCTAGCTCTCCGGCTGTGAAGAGGCGTCCAGGGAGAGTTAGGTAACGCTCCACGGCTGCTTATAGTTGTGTGATAGGATCAGGGTTGCGGTCAGTAAAGTTCCCACATCCCCAGAACTTGTCCTATATTTCTGGTTTAACTATCAGGTCATTTCTAGTGTTCCTAACCACCAGGTCCATAACAGTACAGCTAGCCAAAAGTGTTAATGCATCGCAAAAGAGGGATAAGAGAGGTTCTGAGTTCATTTTTTTTTCTCTGCAGTGTGTTTTGCCTCTCTCCTCCCCTTAATCTCTGGGTGGTTCAGGAGTCAGCTGCAGATATGGACATTCAGAGTCTGTCCTCTAGTGTGGATAATCTCACTGCAAGGGTACAAAGCATTCAGAATTATGTGATTCAGAATCCTATGTTAGAGCCTAGAATACCAATTCCTGATTTGTTTTCTGGAGATAGATCTAGGTTTTTGAATTTCAAAAATAATTGCAAATTGTTTCTTGCTCTGAGACCCCGCTCCTCTGGTGACCCTACTCAGCAAGTTAAAATTATTATTTCTTTGTTACGTGGTGACCCTCAAGATTGGGCATTCTCCCTGGCGCCAGGAGATCCTGCATTGCTAAATGTGGATGCGTTTTTTCTGGCGCTTGGATTGCTTTATGAGGAACCTAATTTAGTAGACCAGGCAGAAAAGATCTTGCTGGCTCTGTCTCAGGGTCAGGATGAAGCGGAGGTTTACTGCCAGAGGTTTAGGAAGTGGTCTGTGCTCACTCAATGGAATGAGTGTGCCCTGGCAGCGATTTTCAGAAAGGGTCTTTCTGAAGCCCTTCCCCACGCCTGCGGGTCTGAATGAGTCAATGTCTTTGGCCATTCAGATTGATCGGCGTCTGCGGGAGCACAAACCGGTGCACCATCTGGCGGTGTTTTCTGAGCAGAAGCCTGAGTCTATGCAATGTGACAGGATTCTGACCAGAATTGAACGGCAAAATCACAGACGTCAGAATGGGTTGTGTTTTTACTGTGGTGACTCCACTCATGTTATTTCTGACTGTTCTAAGCGCACTAAAAGGTTCGCTAAGTCTGTCACCATTGGTACTGTACAGCCTAAATTTATTTTGTCTGTTACTTTGATTTGCTCTCTGTCATCCTTCTCAGTTATGGCTTTTGTGGATTCAGGTGCTGCCCTGAATTTGATGGATTTGGCATTTGCCAGGCGCTGTGGTTTTGTCTTGGAGCCTTTGCAATTCCCTATTCCACTAAAGGGAATTGATGCTACGCCATTGGCCAAGAATAAGCCTCAGTACTGGACTCAAGTGACCATGTGTATGACTCCTGCACATCAAGAGGTTATTCGCTTTCTGGTGTTACATAACTTGCATGATGTTGTCGTGTTGGGTCTGCCATGGTTGCAGGTTCATAATCCAGTCCTGGATTGGAAAGCAATGTCTGTGTCTAGTTGGGGTTGTCAAGGGGTACATGGCGATGTTCCTTTGGTATCAATTGCTTCTTCTACTCCTTCTGAAGTCCCTGAATTTTTGTCGGATTACCAAGATGTATTTGATGAGCCCAAATCCAGTGCCCTACCTCCTCATAGGGATTGTGATTGTGCTATAAATTTGATTCCTGGTAGTAAGTTCCCTAAGGGTCGACTTTTTAATTTATCTGTGCCAGAACATGCCGCTATGCAGAGTTATATAAAGGAGTCTTTGGAGAAAGGACTTATTCGCCCCTCCTCCTCCCCTCTTGGTGCGGGGTTCTTTTTTGTGGCTAAGAAGGATGGTTCCCTGAGACCTTGTATTGATTATCGCCTTCTAAATAAAATCACGGTCAAATTTCAGTATTCTTTGCCATTGTTATCTGATCTGTTTGCTCGCATTAGGGGGTCTAGTTGGTTCACCAAGATAGATCTTCGTGGTGCGTATAACCTTGTGCGTATTAAGCAGGGTGATGAATGGAAAACTGCATTTAATACGCCCGAAGGCCATTTTGAGTACTTGGTGATGCCTTTTGGACTTTCTAACGCTCTTTCTGTGTTTCAGTCCTTCATGCACGACATCTTCCGCGAATATCTGGATAAATTTATGATTGTGTATCTGGATGATATTCTGTTTTTTTCTGATGATTGGGAGTCCCATGTTAAGCAGGTCAGGATGGTGTTTCAGGTCCTGCGTGCCAATGCTTTATTTGTGAAGGGCTCAAAATGTCTTTTCGGAGTCCAGAAGGTTTCTTTTTTGGGTTTTATTTTTTCTCCTTCTACTATTGAGATGGACCCAGTCAAGGTCCAGGCTTTTCATGACTGGACTCAGCCTACATCTGTTAAGAGTCTTCAGAAATTCGCTTCATCGCTAATTTTTTTGGTGTTGTTAAGCCTTTGACTGATTTGACCAAGAAGGGTTCTGATGTGACTAATTGGTCTCCTGCGGCTGTGGAGGCCTTTCGGGAGCTGAAGCGCCGGTTTTCTTCGGCTCCGGTCTTATGTCAGCCAGATGTCTCTCTTCCTTTCCAGGTCGAGGTTGATGCTTCTGAGATTGGAGCGGGGGCTGTTTTGTCGCAGAGAAGCTCTGATGGCTCTGTGATGAAGCCATGTGCTTTCTTTTCAAGAAAGTTTTCGCCGGCCGAGCGGAATTATGATGTTGGTAATCGGGAGTTGTTGGCTATGAAGTGGGCATTTGAGGAGTGGCGACATTGGCTCGAGGGAGCTAAGCATCGTGTGGTGGTCTTGACTGATCACAAAAATCTGATTTATCTCGAGTCTGCCAAGCGGCTGAATCCTAGACAGGCTCGTTGGTCGTTGTTTTTCTCTCGTTTCGATTTCGTGGTCTCGTACCTGCCTGGTTCGAAGAATGTGAAGGCTGATGCTCTTTCTAGGAGTTTTGTGCCTGACTCTCCTGGAGATTCAGAGCCGGCTGGTATCCTCAGAGAGGGGGTGATTTTGTCTGCCATTTCCCCAGATTTGCGACGAGTGCTGCAGGAATTTCAGGCGGATAGACCTGACCGTTGTCCACCGGAGAGACTGTTTGTCCCAGATAGATGGACCAGCAGAGTTATTTCCGAGGTTCATTCTTCGGTGTTGGCGAGTCATCCTGGAATTTTTGGTACCAGAGATTTGGTGGCCAGGTCCTTTTGGTGGCCTTCCTTGTCGCGGGATGTGCGTTCCTTTGTGCAGTCTTGTGGAATTTGTGCTCGGGCTAAGCCTTGCTGTTCTCGTGCCAGTGGATTGCTGTTGCCTTTGCCTGTTCCGAAGAGGCCTTGGACGCACATTTCCATGGATTTTATTTCGGATCTTCCTGTCTCTCAGAGAATGTCTGTCATCTGGGTGGTTTGTGATCATTTTTCTAAGATGGTCCATTTGGTGCCCTTGCCTAAGTTGCCTTCCTCCTCCGAGTTCGTTCCGCTGTTTTTTCAAAATGTGGTTCGTTTGCACGGGATCCCTGAAAATATTGTGTCTGACAGAGGATCCCAGTTTGTGTCTAGATTTTGGCGGACCTTTTGTGCTAAGATGGGCATTGATTTGTCTTTTTCGTCGGCCTTCCATCCTCAGGCGAATGGCCAAACCGAGCAAACTAATCAGACCTTGGAAACCTATTTAAGATGTTTTGTTTCTGCTGATCAGGACGACTGGGTGACTTTTTTGCCATTGGCCGAGTTTGCCCTTAATAATCGGGCTAGTTCTGCTACTTTGGTTTCGCCTTTTTTTTGTAATTCTGGGTTTCATCCTCGTTTTTCCTCGGGTCAGGTGGAGCCTTCTGACTGTCCTGGAGTGGATTTTGTGGTGGATAGGTTGCATCAGATTTGGAACCATGTGGTGGACAATTTGAAGCTGTCACAAGAGAAGGCTCAGCGCTTTGCCAACCGCCGTCGCTGTGTGGGTCCCCGACTTCGTGTTGGGGACTTGGTGTGGTTGTCTTCTCGCTTTGTTCCTATGAAGGTCTCCTCTCCTAAGTTCAAGCCTCGGTTTATCGGTCCTTATAAGATTTTGGAAGTCCTTAACCCTGTGTCATTTCGTTTGGACCTCCCAGCATCGTTTGCTATTCATAATGTGTTCCATCGGTCATTGTTGCGGAGGTATGTGGTGCCTGTGGTTCCTTCGGTTGAGCCTCCTGCCCCGGTGCTGGTTGAGGGAGAATTGGAATACGTGGTGGAGAAGATCTTGGATTCTCGTATTTCTAGACGGAGGCTTCAGTATTTGGTTAAGTGGAAGGGCTATGGTCAGGAGGATAATTCCTGGGTTGTCGCCTCTGATGTTCATGTGGCCGATTTGATTCGTGCCTTCCATGTGGCTCACCCTGATCGCCCTGAGGGTTTTGATGAGGGTTCGGTGACCCCTCCTCAAGGGGGGGTACTGTTGTGAACTCTGTTTTCGGGCTCCCTCTTGTGGTCACAGGTGGTACTGTGTGAGTGTTGTCTTTGGGCTCCCCCTGGTGGCTCTGTTTGTTATCCTGCGGGTCTGTGGCTGGGATCAGCTGTCTCGTTATCCACTAGGGAGGTTTCCTATTTAGCTCTGCTACACCTTCACTTGTTGCCTGCTGTCGATGTATTCAGTGCTATTCTGATTACTCCTGACTATCTTCGTTTTCAGTCTCTTCATGAGAAGCTAAGCTTCTGTTTGATTATTTTTTGCTCATCAGTCTGCAATATGATTTCTGTGTATGATGAGTTTAGTCCAGCTTGCTAATATGTGATTTCTTGCTGCTGGTAGCTCTGGGGTACGGAGTTGCTTCCCCCGCACCGTTAGTTGGTGCGGGGGCTCGAGCGATCTCTGAGTGGATATTTTGTATAGGGTTTTCTATTGACCGCACAGTTCCCTTCCTATTTTCAGCTATCTAGTGTTAGCGGGCCTCATTTGCTAAATCTATTTCATCTCTACGTTTGTGTTTTCCCCTTAACTCACCGTTAATATTTGTGGGGGTCATTTCTCTGAGGCAAGTGAGGGCTTTGCTTTCCCTCTAGGGATAGTCAGTTTCTCAGGCCGTGAAGAGACGTCTAGGATTTCCAGGTAACGTTCCACGGCTACCTATAGTTGTGTGCGGATAGGATCAGGTTGCGGTCAATCCAGTTACCACATCCCCAGAGCTAGTCCTCGGTTTAGTTCCTTAGCTAGTCAGACTTGTGATCCTAGCCACTAGGATCATAACACCTTCCCACAGGTGAAGTGTATCCCCAGGGCTTCCCAGAGTGTAGACAGTGGATGGTGCAAGGCGCAGTGAATAACGAGGACACAGGGTTGCAGTTTCTTTACCTTTTACTAAAGGTTCGGCATCCACAGTCCAGGGTAGGGACCACAGGGCAGGCAGAGTCCAGCCGGTGTGAAGGCAATATCCAGAGTCGCCTTGTCCAGGAGGAATTCAATAGCCTTCCCCTTGCGCACAGTAACGTAGTAGGTCCCTACTTGCATAAGCTACCATAAGGTTCCCACTGTTGTTACTCCTCTCTGTCCCCCAGGTGGTGCGAATAGGACAAAACCCGTATGACTGATGGCCTGAGGCTTGTTTATAGGGACCCTAGAGATGCCCCGACCCCCACAAGTTGCCACTGTGTCTTCTTAGGTATAAAGGTCGGACAGCCAACTTGGAATTAACTGTCCTGCCAGTCTCTGAAGTAACGGCATAGAGCTCTTTACTCCCTCGGTGTTCTGGCCACCGGATCTGCGCTTCAGATGGAGGCAGACTGCTTCTAGCTGGTCTCCCACTGATGTTTCACTCATGTTGCTATGACTTCTTTTCTCACTCACTAGAGCACAAATCCTTTCGTGTCCTTTCTTCGGATGCTGCCGCATGGGTTGCAGGCGCAGCTCCGTGTCCTTCTCCCTCCTCAGACTTCAGTCTGGATCTGACTAGAGATCTCCCTAGCCAGCTCGACCAGGAGACCTTTCCTTGTCGTTCCCCAGCCAGGAACTCTCCTCTCCTCTCCTTGTTCTGACTAACTTCCTAACCAACCCACCAGTTTTACACTATGTGAGGAGTGGCCTAAAAGATAGATCCCTTAGCTCCCCCTGGTGGACTGGCATGTGAAGTGTGTGTGTGGCTGTGATACCGGGACAGCAGATCTCCTTCATTGCGTTCAGACGTAACATCACTCCCCCTGGTGGATGAATAACATTACTGCAACGAACCAGAACTCTGGGGCGCTGCACCGCCCTCCTTCCCTGCAGCATGTACTGTTAACTGTTTATTCAGGACTAGATGGTGGCCCGATTCTAACGCATCAGGTATTCTAGTATATGCATGTCCATGTAGTATATTGCCCAGCCACATAGTATATTGCCCAGTCACATAGTATATTGCCAAGTGATGTAGTATATTGCCAAGTGACGTAGTATATTGCCCAGTCACGTAGTATATTGCCCAGTGATGTAGTATATTGCTCAGTGACGTAGTATATTGCCCAGTTACGTAGTATATTGCCTAGTGACGTAGTATACAGCACAGAGCCACGTAGTATATTGCTCAGTGACGTAGTATATTGCGCAGCCACGTAGTATATTGCCCAGCTACTGACGTAGTATACAGCACAGAGCCACGTAGTATACAGCACAGAGCCACGTAGTATATTGCACAGCCCATGTACTATATTGGCCAGTCACGTAGTATATTGCGCAGCCACGTTTGTCACAGGTTAAAAAATAAACATATACTCACCTTTCCGAGGGCCCCTTGTAGTCCACGGCAGCTTTCTGTCCCAGGGTTGGAGTGAGCGCAGGACCTGTGATGACGTCGCGGTCACATGACCTTGACGTCATGGCAGGTCCTTCTAGCGCAGGCACGCAGAGCCTGTGATGATGTCGCGGTCACATGTGTTATGGATCCTGGTGGTTAGGATCGCAAAACTGACCTGATAGGTAAACCAGACTATTAGGTCGAGCTCTGGGGATGTGGGAGCTATACTGACCGCAACCCTGATCCTATCCACACACACTAAAGGCAGCCGTGGAGCGTTACCTAAAAACCTAGACGCTTCTTCACAGCCTGAGAAACTAGCTACCCCTAGAGAGAAAGCAAGCCTCACTTGGCTCAGAGAAATTACCCCAAAGTTTAGACAGCCCCCCACAAATAATGACGGTGAGATAAGGGGAAAATACAAACGTAGAAATGAAAACAGGTTTAAGCAAATGAGGCCCGCTAACACTAAATAGTCAGAAGATAGCAAGGGATCTGTGCGGTCAGTAAAAAACCCTATCAAAAACTATCCACGCAGAGAATACAAGAACCCCCACACTGACTCACGATGTGAGGGGCGCACTCTGCACCCCAGAGCTACCAGCAAGCGAAAAATCACATATAAGCAAGCTGGACTGAACTCATCATATAGTGAGAAACATTTTCAAGGAAACAAGAGCAAAATGAACTAGCAACACTTAGCTTCTCCAGGAGGAGACAGGTCACAAGGGAAGTCCAGGAGAAAACAGAACCAGTACTGAGTACAACGACAGCCGGCAACAAGTACAGGTCCAGGTGAATTAAATAGGAACCAGAATAGCAGGAAACGAGACAGCTGGGCCAGCTACAGACCAGCCGTATCGCTAAAGGCCACCAGAGGGAGCCCAAGAACAGAACTTACACAGTACCACTCATGACCACAGGAGGGAGCCTGAGAACGGAATTCACAACACACATGACCGTGACGTCATGGCAGGTCCTTCTGCCATACCATCTATCTCATGGAGTGTAATAAAATACCGGAGTGCCGCTGTAGTGTGTTAGGCTATGTGCACACATGGCGTATTTGCTGCAGATTGGACGCTGCGTACAGATAGATATATAATATATTCACTTATATTTGTTTTGTGTGCGCATGATATGTGATATCATAGTCTTCAATGGAGTATGTAAAAGAAGAGGTTGGACAAGTAACTGACATCACAATTATTATTTTTTTTTTTTCTTAAATAATATATCTTTATTTAGCTTACAAAAACGCATACAAATCTGCAGAGAAAGCCGCATGACAATCCGCATCAAAAATGAATCAAATCCACGCGGATTTTTACCTGTGTTTTCTGGCAAGAGAGGAAGAATCAGCGCAGAAAATTCCGCAGGCAAATCCGCAACGTGTGCACATAGCCTTATAGTGCCGTTGTCTGCACCGATCAGGAGATATTTCATTACACTCCATGCGGACATCACATAGTGGATCCTTCTTTGTATTCTGGTGATATTTGTGTCTCACTTTGACTGTAATAATATAGGCACACAGATATCTTTGGGTTATATTACGCCATTTTTTTGAATAGCAGAACTAAATTAGATGGTATTAACAGGAATTTATGCAACGATAGTGTTTGTGCCAGTCTATCAGTAGAACACTTAAAATCATCTATCTGATATTTATTGATTTAATGATAAAGGCTTGACTTGCTATGAGAATGTTTTAGTATGGGATAATAGCACCATTTGATGGCTAATTGTGGAAACAGCAACTACTACTTCATATTATGATTTTATTTAAAGGGAACCTGTCACCCCCAAAATCGATGGTGAGGTAAGCTCACCGTCATCAGGGGCTTATCTCCAGCATTCTGTAATGAATTCTGGAATGCTGTAGATAAGCCCCCGATGTTACCTGAAAGAGGAGAAAAAGAGGTTAGATTATACTCACCCAGGGGCGGTCCCGCTGCGGTCCAGTCCCATGGGCGTCGAGGTCCGGTTCGGGACCTCCTATCTTCATTCCATGACTTGCACGAGTCTTTCACCTGGCACTGGCACTCTGGACCGGAGTGTGCGGCTGCATGTATTTCTATGCCAGCGCCGGGTGTTCATGTGAGAGACTCGTGCAAGCGTCTCGCATCAAACACGCTAGTGTGAAACCAAAGGAAACCGAGCATGTGACATGTCCCCAAAAGCTATGAAGCTGCAGATATGTGGTTAGTCTGCAGGTTGATAGTGTTCTGACACCGTAAAGTCATATTGTTATTGAGTGTAACTTTATGGCTGAAATGTCATAGTGAGCTTTTTTGTTTAGCCGTTCTGCTTCTAAAATGTTATTTATTTATTTTTTTTAAGGTGGTATTTTGTAGTTTATAAATAAATATGGAGAGTGGAAAATCAAAAAGAGGTAAAGGGGGTGCTCAGAAAGCTCGAGAGAAAAGGATGGAAAAGGAAAGGATCCAAAACAAACGAGACTGTCTTTTACAGTGGTGTGTAAAAGGTTAATTGTTCTGAATACAGATCAGGGTGGCCAGCTTTCCATAAATTCTTGGACAGTCCATAAAAACAGAGCGCCCTTCCTTTTGTGTGTCCTGTCATTATTTAGCTTGATGAGGTTTCATAGGTTATTGTGATTTTACTAATTACAGATAATGTTGCTAATGTCTTCAATAATATCAAAGCTGTAGATAGAAATAACTTATGTTCTTTATTCATTAGGGTTTTCAATTTGTCCACCACAAAAATGTCTGGTGCTGACTTTTTTTATTAAGTTATACAGATCGAAATAAAAATATCAAATTGGCAACCCTGATTTTGTTTCAGCTGGTTATAAGACCTATATCTACTGTCCTTTTGTAAGTGTGGCATTTAAAATGCAAGTGAAAAAATGCCAAGTTACACCCCCCACATGCGATCACTGGCTCGCTCTTCTTATCTGCATCTCAAAAACATTTCTAGAATTCGCCCTTTTCTTACTTTTGACTCTGCAAAAACTCTTACTGTTTCACTTATTCATTCTCGTCTGGACTATTGTAACTCTCTACTAATCGGCCTCCCTCTTACCAAACTCTCCCCGCTCCAATCTGTCCTGAATGCTGCAGCCAGGATCATATTCCTCGCCAACCGTTACACCGATGCCTCTACCTTGTGCCAGTCATTACACTGGCTACCCATCCACTCCAGAATCCAGTACAAAACTACTACCCTCATCCACAAAGCACTCCATGGCTCAGCACCACCCTACATCTCCTCTCTGGTCTCAGTCTACCAGGGGCTGGCTGGCAATTTTCAGCCTGGGGGGCAATCACAAGGCAGTGGCCCTCGAGTTGCGGTGGCCCTCCTTTTCCCTGCTTATACAGTTATATGAAAAAGTTTGGGCACCCCTATTAATCTTAAGCTTAATGTTTTATAAAAATAGTTTTTTTTGCAACAGCTATTTCAGTTTCATATACAGTGGGGCAACAAAGTATTTAGTCAGTCAGCAATAGTGCAAGTTCCACCACTTAAAAAGATGAGAGGCGTCTGTAATTTACATCATAGGTAGACCTCAACTATGGGAGACAAACTGAGACAAAAAAATCCAGAAAATCACATTGTCTGTTTTTTTATCATTTTATTTGCATATTATGGTGGAAAATAAGTATTTGGTCAGAAACAAACAAGCAAGATTTCTGGCTCTCACAGACCTGTAACTTCTTCTTTAAGAGTCTCCTCTTTCCTCCACTCATTACCTGTAGTAATGGCACCTGTTTAACCCCTTCCCGACATTTGACGTACTATCCCGTCGAGGTGGGGTGGGCCCGTATGACCGCCGACGGGATAGTACGTCATAGCCGATCGGCCGCGCTCACGGGGGGAGCGCGGCCGATCGCGGCCGGGTGTCGGCTGCATATCGCAGCTGACATCCGGCACTATGTGCCAGGAGCGGTCACGGACCGCCCCCGGCACATTAACCCCCGGCACACCGCGATCAAACATGATCGCGATGTGCCGGCGATGCAGGGAAGCATCGCGCAGGGAGAGGGCTCCCTGCGGGCTTCCCTGAGCCCCCCGCAGCAACGCGATGTGATCGCGTTGCTGCGAGGGTCTTACCTCCCTCCCTGCCTGCTCCAGACCCGGATCCAAGATGGCCGCGGATCCGGGTCCTGCAGGGAGGGAGGTGGCTTCACAGACGCCTGCTCAGAGCAGGCACTGTGAAGCAGCCTGCACTTCTCTCAGATCGGTGATCTGTCAGAGTGCTATGCAAACTGGCAGATCACCGATCTGTATTGTCCCCCCCTGGGGCAAAGTAAAAAAGTAAAAAAAAAAATTTCCAAATGTGTAAAAAAAAATAAAAAAAAATATTCCAAAATAATGAAAAAAAAAAAAAATATTATTCCCATAAATACATTTCTTTATCTAAATTAAAAAAAAAAAACAATAAAAGTACACATATTTAGTATCGCCGCGTCCGTAACGACCCAACCTATAAAACTGCCACACTAGTTAACCCCTTCAGTAAACACCGTAAGAAAAAAAAAAAAAAAACGAGGCAAAAAACAACGCTTTATTACCATACCGCCGAACAAAAAGTGGAATAACACGCGATCAAAAAGACTGATATAAATATCCATGGTACCGCTGAAAACGTCATCTTGTCCCGCAAAAAACAAGCCGCCATACAGCATCATCAGCAAAAAAATAAAAAAGTTATAGTCCTGAGAATAAAGCGATACCAAAATAATTATTTTTTCTATAAAAGTTTTTATCGTATAAAAGCGCCAAAACATAAAAAAATGATATAAATGAGGTATCGCTGTAATCGTACTGACCCGACGAATAAAACTGCTTTATCAATTTTACCAAACCCGGAACGGTATAAACGCCTCTCCCAAAAGAAATTCATGAATAGCAGGTTTTTGGTCATTCTGCCTCACAAAAATCGGAATAAAAAGCGATCAAAAACGGTCACGTGTCCGAAAATTTTACCAATAAAAACGTCAACTCGTCCCGCAAAAAACAAGACCTCACATGACTCTGTGGAGCAAATGTGGAAAAATTATAGGTCTCAAAATGTGGAGACGCAAAAACTTTTTTGCTATAAAAAGCGTCGCTGGTTTCACACTTGCGTTTTTGTCTGCAGCGTTTTTTGCACAAAAAAACGCATGCGTTTTTTCCCTATATTTAACATTGAAAACGCATGCGGTTTTTTTGTACGCGTTTGGTCGCGTTTTCAAACGCATGCGGTTTTTTTCTGCATGCGTTCATTTTCAGAAATACAACCTGCAGTATTTTCTTGCGTTTTTAAGCACATGCGTTTGTTTGCGTTAAAAACGCATGCATTTTTATCGAAAAAAACAGAAAACACACTGAAAAGCCACCCACCACCATCAAGGTGATAAAGGGATCCAAACCCTAACTCTACCCCTAACCTCACCCCTAACCGTTTAATGAACATTTTCTGACAGTCATAGTGCCACGTATTTCAGTGCCACGTATTTCAGTGCCACGTATTTCAGTGCCACGTATTTCAGTGCCACGTATTTCAGTGCCACGTATCACGTATTTCAGTGCCACATATTTTAGTACCACGTATTTCAGTTGCACGTATTTCAGTGCCACGTATTTCAGTGCCACGTATTTCAGTGCCACGTATTTCAGTGCCACGTGTTTCAGTGCCACGTATATAAGTGCCACGTATCACGTATTTCAGTGCCACGTATTTCAGTGCCACGTATTTCAGTGCCACGTATTTCAGTGCCACGTATTTCAGTGCCACGTATTTCAGTGCCACGTATTTAAGTGCCACATATCACATATTTCAGTGCCACTTATTTCAGTGCCACGTATTTCAGTGCCACGTGTTTCAGTGCCACGTATTTAAGTGCCACATATCACGTATTTCAGTGCCACGTATTTCAGTGCCACGTATTTCAGTGCCACGTATTTCAGTGCCACGTATTTCAGTCACGTTTAGGGTTAGGGGTAGGGTTAGGGTTAGGGCTAGGGTTGGAGGTAAAGTTAGGGTTGGGGCTAAAGTTAGGGTTGGGGCTAAAGTTAGGGTTAGGGTTTGGATTACATTTACGTTTGGATTAGGGTTGGGATTAGAATTATGGGTGTGTCAGGGCTAGGGGTGTGGTTAGGGTTACCGTTGGGATTAGGGTTAGGGGTGTGTTTGGGTTAGGGTTTCAGGTAGAATTGGGGGGTTTCCACTGTCCAGGCACATCAGGGGCTCTCCAAGCGCGACATGGCGTCCAATCTCAATTCCAGCCAATTCTGCGTTGAAAAAGTAAAACAGTGCTCCTTCCCTTCCGAGCTCTCCCGTGCGCCCAAAAAGGGGTTTACCCCAACATATGTGTTATCAGCGTACTCGGGACAAATTGAACAACAACTTCTGGGGTCCAAGTTCTCTTGTTATCCTTAGGAAAATAAAAATTTGGGGGGCTAAAAATCATTTTTGTGGGAAAAAAAAGATGTTTTATTTTCACGGCTCTGCATTATAAACTGTAGTGAAACACTTGGGGGTTCAAAGTTCTCACAACACATCTAGATAAGTTCCTTGGGAGGTCTAGTTTCCAATATGGGGTCACTTGTGGGGGGTTTGTACTGTTTGGGTACATCAGGGGCTCTGCAAATGCAACGTGACGCCTGCAGACCAATCCATTTAAGGCTGCATTCCAAATGGCGCTCCTTCCCTTCCGAGCTCTGTCATGCGCCCAAACAGTGGTTCCCCCCGACATATGGGGTATCAGCGTACTCAGGACAAATTGGACAACAACTTTTGGGGTCTAATTTATCCTGTTACCCTTGTGAAAATACAAAACTGGGGGCTAAAAAATCATTTTTGTGAAAAAAAAAAAATAATTTTTATTTTCACGGCTTTGCGCTATAAACTTTAGTGAAACACTTGAGGGTTCAAAGTTCTCAAAACACATCTAGATAAGTTCCTTGGGAGGTCTAGTTTCCAATATGGGGTCACTTGTGGGGGGTTTGTACTGTTTGGGTACATCAGGGGCTCTGCAAATGCAACGTGACGGCTGCTGACCAATCCATTTAAGTCTGCATTCCAAATGGCGCTCCTTCCCTTCCGAGCTCTGTCATGCGCCCAAACAGTGGTTCCCCCCCACATATGGGGTATCAGCGTACTCAGGACAAATTGGAAAACAAATTTTGGGGTCCAATTTATTCTGTTACCCTTGTAAAAATACAAAGCTGGGGGCTAAAAAACCATTTTTGAGAAAAAAAAAAAAAATTATTTTCACGGCTCTGCGTTATAATCTGTAGTGAAACACTTGGGGGTTCAAAGCTCTCAAAACACATCTAGATAAGTTCCTTAGGGGGTCTACTTTCCAAAATGGTGTCACTTGTAGGGAGTTTCAATGTTTAGGCACATCAGGGGCTCTCCAAACGCAACATGGCGTCCCATCTCAATTCCAGTCAATTTTGCATTGAAAAGTCAAATGGCGCTCCTTCCCTTCCAAGCTCTGCCATGCGCCCAAACAATGGTTTACACCCACATATGGGGTATCAGCGTACTCAGGACAAATTGCACAACATTTTTTGGGGTCCAATTTCTTCTCTTACCCTTGGGAAAATAAAAAATTGGGGGCAAAAAGATCATTTTTGTGAAAAAATATGATTTTTTATTTTTACGGCTCTGCATTATAAACTTCTGTGAAGCACTTGGTGGGTCAAAGTGCTCACCACACATCTAGATAAGTTCCTTAGGGGGTCTACTTTCCAAAATGGTGTCACTTGTAGGGAGTTTCAATGTTTAGGCACATCAGGGGCTCTCCAAACGCAACATGGCGTCCCATCTCAATTCCAGTCAATTTTGCATTGAAAAGTCAAATGGCGCTCCTTCCCTTCCAAGCTCTGCCATGCGCCCAAACAATGGTTTACACCCACATATGGGGTATCAGCGTACTCAGGACAAATTGCACAACATTTTTTGGGGTCCAATTTCTTCTCTTACCCTTGGGAAAATAAAAAATTGGGGGCAAAAAGATCATTTTTGTGAAAAAATATGATTTTTTATTTTTACGGCTCTGCATTATAAACTTCTGTGAAGCACTTGGTGGGTCAAAGTGCTCACCACACATCTAGATAAGTTCCTTAGGGGGTCTACTTTCCAAAATGGTGTCACTTGTAGGGAGTTTCAATGTTTAGGCACATCAGGGGCTCTCCAAACGCAACATGGCGTCCCATCTCAATTCCAGTCAATTTTGCATTGAAAAGTCAAATGGCGCTCCTTCCCTTCCAAGCTCTGCCATGCGCCTAAACAATGGTTTACACCCACATATGGGGTATCATCGTACTCAGGACAAATTGTACAACAACTTTGGGGGTCCATTTTCTCCTGTTACCCTTGGTAAAATAAAACAAATTGGAGCTGAAATAAATTTTGTGTGAAAAAAAGTTAAATGTTCATTTTTATTTAAACATTCCAAAAATTCCTGTGAAACACCTGAAGGGTTAATAAACTTCTTGAATGTGGTTTTGAGCACCTTGAGGGGTGTAGTTTTTAGAATGGTGTCACACTTGAGTATTTTCTATCATATAGACCCCTCAAAATGACTTCAAATGAGATGTGGTCCCTAAAAAAAAATTGTGTTGTAAAAATGAGAAATTGCTGGTCAACTTTTAACCCTTATAACTCCGTCACAAAAAAAAATTTTGGTTCCAAAATTGTACTGATGTAAAGTAGACATGTGGGAAATGTTACTTATTAAGTATTTTGCGTGACATATGTCTGTGATTTAAGGGCACAAAAATTCAAAGTTGGAAAATTGCAAAATTTTCAAAATTTTCGCCAAATTTCCATTTTTTTCACAAATAAACGCAAGTTATATCGAATAAATTTTACCTTTAACATGAAGTACAATATGTCACGAGAAAACAATGTCAGAATCGCCAAGATCCGTCAAAGCGTTCCAGAGTTATAGCCTCATAAAGGGACAGTGGTCAGAATTGTAAAAATTGGCCCGGTCATTAACGTGCAAACCACCCTTGGGGGTGAAGGGGTTAAACTTGTTATCAGTATAAAAAGACACCTGTGCACACGCTCAAACAGTCTGACTCCAAACTCCACTATGGTGAAGACCAAAGAGCTGTCAAAGGACACCAGAAACAAAATTGTAGCCCTGCACCAGGCTGAGAAGACTGAATCTGCAATAGCCAACCAGCTTGGAGTGAAGAAATCAACAGTGGGAGCAATAATTAGAAAATGGAAGACATTCAAGACCACTGATAATCTCCCTCGATCTGGGGCTCCACGCAAAATCCCACCCCGTGGGGTCAGAATGATCCCAAGAACGGTGAGCAAAAATCCCAGAACCACGCGGGGGGACCTAGTGAATGAACTGCAGAGAGCTGGGACCAATGTAACAAGGCCTACCATAAGTAACACACTACGCCACCATGGACTCAGATCCTGCAGTGCCAGACGTGTCCCACTGCTTAAGCCAGTACATGTCCGGGCCCATCTGAAGTTTGCTAGAGAGCATTTGGATGATCCAGAGGAGTTTTGGGAGAATGTCCTATGGTCTGATGAAACCAAACTGGAACTGTTTGGTAGAAACACAACTTGTCGTGTTTGGAGGAAAAAGAATACTGAGTTGCATCCATCAAACACCATACCTACTGTAAAGCATGGTGGTGGAAACATCATGCTTTGGGGCTGTTTCTCTGCAAAGGGGCCAGGACACCTGATCCGGGTACATGAAAGAATGAATGGGGCCATGTATCGTGAGATTTTGAGTGCAAACCTCCTTCCATCAGCAAGGGCATTGAAGATGAAACGTGGCTGGGTCTTTCAACATGACAATGATCCAAAGCACACCACCAGGGCAACGAAGGAGTGGCTTCGTAAGAAGCATTTCAAGGTCCTGGAGTGGCCTAGCCAGTCTCCAGATCTCAACCCTATAGAAAACCTTTGGAGGGAGTTGAAAGTCCGTGTTGCCAAGCGAAAAGCCAAAAACATCACTGCTCTAAAGGAGATCTGCATGGAGGAATGGGCCAACATACCAACAACAGTGTGTGGCAACCTTGTGAAGACTTACAGAAAACGTTTGACCTCTGTCATTGCCAACAAAGGATTTATTACAAAGTATTGAGATGAAATTTTGTTTCTGACCAAATACTTATTTTCCACCATAATATGCAAATAAAATGATAAAAAAACAGACAATGTGATTTTCTGGATTTTTTTGTCTCAGTTTGTCTCCCATAGTTGATGTCTACCTATGATGTAAATTACAGACGCCTCTCATCTTTTTAAGTGGTGGAACTTGCACTATTGCTGACTGACTAAATACTTTTTGCCCCACTGTATCTAATAACTGTTGGACACAGTAATGTTTCTGCCTTGAAATGAGGTTTATTGTACCTACAGAAAATGTGCAATCTGCATTCAAACAAAATTTGACAGGTGCATAAGTATGGGCACCTCACCAGAAAAGTGACATTAATATTTAGTAGATCCTCCTTTTGCAAAAATAACAGCCTCTAGTCGCTTCCTGTAGCTTTTAATGAGATCCTGGATGAAGGTATTTTTGACCATTCCAAAGTTGCTTCTTGCCCGACGATTGCTAGAGGAGGAGGAGGCACGATCTGTATATTGTATCCAGAAGCAGTAAGGCGGGGGACCGGGCTGACAGGATGCAACACGCTGTGCGCATGCCCAGGAATACCAGCCCCGCACTGTGCATAATGCATAACACAGTGCGGGGCGGGGATTCCAAAGGTGGGGGCCGCACTGCCCATGCAGGCGCAGTGTGAAAGCCTGGCTTGGACAGCAGACGGCCAGAGCTTACTGCGCCTGCGCAGAACAGTACTATACAGCGCAGGCGCCGGTTTGAAAACGTAAACAGCGCTGAGGGGGCGGCGCAGAAAGACCAAGAAGATGTGAGTGATGGCAGAGGAGCGTTTCGAGCTGGGGCGGGAGGACCAGCCTACGTGGCTAGAGACACCAATTATGGCTAAGTATCAAATCGCTTTTTTTGGGGTATACTTGAACCTAAAACTAAAAGAGCCACCTTGTTAGAATGCAGCATTACTGCTGCACAAGGTGGCTCTTTTAGTTTATAATGGCTGGAGGGGGTGACAGTGGCCCTTTAAGTAGCTTTTCTCATGATTGCATACACCTGGCTATGAAGTTCAAAGCTCAATGAGGTTACAAAACCAAAAAAAGTGCTTTAGTAAGTCAGTACAAAGTAGGTGGGAGTATTTTAAACAAGAAAATGATAAGGGTGCCCATACTTGTGCACCTGTCAAATTTTGTTTGAATGCAGATTGCACATTTTCTGTTAGTACAATAAACCTCATTTCAAGGCAGAAACATTACTGTGTCCAACAGTTATTAGATACATGAAACTGAAATAGCTGTTGCTAAAAAACAATTTTTATAAAACATTAAGCTTAAGATTAATAGGGTGCCCAAACTTTTTCATATAACTGTATCTGGCCACTGCATAAAAGTAGCAGAGATAACAGGCTTTAAAAACAGGCTGGTACACAGATATGGGAACTGAACGGAGCTTGCTGCATAGATATGGGAGCAGAATCGAGCTTACTCCAGAGATATGGGAACAGAACGGAGCTTACTACAGAGATATGTGAGCAGAACAGAGCTTACTGCAGAGATATGGGAGCAGAACAGAGCTTATTATAGAGATATGGGAGCAGAACCGAACTTACTAGATTCAGAGATATGGGAGCCGAACCGAGCTTACTGCAAATATATGGGAGCAGAACCGAGCTTACTACAGAGATATGGGAGCAGAACCGAGCTAACAGCAAGGATATGGGAGCAGAACCAAGCTTACTGCAAAGATATGGGAGCAGAACGGGGTTTACTACAGAGATATGGCAGCAGAAACGAGCTTACTACAGAGATAAGGGAGCAGAACCAAGCTTACTACAGAGATAGGGGAACAGAACCAAGCTTACTACAGAGATATGGGAGCAGAAACGAGCTTACTACAGAGATAAGGAAGCAGAAACGAGCTTACTACAGAGATATGGGAACAGAACCGAGCTTACCACAAAGATATGGACGCAGAACTGAGCTTACTGCAAAGATATGGGAGCAGAACCAAGCTTACTACAGAGATATGGGAGCAGAACCGAGCTTAGTGCAGAGAAATGGGAGCAGAACCGAGCTTATTGCAGAGATATGGGAACAGAATCGACCTTACTACAGAGATATGGGAGCAGAACCAAACTTACTACAGAGATATGGGAGCAGAACCTAGCATACTACAGAAAAAAGGGAGCAGAACCGAGCTTACTAGAGAGATAAGGGAGCAGAACCGAGCTTACTACAGAGATATGGGAGCAGAACCAAGCTTACTGCAGAGATATGGGAGCAGAACCGAGCTTAATAAGTCTACTACATGGAACCAAGTCTGCTACATAGAAACTGGAGCAGAACTGAGATTATGACATACATACAGTACCATAATCTAGATTACTACATTGATAGAGTACCAGAACCAAGCTTACTGCTTAGATATGGTGCCATAACGGAGCTTACTTACAAACATACACACAACAATACAGCTACACAGTGCCTAGTACTATCACCACTACACAGCGAATACATAATATAATATCACCATTACCTCTACATGAAACTACATTCTATACAAAGACCAATGATTCCACCATACACTCCCTGACAGAAGTTATGTCGCCTTATCCATGTTATGCAAATAAAAGCTTATAACCTGATGTTAAATTCATCCATTGGTTGTATAAGTTATTCTTTTGAAAGCTGGAACCCTCCAAAATGTGATTTAGGTTAAGAAAATAAATTGTTATCAAAGCAGAAATATTGATCAGTTAATGGACACAGAATGGTCAGATTTTGGCAAGACAAAATTTTTGTTGCCCACAGACAAATAGTTAACTTAAAATACAAATATATGTTGCATAACATTGGTGAATGAAGTTGTGGTGCTCATCTAGATTCTTTGGTTTTGTCTTCCAAGCTTCCTCTTTCATCCTTCCCCAAACATGCTCAATGATGTTCATGTCTGGTGACTGGGCTGGCCAGTCCTTGAGCACCTTGATCTTTTTTGCCTGGAGGAACTTTGTTGTAGAGATGGATGTATGAGATGGAGCACCATCCTGCTGCAGAATTTGACCTCTTTTATGATTTGGAATATAAGCGGTAGCTAATACTTCTTGATATTTTAGGCTATTGATATTGCCTTCCACCTTGCAAATGTTTCGCACACCCCCATACTGAATGTAACCCCAGACCATGATCTTTCAACCACCAAATTTAACTGTCTTCTGGGTGTATTTTGGATCCATGCTGGCTCCAGTAAGTCTCCTGCGGTGTTTGTGGCTGCTGTGGTGTAATTCTACTGAAGAGAAATCCATCTTCTGCCACTTTTCCAGTGTCCATCTACTTAGCAGGCTGTGGGAGTTTGCAAATGCCACACGGTTTTTTATTTGCCTTTTGTTTAGTGCTGGCTTCTGGGCACTGATTCGACCATGGAGGCAATTTTGAGACAGAATCCTACAAACTGTTCTAGTTGATACTGGTAAAGGTTTAGGTGTGCACTCAGCCTTAATATGGCGAGGTGCTGGTGTAACGGACTGATGGCCCAGAATAACAGTAAAAGTTAAATTCACTGCACTCTCTCTAGGTTTCTTATGCAAAGTCTGGTATAAATGTATTATACATAAACTGGGAGCGTAACAGAATATTACAGCATCTGTGATTTTTTATATACGTTTCAGCTCAACCAGAGCCTTTGTCACGTAATCGCTTGTTCCAGCTAAGATAGTGATATACAGAGAAGGCGGAAAGTCCCAGCAGTGCAATATAAGCTCTATTGTAATCTAAATGTCCGCCTATGGAAGATCCTGTCCAGTACTGTGGACCTGCAGTGTCTGTTATGACAAGTGGTGCTCCCGTGCCTTGCTAACGATCGGCGTGTCACGTGCGGTGAATTTAACTTTTACTAGTTGACACAGGGACTTGAGGTGACCTGACCTGTTGGAGCTCTGCTGCTGTGGAAGAGGGGCTTGCTTTGGATTTTCTAACCAACAAACATTCCTCCTGAGCAGTTGTCTTGCGGGGTCTGCCGGACCTGGGCTAGTCAAACACATCTCCAGTCTCTTCAAATCTTTTTTTTAATTCTTTGTACTTGACGCTGAGACACATTAAAGATGCCCGCCACCTCTGCAGTGGATCTGGTCTTCAGCCTCTTGATAATCCAGGCTTTGGTCGCAGGGTGGATTTTTGGCATGTTGTCAAGAGCTCAAGTTGCAGTTCAAGTGAAGGTCTGGGGTGCTGGGTTTCTTTTTATACACACACACACTAAATAGCCGATCATTTACTGAGCACAGGTGAGGATGTAAACTAGGATTGGGTGCATTATATGACCAGGCGACAAAACTTTTGTCTTGCTAAAATCTGACCATTCTGTGTCCATTAACTGATCAATATTTCTGCATTGATGTCAATTTATTTTCTTAACCTAAACCACATTTTGGAAGGTTTCAGCTTTCAAAAGAATAATTTATACAACCAATGGATGAATTTAACATCAGGTTATAAGCTTTATTTACGTAACATGGATAAGCGACATTACTTCTGTCAGGGAGTGTACAACTTTTACTACTAGTATACTACAATACTGATCATTAATTTTAAAAAAAGCACAACACTAAGTGCCATTGTATACAGGAACTCTGTATTTACGGTCAGTGTAAAGATACTACAGTAATCACTGGTGACATTATACACAGGAGCTCTGTATAAGGTGTCAGTGTACAGGTAATACAGTGATCACCACTGCCAGTGACATTATACACAGGAGCTTTGTATATAGTATACAGTGTATAGTGTCAGTGTACAGGTAATACACTGAGTCACTAGTGATATCTCTAGCTGAAGTCCTTCATCTTTGCTTTTCATTTTCATCCAGCACAGACTGCCATCACTTCTTCCAGCCAGGACTCGTCTCTGCATAAAATAACACAGTTGCCTAGAGCACGGCTTCCAGACCACATTCCCCACTTTTTCCCTTTCTTCTACACCATGTTCCAAATTATTATGCAAATTATATTTTTCTTGGATTTTCCTAAATGGTCGGTGCAAATGACAGTCAGTCTAATAAAAGTCATCACCCGTTAGAGTATACATCGAATTTTATTGGAGAAACCTCCCAATGATAACAGTATAATCTCCAAAATGAATAAAAACTCAAAATGCACTGTTCCAAATTATTAGGCACAGTAGAATTTCTAAACATTTGATCTGTTTTAAAGAACTGAAAATGCTCATTTGTGGAATTTGCAGCATTAGGAGGTCACATTCACTGAACAAAAAAGATATTTAACTCCAAAACATCCTAACAGGCCAAGTCACATGTTACCATAGGAACCCTTCTTTGTTATCACCATTCTTGCATCCATTGAACTTGTGAGTATTTGGAGAGTTTCTGCTTGTATTTCTTTGCATGAAGTCCGAATCGCCTCCCAGAGCTGCTATTTTGATGTGAACTGCCTCCCACCCTCATAGATCTTTTGCTTGATGATACTCCAAAGGTTCTCTATAGGGTTGAGGTCAGGGGAAGATGGTAGCCACACCATGAGTTTATCTCCTTTCATGCCCATAGCAGCCAATGACTCAGAGGTATTCTTTGCAGCACAAAATGGTGCATTGTCATGCATGAAGATGATTTTGCTCCTGAAGGCACATTTCTGCTTTAAATACTATGGAAGAAAGTTGTCAGTCAGAAATTCTATATACTTTGCAGAGGTCATTTTCACACCTTCAGGTACCTTAAAGGGCCCTTCCAGCTGTTTCCCCATGATTCCAGCCCAAAACATTACTCCTCCATCTCCTTGCTGACGTTGCAGCCTTGTTGGGACATGGTGGCCATCCACCAACCATCCACTACTCCATCCATCTGGACCACCCAGGGTTGCTCGACACTCATCAGTAAACAAGACTGTTTGGAAATCAGTCTTCATGTGTGTCTGGGCCCACTGCAACCGTTTCTGCTTGTGAACACTGTTTAGGGGTGGCTGAATAGTAGGTTTATGCACCACAGCAAGCCTTTGAAGGATCCTACACCTTGAGGTTCGAGGGACTCCAGAGGCACCAGCAGCTACATTTTGGCAGCTGCTCTCTTTATCCAATGAATTTGTCTGGCAGAAAACCTTCCTCATTATGCCTTTATCTGCATGAACTCTGTCTGTGCTCTGTTTCAGTCACAAATCTCTTCACAGTATGATGATCACTCTTAAGTTTTCGTGAAATATCTAATGTTTTCATACTTTGACAAAGGCATTGCACTATTTAATGCTTTTCAGCAGCAGAGAGATCCTTTTTATTTCCCATATTGCTTGAACCCTGTGGTCTGCTTTATAATGTGGAACATTGGCAGCTGCTCTCTTTATCCAATGAATTTGTCTGGCAGAAAACCTTCCTCATTATGCCTTTATCTGCATGAACTCTGTCTGTGCTCTGTTTCAGTCACAAATCTCTTCACAGTATGATGATCACTCTTAAGTTTTCGTGAAATATCTAATGTTTTCATACTTTGACAAAGGCATTGCACTATTTAATGCTTTTCAGCAGCAGAGAGATCCTTTTTATTTCCCATATTGCTTGAACCCTGTGGTCTGCTTTATAATGTGGAACATCATTTTTAAGTAGTTTTTCTTTCATTAGAATCACTTGGAAAACTAATGATCCCATGTGTTTAAGATTGATTTCAGTGATCCATTGAGCCCTGAGACTCAATACCATCCACGAGTTTATTTGAAAAACAAAACAATTAAATCTTTATGACACTTAAATCCAATTTGCATAATAATTTGGAACATGGTGTACACTAGACATCTGAATACAGAGGTGCACCCACAAACAATATATAATTGGTTATTATGCAACCTCATAGATTGTAAGCTTGCGAGCAGGGCCCTCATTCCTTTTGGTATCTGTTGATCTATGTGCTTATTGCTATGCTTAATGTCCATTGTCTGTACAAGTCCCCTCTAAAATGTAAAGTGTTGGCACTATAGAAATAAAATTATCATAATTATTATTATTAACCATTCCAAATATAAATTATAATCCACCACTGTGCACCCACTAACTATAAATAGCCACTTTCCCCATTTAATATATAAATTATTTAGCACCTGTACTCTTTCCCCCAATTCATTACCAGTCACTTCATCCTCCACGCCCCCACTATGTACCTACCACTCTAACCCTAACCCCGATTCATTATAGTTACATGCCCCTCCCGCCCCAATTCATTGTCATGTCTTTCTCTCTCACCCTCTATTCATTATCAACTGCTCTACCCCACATCCAATACATCATTTACTCCCACACCCTTAAAATTCATTATTTGTTCTTCCCCTAGATCATCATTTGCTCTCCCCACCCCCTCTTCAATTGATCATTTGCTCTCCCCACCCCCACCTTCAATTAAATTGCTGTCCCCCTGTCCCTCACACTGAATTTATCATTTTACAGTCCCCCCACTTTAATTTGAAGTCCCCTTCATTCATTGCAGTCCCCTATCACCCCCTCACTTCATCTGCAGTGCCCCTTCATCATTTGCAGCCCCCTATCCCCCTTCCATTTCATCATGAGCAGTCCCACATCAGACACACTTCATCATGTGCAGTCCTGCAGTCCCCTTCTCCCACTTCATCATGTGCAGTCCCCTTACCCCCCCCACTTCATCATGTGCAGTCCCCTTACCCCCCACTTCATCATGTGCAGTCACCCTTACCCCCCACTTCATGTGCAGTCCATCTTACACTCCACTTTATCATGTGCAGTCCCCATTACCCCCCACTTCATGTGCAGATCACCTTACCCCCCACTTCATCATATGCAATCCCCTTTAACCCCCAATTCATCATGTGCAGTCCCCCTTACCCCCCACTTCATCATGTGCAGTCCCCCTTACCCCCCACTTCATGTGCAGCCCCACTCCCCCTTCATCATGCGCAATCCCCCTTACCCCCACATCATCATGTGCTGCCCCATTCCATCATGTACAGCCCCACTCTCCCCACTTTATCATGTGCAGTCTCCTTTATCCACTAAACTATCATGTGCAGCCCCACTCCCCCTTCATCATGTGCAGCCCCACTCCATCATGTATAGCCCCAATCAACCTTCATCATGTGCAGCCCCACTTACCCCCTCACTCCATCATGTGCAGTCTCCTTTAACCCCGAAATTCCATCATGTGCAGCCTCCTTACACCCCCCACTTCATAACTTGCAGTTACCCACCATTAAATTTATTTGATAAAGAAAACAAAAAAGTTCTTCATACTTACCTCACCAGTCGCTCCCTTTCAGTGCCTCTCTGCTTCTAGCATCCGGGTCATGTCGGCGTGTGCGTGAGGACGCCATCGCGCATGCCCAACACCTAACCTGGAAGTATAGAGAACATGAAGGGAGCAGTAGCTGCGCAGCCGTTAAGGTGACAGCCAAGCATCCTTGCCCCAGCGCAGACGTGTGCGCTAACTGTGATGCAGCTGTGTCTGCTGCCAGCCGCGTCACAGTACAGCAGACATGGCTGCGCACAATTTGCTGTGTGGCTGTAGCCACCACCAGGGAGCCGGCCCTGAACAGCTGCTGGGGGAGCGGCCCGGGGGGCATTTGCCTCTTTGCCACCTGGGCCAGTCAGCCCCTGCAGTCTACCACCCTACCCGTGCCCTCCGCTCCGCCAATGACCTCAGGTTAGCATCCTCAATAATCAGAACCTCCCACTCCCGTCTCCAAGACTTTACACGTGCTGCGCCGATTCTTTGGAATGCACTACCTAGGTTAATACGATTAATCCCCAATCCCCACAGTTTTAAGCGTGCCCTAAAAACTCATTTGTTCAGATTGGCCTACCGCCTCAATGCATTAACCTAATTATCCCTGTGTGGCCTATTAATAAAAAAACAAACAACATAATCAGGTTCCTCCATCATGTTCTCATACACTTTATGCAGTTAATAGCACTCTGTTTCTGTACTGCTACATACTTAGGCAGTTAACTAGTTATGCAGCTTTACATGAACACCCGAGCCTTACACTATGGCTGGTCCGAACAACGAAAGCAATTGTTACCATCCACCTCTCGTGTCTCCCCTTTTCCTCATAGTCTGTAAGCTTGCGAGCAGCAGGGCCCTCACTCCTACTGGTATCTATTTCAAACTGTGATTTCTTATGCTGTAATGTCTATTGTCTGTACAAGTCCCCTCTATAAGGTGTAAAGCGCTGTGGAATATGTTGGCGCTATATAAATAAAATTATTATTATTATCTTTACTACAGGGAACCTGTCACCTGTTTTGGCCGCTATAAGATGCAGCCACCGCCCTTCAGGGCTTATCTACAGCATTCTAGAATGCTGTAGATAAGCCCCGATCTGACCTGAAAGATAAGAAAAAAAAGTTTTATTATACTCACCCGGGGGCGGTCCTGTCCAATGGGTGTTGCAGGTTCGGATCCGATGCCTCCCATTGTTTTATGATCACCGCCCTCCAGCTTGCTTTGGTGCTCCCGATATCGCACTCCCGCCCAGATGTATTTATCTGCTCTGTTGAGGGCAAAGCAAAGTACTACAGTGAGCAGGCACTGGGCCTCTCTGGCCTCAACAGGGCAGATAAGTACACCTGTGCAGGAGCATGATGTCAAGAACCATGAAGCAAGCAGGAGGGCAGCGATCATAAAACGATAGGAGGCCTTGGACCTTCGACACCCATCGGACCGGACTGCCCCGCAGGTGAGTATAATAAAACTTATCTATCTTATCTTTCAGGTCAGATCGGGGGCTTATCTACAGGATTACAGAATGCTACAGATAAGCCCTGAAAGGCGGTGGCCACATCTTATAGAGGCAAAACGAGGTGACAGGTTCGCTTTAAAATAGGTCAGTAGGTCGTAGGGCTGTATGCAGTCACTCTTACTTGTTTATAAACTAAATTACTTGTTACTTTATGTATTTCTTTAAATTATGGATGAAAATGTTTAAAAGGTACCAATCATATACAAACATTTTTTAAATATTATAAAGGCTTCTGTGCTTCTAGTCATTGGGGTCCAGGTGCTGAGGCATTCACCGATTAGTCAAAAGAATGCTCTGAAATGCCGAGCTCCTGCACTTCACTCTGACTTATGGCCCTCTAACTGCGCCTTAAGAGGGATATGATATAGCATGCTTTAGCATAATTACAATGTTAAAGAAAGATATTACAAATATTAGGCTTACAATAATGGTAGTGATTGTAAGAGTGAACATACAGCACCCGATGTTTGCATGGTGTTTTACTTTGTTTCAGTTCATGGATTTTCTTCAGCATGTTATGCTCAGTTGGTTTCTGAATTAATGTCTTTAAGCCGCAGTAACACCTACAATGTATGATCATTTTCATTATCCACTAAAAATAGTTGAGCTTTTAGCAGTTTAAAGACCAATCAAATGTCACCATGTCCATATTGCTTTAAACATTTACACTTTTCGAATGTTTAATAGTAAAACTCATGGAAAAAAAACAATGCACTTGTCAGATCCCAGGGCTACTGACGGGCCAGACCTATATTGGTTTAGGTGGTAGTGTGGCATAAAAGCGCTATAAACTAAAGACCTTTGTTTTTACTGACTAAATCTTTCCTTAGGGAACCGATGAATCCCAGAAAAGTAATACTGAGGAGATTTTGGCACATCCAAGTGAACTTTCAAGCTCTCCAAAAATGTTACATACGAAGGAAGGAGATTTGGATGCTAATGCTAGTGATATGGAGGCTTTCCCTGAAAGCAGCTCACGGCAGAGCTTTCAACCACAATCACACAGTGCTTCCCAAGAAGAACAAATGAACCTTCCAGAGCAAGAGGTCACCATGATATCAAAAAGCAATGACATGGATGTAGTAAAATCTACCAGCCTTTCATTTGTGCTATCTTCATCAAGTTCTATTGCTGAAAATAATTCCATTTGTAGAACAACATCCTTATCAACCTACTACCTTGGATTGCGACCACATCCCATTTAAGGAGGCAGATTTCTATTATCAAAGGAAACAAAATGGAGATCATGTTGTCATGTCGGACGCTGTTCAGACCAGGTCGTCCGACAGACAGCGGTAATTCCGCTTTTGACCACTATTTGCTCATTGGCGTCGGCTAGATTTTATCTAGCTGTTCCGGGGTTAATTTACCTGATCCTCGGATTGAAAGCTGGGCCATGCCCATTGCCTTTAAATAGTTCTCCTGATCTTTGTGCTTCGCCGATTATAGCTTCTGTCTTTTGCGTTGTTATCTCAGTCTGGAGTGGAGAGCTGGTTGTTGGAGAATCGTTGCTGGTGGTGTATTTTTCTTTGTCTTATTTACTCCTTCCTATATTTGTATTTATTTTGCCCTGCACATTTATAGTGTATTCCTGAGTGATTGCGGCGTGGTGTATATTTTCCTTTATCCTTGTCTGTGCTAACTGTGGGTATTGGTCTATTGCATTCACTGGGTTGTGGGCGGTGGTATCAGCCTAGGGTACAAACAGGAGGCAGGGTTAGGTTCGAGGCCTGGACATGCACACCTTCAGTGTAAACTTCTGGTAGAGGGTCAGTCAGGATTTCCCAAGTCTGAGGGAAATTGCAGGGGCCCGGGTTATTAGCTCTCGCCCACCTAGTCTCCCCGTGACACATGTTATGCGCTCTTGGCTAACATTGAAGGTGATAAATAGAAAAATTGAAGCGTTTTTCTGCAGTATATGCATTGCCTTTTCAAATGCTGTTTCACCTTTTATTGATGGGTCTACAAATTTTAGACACTGCTACCAAGCTGTTGCAAAACATGAATTATCAAACAGTCATTGTGATGCCGCTAATGCATACCTCATTGCAAAGAAAAACAAAACCATCGACATAATAAACCCAGATCAAGCTTCAAAATGAAAGAAGGAAGCACTTCAGAATATTGAAGTCATGAAACGCATTTTTGATGTGGTAAAACTATTAGGGAAACAATGCTTGCCATTTCATACCCATGGAACCAACGAGTCACTCTACAACCTTAACAATAGTGAAATTAACCATGGTAATTTTTTGGAAATGATCTTACTGATATCCCATTACGATGTACCATTAAAAAATCACCTTGAAAAAAGTATTCAAGAGAGTGAAAAAAGAAAAACACGTTTAGAAAAAAGAGGAAAAGCTGGGAAAATGGCAGCTGGTCGTGGAAGTTTAGTGACATTTTTATCATACAAGACCTGTAACAAAGTTGTCATGGCAGTGGTTCATTGTGTAAAGCAAGCCATAGTTTCTGGAATTGGTGAAAAGAGATTTAGCATCCAAGTTGATTCCACTCAAGATGCAGGGATTGTAGATCAAGCAACAGTTGTCATAAGGTATGTGAAAAATGAAGAGATTCAGAAACGACTCATTTCTGTTCTTCCAGTTAAAGATGCATCTGGTTGAGGATTTCATGAACTGTTAATGGCTAACTTCAAAGTACTTGGACTTGACTACCATAAGATCGCTGGAGAATCATTTGATGGTGCAGCAAATATGCGAAGTTCATATGTAGGCTTACGAGCACAGATTGCTAAAGAAGTGCCTGACTCTATTTACATCTGGTGCTACAGTCACATCCTCAATCTCTGTATCTCCGATTGTTGTGAAGTCCTTGAGGTAAAAAACTTTTTTGGGCTGTTAAATCGCATGGCATCCTTTATTGGAGATTCACACAAGCGAATGAACAGTTGGGGAGAACAACTTCAAAAACGCCATGGTCATGAAAAACTTTTACGATTACAGAAAATTGGAGAAACAAGATGGTGGGCAAAGGAGAAGGCTCTTAATTAGCTATTTGGGGAGAAGCAATCTCTTTTTCTGGATGCCATTGAGGTTTTATTTTTAATCTCACAAATGCACAACTGTGATTCAAGA